>NC_064931.1:61562550-62203606 GCF_023897955.1 Schistocerca gregaria
TTTTAATAAAATGTAGTAATTTATTTTCATGGAATATTGAAGCGAGTAATTTTCGTTTAATCAACATGGATTTTAATTCTTGCCCACTGCCAAGAGCAAAAAGCTTGAAAAGAAGCCAGATGATTGTGAAGCAAGCCATTCTTCCTGACCCCAGCTAAATCACTCATTTGCCGGCTAAATGGTAATAAGAAGAATCCAGAGTTATGTATGAAAATGCTGATTTGGCAACACGCCTTACCGAAGACTGAGTCTACGTAATTCTGCCGTGTCGCACCCTTACAAATTGTTACACCTAAGTATCTCTATCAGTTGTGAAGTGCAGTTGTGAATGAGTATTGCAGTACTGAGATTCTCCGTGTTCTGAAGTGGAGAATTCTAAATTTCTGAACATTTCAAGCAAGTTGCCAGCCTTTGCGTCACTTTGAAATCTTATCAAGAGCTTATTCGCAGTTTCGCAGCTTTCTTCATATAGTTCTTTATTGTGTATAGCTAATCATCTGCAAAAAGTGTTGCGATAGTGTTAGTGTTCTCTGCACGGTCATTAATGTGGTGACTCATTAATAGAATGTTACTAAAGATTGAGTCAAATTAAATGTGTTGTTAATGCACACGTTTACTTTTCAAAGACACTTTTGCGAACCGCGGCAATGTTTCATACTGAAGTCAGGGGCGGTTTGTAGGAAAGGTTGAGGTTATCTCATGAACGGCTCCTTTTGCGGACCCAGATATCTGTTACCCTACACTTCCACCCGTGTCAGATGCAGCAAAAATACACTACAGAAACAACCGCGTGGCTCTGAGTAAATCTGAATATAGCAATCGATTGTGCAGCATTGCGGCATAACAGGCAACAATACTGTGCCAGTTACAAAGTTCTCGGAGAGGGTCCACTTTTTGCAAAACACAATTTTTTTTTGTTTCCCAGACATGTTTCATGGAATTTCTGCAGAATCTTCACTACTTGTACAGTTATAAATTTGAGTTTTTGAGACAGTATTTACATATCTGAAAAAAAAGGTTAGTATATGTACCTTGTTACCACATGCTGCGAATTTCCTGGATTTTTACGTTACTTAATGTAGTTGTTTTGTTTCACATTTTGGCATCTGCAACCTTAAAAAACCTAATGTAAAAGAGTTATTTACTTTGAAATTTTACGACTGGGAATGTTATGGTTATGTCTACAATTAACTAATTTCCGTGTACACACGCACACACACACACACACACACACACACACACACGCACACACACACACACACACACACACAACTTTCCACATAGAATAGTTAATGGTAGGCTTAACAATAACCTTCGCAGTTGTAGAATTTCGAAGTAAATAACTGTTCTACATAAATTTCTGTTTGGTTCCAGATGACCAACTACGAAACAAAACAATTACATTAAATAACATAAAAACCCAAGAAGTATATGTACAAAACCTTGCCTGTTTTTCAAATATGTAGATACTGTCTCAAAAACTCAAGTTTACTTATTTATAAGTGAAAGGTCTCTGTTGGATTCCTTTCATGTTAATTTCTTAAATCTGTTGTCATTTACGGCATAAATTCCTCTTATAAATTTACTGTGGTGTTTCTGACTATCTGGGAGGAGACTGAGCAGTGAAACGTGTTACTTTTACACATAAACAAGAACGATCTGTCACACTACTACACTTTAAAACACAGTTTATATGTAAGTCATGTCACACAGTCTCATACGGAACCTACATCGTCTTTCTTTTATGTACTGTATATGATAAGATACTGTCATCCCCCTTCCCTTCTGTGTGAGAGGATGAATGAGCAAATGTATTTCTAGTTGCATGCTTGATGGTAGCAGACAAGCCTGTCTGCTAGAGAACAGTAGGACCAACGTCGGAACAGGTAGCTACGCTTTCTAAAAGCAGAGAGGTTTCTATTCTTAGTATGGTCCTGTCCGTCCCTTGTCATGTTGGTATAGGAAACTGCCTCTCTGGTCACTTCCGTTTGTATTTGTGAAGCACGCTCGGTAGCGGGCCAGGTCAGTCTGTCCGTGGCGAGCGTCTGAAGTGGTAAGATCTCCGGGTAAGCGCGTGTTTGCTAAGTCCGTAGGACAATGGATTTCTTAAGTTCAGCCTAACTGAAAATTTAATCATCTTTATTTCAAGTTTAGCTCTAAAATATCTAATGTTATCTTAAATTGCAACACAGTGTAATTCGAGTGTGAAGTTCAGAGTATCTTCCGGTAGTTGCTTTGTCACTACTGTGTGAGTAAAGTGGAACCACGTGGTGATCAGTAACTCTAACTAAGATCACCAATCTTAAATGTGAATGTGCGTGAGATTATAACGTCTCGTCTTGACAATATTTTTCAATATAGCAACTTTTCTTTATGTTCAACCCACGTGGGGTGTACTTTGTGAGACCAGTACCACGTGCTTATACAATTGTTTGACCCATCAGGTTAATAGTAAGACGATAGTAACCAGTTCGAGGTTTTTCTTTTGTAAATTGCTTTTCGTTGTAATTTATTTTACTTATCAAAATTATTGTGGAGTTACACTCTTTGTGTAAACCAAGTTGACCACGTGAAGCATGTGGTGTAAGCATCAAAGTAGCCCTCAGCTATTCTTTTCGGGAAGATTTCACAGAGAGTTTGTACGAATTTAGTATACCAGTGTGTGGTAATTTCATGACGGACACGATTGCGCTACGAACGTAACTTCTTTGGGTGAACATTGAAATGGTTGGTTGTGGTTAATTTCCTCTTGCATATGTTTCTTCGTGTGTTATTTTGTGAATGCAGTGTTGTATGTAGTCTGCCAATCTTGGCTCCCTATTTGATGTGTTCCGTAAGATTATAAACTCATATTTTCACAATCCTAAAGAAGGCACCAGTTTAGTTATGAATCAAGTTTGATTTGCTGAAACTTTACCGGAACAATGATCAACGTTAAAATAAATGTTCAGATATAAACTGATTTATTTCTTTTTATTTAAATTGTCTTTATCACCGGTTATCGTAAGATGAATACTAAGAGATTATAATTAATGTTAGTCTGGTTTGGAATTTGGTAAGCTAGACTGGATACCTGGTGAAACAGTTGCGCAGTAATGCAAGCTTAACTTCCTCAGATAGCTCACAGCTTTTAACCCACTTTTATGGTCTTGAATATCAGCACCGCTTTCAGAACAAGTTAAAGCAACAACATTACATAAGTAGTAAGAGTATTTTTGCAGTTTTATAGAAAGATAATAAAAAAACATTGGCGATGCTGAAAATTTGGAAAACATGTTTGAGAAATAAAAACAAAAAGAAAAATTGTGTTTGGCTCGAGGGGGACACTCTCCAAAAACTAATCTGTTTGTAAGCAAACAAGGTCAGAAGAGCTTGCTTGAACTTCGAGATGATTATAAAGCTCTCGTTTGTATTTAGTGGAAAGTACCTTTTACAGAAGTTTCCACTGAATACCACGTGTCGGAAGCCCAGGTCGAAGGGGACGGTTGCAGCCTTTCCAGTGATTGTGAAATCCGAGGAAGTCCAGCGAAATGCCCGAGCACGTACCGTGTAAATTCCATAAGGTAACGAGCCCGCCGCGAGGCAGGCGGCGTGCAACGCTAGACGGCGGCGCTCAGCAATCGATGCGGCATAATGTCAAGATCGCGACACTCAGGCAAATTAAAAGTACACAAGTTTCTCGAGGCGCGGCGCATCTCCACGTGGCTGACCTACGCCTCTGCACAGCTGCGCGGCTGACCTACTTCAGGGACAGCCTGTTCTTCACTGCGTCAGATTTAATCTTGCCTCATCTGTTCCAGTCTCCTTTTCCCTTTCAGAGGCAGACACGAATGCGGGAATACGGAATGAGTTTCTTTATAGACACACACTGTCGCGCCATCATCCGCCCCATTTAATCAAAGCGGCCGGAGGGAGCCGGCGCTCTAGTCACGCGCTAGGCTCCTAAGCGGTGGGTCGTGGCTAGAATACGGGGTCACCCGTCGCCCGTCTCGATTTTCGCTCCTCCCGGTGTGCCAGTTTAGTGTCATCAGGGTACGTGTGACGTGCCTCGGCTACGATCAACAAGGTGCCGTATGGCGCTCCCAGCTGAATGCAGCATTTCGCGCATTTCCCACGATACAGTATGGGTGTGGTTTCAATGGTTCAAATGGCTCTGAGTACTATGCGACTTAACTTCTGAGGTCATCAGTCGCCTAGAACTTAGAACTAATTAAACCTAACTAAGGACATCACACACATCCATGCCCGAGACAGGATTATAACCTGCGACCGTAGGGTGTTTTACAGGCTTATAGCGTCATAGAGTGGACTTAGTACATAAAATTTTAATTTGGAACACAAGTCCGGAATTGCCTTGTTTGGATACAAAATAAGTTTCAAATCTTCCGTTTCGAAACCCCCCTCTCCCCTCCCAGCTCCCTAAGGACGCCACGTGCGGTGAGAGCGCTTGGGCAGCCGCTTAGCCACCCAGCAGGTTGGCACCGGAACTACTTCTTTCAGCCGTAATGTGACGTGCCAACCAGCTAACAAAGCCCCTGAACATCGCCGCTCGAGACCATTCTGGAACGCCTTTTTGGTTGGGAGGCCAACTACGAGGGTCACTCCAAAATAAATGCACACTATTTTTGTAAAAACACAGTTTTCATTCTGCATGTGTGAACGTTTTACAGTGTGTAGATACATCCTTCCCGCTTGTTTTCAAACTTAGTTCAAACTGTTTCCGTGGGTGGAGCCGTCACAGCATGTCTTCAAGATGGCTGCTACACTTGACGTTCGTCAGAAGCAACTTGCTGTCATAGAATACCTGTGTTGTGAAAACGACACAGTGGGAAACATCCACAAGAGGTTGAAAAAGATGTATGGCGATGCTGCTGTCGATCGCAGTACAGTTAGTCGTTGGGCAAGCAGGTTACGTGATGAAAGCAGACACGGCAATATTGAGGATTGTCCTCGCAGCAGTAGACCTCGTACTGCATGCACTCCAGACAATGTACAAAGAGTTAACGAAATGGTGACTGCTGACAGATGCATCACAGTGAACGAATTGTCACGCTACGTTGGGATAGGCGAAGGCAGTGTTTGCAGAATACTGAAAGGTTTGCGCCAGGTGGATTCCCAGGATGTTGACAGTGGCTCACAAAGAAACAAGACAAACGGTATGTAGCGAACTTTTGGAACAGTACGAGAATGGTGGAGATGAATTTCTTCGAAGAATTGTGGCAGGTGATGAAACATAGCTCCATCATTTTTCACCAGAGACGAAGAGGCAATCAATGGAGTGCCACCATGCAAATTCACCCAAGAAAAAAAATTCAAAACCACACATTCTGCTGGAAACGTTATGGCTATGGTGTTTTTCGATTCCGAAGGAACATCATGCCAAGTGGAACCACATAAATTCTGATGCATATGTGACGACACTGAAGATACTTCAAGCTCAACTGTGTCGTGTTCGACCACATCGGCAAAAGCAGGATGTTCAGCTGTTGCACGACAATGCACGGCGACATGTCAGTCAAAAAACCGTGGAAGCGATCACAAAACTCGTATGGACAACACTGAAACACCCGCCTTACAGTCCTGACCTGGCTCCATGTGACTATCATCTCTTTGGGAAACTGAAAGACTCTCTTCGTGGAAAAAGGTTTGAAGTGGCTCCAATAGGTTGGTTCACAATTTTACCGTGCGGGTATACAGGCGCTGATTCCAACATGGCAAAAGGCAGTGGAGAGGGATGGAAATTATGTGGAGAAATGAAAATATTGTTCCTAAAGGATGTATCTACACACTGTAAAACTTTCAAACGTGTAGAATAAAAGATGGATTTAAAAAAATAGTGTGCATTTCTTTTGGAGTGACCCTTGTAGTTTCCGTCTCGCCCGCAACCGCCTGTTGTCCATAGGTACGCTTCGCCAAGCGACAGTAAAGCTTAACGGTTCGTGACTTCGGGAACAGTCTAATAATGATGCTAGAATTCGATCATCCTTTCGTTCGTTTGGCGTTTGGCTATCGCGAGTATTTCGCGATACTACGGGAGGGCAGCGGCGCCAGCCTTGCGGTAAGGTTCACCGAATTCGCCCCCCCTCCCCACCGCTTCACCGCTGCCTTTTGTTTCCCAGACCTAGTTCTCGTAATTCAGGTTCTCACTCCGAAGTGTTCTCACTTCAACTTACGCAGCTATAGGCGAATGTAATCTCTACAGGTCATTCTATGAATGTGTCTACGACAGTGGATAGTTTCAGAATATATGTTTGTACTAGTTTCCAAATCTTTTGTTATAACATGAGACGCCGATGGCATTTCAGTATTTATCTCACCCGCTAACTGGGGAAAGCTCTTTTCATTGAGGCCGTTTACGATATGAAAACAGTGGCAGTCTGTTTAGACATGGTAGCGCAACGGTACGGAAGTAGTACAGCCGCACAACATATGAATCAAGAACGTTTCCCAAAAAATGTCTCTGAGCACTGTGGGACTTAACATCTGAAGTCATCAGTCCCCTCGAACTTAGAACTACTTAACATCTGAAGTCATCAGTACCCTAGAACTTAGAACTACTTAAACCTAACTAACCTACGGACATCACACACATCCATGCCAGGCAGGATTGGAACCTGCGGCCGTAGCGGTCGCGCGGTTCCAGATTGAAGCGCCCAGAACCGCTCGGCCACGCCGGCCAGCAACGTTCCCCAGATCGCCTCAGTTCATCACATAGCATTTTCGCCCCAAAACAACTCCTACGAAAAACTGATACGTTCGCACCGAGGAGGGTTGACTGTGATGCTCCAGAGACATGCTCCAGGGTGTGTGGAACGAGAAAGCATGCGTCGCACGTACAGTTTGTACAACGAACAGCAGAGTCATGACGTGAGGCAGCTCCTGTAGAGCTCGTAGTCCAGCGCCCACCATCCTTGCTGTGTGCATACCGTGAAGAGAGAGATCTGAAACTGATCCGACCCCAAACTTATTTTATATCCAAACGGTACATATCCGGACGTGCGTTTATCATCAGAGCTTTATCTACTACGTACTCTCTACAGTCCCTACAAGTTTCCTGTGGTGTGGAGTTGATCTGTTATTCTGCGCAACGGATTAATCTGAGATGTACCCTTTACCCTGTGGCTCCTGCAAGATGAAATTTCCACCACCACACTACTACAGAAGTCAGACAGACGCTCCTAACGTTCTACAGAGAAATGCCTGAAAAACTTTCAGCAATAAATATCTTCTGAAGTTTTCCGCTGTAAGGAAATGACACAAAAATTTACAAAATTTCTTACGTAACTAGTGGAATACTTGGGTACTGAAGTAGTGCTAGTTAGTGTAAGAAAAACATGAATATAATGAAAATTATTATTTATTTTTGCAAAAATTCTGAGAAATCACCATGGCACTTTTAGTTATGAATTGAACAAGTTATATCCTGGTTCTTTTTGGAATGTGAAGTAACCTCTCAAGGACAGGAATCGCTAATGAAATTTCTATACAAAGTTTAAGATTGTTATTGAGTTGGCAGAATGGCTGAGAGGTCCACCTACTCAACTTGAATAATTATCCTTTAGAATGTTACTATGTACGGTCGAGGCTGTCGCGTGTGAAATGCAGTGAAGTGTACTGTTGTGGAGGAAATATGGGGCGCACAATACTGTAAGCTGCGATGACTGCTGTCTGCGCCGCTCGCTGCTGACAAATAACATAACTCTCGTTCTATCTGGATTGACCTTCACCAATCAAACTCTCCCTACACCTTGATGAAGTCAAGGATTCCTATTCGCCCCTACTCTAACTATTGGCGTGGTACACCAGTACACCCAGATGCCACTCACACATTCGCTCGCAGACGTTTAACTACATCTACATCTACATGACTACTCTGCAATTCACATTTAAGTGCTTGGCAGAGGGTTCATCGAACCACAATCATACTATCTCTCTACTATTCCACTCCCGAACAGCGAGCGGGAAAAACGAACACCTAAACCTTTCTGTTCGAGCTCTGATTTCTCTTATTTTATTTTGATTATCATTCCTACCTATGTAGGTTGGGCTCAACAAAATATTTTCGCATTCGGAAGAGAAAGTTGGTGACTGAAATTTCGTAAAAAGGTCTCGCCGCGACGAAAAACGTCTATGCTGTAATGACTTCCATCCCAACTCGTGTATCATATCTGCCACACTCTCTCCCCTATAACGCGATAATACAAAACGAGCTGCCCTTCTTTGCACCCTTTCGATGTCCTCCGTCAATCCCACCTGGTAAGGATCCCACACCGCGCAGCAATATTCTAACAGAGGACGAACGAGTGTAGTGTAAGCTGTCTCTTTAGTGGACTTGTTGCATCTTCTAAGTGCCCTGCCAATGAAACGCACCTTTGGCTCGCATTCCCGACAATATTATCTATGTGGTCCTTCCAACTGAAGTTGTTCGTAATTTTAACACCCAGGTACTTAGTTGAATTGACAGCCTTGAGAATTGTACTATTTATCGAGTAATCGAATTCCAACGGATTTCTTTTGGAACTCATGTGGATCATCTCACACTTTTCGTTATTTAGCGTCAACTGCCACCTGACACACCATACAGCAATCTTTTCTAAATCGCTTTGCAGCTCATACTGGTCTTCGGATGACCTTACTAGACGGTAAATTACAGCATCATCTGCGAACAGTCTAAGAGAACTGCTCAGATTGTCACCCAGGTCATTTATATAGATCAGGAACAGTAGAGGTCCCAGGACGCTTCCCTGGGGAACACCTGATATCACTTCAGTTTTACTCGATGATTTGCCGTCTATTACTACGAACTGCGACCTTCCTGACAGGAAATCACGAATCCAGTCGCACAACTGAGACGATACCCCATAGCTCCGCAGCTTGATTAGAAGTCGCTTGTGAGGAACGGTGTCAAAAGCTTTCCGGAAATCTAGAAATACGGAATCAACTTGAGATCCCCTGTCGATAGCGGCCATTACTTCGTGCGAATAAAGAGCTAGCTGCGTTGCACAAGAGCGATGTTTTCTGAAGCCATGCTGATTACGTGTCAATAGATCGTTCCCTTCGAGGTGATTCATAATGTTTGAATACAGTATATGCTCCAAAACCCTACTGCAAACCGACGTCAATGATATAGGTCTGTAGTTAAATGGATTACTCCTACTACCCTTCTTGAACACTGGTGCGACCTGCGCAATTTTCCAATCTGTAGGTACAGATCTATCGGTGAGCGAGCGGTTGTATATGAGTGCTAAGTAGGGAGCTATAGTATCAGCGTAATCTGAAAGGAACCTAATCGGTATACAATCTGGACCTGAAGACTTGCCCGTATCAAGCGATTTGAGTTGCTTCGCAACCCTTAAGGTATCTACTTCTAAGAAACTCATGCTAGCAGATGTTTGTGTTTCAAATTCTGGAATATTCCATTCGTCTTCCCTGGTGAAGGAATTTCGGAAAACTGCGTTCAATAACTCCGCTTTAGCGGCGCAGTCGTCGATAACAGTACCATCGGCACTGCGCAGCGAAGGTATTGACTGCGTCTTGCCGCTTGTGTACTTTACATACGACCAGAATTTCTTCGGATTTTCTACCAAATTTCGAGACAGTGTTTCGTTGTGGAACCTATTAAAGGCATCTCGCATCGAAGTACGTGCCAAATTTCGCGCGTCTGTAAATTTTAGCCCATCTTCAGGATTTCGCGTTCTTCTGAACTTCGCATGCTTTTTCCGTTGCCTCTGCAACAGCGTTCGGACCTTTTTTGTGTACCACGGGGGATCCGTTCCATCTCTTACCAATTTATGAGGTATGAATATCTCAATTGCTGTTGCTACTATATCTTTGAATTTGAGCCACATCTCGTCTACATTCGCATAGTCAGTTCGGAAGGAATGGAAATTGTCTTTTAGGAAGGCTTCTAGTGGCACTTTATCCGCTTTTTTAAATAAAATTATTTTGCGTTTGTTTCTGATGGATTTGGAAGAAATGGTATTGAGCCTAGCTACAATGACCTTGTGATCACTAATCCCTGTATCAGTCATGATGCTCTCTATCAGCTCTGGATTGTTTGTGGCCAAGAGGTCAAGTGTGTTTTCGCAACCATTTACAATTCGCGTGGGTTCGTGGACTAACTGCTCTAAATAATTTTCGGAGAATGCATTTAGGACAATCTCGGAAGACGTTTTGTGCCTACCACCGGTTTTGAACAAGTATTTTTGCCAACATACCGAGGGTAGGTTGAAGTCCCCACCAACTATAACCGTATGAGTGGGGTATTTATTTGTTACGAGACTTAAACTTTCTCTGAACTGTTCCGCAACTGTATCATCGGAGTCTGGGGGTCGGTAGAAGGAGCCAATTATTAACTTAATTCGGCTGTTAAGTATAACCTCCACCCACACCAATTCGCACAGAGTATCTACTTCGACTTCACTACAAGATAAACCACTACTGACAGACACCAACACTCCACCACCAATTCTGCCTAATCTATCTTTCCTGAACACCGTCTGAGACTTCGTAAACATTTCTGCAGAACTTATTTCAGGCTTTAGCCAGCTTTCTGTACCTATAACGATATCAGCTTCTGTGCTTTCTATTAGCGCTTGAAGCTCAGGGACTTTTCCAGCGCAACTACAACAGTTTACAACTATAATTCCGACTGTTCCTTGATCCAAGCACGTCCTGTAATTGCCAAGCACCCTTTGACATTGCAGCCCATCCCGCACTTTCCCGATTCCTTCTAACCTAAAAAACCGCCCAGTCCACGCCACACAGCCTCCGCTACCCGTGTAGCCGCCAGCTGAGTGTAGTGAACTCCTGACCTATTCAGCGGAACCCGAAACCCCACCACCCTATGGCGCAAGTCAAGGAATCTGCAGCCAATACGGTCGCAAAACCGTCTGAGCCTCTGATTCAGACCCTCCACCCGGCTCTGCACCAAAGGTCCGCAGTCGGTTCTGTCAACGATGGTGCAGATGGTGAGCTCTGCCTTCATCTCGTAAGCAAGACCGGCAGCCTTCACCAAATCAGATAGCCGCTGGAATCCAGAGAGAATTTCCTCAGATCCAAAGCGACACACGTCATTAGTGCCGACATGTGCCACCACCTGCAGCTGGCTGCACCCTGTGCTCTTCATGGCATCCGGAAGGACCCTTTCCACATCAGGAATGACTCCTCCCGGAATGCACACGGAGTGCACACTGGATTTCTTCCCCTCCTTAGCCGCCATATCCCTAAGGGGCCCCATTACGCGCCTAACATTGGAGCTCCCAACTACCAGTAAGCCCAACCTCTGCGATTGCCCGGACCTTGAAGGCTGAGAATGATCCTCTGAAACAGGGCAGGCAGCTGCATCTGGCTCAGCCAGAGACAGTGCCTGAAACCGGTTTGTCAGACGCACCGGGGAGGCTTTCTGATCAGCTTCCGGGGACGCCTTTCGCTGCCTGCCACGCCTTGGAACGACCTCCCAATCAACCACAGGCGAGGGCTCAGCCCCACTGCGGGCAGCAACCGGGGCAACCACAGCGGCAGACCGATCTGGGGACAGACGGGATGAGGTTGACATCCCTGTGATACCCGAGTCCGGCTCCCCACAGTGGTGCCCATTGGCAACAGCCTCAAGCTGCGCGACCGAAGTCAGCGCCGATTGCAGCTGTGAGCGAAGGGATGCCAAGTCAGCCCTCATCCGAACACAGCAATCGCAGTCCCTGTCCATTCTAATCGATGTTTAACAACAGTTACTGAAACACGAGTCGGTGCCTAGATAACGCAAGCGGAACACGCAAAGAATGTATCAACTAACCTGTACAAATGCCTAACGACTGCGCTACAATCTGCTGAATTTACGATTACAGTAACTAAAACTCGAAATTGCACCTCCTATACGAAACTCACACGCAATTTAAATAAGAATCTACGAAGTAAACACTAAAGCGCGATGCTACAACTGTCAAATACTATAATACGCCCGAAATATATGAATTAAACAATGCAAGTACCCAAAAACACGCAAAGAAATTAATTAAACTATCTAACAAATAAGTAAGCTAGGGTTATACGACTTGCTGCTGCAGCTGCTTATCCAACGGCGGCAGGGAGCACACTGACTGGCCAACCGACACTGGCCGTTCACAACAAAAACAGAAGACAGACGACTACGCAAATTTGCACTATTCAGGTACTAAGGCGCGATGCTACAACCCTCAAATACTATAATACGCCCGAAATATACGAATTAAACAATGCAAGTACCCAAAAACACGCAAAGAAATTAATTAAACTATGTAACAAATAAGTAAGCTAGGGTTATACGACTTGCTGCTGCAGCTGCTTATCCAACGGCGGCAGGGAGCACACTGACCGTTCACAACAAAAACAGAAGACAGACGACTACGCAAATTTGCACTATTCAGGTACTAAGGCGCGATGCTAGAACCCTCAAATACTATAATACGCCCGAAATATACGAATTAAACTATAACTCTGTCTGTTCACACCGCACAATAAGTCTGCCGGCCAACACAGTGAACAATGCTTAATCGCAAGGACTCAATATAGAGTCGCACTTCGATTTGCTCTCGGAAGAGGTGCTCTCCCAGTGAAGTACTGAGAAGAGACTTGTTCCTCGCTCCGAGAGCGACAACAGAACAGCGCTTCTCCACGCCAGACGTGAAGGGGTATATCTTTCAGTCTCTTCCATTACTCCTTCAGCTCAAGGCGTCAGAAATATCGTCTGCCAATCAGCATTGCTCTTCTAAAACGTTTCCTTTAAGTACGAAAACGGAGCGATGTATCTTACGTCCAACAGGGCATTAAAATTCGTTTTCGGGTCAAGGGTGCAAGCAGTTCCGAAACAGTAAAATTTGTAAAACTATTTGCGGGCCGCCGTGGTTCAAATATACCGTGTATGGCAAACTGGCACTATCCCAGACTGACGCCGAGGCAACTATGGTGGACCGTAGGCCATAGATGACACGTGTGAAAGACGATCGTGGAGATGTGTACAGGCGAAGGGACGTGCAACTGTTGAGTAACTCACCGACCAGACGAACCAAAGGGGTACTAACAGTGTCCCGTCAACGACCGTTTAGCGAACATTGCTGCGTTTCCCCACCTCCATAGCAGGCTTCTGGTTCACGCACCCATGGTGACTGCTGTTCATTGGCGACGGGGGCTGGAATTTGCACGCTAATACTGCCGCTGGACGTCCACCGAATGGCGACAATTGGCCTCTCCAGATCAATCCGTTGGCGTGTGCGGCGGCAACGTCTGAAAGCAAACACCCTTCCACCATCGTAGGAAGGGTCCAAGCTGGAAGGCATTCCCTGGCTGCACTCGTCACTCTGGAAGCACAACGGGTCAACACAAGTATGCATCTATCCTTCAGGACCATATCCACCCCTACATGCATTTTGTTATTCCTCGGTACGATGGCATCTACCGGCAAGACAATGCAATTTGTCAAACTGCTCGCACTGTGAGTGGTTCGAATAGCACGAAAATGGTAGTTCCTGAAGAGGGGCAGCAGACTCTTCAGTAGTTGCAGGGGCAACAGTCTGGATGATTGACTGGTCTGGCCTTGTAACATTAACCAAAACGGCCTTGCTGTGCTGGTACTGCGAATGGCTGAAAGCAAGGGGTAACTACAGTTGTAATTTTTCCCGAGGGCATGCAGCTTTACTGTATGATTAAATGATGATGGCGACCTCTTCGGTGAAATATTCCGAAGGTAAAATAGTCCCCCATTCGGATCTCCGCTCGGGGACTACTCAAGAGGACGCCGTTATCAGGAGAAAGATAACTGGCGTTCTACGGATCGGAGCGTGAATGTCAGATCCCTTAATCGGGCAGGTAGGTTAGAAAATTTAAAAAGGTAAATGGATAGGTTCAAGTTAGATATAGTGGGAATTAGTGAAGTTCGGTGGCAGGAGGGACAAGACTTTTAATCGGGTGAATACAGGGGTATAAATACAAAATCAAATACAGGTAATTCAGGAGTAGGTTTAATGATGAATAAAAAAATCGCAGTGCGGGTAAGCTACTACAAACAGCATAGTGAACGTATTATTGTGGCCACATTAGACACGAAGCCTAGGCCTACTACAGTAGTACAACTTTATAAGCCAACTAGCTCTGCAGATGACGAAGAAATTGATGAAATGTTGTTGTTGTTGTTTTTGTGGTCTTCAGTCCTGAGACAAGGTTGATGCAGCTCTCCATGCTACTCTATTCTGTGCAAGCCTCTTCATTTCCCAGTACCCACTGCAACCTACATCCTTCTGAATCTGCGTAGTGTAGTCATCTCTTGGTCTCCCTCTACGACTTTTACCCTCCACGCTGCCCTCCAGTACAAAATTGGTGATCCCTTGACGCCTCAAAACATGTCCTACCAACCGATCCCTTCTTCTGGTCAAGTTGTGCCACAAACTTCTCTTCTCCCCAATCCTATTCAATACTTCGTCATTAGTTAAGTGATCTACCCATCTAATCTTCAACATTCTTCTGTAGCACAACATTTCGAAAGCTTCTATTCTCCTCTTGTCCAAACTATTTATCATCCATGTTTCACTTCCATACATGGCTACACTCAATACAAATACTTTCAGAAAAGACTTCCTGACACTTAAATCTATACTCGATGTTAACAAATTTCTCTTCTTCAGAAACGCTTTCCTTGCCATTGCTAGTCTACATTTTATATCCTCTCTACTTCGACCATCATCAGTTATTTTGCTCCCCAAATAGCAAAATTCCTTTACTACTTTAAGTGTCTCATTTCCTAATCTAATACCCTCAACATCACCCGACTTAATTCGACTACATTCCATTATCCTCGTTTTGCTTTTGTTGATGTTCATCTTATATCCTCCTTTCAAGACACTATCCATTCCGTTCAACTGCTCTTCGCAGGCCTTTGCTGTCTCTGACAGAATTACAATGTCATCGGCGAACCTCAAAGTTTTTATTTTTTCTTCATGGATTTTAATACCTACTCCGAACTTTTCTTTTGTTTCCTTCACTGCTTTCTCAATATACAGATTGAATAACATCAGGGAGAGGCTACAACCCTGTCTCACTCCCTTCCCAACCACTGCTTCCCTTTCATGTCCCTCGACTCTAATAACGGCCATCTGGTTTCTGTACAAATTGTAAATAGCCTTTCGTTCCCTGTATTTTACCCCTGCCACCTTCAGAATTTGAAAGAGAGTATTCCAGTCAACATTGTCAAAAGCTTTCTCTAAGTCTACAAATGCTAGAAACGTAAGTTTGCCCTTCCTTAATCTAGCTTCTAAGATAAGTCGTAGGGTCAGTATTGCCTCACATGTTCAACATTTCTACGGAATCCAAACTGATCTTCCTCGAGGTCGGATTCTACTAGTTTGAATGTATGATGAGATAAAAGAAATTATTCAGATGGTGAAGGGAGACGAAAATTTAATAGTCATGGGCGACTGGAATTCGATAGCAGGAAAAGGGAGAGAAGGAAACGTAGTAGGTGAATATGGATTGGAGGTAAGAAATGAAAGAGAAAACCGCCTGGTAGAATTTTGAACAGAGCATAACTTAATCATAGCTAACACTTGGTTCAAGAACCATGAAAGAAGATTGCATACATGGAAGAAACCTGAAGATACTAGAAGGTATCAGATAGATTATATAATGGTAAGACAGAGATTTAGGAACGAGGCTTTAAATTGTAAGACATTTCCAGGGGCAGATGTGGACTCTGACCATAATCTATTGATTGTGAACTGTAGATTACAACTGAAGAAACTGTAAAATAGTGGGAATTTAAGGAGATGGGACCTGGCTAAACTGACTATACCAGCGGTTTAGGGAGTTTAGGGAGAGCATAAGGGAACAATTGACAGGAATGAGGGAAAGAAATACAGTAGAAGAAGAATGGGTAGCTCTGAAGGATGAAGTAGTGAAGGCAGCAGAGGATCAAGTAGGTAAAAACACGAGGGCTAATAGAAATCCTTGGGTAACAGAAGAGATATTGAA
This sequence comes from Schistocerca gregaria, assembly GCF_023897955.1. Classification (NCBI taxonomy): domain Eukaryota; kingdom Metazoa; phylum Arthropoda; class Insecta; order Orthoptera; family Acrididae; genus Schistocerca; species Schistocerca gregaria. The sequence goes on from NC_064931.1 coordinate 61,578,547, forward strand.
TTTAATTGATGAAAGGAGAAAATATAAAAATGCAGTAAATGAAGCAGGCAAAAAGGAAAACAAACGTCTCAAAAATGAGATCAACAGTAAGTGTAAAATGTGTAAGCAGGGATGGCTAGAGGAAAAATGTAAGGATGTAAAGGCGCCTATCACTAGCGGTAAGATAGATACTGCCTACAGGAAAATTAAAGAGACCTTTGGAGAAAAGAGTACCGCTTGCATGAATATCAAGAGCTCAGATGGAAACCCAGTTCTAAGCTAATAAGGGAAAGCAGAAAGGTGGAAGGAGTATATAGAGGGTCTATACATGGGCGATGTTCTTGAGGACAGTATTATAGAAATGAAAGAGAATGTAGCTGAAGGTAAAATAGGAGACATGATACTACTTGAAGCGTTTGCAGAGCATTGAAAGACCTGAGTCGAAACAAGGCCCCGGGAGTAGACAACATTCCATTAGAACTATTGACAGCCTTGGGAGAGCCAGTCCTGACAAAACTCTACCATCTGGTGAGCAAGATAAATGAGATAGGCGAAATACCCTCAGACTTCAAGAAGAATATATTAATTCCAATCCCAAAGAAAGCAGGTGTTGTCACATATGAAAATTACCAAACTATCAATTTAATAAGTCACAGCTGCAAAATACTAACGCGAATTCCTTACAGACGAATGGAAAAACTGGTAGAAGCCGACCTCGAGGAAGATCAGTTTGAATTCCGTAGAAATATTGGAACACGTGAGGAATACTGACGCTACGACTTATCTTGGAAGAAAGATTACGGAAAGGCAAACCTACGTTTCTAGCATTTGTAGACTTAGAGAAAGCTTTTGACAATGTTGACTGGAATACTCTCTTTCAAATTCTGAAGGTGACAGGGGTAAAGTACAGGGAGCGAAAGGCTATTTACAATTTGTACAGAAACCAGATGGCAGTTATTAGAGTCGAGGGGCATGAAAGGGGAACAGTGGTTGGGAAAGGAGTGAGCCAGGGTTGTAGCATCTCCCCGATGTTATTCAATCTGTATATTGAGCAAGCAGTAAAGGAAACAAAAGAAAAATTCGGAGTAGGTATTAAAATCCATGGAGACGAAATAAAAATTTTGAAGTTCGCCGACGGCATTGTAATTCTGTCAAAGACAGCAAAGGACTTGGAAGAGCAGTCGAACGGAATGGATAGGGTCTTGAAAGGAGGATGTAAGACGAACATCAACAAAAGCAAAACGAGGATAATGAAATGTAGTCGAATTAAGTCGGGTGATGCTGAGGGAATTAGATTAGGAAATGAGACACTTAAAGTAGTAAAGGAGTTTTGCTATTTGGGGAGCTAAATAACTGATGGTGGCCGAAGTAGAGCGAATATTAAATGTAGACTGGCAATGGCAAGGAAAGCGTTTCTGAAGAAGAGAAATTTGTTAACATCGAGTATAGATTTAAGTATCAGGAAGTCGTTTCTGAAAGTATTTGTATGGAGCGTAGCCATGTATGGAAGTGAAACATGGACGATAAATAGTTTGGACAAGAAGCGAAATGTGGTGCTACAGAAGAATGCTGAAGATTAGATGGGTAGATCATGAACTAATGAGAAGGTACTGAACAGAATTGGGGTGAAGATGAATTTGTGGCACAATTTGTCTTGTAGAAGGTATCGGATGGTAAGACTCGTTCTGAGGCATCGAGGGATCACCAATTTAGTATTGGAGGGCAGCGTGGAGGGTAAAAATCGTAGAGGGAGACCAAGAGATGAATACACTAAGCAAATTCAGAAGGATGTAGGTTGCAGTAGGTACTGGGAGATGAAGAAGCTTGTCAGGATAGAGTAGCATGGAGAGCTGCATCAAACCAGTCTCAGGACTGAAGAGCACAGCAACAACCCTTTACCGGTTTTGGTCGTGGTGACCATCATCACAGGAAGACTACCAACAAAAATGATATATGCAATTACCTATAAGATCAAGTAAATAGATCAATAAATATGTTAAATAATTATGTGAAAGTACATACGAATGCAATACGTCAGGCGGATAGGCAAATTCATCTGTCCTCTTGCTGAAACGAAAGTCAATAAAGTTTTAATGAGTTTACGTAACCTTACGTAATACGCCAAGACTCTAAACAGAATTTCCTCTGTTTAACTGTGATCATTCTTCACGTTATTTCTTTCATACTCGGTTGTGAGCTATTGTGAGGCCAGTTTTATTAGTTTTAGAGTCTTTATATACTATGTAGGACTGTGTAAACATATTGCAACATCGTTATCTTTCATGTCATTAAAAGAAAAGATGAACTGTTTGTTCCTCTAATGCACTGCATTTGTAAGTACGTTCATATAGTTACTTTACCTACTAACTTCGTCTTACGTGTAATATTTCATTTTTGTTAGGATTCTTCCCCCTGATGGTGGTCCTTACGATCGAAGCCGGGAAAGAATGAAGAATAATTCGTACATCTGCCGGCCGGGGTGGCCGAGCGGTTCTAGGCGCTACAGTCTGGAACCGCGCGATCGCTTCGGTAGCAGGTTCGAATCCTGACTCGGCATGGATGTGTGTGATGTCCTTAGGTTAGTTAGATTTAAGTAGTTCTAAGTTCTAGGGGACTGATGACCTCAGAAGTTAAGTCCCATAGTGCTCAGAGCCATTTGATTTGAATTCGTACGTCTGATGGTGAAACTGCAGTTCTTCAAGATCCCAGGCGTAATTTAGGAGAAAGACAAAAAACCTAAACAGCATAGCAACACGGAAATTCGACTTCCATCTTCCTTTCCACATACGGGCACAGTTTTTTAATATGACATTAGCTTTTAGGTAGAAGGGACGGTGGAAGTACAACGGCTTTGCAAAACTCGTGAGACACAGACCTTACGCAGTGTCGAGCGAGGCCCTACAGTACTAAAAAATGTTGCTACTCGATGACTTGAGGATATTTTGTAACGTACATTATTATACCTAGCCGCGTTACTCGGGTCATCCTTTGGCTGTTATGGACGCCGGAGAGAGTTTTCAGTGACTGGGGGAAGATGGTTTTGCCCAGACTGAAAATGTTGATTCAGACTTTCAATAATCCTTCAGAGCTGGTTGTCGTCTGGTTCCAGCATGCTGCATTAAGATCAAGTGATTTCCCCATGATGACAGGTGTCTTCCATTCTGTGCTGGAAACATACTCTGAAAAGCCCTGACAAGAAACAGTTCTTTACTGAAGAATGCTATTAGTGGTAGTAAAAAATTTCTAACGGGGATGTATGAATTCGGTTTCAGATAATAATTGGCTAAATGGCGTGAATGTTGAAATAATTTTTCTGGAGCGGTTCGGAGTTCGCGAAATTAAGAAGTCGATGGGCAGCCGTTTGGTGTGTACGAAAAGATTCGCGGACCCAGTGAAGCGGGGATGATGCTTGATGATTTTTCAGTGTATCAGGTCAGGAGTGAGTGATCATCGGTGATCAATGTAGTTGTTCTGCCTGCACAGAAATGTTTGAAAGAGTTCGAAAGTGCATTCCCGTTCGCGAATATGGAATTGGGCTTGCTCATTTGCCGACTTTATAGGCAAGTGATGTATGCGTAACCGGGTAGGACGAGGGATCATAGCAGAGCTTGGAGCGAGTAACAAGCTGGATATGTTGTTTAACGATCGAGGCGGACTTCGTAAGATCCGATAGAACACAATAAATTATGTTTCTTATATATAATTTCACGATCAGCGCCTGTATAAAATACTACTGCAAGTTCTTCGCTGACTGCAGATTTCATGACTTCAGCTGCAACGGTTATAGATGTATTAGTCAGCTGTGACGTACGAAAATTTATGCCGAACCGGTACTGGAACCCCGATTTAACGTTTATCACGAGTGGTCCCCTAATTGGGCAGAAATCGGTCAGGCGAAGGCTCGCGATAAGCGGGAAATCTGGTTCGAATCCGGTTCCGGCATAAATTTTCGTATGCCACAGCTGACTAATACATCTATACCCGTTGCAGCTGCTTTCACAAAATCCGCATTCAGCGAATAATTTGGATAATATTCTGTTTGTTCCCGTAGAGACTTCAAGTGGGGTGTTTTTGTGTGTGTCCACCTTATTTTTGACCTCAATTGTTTATTGAGCAGATTATCAGCACGAGCTGCTGTAAAAAAGTTGGAGAAAGTGTGATGACTGCTTGCGGTGTTCGTTTTCCAGTCCAGTCTTCGAATTTTTGAGGTTTTTTTTTGTGGGTGGATCACTAGAGGGCAGTTATTAGTGGTTTAGGAGTAGTGACAATTTCAGCCGTGTCTCACGAGACATAGGTGGTGAGGATAGATACTCTTATTTACACTGATTTAATAATGTGTAAGTGATGAAGATTGTATTTATAGCATTGTATGTTAACCGGGGACCTAGGAACGATGGAGAGGCTCCGTCCCCGCCGCAGCCGCAGTGGTCCACAACCCCACGACGACTACCGCAGTCCACTTCACTCTTCCACCGCCGCACACCGAACCCAGGGTTATTGTGCGGTTCGGCCCCCGGTGGACCCCCTAGGGTACGTCTCACACGACAAGAGTGTAACCCCTATGTTTGCGTGGTAGAATAATGGTGGTGTACGCGTACGTGGAGAACTTGTTGGCACAGCAATCGCCGACATAGTATAACTGAGGCGGAATAAGGGGAACCAGCCCGCATTCACCGAGGCAGATGGAAAACCGCCTACAAACCATCCACAGACTGCCGGTCCACCGAACCTCGACACAAATCTTCCGGGCGGATCACGAATCCGGAATCACGCCCTGAAGATGAAGATTTATCCTGGTCCACCAATAAAACTTCCCGAGTAAATCTGTGAGGTAATTTTTTCCCGTAATTATTCTCGAGCTCCGCACATCAATAAGAACGTGTGGATTCTGGGCGCGGCCGCAAATGGGAAGCTCCTATGATGTGATGGAACGAACGTTCCACTTTCTGTATCTTAGCTCAGGACGGGATGGCATTCATTGCTTCAAATCCTTCCTGGATCGTCCTCCATTTCTTTACAGTTATTCGATGACAATAGCAACTTGGTTATCGAACGATCTGAAGTAATGGGACACTCAGATTAATACGTCGCTACGACACGGGAGAGAGGTCATATAAAGGGTCACTTTAAACAATCAGGTTCGCGTATTCTATTGATTTGTCCTATTCCGAATAACAGAGTGTGGGGGCAGGGTGCTTAAGGCACTGGACTCGCAGTCGGAAAGAGCCGGCTTCAGATCACTTTCCGCACTTTACCAAAGACTAATTCAAGATATAAGCAGTTTTCCCCTTTACATGAATCGCACACGTCAGTGGTTTATTTCATGAAGTTCATTACCGAGGCTGGTCCACCTTTAGGACCGTATTATGCTCCGTTTGACTAAATTCAGATTTTATTTACACGCTATTTTTCGCGACAGAAACGTTTCATGACCGGCTACCTTCGTTAAAAAATTATTGCAAGTTTAACCAAAACAACTTGCAGATGCAAAGAGATGAGCTGAGTTAGATCATGTGCAAATTGTTATTTTTTTATTTCTGATCCAAATTGTTTTTACCTATTGAGGTGCTTCTCGTGAGTAAGAAAACTGCGAAGCTTACCAGAGAGGAAGATTTATATAACATAGACGGCCAGTTAACCTTTATTTTATTTTCTAAACATTTTTAACTATATGAACTGTATACGCTTATAGATGTCATTAAGAAAACAGCTTGTAATGTTCTTTCCAATCTTCACTTCTGTTTCTCTACTCCCTCGAAAGTGGAGAGGTATGAGCTGTGGTGTTTATATGTTGAGGCAGTTCCACAAAAAGAGCCGCGGTTAGCCTCCGATGGCACTGCAGCGGCTTCCTTACACATGGACGGCTTTGCCGCTGAGCGGCTTGCGACTGCCTGAGTTCAGGTGTCCTCCCATGCCCATTTTGAGAAATTACACCTTCGTGCCAAACCAAGACAGATGTGCTTTACATCCCTGAAATTTCCGAAGCATCCTCCAGAATAACGAGGCAGTGGGAGAGCAATGTGTAAATAATAAAAACGGCAGTAGCACGATATGAATGGTATACAAAGAGCCACGGCGTTAACAGGTCTTTCAGCTTTCCAACGAAAGGTGGGCGAATTAAATACTAATAACGGGAAAACTTGTTCTCTCTACTGGGTTCTTGTAGCTAGCGCAAGAGACACAGAACGGTCTAGTTCTGAAGTTGCTTGGAGTTTTAATTTTTTTTTTTTCGTGCCGTTTCAAGGGAGTACCGGCAGCACCCACTTGAAGGAACCGGCTCAACCGTACCAGCTAAACGACGCGACCACTGACATCCAAACAAAAGCTATCCGATGCTACGGATACAAACCCCATAAAAACGTGGGTGTCAGCTGTTTGCAAAGAGGACACTGTGTGGCATAGCTGGAGGACCACTTTCACCTCACGGTTTTCTTCTTCCGGTAAGTTTAAAATTTATAAAGGAATCACATAGCTTTCTGAGTGGACTTGATGAACACTGCCGCTTACGGTTTTTTCCTAGAGAGTGATGAGCAACGTCGTTTGGCCCTGTCGTTTTGCGGTTTGTAGAAAGTTGCAGTTTTGATTTGCAGTTGCTCTTTTCCCTTGCTTTATTTCATCAAATGGTAGTAGGTACGACATCATTGGTCCTTTATCAACTGTTGGACGTTTCCCTGTACCACTTGACCACCATGAGCTCTAACATTTAGCACCTACGCACAGAGACATAAGCCACATAACAGACGTGTAAAACGGTTCAAATGGTTCTGAGCACTATGGGACTTAACATCTGAGGTCATCAGTTCCCTATAACTTAGAACTACTTAAACCTAACTAACCTAAGGCCATCATACAAATCCATGCCGAGGCAGGATTCGAATCTGCGACCGTAGCGGTCGCGCGGCTCCAGACTGAAGCGCAGACGTGTAAAACTTCTCTTGCGATTTACTCGAAATCGCCAGAGTAGTGCACCTTACTACTTGCATGGTATATTGTTTTAATGGCCTATTAAAAGTGTACAAAGTATGAAGTAAATCCGTGATCCCAGCTTCATGGCCTCCCCTATAGTTAGTTCCATGGGTAGGTCCGTTGTCATATGTATATGCCATTTCATCAGCCTTTACAGGATGAAACTTTAAAATATGGGGAATTTTCCTAATATTTCATACACTATTATTCTGCTATTAGGAGACAAAGTGCAGGAAACCATCTTTTGGAGGATAAGGAGGAGGTATGGCTCGAAATGCGTTAAAAGGGAGGTACATCCACTTGAAAGTGGGGACAAAAGGTCTTTGACAGTGTTCCCGGTAACCAGCACCAGGGAGGTGGCCCGTCAGCACGAAGTAAGCCAGGCGACCGTGTGGGACATTCTACACGACAGCTGGCGCTGTGCGTACCACTTACAACGCGTGCCGTCCTACCTAGGGACATGCCTCCGCAGCGACGGTTTTGTCGCTGGTTCGTCGCACAGCCCACCACGGTTCTGGCATGTCTGTCATCCGTCCTGTTCACAGATGAGGCTGCCCTTGTGAGAGGACGTATCGTCAAACTTCAGAACACCCACCGGTGGGCTATGGAGAATCGCCACAGTACGGTGTCAGTGAACTATCAACACCGCTCAGCCTCAGCGTGTGGGCGGGGATTATTGGCTGCTGCCTCGCCGAGCCAGTTATCCTTCCAGAAGGTCTCAAAGGCGAGGCATATCTGCACTTCCTGAGGGTGACACTGCCTCCACTGACAGAAGACTAATGGGGCTACTACATGTTAGTGCTCCAGCTCACTGCCCTCCTCGGCAGCTGCCCGCTGTGGCCAAGCGGTTCTAGGCGCTTCAGTCTGGAACCGCGCGACCGCTACGGTCGCAGGTTCGAATCCTGCCTCGGGCATGGATGTGTGTAATGACCTTAGGTTAGTTAGGTTCAAGTAGTTCTAAGTTCTAGGGGACTAATGACCTCATATGTTAAGTCTCATAGTGCTCAGAGCCATTTTTGAACCTCCTTCGCATGGAGCTAAAACACTAGTACAGGAAGAACTCCCCCACTTGACTGGTGTGTTCTTATGTCTGCTTTCAATCGTTTAAATCTGCACTGTCAAAGATCTTTCGTCACCAGCGTCGAGTGGATGTACCTGCCTTGGAACGCTTTTACGGCCATATGTCGATGTCACCCTTTTTTGCCCATTATCCTATCAGGGATTGTTTCCTGCAGTTGGTCCCCATATAGCAAAATCACCCTGTATACAGCGTGTCTCAAACCTTTTGGGTCAAATTGAAATAGGTGATAGTGAACCCACAACCGATTATAGAGAACCTGCCGGAAATGCATATTTATTGTTTTATGGACATAGCGTATATCGCAGAACAGCAACGTAGCTCATAGTGAGTGTACAAAGTGATAACCGCCAGTCTCAATGCATGCATGTCAACGGATCGCGAAGTTCTGCTGCACTCTCTCAATGATCACCGGTGTCTGTTGTACCAGGAGACAGGCAGCTTCGACCCGAGCACGCAGATGTTCATTCATTTCTATGAGGGTTTCATACGCCAGCTTCTTGATGTAGTCTCACAGGAAAAAGTCCAGAGATACGAGATCCGGCGATTGCGCTAGTCGTGGGACAGACTTCCCCTTCCTACCTAACAATGAGGGTACCTGTTGTTCAGGTGCTCGTGGACATTAACACATCGAAGTTGGCTGGTGTATCGTCGTGCTGAAGCCACATCCTTTCGCTGACAACAAGTGGCACAGTGTCCAAAAACTGTGGCAGCACATCTAACAGGGACATCAGGTAACATGGTCAAGCCAAATGGGGAGGCAGCAAATAATGTCCTATGAGCTACGCTGTTGTTACACGGTGTCCGCTGTGTATGTCCATAACACAATAAATATGCATTTCCGAACATTCATTCCCTATCTTAATATAATCGGTTGTGGATCCACTATCACCTCTTTCAGTCTGACGCAAAAAGTTTGAGACAACCTAGAGCCTGTATTATAAAATTTGGGGCTTTTATGGTAATGGTGTAGTTAGACTAATATGCTTTCTATCTCTCACACTCGTGATTTATATTTTGTAATGAAGCAAAATAAACGTCCTGTTTGTATCACTATGTCACATAAATCTTTCTGGTGAAATGGGCTTTGCCTGGAAACAACAGAATTTTAAAAAAAGTCTTCCACTGGAGCTAGTTGAGATCACCAAATGAACCCTTGATGTTGTAGCCAGTGGTCGGCGGAAGGTGCACGTGCCCGTCGACCTGGGACCGGACCGCAGCGACGCACGGATGCACGCCAAGACCGTAGGATCCTACGCAGTGCCGTAGGGGACCGCACCGCCACTTCCCAGTAAATTAGGGACACTGTTGCTCCTGGGGTTTCGGCGAGGACCATTCGCAACCGTCTCCATGAAGCTGGGCTACGGTCCCGCACACCGTTAGGCCGTCTTCCGCTCACGCCCCAACATCGTGCAGCCCGCCTCCAATGGTGTCGCGACAGGCGTGAATGGAGGGACGAATGGAGACGTGTCGTCTTCAGCGATGAGAGTCGCTTCTGCCTTGGTGCCAATGATGGTCGTATGCGTGTTTGGCGCCGTGCAGGTGAGCGCCACAATCAGGACTGCATACGACCGAGGCACACAGGGCCAACACCCAGCATCATGGTGTGGGGAGCGATCTCATATACTGGCCGTACACCTCTGGTGATCTTCGAGGGGACACTGAATAGTGCACGGTACATCAAACCGTCATCGAACCCATTGTTCTACCATTCCTAGACCGGCAAGGGAACTTGCTGTTCCAACAGGACAATGCACGTCCGCATGTATCCCGTGCCACCCAACGTGCTCTAGAAGGTGTAAGTCAACTACCCTGGCCAGCAAGATGTCCGGATCTGTCCCCCATTGACCATGTTTGGGACTGGATGAAGCGTCGTCTCACGCGGTCTGCACGTCCAGCACGAACGCTGGTCCAACTGAGGCGCCAGGTGGAAATGGCATGGCAAGCCGTTCCACAGGACTACATCCAGCATCTCTACGATCGTCTCCATGGGAGAATAGCAGCCTGCATTGCTGCGAAAGGTGGATATACACTGTACTAGTGCCGACATTGTGCATGCTCTGTTGCCTGTGTCTATGTGCCTGTGGTTCTGCCAGTGTGATCATGTGATGTATCTGAACCCAGGAATGTGTCAATAAAGTTTCCCCTTCCTGGGACAATGAATTCACGGTGTTCTTATTTCAATTTCCAGGAGTGTATATACTCAAATTTTATTTTCTGGAGAACGAAAATCCTCTCTACAGAAATCAAAACGGATTCAGCAAACAGATATCGTGTAAAACTAAGCTCTCTCTGTTCGCTTGTGAGATCCAGAGCATCATAGACAATAGCCTCAGACTTGATGTGAAGTTCCTCGACTTCATGCTGGCATGCTAGACTATTCCACACTGTCGATTAGCGACCGAAATGCGAGCTTACCGAACATCAGGCCAGATTTGTGAATGGATTCGGGACTATCTTGCTGACACAACTCAACATGTCGTTGTTAACGAGGCAGTATCGACGGATGTAAAAGTAATCTCAGGAGTAAAATGTAACGTACTGCGCATAAATACGCGGAATCTGGCAGAAAATCCAATGACATTCTGGACGTATGAGAAGTATGCTAGTGCTGAGGCACAATCAATACCTTCTCTGAGCGATAGCAATGGAAGTGCTATCGATGACACTGCTGCTGAAGCAGAGTTACTAAACACAGCCTTCCGAAATTCCTTCACCAAACAAGACGAAGTAAATATTCCACAATTCGAGTCGACAACAGCTGCCAACATGAGTAACTTGGAAGTAGATATCCTCAAAGTAGTGAAAAAACTTAAATCGCTTAATAAAAGGAAGTCTCCGGGTCTACAATGTAAACCAATCAGTTTCCTTTCAGAGTATACTGATGCAATAGCTCCATACTTAACAATCACATGCAACTGCTCGCTCGACGAAAGACACATACCCAAAGACAGGAAAGCTGCACAGGTCACACCAATATTCAAGAAAGGCAAAAATTACAGGTCTATATCATGAACGTTGATATCCTCTAGGATTCTGATACATATATTGTGTTCGAACAATTACCTCAAAGAGTAGTCAACACGGATTTAGAAGACATTCTTCTTGTGAAACACAACTAGCTCTTTACTCACAAGAAGTGTTGAGTGCTATCCACAAGGAAATTCAAACTGATTCTGTATTTCTAGATTTCCAGAAGGCTTTTGAGTCTGTACCTTATAGGCAGCTTGTAATCAGATAGCGTGCTTATCGAATATCGTCTCAGTTATGCAACTGCATTCGTGATTTCCTGTCAGAGGTGTCACAGTTCGTAGTAATTGATGAAGCATCATCGAATAAAACAGAAGTGATTTCTGGCGTTCCCCAAGGTCGTGTTGTTGTGTCCTCTCCAATGGATGCAACTGGAGCTGGCTCTCTGAGACACTTACCGACTGGCGCCACGCGCGACGTTTTGAAGTTCTCCGCCAACCAAAAGCGCCGCCCAATCAGCAACCTGAGCGCCGCCGCCAATGAGATGGACATCCGCAGTGTGATAAGCGGCGGCCTCAGGCACCAACGGACGATCCACGTTCGGCGTTGGCGTACGACAGTTCTAGTACGTACTTCCGGGATTTCAGTTCGTAGCTACAGTTCGTAGTGGAGATCAGCCTGCGAGACAGCCTACAAATGGAGTCGCCTACAGCCTTCGCGTAGGGACAAGTGTTTACCACAGTGAATGAGAATGTAGCACCCAGGATGGGCATAGTCTTGTTAACATTTTACACAGTAACGCACGACTTGGTACACCACTGATTAGTTGTATCTGTCCACAAGCCCATCCAACGAGTTTCTGTACAACTTTAGCTAGTAGTAGGGAGAAAGGGGTCCTCGGTGCAATTTTGCATCAAATTGATATGCAAATTAAGCCCATCCCAACCCCAGATGACGTCACGTGTTTTTTTTTTTTTTCCAGCTACACATGTGCCCCAGTCCCTCGCCCAGCCCTCCCCCCTCCTCCTTCCACAACCTAACTTACTGGCGGAAATTTTGAATGTTGGCGGGAATTTCGAATTTTGGTGGGAATTTCCAATTTTGACAGGAATTTCTTTGTCTCAGGGCTCTGCCGGCATCCCACCCCACCCCCCACACCTGGGAATTGACAGGACATTAAAACTGGCAGTACCCTATCCGGGCCTCAAACCCTGGTCCTCCTGGGCGGAATGCCCAAGTGTACCCCTCTAACACAATTACACCACCAGAGGCGCTTGGAACTGATGGGAAATTAAAACTGGCGATGCCCTTTCCGGGACTAAACCCCTGATTCTACTGAATGGGAAGCCCAAGTGCACCCCTTAACACATGGAAACAGGCCATATGTGGGCGAGGAAGGCTAGGTTAGTGTACTTAACTTATTTTGGTCGGAAACTGACGCAAAGATCTGATCCTAATTACATAATTAATCACAAAGGTTGGGCCTAATTGCAGACCTATATGCATAACATTACCCAAGGACAGCATAAAAGTGCAATACAACTCAAAAATTGACGCCACCTTACAACTGGTGTTATCCCGCTGGGAAAAATTTCACAATACCACCCGAAACTAGTGACAGACACATAAACTCTACCCTTCAACTACAAAGTGGCGGGAAAAAGGCAGAGGTGTAAGGTACTATCTTTATTCTTTTTGGCACAAACAATGTTCAACTGATGAGATGCTGGTTTTGGACAGAGAGAAGTTTAAAAGTGTATTACCTGTAAGCATATTGTATCTATCACTGTTTGACGTCAGAGTTCGCTACAGATGCCTTCTCAAAAACCATCTACAGCCCAGGTCATTGAAGCCAATACACACTGTCACAACTGATTGGGAAAATGCATCACAGTTTTAATTACACTTCAAAATTGTCATGAGAAAACCAGGACTCGTAATGAAAGGGTCATACTGCAGCACATGTACTGGGGAAAGTCGTCGTCCTAAAAGACTACAAAAGGGACGATAGTTGAACATGTGTTCGCCTCAATAGGCGTCCAAAAAACTGCCGAAAATTGAGGCCCTCTCCCATACACCCTATGTCTCTTCCCCCTGCCTCCCTCCATCCACCTACAGGGTGGGACACGGCTTCCTGAAATAGCCACATATTCCGTAGAACATCTCGCATCCCCCCTACCACCCCTCTAAAGCCACTGGCTGAACCAGGCGTTACGCTACCCTCTTCGGTATCTCGCGATTGTACATGGCATGCCTTGATGCGGTGCCCCTTAGCACAGAAGGGAAATTTAGTAGCATAACCCCACCCATCCAGAGAAAGGACCAGATGGTCCGCAGCACTCGGCTTTTCACCATCTGGTTGCCACCTTACGGCGATGCTCCTATGCCAACACAATAGTGTGTGTAGTCAACTAAACAGTAGGAGATAAAAGGATGGTCACCTCCAGTGCAGCTTGTTCATCTAAATGATAGTGACACAGCCGCTCCTAAGGGTTATGGAACGCAACTGCGAAGGCGAGCTGACACAGACTGGGCAGGCCCCCAATGCCTCCAACTGGCCTCCCGTTCTACGATCGAAAACACTTCACCTTTGACTGTTTTCTGCGAAAATTAACGATCACCGCCGAATGTTTTCATTACCTCGGAAACGTCATCAGAATACAGAAAAAGCGAGAATATAAACTGCAAGGAAAAAAATCAGCAACTTCTTTCAGGTTTCTGAACAAATTACACGACCTGAGAGCGTCTCTTGCGTTCAGTGGCTGTACATAAACTGTCACGCACGTGAAATAACATTAGAGAATACAATCTTTCATGCCATTGGCGCACATGTCAGAAGACACACAATCATTTTACATTGGATAACAAAAAGCTATAATTCAATAGAATGTAGCTGTTTAGTACACTATAACAGGTCCCCTTTTACCAGTGTGATGGTGTATCGTACTAGCGTTTACGAAACAAATCGCGAGTGCCTGTCTTGCCCTGTGGACATGGAGATTGAAATTTGGTTGAAAGATATCGCCACAACGAAAAAAAAAAAAGAAACGCTTTTCAAGAATCATTCCGTGGTACCCAAGCCATCTCTTCCACCCGCCAGGCGGTACGTCATTGATATCAATTTGATAGGCTAATTAATTAAATTGATCATGAGAGTCACTTTGCATGGCGAATAACTTTTTATTTTCGACAATCGGATCACACTTGCCAAGTAGGACAACTGGGAATCCATGGAGGGAACACGATGTTCTTTTCGAGTAACACTATTGAGAAATGACTTCTGAAGTTGACCACAGAGGGATTCTACAGTCCACAATGTGCATTTCGCGTAAGGACCGCGCTATTAAAAACACGGTCACCCTGCCTGTGCACGGCTGGTAACTATCTTAGTTACCAACGGTGCACAGGCAGGGTGACGACTCCAGCGAGCGACCAAATGGTGTAAATTGCCCTGCAGATGATCCCATCGGGGTTGAAATCGGTCGGCGGCAAAATAAATAATGCGATTGTGACTGTCATTTTGAATAATTGAACAATGAGTTTTTTTCTAGAGCTAGCAGCTGCATCCAAGTTTTCCATCCACTTGCCAGCAAATACAGGATGTTTTCGGAAAGGGCCTCTACTTGTTTCACCGAACGTTTTTTTGGTCTCCTGCAGCAACTGCCAGCACCAAAAAAAAAAAGAACAAAAAGTTAGCGTCTTCCTCCCCAACTCTGTCCTAAGGAAAACAGCAACATATATTTCGAGGGATGCAGCTGGCACTGGGCATGTCAGACTATCCATCTGTCTCACAACGAACAAAACTATGTAGCACCACGATAAAAATAGTACATTTGCGCTAGGTGTTGGCAGCTGTGCTACATTTACAAGCAATTTTGGAACACAGAACGTGCGTGAACCAGGGATACAATCTTTTATTTTTCGTCAAGGCAACAATCTATTGTATGTCTCTTGAGGTAATTGTGACATACGTAGATTGACTGCTGTCCTTGATACTTTCCTGGAAAAAAGAGAACGATCTGCCTCTAAACTTACTTGGATATGTGTTAAAGGATGACAGAGAGTGGATGGAGTGATAGGGTGGGATGGAGTTGTAACGAGTAAGGATTTAATGGCAGACAGTACAAGAGAGGCGTTGCGTAGCACAGAGAGGTTCACTGTTCAAATTCTGAGAGTATACATTCCAGGAAGGGTCTGGCAACATATGCCCACATATGCCTCCCGAAAAGACCACGATGAGATAAACGGAGAACGAGAGAGAATGGTACCAGAAGTACCCTCCACCGCACACCAAAAATGGCTCGCGCGTAGCCATTTAGATGTATGAAATAGATCGATAATCTTGGGGCTAGCCAAATCTTTGCGCTCGTATTGATCATTACGACGACAACAAAATATTTGCATTAGAGGAGAAAACCTGCTTTTCGCTGACAGCATAAAATTTTATTAAAGTAACGAATTTTCATTAGAGCGGAAAAGTTGCTGTTGACTGCCAGCGTCAAATTTTAATGGCGAATACGAAAGCACTATCGCGATTTGAGCCGAGCCGCTGACCGCGGCTGCAGTGGCGCCCTCTCCACCTGTTGCAGAAGTGGACCTTGACCTCTCGTGGCCTGCAGCACCTGACGGCCGCAACAGTTCACCGGTGCGATCGGCCTTCACCCTCGGGATGAAATCTCATCCGGAGATAACCTTCACCCTCGAGCTGAAAATCTCATCCATAGTGAGAAGAGGCACTGGTGACACGATGGGCCATGACAGCCGAACGTGGTCGCGAGCCCGAATGTTGCTCCTCGCGCCGGCCTGTCACAACGCGTTACGTGCCCCGATACCGGAATGCCTGACCCAAATCCACCGCTCCGGGTCACGTACCAATAGTGTAAGCCTTCCCAGATTCGACCTTTCGCGTTCTCATCTTTTTTTTTTATTATTCTACAGTTTTTGTCAAACACGTCACACAGCAAGTGTCAACAGAGGTTATTTTTTAATTTAATTACTTTTCCAATGTAAAATGAAAAGCAGAACATTTACTTTTAACATACACGTGAAACACATTCTTTCGTCAGATGTTTCGGTAATTACTCACAGCTTCTGTGATACAGGTGTTCAGCGCACCCTTATTATTTTGACTTCATTTTTTTTTTTTCTCCTGACTTCGCTTACTGTCGACTTTCAGTGTCCAGTCAACAGCGAAATTAATTGTAATGGCTATCAGTCTCAAAACTCTGAGTCTTGTATGGGAAGAAGTCATCCGTGATTTTTTTGAACAGACATTCCACACCTGTGCTTTTTTATCTATAAGATGTCCCAGGAAGAATTGTCAAGATTCAGGGATATGACAGGAACGATGCTTCGAAGCAAAAAAGGTCTAGGTAACATGGGCTCTAAAATGCATAACTTTAGACCTATGACCACTTCTTCATCTTCGATACCGTGAAACAAATCTCTTCTGCTGGTATCTCTCTGCTTTCCACATTTCAAGAGGTGGCAGTACGTGCAGAAAACAAGTCTAGTAAACACGGGCTCTCAGGTGTATCTTTAAAGAGCTATGAGACTTCTTCTTCTTGCTACCATGACACAAATCTCTTCTATTCAGCAAATGCTCGTAGTTCCTAAACTACGCCTTTTAGAGCCCATGTTTACTATACTTTTTTGCTTCGAATGATCGTTCCTGTCATATCCCTGAATACTGACCAATCCTACAGGGACACACTGGATATCTATTTAATGCATATATTTATGTTTATGGTTTTGCCGTTAGTTTCGGACTCTTAGTCCTATTCTCAGCGCTCATTCTTGTGATCGGCCGAGCTGTGACGCTGTCACTTGGCATCATCACTTTTCACAGTTACATTCACTCTAAATAGACTGCGTTTACGAGCAGTGGTGCCAGATTCCAGACAGCTTTGCTGATTATAATAATGATCACTTAAAGATGGGCCTGCGATCCCGAAACTAGTCACAAAAACCGAAACATAAATGAAACAAAAACAAAAAAGTGTAGCTATGGAACTTCTGTTTAAAAAATGCTTTATCAGTCACTCCCCAGACAAAATAGTGAAGAACATAACAAAACTCATGTCTTTGTTGACTGAGGCATGCAATGATTCGTCTTGAGGCGTATCAGAGTTTTCATCTTGGTACGGATCAAGCATTTGGTTCTAGCACGCACGAGTCCCCTTCGTTGCGACACAGTCCAACCATAATTGTACATGGGTCTGTACGTGCTACGAATATATGCAGTTCGTTTGGACATGTTTTTCCGCTGTGATGAAAAAGTACGAAAGAGAAACCATTGTGTTAGTGAAATGGTTAATGAAACGAAAAGCATAATCTAACATAAAGTTACTCCGTACGTCGAAGATGTATCCACATGACTGACATAATTATTTCAGGATCAATGGAAAAACAACGATTTCTCGTGGACGGAAAAGACAACGATGCCATCAAATATGCGTCTGCACTCATCTGTAATATGTGAATGTTTCTTATGTACTTCATCTTTTCTTGTCCCAGATTTATAAATGGCCTACATGTTGTTCACAGCCCTGCGAGCAGATGTCAATCACCCATCAATCTGAAGTGTCAAAGGGCGCAATGAATTCTGGAAAATTTTTGAAAAGGTAATATACAGTCGGCTTCTCAACCGTCTGACAATAAATAATATAATTTCAAAGTCATAGTACGAATTTCTAAAATGGTCCCACATTCAGAAAGCTATCAACACATACAGCAAAAATGCACTTCATTCACTAAAGAACAAATGACAGGCTAGTGGTATTTTTTTTGTCTGTAAGAGGCATTTTACTGAGTAGATCACGATATCCTCCTACATATATGAATAACAATATTACAGTGTAACAGGGGACGCTGCAAAACAGTTTAAATCCTGTATCTATGGCACTAAGAACGGGTGTCATCTAACTGAAAACTAATTACATGTAGTGTCCCTCAAGGTTCCATCTAAAGGACCTTACCATTTTGTGACGTGTATCAATGAAATTTCATCTGTTACATTACCAGATGCCAAGTTTGTTTTGTTTCCAAATGATGAAAACATTACAACAAATAGCAAATAAAGTATGTTTTTTGAAAGATCAGTTAATGTAATTTTCTTGGACATTAATAAATGTTGCCAGGTGGGATTGACGGAGGACATCGAGAGGGTGCAAAGAAGGGCAGCTCGTTTTGTATTATCGCGTTTAGGGGAGAGAGTATGGCAGATATGATACACGAGTTGGGATGGAAGTCATTACAGCATAGACGTTTTTCGTCGCGGCGAGACCTTTTTACGAAATTTCAGTCACCAACTTTCTCTTCCGAATGCGAAAATATTTTGTTGAGCCCAACCTACATAGGTAGGAATGATCATCAAAATAAAATAAGAGAAATCAGAGCTCGAACAGAAAGGTTTAGGTGTTCGTTTTTCCCGCTCGCTGTTCGGGAGTGGAATAGTAGAGAGATAGTATGATTGTGGTTCGATGAACCCTCTGCCAAGCACTTAAATGTGAATTGCAGAGTAGTCATGTAGATGTAGAATCAATTCTTTGTCTCTGAATTTTGAAAAAAAAGGACTACACGCCGGTTAGAATTGTAAGACGTTTTCTGTCGGTACAGTTGACAGTGTTAAATTCTTGGGACTACAGCTAGATAATAAATTCAACATGGAGGAGCATAACACTGAACAGCAGAAGCACCTAAACAAGTCTATTAGCAATGCGGATGTTGTCAGATATATGTGACATAAAATTAAAGAAGCTAGCGTACTATGTTTTCTTCCATTCTATGATCTCATACGGGATTATTCTTTGCGGTAACTCATCAAGCCAAGATAAAGTTTTCGAAGTCCAAATACGTGTAATAAGAATTATTTGAAGTGCGAACTCAAGAATATTCTGCAGGGCCTACGCGTATCTAGGGAACTAGAGATATTGACTACTGCTTCCCAGTATACTTATTCTATAGTAAAATTTGTCGTTAAAAACATATAAATACATCTTTCTTTCAAACCAACAGCTAGGTTCACGGTATAAATACTATAAACAAGAAAAACCCTCACGAAGATTTGAAGTCTTTTACTTTGGTCTATAAAGGTGTCCGTTATAAGGAACACACATTTTCAATAGCTTGCTGGCAGCCATAAAACTTTAATAATTAATAAAGTTGTTGAGTTTAAGAGGAGCTTAAAACAGTCATTCGTGGTCAATTCCTTCTACTCTGTTGATGAATTTCTAACAAGGGAAACTTCCATCGTACTCCCCTTAGATTTAGTGGTAAAATGGCCCAGTGAATAGCCCGTCAATAGCTGAACACAGATCAAGTGTGAAAATAGGAAGAAGTTGTACTGATCTATGAAAAAAGAAGCAAAATAGAAACAGTAAACTGTCCAAACTCAAGATGTGCAATACTGAGCGAGTGGCAAGAACCAAGGAGCCGTGGCTGTGTGGTCAATGCATTGATTATAGAATATGAGTCATGTCATTAGAATACATTACCTTTGTAAGTAAATGTGATGAACAGTGAGAGCAGGCGAGATGCTGCATAGACCTCTCACAGAAATGAAAACAGCAAATAAACGGGTGTAACCTATGTTACAACAAAAGAATTCAAGAGTCAGAACTTCCAAAACGGAACTCAAACGTCATAACATGTGGTACTTCTGTAGAACAAATAGGCGGTAAGTGCGTATAGAGGCCCCTTTCTTACACAGCTCTCTGTTGAAAACGGACGTTACACCACGACACAGACACAGGTACGAATATGGTAAACAGACATGTCAATGACCGGACGGACAGTTCATAATTTTATGAAAAAAAGGAAGACGAGAGAGATTTGAACACGAATCTTCCCGTTTGTAGCCCAACACAGTAACGACAAAACCACGACGCAGTGGCTCTCGCAGTTCACTCGACGATGCTCATCTTGAGCGTGGACCGTTCACTGTTTCTGTTTTGCTTCAGTATACTCCTTCTTCCTGTTTTCGTGCTTGATCTGTGTTCAGTTTTTCACGAACTGTTCACTGGGCCGTCTTACCACTAAATCTGAGAGGGATGCGACGGGGAATTTCCCTTGTAAGTAGAAACAACTGATGTGTACATGTTACTAATAATATCAAATAACGCAAGAATTAGTACCATCTGACTTCGGCACAAATTCAGTGCAGTAATTCGATCATTGTAAATATGTGTTGAACAATGATTTTTCTATTTGATTATTCGTTGCTACATATTGCCTATTAACTATCATATGAACCACAGTGTATTGAACATTTACATGTTCTGTGATGAGTTATTTGTTACTACATGAAAATGTGTTTATAATTTTTTTTTTACTTATTCCTCATCCATGAAGATCACGTCATTTGGGAATTGTGCAACTTTCATTAGAATATTTGTTTTTCTTTGCAAATATTTACTCTATTCTCTTTTGCTGACATGTTCTATATCCTGAAGGTTCTCCTTATTGGGTCTATTAGATCGAAAAGTACATCTAATTTAATCTAATCTTTACTATCAACAATTAAGTCACTGCAGAAGGAACCAAATCAATTGTCCTATGGGTGGATAAGAAAACTGCCCACATTGTTTCCAAAAGAACCGTGTACAACCTCAGGTAGCGAGAGTTTTCCCTCAAATAGTATTCCCATTAATTAATAATAATTAAAGGAAGATATTCGTACGTAATTTAAATTTCAATGTGTCGATTAGTTTAGATTGAAGGAAATCTTATGGTTGAATTTTACAAGTTTAATTTCTTTGGACTGAGCAAGGAGAGCTATCAGATAACACCCCCAGGTACAGGAATCACGGATTCCAAAGTTTCAGTTCGATAGAGTTAATTGTTAATTCGTTAGTTGAAATCCACCAGATGGCGGCTATTGAGAAGGAGCCGTTGCTCGTTTGAACGTGGCTACTTTGCCTAAGTTCCTGTCCGCAGCTTACGGCGGGTGCTAGTGCTAGCTGGTTGTATCTACTGGCTCCATAGGCACTACAGGGTTGGTAGCGTGCAGACTTGGACGGTCTCCTGTTTCCTGGAAACCGAGCAAATAAAACTGCGAGCACACCTAGCATCACTCTCACTCTGTGCTTGCACCTGATTTTGATTAGATACTGGTGGAGATGAGTCGTCCCGTATAGAACAAAGAAGATGGGATGTATTTAGAAGAACCATTAGTCCAGGGCGTCCATCTCGGTCTGTTTTTCGATACAGACTACTGCGCAGTTTAGCCAGTCTGGCGAGCAGAGGAAATCAGGAATTCCTTTGCACATTAAGCCATGGTTTATGGAGGATTAATGATACTTACCGCTCGGCGATGCTATTAGTAATTGCGACGCCGTAGCGACAGCTACGCCAGACGCTGCCGCTTACTCTCCAGACTTCGCAGCCAAGCCAGGTAAACTATCTAACTCTGTAGTTCAGTTCTGCATAGGAGTTCTCGTCTTCTGCTGAAGCCAACCTATTATCAATGTACAGTGAACAGTACTATATTTTGTCTATGTTTTCCTTTCTGGCTGCGCATCTTGTCACGGTTCTCGCAGCTTCCCCCGTCGGAGGTTCGAGTCCTCCCTCGGGCATGGGTGTTTGTGTTTTCCTTAGCGTAAGTTAGTTTAAGTTACATTAATTATGTGTAAGCCTAGGGACCGATGACCTCAGAAGTTTGGTCCAATAGAACTTTATCATAGATTTCAGAAAAAAATTCCTTTCTGTATTTGTATCGTTGCTTGTTGAAGAATACAAACGTGTTATTTTCCACATATCTGCCTTCCTATCAAACTAACTTGTTGAACGCGTTATTATCATGCTTACTTCTTTTCTGCTTATCCCAACACGGTCATATTCTGGAACAAAGCTTACATGCCTTTAAGAAAGCCGTCGATCTGATTGTCAGTCACCAGCAGTTTTAGTCAATAACCGGGTTGGTTTCGCTTCCGAACTGTACTCGGCGACGAGAAACAGAGAGATACAGAGAGCATTACGCCTGACCGAGACAGGGGAACCTACTACCTGCTCTCCTCCCCTTCCGGGTTGGGGGCTGCAAACGTCTCCCCAGAGGGGCAAGGTCGTTGCTTCAACAGCCGCCAGCCGACCACGCACACATATAATAATAGCGTCGTTCATTCTTTTACTTTTTCTTTTCCTTGTGCCTTTGCCCGCGTCGGCGCAGGGTCGGCACGGTTATTTACGCATTTGGGAAGGTTAGTTTAAGAGGTGCCCGGATGCCCTCCCTGTCTGGGCCACCGCGTTACTCCCGCGGGACGGAATATGCGTACCCCCATCTGTCTGTGTGTAGTATTAATCGTGTGAAAGTGAACGGAAGTTCTTTAAGTGTTTGCGAACGTTTAACTGAGGTGAGACTTGGGTACCAGCCCACTATTCACCTATAGCGGCCATCATGAAAATAGTCACCTCAAGATCATCTCACAGTCTTCCACCATTGCCATTTAGTGATAATTGCAGATGCTAGTAAAAATCCCGAAAAAAATATGAGACATCTCTATTTTTAGTCTGTAATATGATAATGGAATACTTTGCAAAAGAAAACACAGGCCAATGATGGAGAAACGTTTTTGCTGAAAATACCTTATTCTTATGGTTTTAGGGTGGGAAATACAAATTTGATACTTCAAAAACTGTATCAACCACCATTTCTTCACATTTTACAGTTAAATTTAGTAAATTAAGCGATTTCTTAAAGAATTTAACAGCTTTTATATAGTTAAAATAATGTGTGTAATGAATGTAGATGACGTTGTTGGTACCACTGCTAAAAAACGTTTGCTGGCCAAAAAAGGTCGATTCTATTTTTGTGTTAACAGATGTGTTTTGTTAATTATCAACCTAACCTCACTTTCCCGTTTCCTGTACATGTGCTCAGTACAATGTGTAATCGACGTTGTGAAAATTCTGCTGACAGTTTTTGTTATATTTGTGTTGAATTTGTGATTAAAAAACACCAAAGAAACATTACTGACTTTGTGAAAAGGGTTTATCTATCATACTTTGGATCTAAACTTGGTGGTGAAAATAAATCTTGGGCGCTGCATAAGGCATGTTGTGTGTGTGTTGAAGATCTGAGAAATTGGTCCAAAAAGGAGAAAAAAGCCTTTAGATTTGCTGTTCCTATGATATGATGGGAGCCAAGAAATCATTCAAATGCCTGCTATTTTTGCAGTGTTGATATTACCTCTCATAATTCGAAAAACAAGAAGGTAATAAGTTAGCCTAACCTTCTGTCCGCCATTCGACCAGTAGGGCATGGTGTAGATTTTCTGGTTGCTGAACCGCCAGATGATTTAAATTCTATTCCCACAGAAGTGTTTTCTGATGTACAGTCTGATTTACATGAACCAGATGATTATGAATTCCATTGTAATACAGAAACTCTAGAGCCCAAATTGTTTACTCAGACCGAGCTTAACGATTTGGTTAGAGATCTGGGCTTAACGAAAGAAAAAGCTGAATTGCTTGGCTCTAGATTAAAAAAAAAGAACGTATTGGTAGTTGGAACCAGTACATATATGTATAGAAAGAGAGAGCAGCAATTTTCCAAGTTTTTCAACAAGAAGGTGATTTAGTTTACTGTTCAGACATTCCAGGTCTGATGAATGAGTTTGGTATTGAATACAAAAAGGAAGACTGGGGGCTGTTTATTGAATCATCCAAAGCTAGTTTAAAGACTGTTTTATTACACGATGGTAACATGTATGCATCTATACCTGAGCGACATTCTGTAGATATGAAAGAAAGCTATGATAACCTAGAAATAGTGCTAAATAAAGTAGGCTATTCTGCACATGACTGGATGTTATGTGGCGATCTAAAAGTAACATGCATGCTCCTTGGTCAGCAAGGTGACTTTACCAAATTTCCATGTTCCTTCTGTGAATGGGACAGTTGGGCTAGGGACCAACACTGGTGCAGAAAGAACTGGCCTGCGAGGGAGTCTTTAAAATCTGGTGAGAAAAACATTCTACGCAAAAATCTTATAGATCCAAAAAACGTACTCCCACCAACTTTACATATAAAGTTAGGCCTAATGAAACAGTTTGTAAAGGCTTTGCCTAAAGATGGACCATGTTTTGAAGCTAAACTAAAAGAAGGCGACTTTGTCGCATCTGACATTAGAAAACTGATGTCTGATGTTAACTTTGAATCGACAATGACCTTAAATGAGAAAGAAGCATGGGCATCATTCAAGCAAGTCGTTACAAAGTTCTTAGGACATGAAAAAGACCCAGAATGTGTTTCTGTTATAGCTACAATGTTAAAGAAGTTTAAAACTTTAGGATGTTTCATGAGACTGAAAGTTCACTTTTTGGACAGTCACCTTGATTACTTCCCGGACAATATGGCATATCTTAGTGAGGAGCAAGAAGAGCGTTTTCAACAGGACATTAAAGTGATGGAAGAACGTTACCAAGCCGCTGGAACACCAACATGATGGGGAGCTACTGTTGGCCACATTACCGAGAAGTTTAGCAAGCGACTCATCGTAGAAAAAGCTACATAAGAAGCTTCAATGAAAAAAGAGAAAGAAAATACAAACCAATTCCAGCTGATAATTGGAACCTCTACTAACACATATCCTTGTTTTAAGTAGCTTACTGTAAATACAAACCGTGCTTATGTTGTAATAAAGCGTTTCATTAATTTCCCCGTTTACTGTATAGCATAGGTTTTCTATACTACATAGTAAAAAGCATATTGCTCGAAAACTATGGATGATACAAAAAAAACTAAGGCTAGATTTGGATTCAGCTCATAAAAATCTATAAAGATCAGCTATCAACTAAAAAAAAAATTTCAAAAAGTTTTTCGTTGGCCTGTGAAGTTCTTTCCAGCTTCAGTGAAGAAAAATAAAAGCTAACATTGGAAGAAATTTTGAAGAAAAGTACTTTTTTTACTTCAGCCTGTAGAAAAAAAGAATCACTGACATATATGGATTGAAATAAATATAAGAACATTCTCATAATTTATAGATGCAAATGAGACACATTTTACCGTGAAACCATAAAAGTATTCCGAAATAAAAGAATAAAATACCGTAAGAGGTGTGCAACTCTTCGGCTTGTGAAATGTAAAATGTCTTCGCTGGTGAATCTGCGTTTTGCTGGACCTTGTAGAAACTTCCACAAAGAAAACTATGAAATTAATTTAGGTAACATCTGGACGTCATTATTGTATATTGTCAAGTGTGAACGCATTTTATTTACGAGAGACTTCGTGAGCGCTAATACTCGTATGCCGCCGCCAGGAGTTTAGTTCCGACGGGTCGCCTTAACACGACGGAAAAGATTCCCTGTCTACTGAAAGTTATTTATTTCTAGCTCTTCTTGACCCTTCGTCACGGCATTCATCGCCGAAATCACCAATATACGCTACACAAAAGTGACTGTAGGCACTTTTAGGCAAGTATTACTGTTTAAGTCATACAGAATATATTTTCGAATGTGGTTTTGTGAAAGCAAAGTTTTATCGAAGTATACTACAAGACTATTGACCTCAGCACGCAGTAAGTGCATTCTACACAAAAATTCGTTCTTGCTGATGCAATGTCTCTACATTCCATTAAAAGAACCGGTATAATTATTTTTTTCTCACGGAGATCACACTGCATTTTTCTAGTCGTCGGATACTCTCCTCTATCGTAGTATCGAAATACAGTC
Source organism: Schistocerca gregaria (assembly GCF_023897955.1). Lineage (NCBI taxonomy): Eukaryota > Metazoa > Arthropoda > Insecta > Orthoptera > Acrididae > Schistocerca > Schistocerca gregaria. The sequence goes on from NC_064931.1 coordinate 61,604,206, forward strand.
CTGCGTAGTAATTTTTAGTCGAAATCTTCAAATTCAGTAGATTTCCGTTTCCATTTATATCCCTTTCTCGGAGAATCAAACCAGATGCTCGCGTCTAGATATTCTACCGATATTACTGCACTGTTAATACAAAACCCCATCGATTCGGAAATACCACTAGAATTTGTCGTCGTATTATGAACTGGAACAAAAATTTCTGTTATCCTTGTCTCCTTCACAGTTTGCCATATCAGTAAAAAAATCTTCAGTTCGTTCGAAATGACAATGTTAGTTTGTTTTGGAATGTCCTGTCGCACTTTGCCCACATTGATGGCTGTAGCCCTTGCTCTTGCATTACGCTCACTACAATATATAAGTCAGAGCACATTTCTACGGAAGAAAATGAAATGAGCGTATAGCGTTATTGGCCGGGAAGCCACATCCAAGCAAGTCTTCTTTCAGTCGACACCACATTGGGCTACTTGCGTGCCGGTGATGAGAATGAAATGATGATGAGGGCAACACAACAACCAATCCACGAGCGGAGGAAATCTCCAACAAGGCCCGCCGGTGTGGCCGAGCGGTTCTAGGCGCTTCAATCCGGAACCGCGCCACAGCCACGGTTGCAGGTTCGAATCCTGCATCCGGCATGAATGTGTGTGATGTCCTTAGGTTAGTTAGGTTAAAGTAGTTCTAAGTTCTAGGGGACTGATGACGTCAGATGTAAAGTCCCATAGTGCTCAGAGCCAGTTGAACCATTTTTTTTTCTCCAACACGGCCGAGAATCGAACCCTGGTCCGCTGCGTGGGACGCAAACACGTTACCATTCTGCTAAGCAAGCGGACTTTCTAGTGAATACAAAAGAAGATGGAGAAAAATTTCTGAAGTATAAGGCAGAGAAGAACACAGTAAGATTAAATTCGAATGTGAACAAGTTCGATACAAGTTATTAGAAAAAGCTGTCATTTTTAATGAATGCAGAACTGACAGTCCTGTTTCCTGTTTTATATGGCAGTCACTGGCGAGCAAGCTAATTGCCACCACTTGTAATAGGTTTATCGCACAGCTAAGGGAAAAACTACCAGCGGCCTTGCTGCAGTGGTAACACCGGTCACATCAGAGCACCGAAGTTACGCGCTGTCGGGCTTGGTTAGCGCTTGGGTGAGTGACCGTCCACGTCTGCCGAGTGCTGTCGGCAGCGGGGTGCACTCAGCCCTTGTGAGGCCATTTGAGGAGCTCCTTGACAGAGAAGTAGCGGCACCAGTCGCGGAAACGTGCAATGGTTGGGAGAAAGATGTGCTGACCCCATGCCCCACCATATCCGCATCGTGTGAGGCCTATCGTCTGAGGGTGACATGGCGGTCGGTCGAGACCTGTTCGGACGTAGTAAGGGAAAAGTCATTAGCAGTGCGTCCACTGTAACTAAAATAAGTAGAGACATAAATTTAAATTAAGTAAACACTTCAAAAGGCCATCTGTCGCAATTCGGTGGACGTCCAGTTGTGGTAATGGCGTGCAAATTCCAGCCTTCGCCGCCGATGGGTGCATGAAGAAGACGCTTGCTACGGAGGCCCATACGCAGCTTCGTACGCTGAGAGATCGTCGAGGAGACACGGTTGGTAGTCCCATGGCTCATCTGGGCGGTGTGTTGCTCAACAGATGCACGTCTATTCGCCCGAACACATCGTCGCATCCGTCATTCACTCCTGCCATCTATGGCCCGTGAAGCACCACAGTTGCTTCGGCGACGGTTTTGGATAACTCCATTCTGCCATGGTATACTTTAACCACGGCGACACGCGAACAACTTACAAACTTGGCCATTTCGGAAATGCCTCCATCCTTGACCCGAAAACCAATGATCATGCCCTTTTGGGCGTTAGATATATCGTTACGTTTCCGCAGTACGATAATGAGTTCTCTGTTTTCTGCACCCCAAAGACACGCATTTATATACCCCGCACTGCTAGTGCTGCAACCGGTCTAATATGAGTGGTTACTGCATATTGTCGTCGAACATAGGCGGTGGTCACATTAATGTGACTGGACTGTGTATAAACACGGAAACATTCTCTTTTTTCTCTACAATTGCTTTGGAACTTTTGTACCACGTACAACGTTCGCATTTGTTTGTAGAATCGTCTGATTAAGAATGATGTCAATTAAAAATCCAAATAACGACTATATTGTGCAGGCGCTCTATACAAAATCACTATTAATTTATATGTGATTGAAAACAAATATTTTATAATGTGCAGTGAAAAATTAAGAAAAAGAGCAAGGTAACTTTAATTAAAATGAGTCTCATAAACAAAAATCTAAGTGAGAATACCAGCACCACACCGAGCCAGGTGGCTCATTGATTAGACGCTTTAGAGAGGGCGTCGATTCAGACTCCCTTCCAACCATCCAGATTTACATTTCCCTGGTTTCCTAAACGGTTTAAGGCACATGCTGGTGTAGTTCATCTGGAAAGCACACGGCCAATTACCCTCCATGTTTCTATCCAAATTAAGCAAGTTTCATCGCCTACGAGTCGTAAACTCTAATGTTGCTTCCTTCCTTCCGTCCTTACGAATCCGGAAGGCAAACTTAAAACAAACTGTTGGGAAAAAACTGAGTTTATTATAAAGCAAAGTAACAAAACTTCGGCGAAGAAGGTAAATCATTCAAACCATTTACCACTTACTCAAAATCAAAAGACAATAATGATGTTGAAGTCGTAATGAGCGATCAAGAAGTTCCATTTAAGATCGTCGCTGCAGTGAATATGCAGCGTAGTGCAGCTCCGATGCAGGTATACAAGCACTGACAAGTTGGCAAGGGATTATTGTTGGCTTTATTGTCTCGCCGAGGTGCGGGCGGTAAATGCGGCGACTATAGTTCTAACTGAAGAATGTGTATGGTCTGCCTCGCTAGCTGCGCGTTCAGTGCAGTGGCTCGTTAACCGAAACGGTCCGGGTTCGATTCCCGGCCGGGTCCGAAATATTTCCGCTCAGGGACGGGACCCTGTTGCCCTGACCTTCGAATAGTCATAACTGACATCACTACTGAGATGGATGAATAGGGACGGTCCGAAAACCAATAAATTGGAAAAAAAGAATGTGTACGGGGCAGCACGTCTGTCGAAAAGCACCGTTATGGAATGGTGTGTCAAGTTCCGTGCTGGTCGCGATTCGTCACCGGACGCCGGTCGTAGCGCCCTGTAGTCCCAATCTCTCCTAGTTCGATTGTCACGCTCTCTATCTTTTAAAAAAGCCTTGAAGGACAAGGATGTTCAGCGGACAGTTAAGGACTTCTTCACGCATCAGGACATGGTGCTTTACCACACTGGTATCTTCAAAATGGTATTTCGTTCGGATACTTGTGTCAATGCTCACGGCCATTTTGCGTGATTGGTATACCGATTCTGGGATGTACGGCATTCAAACTGGAACTATTTGATCGCTCTTTACGCTTCTCACCACATTAATAAGTGATTCGAGTATCAACTGCGCTAGGCGCTTCAGTCTGGAACCGCGTGACAGCTACGGTCGCAGGTTCGAATCCTGCCTCGGGCATGGATGTGTGTGATGTCCTTAGGTTAGTTAGGTTTAAGTAGTTCTAAGTTATAGGGGACTGATGACCACAGATGTTAAGTCCCATAGTGCTCAGTGCCATTTGAACCATATCAACTGCGGCAAAAAGGGATACTATAAGTATTTAGAATGTACTGGTTCAGATGAAGAATGATTAAGAACTATCGTAAGGACCATTGAATTTTATAGGAGTGAAAGAATAGAGAGTAGGTTTCAAGAGATACCGAAATAGATAACATAAGACACGTATTCAGGGGAAATGAGGTTCACATTATCGTTTGGCCTTCTGTATTTTGATTTTCCGTGTTTTCCCTATAGTCATTTTAACGAATGCCGTGCTATCTTCTTTTCATAAGTCACAGGTGATTTCTTTTCCTTTCCTTGCCCTGGTGTGCCAGTCTCTAATGACCTCCATGTATATGGGCAATTATTCTCTAAAACTAAGATGTAAACCCTGATGATACACTGACAGATACAGAGGCATGCAGGCTGAGAACGCAAGATCAGCAGACTGAAGAAATAAGAGGAGGACATTTCTTATTGGACATCTATCGTGACACCACTGGAAGTTAATTGCTGCACGTACAAAAGAACTCCGTCTCCACGAAGGACAAATTCATGTATAGTGCCAACCACGACAAGTATTGTCTCTTCTGAGGTCGAAGTTAAGAGTGTGACAGTAAAGTTACCTGGAGGTGTATAGTACGTCGAAATGAAACCAAGTTAACTGTTGGATGTTTTTAGCGGCCACCCGATTCCGCTGTGACAGTTCTAGCGTAATTAAAAGTATATCTATGGTCAGCAGCACGTAAGTACCCAGATCGTGCATTGCTAGTTGGAGGCGACTTTAATCTACCGAGTATAGACTAGGTTCTCTAAGGATTCATTGCAAGGGTACAAATAGACAGTCATGCTAAATACGTTTGAACACGTTTTCTGAAAACTGTCTTGAGCACCTAGTTCGGCTGCCCACTATACATGGAAATATCTTAGACCTTGTAACTACAAATAGCCCGGGCCTTATCGACAACTTCACTATAGAAACGGGGATTAGCGAAAGTTAATAAATCAGTTAAGGAGGGCAGCAGAGTGTTTTTCATAGAAAGATTAGATAAGAAGTTGTTAGTATCTAACTTAGACACCGAATAGACATCTCTTAGTTTCACTAAGTTGGACGTAGAGGTATTATGGGCAAAGTTAAAGTAGATCGTAAATCATGATCTGGAGAATTATATGCCTAGTAAGTGGATCAAGAAAGGAAAAGACCCGTCATGGTTTAATAACGAAATTCGGAAACTGATGAGGAAGCAGAGGCTGTTGCACTCTCGGTTCAAAAAAGAACACGCAGATGACTACAAGCAAAGGCTAGTAGAGATTCGTATGTTTGTGAAAATATCAATCGGTGAAGCATACAACTACTACCACTGTCATACCTTACCCAAAGACCTGACGGAGAACGCGAGAAAATTCTGGTCCTATGTAAACTCTCTAAGTGGGTCTAAGGCTTCCATCCAGTCACTTGTTGACCAGTCTGGTGTGACAGTTGAAGAGAGCAAAACGAAATCCAAAATTTTAAATTTCACGTTCAAGAAATCGTTCACACAGGAGAATCGTACAAACTGTAAGTAGGCTGTTTAGGTTTTTTTATTGGTAACGCCGCCGCCACGTAGCGCTCTGTATGAAAATCACTGGCTGTGCCGTGTGCAGTCTGTGGCTGGTTTGCATTGTTGTCTGCCATTGTAGTGTTGGGCAGCGGCAGCTGGATGCTAACAGCGCGTAGCGTTGCGCAGTTGGAGGTGAGCCGCCAGCAGTGGTGGATGTGGGGAGAGAGATGGCGGAGTTTTGAAATTTGTAAGACTGGATGTCATGAACTGATATATATATTATGACTCTTAAGGTAAATACATTGTTTGTTCTGTATTAAAATCTTTCATTCGCTAACTATGCCTATCAGTAGTTAGTGCCTTCCGAAGTTTGAATCTTTTATTTAGCTGGCAGTAGTGGCGCTCGCTGTACTGCAGTAGTTTGAGTAACGAAGATTTTTGTGAGGTAAGTGATTTGTGAAACGTATAGGTTAATTTAGTCAGGGCCATTCTCTTGTAGGGATTATTGAAAGTCAGATTGCGTTGCGCCAAAAATATTGTGTGTCAGTTTAAGCACAGTTATGTATAATTGTTTTAATGGGACGTTTCATATGTCGACACTTAGCCGAGGATACCTCACTGGAATATTCAGATTTTTTTTGTAGTTTGTGTAGTTAGTGTAGCCTTTGTTTATTGCTAGCGCGTAATTGTAGAGAGAATTTCCTCTGTAGTTGTAGTTTTTCATTGTTGTACTGTAAAACAGTTGTGGCATGCATTTAGATTTGCACCAAGTATTTCGCAGCTACATTTGCAATTAACTAGATATTATTTTCAGTGCTAGGTTAATGTGTTCTCTTATTTTGCTCTTCAAATTGTAATTTTCTGTGTTGTCGTGTGAAATATTGTGACAATAATGGCGTGTGAAAAACATAACACTAGGCTCCAAAGTAAACTGAGAAATAATAGTGACGACGAGCGTAGCTTACCAGCACCACTGTGTAATGAATTAACAGACATTCTAAGTAGTAATTTGGTAACTATGCATAGGGAAACGGAGCGGGCATCAAATAATGGTGTAGACAGTGAAACAGGTAGTGAACAGGGAAGCATTATCGATCGATCGGTCGGCAACAGCTCGCCTCAGGAATCGGGAATGACAGGACACACTCTTGCAAATACTGCAGATTCAGGTTTTGGGTACTCATCGTTTTCTAAAATAAGTCAAGAGACATTTTCTTCTTGTCAAAATGTGAATGTTGCCGGTGCAACTTCACTGCCGAAAAGCACTGAGGAACATGTTTCAAACACCAGTGGACTGTTATTACAGTTAATGGGACAAAGGCTACAAAAGTTAGACACAACGCTTGAACAAAATCAGAAACAAATGGGACAAAATCTTCAAAAGTTAGACACAATGGAACACAATCTTCAAAAGTTAGACACAATGGAACAAAATCTTCAAAAGTTAGACACATTGGAACAAAATCAGAGACAAACACAGCAGAAGCTTCAAAAGTTAGACACAATGGAACAAAAGCTTCAAAAGTTAGACTCAGTGGAACATACGCTTGAACATACACGTGAAGATTTAACTACTGAATTACATAAAATCGAATCGAAATGTCAAAAAGTCTGTAATGGCGTAAAAACTCAAATTTTTGAGCATTTCCAACCTATTTTTTCGCGGCATGAAAATGCATTACAGAATCACGAATCAGCCATAAAAAGACTGCAAACTATTGTTCAAGAAAATCATGAGACCTTGCAAGCTAAAATTGACTCAGTTGCATCTACTGATTCAGTTACGCAACTTGCAAAAACTCAGGAAAACTTAAAGGACACAGTAGATACTCTGAAAATTGCTTCAGAAAGACACATGGAGGAAATTAGTTCATTATCAGAGAAAGTAGTTGAACTTTCGGATCAGCTAAATAATTTATCTACGAAGGTAGATGATAATCTGAATGACACAAAACCTGTAGTCTTTAATGACACAGAAGAGTGCGAACAAATTAGGAAATTCAAACAAAATCTGAATCAAATTAATACGCAACACCAAAGAGAAATCCGGGAAGTACAAGATCAGCTGACACAGGTAATACAAGAATTACGTATTTCAAAGGACACTCGCACTCCAATACGGGAAGAGGGACATAAAAATACGGAACTGCCACAAAATAATAACACAGGGCACTTCGGAGATTATGAAAGAAAATGGCAAAGTACACCGAATTATGAGATGGAACCGCCGAAACGACGTAACAATGACCGACATGCGACTCGCCGACATGATGATTTTGACTATAAGCTGTTCATTACTGAACATAAATTCAAAACATTTAAAAATTCTGGCAACGGCATTCATCCACAAGCGTGGCTTCATCAATTCTCTCATTGTTTCCCGCCCAACTGGTCATTAGAGCACAGATTAGAATTTATGTGTGGCTACTTAGAGAATGAACCATCTGTAAGAATGCGATCGGTCATTCACGATTGCCACAGTTAAGAAGAATTTTATCATGCCTTCCCCTCAGCATATTGGTCTCAAGCCACACAAGACCGAGTAAAACATGGCACCATAATGATGAAACATTTCGAACAATCTGAATTTTCCAGTCTTGTGAAATATTTTGAAGACATGTTACATAAGAATCAGTATCTTTCAAACCCATACAGCTCCTCAGAACTCATCCGCATTTGCTTAATGAAATTGCCGGAACATTTAAGGAATATTATTTTGGCAGGGCGTTGCAAAGACGATATTGAAGCTTTTCAGGGACTGTTACAAGAACTAGAAATTGACATTGACAATCGCGGAACGCGAAAACAGAAACACAGCAATTACAGGTCACATCCTTTGCAATTCCGTGATGAACGAAATAATAACTGGAGACGACAAGGATATTCTCACAACACAAATCGTGACCAAAACAGACACCACCTGTATGACAACCGTTGGCAGAGTAGTAATAATTACAGGGAAAGGTCGCACCTCCGCAGTAATGACTATCGCAGAGACTGCCATAGAAACAGACAATATGGGAACCAAAACAATTATTATCACGGGAGGCAGAATAATTTCAGAGGCAACGGTCCACCGTGCAGTGATAATTCAGGGAGAAATTCTCCACCACGTGACCGACAAGAAATTAATTACAGAAATTACCGACATGACGACAGACGATATGATCGTAACGACAGACCTGAATTTCATCGGAACTGGCGGGATTCAAACAGGGCAGGGCCCTCTCGACAAGGTGAATTTCTAGAAGTTAGGGCTCCAAATCCCAATAACGACGCACGCCAACAAAGAAACAGACAATGACTCGCACCGCAGGCAGCCACGTGCGCCGGGTGGCTCATAGGAAAATAACATTGACGCTAACACTGAGAAAAATTCCAGTATTCTTTACCGACGTATACCGCATGATAATTGCATTCAAGCTCAAATTCTTTATTGAAAGATAATCTGCTTTTGAACTGTCTTTGCCATAAAATTTTTCACTTCACTCTAGTAGTACAATGTCACACTGAGAAACTGTTAATATGCGACAATGTTTTTAAGTTCACTATCCAGTCTAGAACCTAGGGAACATATTTAGACAGTATTTACGAGTGCATTGTGAACAGTCGACACTGTGTTATTGTGTGTGTACATTTTTGCTTGTTAGTTGCACGATTACGTAACGACTATCAGGCTTACATACTTAGAACATGTACCGGTACTGCTAATGAGATTTTAATGCAACATTTTGGTTTAGTTGAAAAGACATTCTTTATTTGAAGTACTTTCTGTGAGATTAAAGATGACTTAGCATTTGGTTTCTTTGATAGCTACACGATTATATCACGACGCTACTAATGTGTGTCACAATTTACATTGTGCTTTAGCGGTGAATCTGTTTTATATCTGCACAGTTTTTCTGAATTCTTCTGGAAAGGAAAACATGTTTTAGTAGTAACTTTGTGGTATAGCTACAATGAGACAGCCTTTTCTGTAGCACAACAATACGTTACAGTACAGTACTTACTTCATCACGGCAATAAGCTTAGTAACTACGATATCCTTACACAAAGCATTTCACTTTTGTTTCTCATGAGGTAAGTACATTGACTTCTGCAGAACTTAGCTTTCGGAGGACGATAACTACGACACTTCCACAGAATTATCTTACAACACGACGCACAGTTTAGCGCTACAGTACACGTAGTTGAGTGATTAATTTTGTACTTAAAACATTTATTTTTTAAAGATAAGTACAATGATACAAAGGTTTTCCGTGATACATTTCATTCCATTGCTGTAATCTGTAACACCTGGGGATATCATTACATTAATCCTCAGGGGGGTACACGCTTACTTTGTGTACCATGTGTATGGCAAGCACAAGGAGCCCTAGCTAATATGGTATTTGCTTATACAACTTTACATATCGGTACCATATTTTTCTAACACATTAATTACACAGCTATCTGATCATTTAACTGGGAGAGACAAACATTCATTTTACTATATCAGTGAGACAGATGTTTACGTAATTACACAGTTGGATAACTTCACACTTAGGAAGTTGTATTTTGTCTGTACTTTGTGAACTGTTCATATTTTTTCGGAACCATTGTGATACTATGAGAGCTTTGAATGACATATTTGGTATGAGATCATGATTTTTAAAGTACGTATGAGGTAGATGACACTTCTGACATGAGCAGAGAATATTTTTTAGGTTTTGAAATTGTTGCAGAAAGCTATGACGTTTTTGAGATTTGACTGAGGTGCTATGATGTTATTATTACGACGACGATGTGAATTATGGTGCTGATGTATGTTTAAGCTGATGCTATATGAGTTATTTGGTTATGCTATGTATCTGTTATGATGAAATATTGAAGAAGTGTCGACGAATATGTATATGTGTAATAAGGTAAGGAATAATAAGTAGTGGTTAGGGACTCTGGTTTGTGATAAAGGTTGTTGGAAACCAAGAATCGTACTTTAAGAGTTACGAAATGCGTGTACATGCGTGAATGTATTACAATGCTGTCGAAAATTTTTTGGACAATCTTATATTTATAGGATTTTATTTTCTACACGTTTGTAACGCAAATTCTCAATTTGTGAAAATATTTTTACATGAGACTGTCACTGTAGCGGAAACTGCTATCGTAAATATCTCGGTAAGAAAGGTAGGTGACCGTGACGTAATGCGTTGCGAGCGGCCAGGTGTGCCAGCCGCCTTGAGAAAAAGTCATTACTGTGTGCCTTTCAGAGGCACAGGTGGAGAAAAAAGGAGGCCATTAACCTTGCTATTGACATTCCTTTGTAGAAAGCATCGCGAATACTACACGCCCAAACATGAAAACATATGATTACACTGTGAAGCTCTTAATTTATGATATTTACTGCAATTAAATGATGAGAAACATTTTATATCTATTGTCTTTCTAGCTGAGAGATTGTTCATTTTGTTTAATATCCAGTTTCTATCTGCACTGCAGCATTGGCTAAAACAAAATTTAATAGATGTACTAATCACTATTTTGTGTCTACAGACCCAGTAAAGAATCATTTTATGGTGTACTTTCTTAGAAAAGAGAGCACAAATAGACATTTCCCTTCACAGGAATTGCAAAAATATTTTTTTTTACGATTTGGTAACTTATCTGCTAGTGTATGTTCTCGTGATGCACCACTCTAGTGTTAAGATGTGACATAGGTATTAAACATTTTTTCTGTAATATTTTTTCTTCTTCAGCTTTGTCATGTTTAGATATAAGATATTGCATTTGCTGCTGTTGTTTGCCAGGCATAGTGTTACTAAATTTCATTTTGTATTACTGTGTTAAGCTAGTTTTACTACTGATTTATTTTTCTTGTTGCTGCACATTGGTTCATATCAGTTGTAATGTTGCATTGCTTGGTAATTTAGATTTACTGTAGCTTGCTTTGACAATTGCCATTTTTTTATCATTGCTGTTTGTGTTCATTATTCTGTGCTGCTGCATTGCCTCGTCCCTTTGTTTAGCATCTGAGCTCAGTAGGTTTAAGTTAGCTTAAGAGGGGGTAGACTATATAAGAAACTATGATGAATTGGAAGAAAAGAATTGAGAAGCTATAAGAAAATGGTTTGCCCAAAAAAGTAGTGTACAGTGGAGAGAAAACTATTTTTGAAAGAGGATGTGAACAGAATACAGAAAGCATGCTTGGATAGAATTATTTTTGGCTGGAACAAATGGTGAAATAAGAGGGACGATCTATGGAATGAAGTTTTGGGTTGGACTGCAGTACTAAATGTTACCCTGAAAACAAACCCTGTCCTTTCCTTTTGTGTTATCCCACTATGTGTTTGTGTACCCTTGTGTATTTATTTTCTTCCTGTCTCTGTGTACTGTTTCATAGAATTTTTTCTCTTCTAATACTAAGCTACATTCACTATGATGCGGAATACTGTTAGCCTCAAATATAATTTGCATTAATAACATGTTACTTACTTCGTAAACCTGTTTACACATTATTTATTCTGTTTTGTTCTAATGCTCATGTGTGAAGTTGATGTTTCAAAAGTTATTCTGATCTTTTATGTATGTACTTATGTTGTAATTTTTGTAACACTGATGCATTTGTTATTTCGATTCTTTTGTAAAGCCTGTATTACTGCAAATGTTATCTGTACTATTATGTTCTTTAATGATATATTTTGTACCTTTGTTATTGTATGCTCATGTTATAAAATTGTAATTGACACCAGTTCATCGAATTAAGTAACTTGTAAATTGCATTTCACTGCACACGTTTCTGTTGGTCATAGTATATGGACAATATGTGAGAAGTAGGGACTGATAGTGTTTGCACGTGTGTTAATAATTCAGCAAGGGACTGGATAACAGCATCGCTGGTTCTAAGAACAATTCCAAAAACTTTGTGAGTGCACAAGTGGTGGTTTATGGACTTACTATATTCTCCGAAAGACTCTTCGATGGTGATTGTGAACCTGCACAGTCGCAACAGTTGGCTGCTAGCCATCTATACAAGGACTACAGTGGGTCTACACCTTTGATGACTCACCAATACCATTATTTCTACAAGGACTGCAGTGGGTCTGCACCTGTGGTGACCCACCAACACCATACTCTCTACCAGGACTACAGTGGGTCTGCTCTGTGATGACCAACCTACCGATATTCTTTAAAACTTCGACTGACTCTGCTGTGGGTTTGCTCTGTTGTGGCCTATTACCTGTCAGCATGTCTTTCTGTTGGAAGGACAACACTACTTCTTCAAGACTTCATGGAAATCCACTACTTCCATGTGCATTTTCTTTCACTGCTCAGACATTGAGCAAAAACACTGCTATTATGCTGTGATGAACGATCAGGACTGTCTTTATGGACTGTGAGAAAATTTTAGCTTTTGACCAACATTGCATCGATAAATGTGTTCATTTCATTACTTTCTTATTGTAATTATGAAAATTTTTTTCAAATCTGTATTGGCCACTGCCCAAAACAATTTGTAAATTTTTTTGTGGGGAGCATGGGGGCTATGTAAGTAGTCTGTTTAGGTTTTTTTATTGGTAACGCCGCCGCTATGTAGCGCTCTGTATGAAATTCACTGGCTGTGCCGTGTGCAGTCTGTGGCTGGTTTGCATTGTTGTCTGCCATTGTAGTGTTGGGCAGCGGCAGCTGGATGCTAACAGCGTGTAGTGTTGCGCAGTTGGAGGTGAGCAGCCAGCAGTGGTGGATGTGGGGAGAGAGATGGCGGAGTTTTGAAATTTGTAAGACTGGATGTCATGAACTGATATATACACTCCTGGAAATGGAAAAAAGAACACATTGACACCGGTGTGTCAGACCCACCATACTTGCTCCGGACACTGCGAGAGGGCTGCACAAGCAATGATCACACGCACGGCACAGCGGACACACCAGGAACCGCGGTGTTGGCCGTCGAATGGCGCTAGCTGCGCAGCATTTGTGCACCGCCGCCGTCAGTGTCAGCCAGTTTGCCGTGGCATACGGAGCTCCATCGCAGTCTTTAACACTGGTAGCATGCCGCGACAGCGTGGACGTGAACCGTATGTGCAGTTGACGGAATCTGAGCGAGGGCGTATAGTGGGCATGCGGGAGGCCGGGTGGACGTACTGCCAAATTGCTCAACACGTGGGGCGTGAGGTCTCCACAGTGCATCGATGTTGTCGCCAGTGGTCGGCGGAAGGTGCACGTGCCCGTCGACCTGGGACCGGACCGCAGCGATGCACGGATGCACGCCAAGACCGTAGGATCCTACGCAGTGCCGTAGGGGACCGCACCGCCACTTCCCAGCAAATTAGGGACACTGTTGCTCCTGGGGTATCGGCGAGGACCATTCGCAACCGTCTCCATGAAGCTGGGCTATGGTCCCGCACACCGTTAGGCCGTCTTCCGCTCACGCCCCAACATCGTGCAGCCCGCCTCCAGTGGTGTCGCGACAGGCGTGAATGGAGGGACGAATGGAGACGTGTCGTCTTCAGCGATGAGAGTCGCTTCTGCCTTGGTGCCAATGATGGTCGTATGCGTGTTTGGCGCCGTGCAGGTGAGCGCCACAATCAGGACTGCATACGACCGAGGCACACAGGGCCAACACCCGGCATCATGGTGTGGGGAGCGATCTCCTACACTGGCCGTACACCTCTGGTGATCGTCGAGGGGACACTGAATAGTGCACGGTACATCCAAACCGTCATCGAACCCATCGTTCTACCATTCCTAGACCGGCAAGGGAACTTGCTGTTCCAACAGGACAACGCACGTCCACATGTATCCCGTGCCACCCAACGTGCTCTAGAAGGTGTAAGTCAGCTACCCTGGCCAGCAAGATCTCCGGATCTGTCCCCCATTGAGCATGTTTGGGACTGGATGAAGCGTCGTCTCATGCGGTCTGCACGTCCAGCACGAACGCTGGTCCAACTGAGGCGCCAGGTGGAAATGGCATGGCAAGCCGTTCCACAGGACTACATCCAGCATCTCTACGATCATCTCCATGGGAGAATAGCAGCCTGCATTGCTGCGAAAGGTGGATATACACTACACTAGTGCCGACATTGTGCATGCTCTGTTGCCTGTGTCTATGTGCCTGTGGTTCTGTCAGTGTGATCATGTGATGTATCTGACCCCAGGAATATGTCAATAAAGTTTCCACTTCCTGGGACAATGAATTCATGGTGTTCTTATTTCAATTTCCAGGAGTGTATATTATGACTCTTATGGTAAATACATTGTTTGTTCTGTATTAAAATCTTTCATTCGCTAACTATGCCTATCAGTAGTTAGTGCCTTCCATAGTTTGAATCTTTTATTTAGCTGGCAGTAGTGGCGCTCGCTGTATTGCAGTACTTTGAGTAACGAAGATTTTTGTGAGGTAAGTGATTTGTGAAACGTATAGGTTAATTTAGTCAGGGCCTTTCTCTTGTAGGGATTATTGAAAGTCAGATTGCGTTGCGCCAAAAATATTGTGTGTCATTTTAACCACAGTCGTGTATAATTGTTTTAAGGGGACGTTTCAAAACATACCTTCATTTGACCATCTAACAAGAAATAGTTCAAATGGCTCTAAGCACTATGAGACTGAACATCGGAGGTTATCAGTCCCCTAGACTTAGAACTTCTGAAACCTAACTAACATAAGGACTTCACACACATCCATGCCCGAGACAGGATTCGAACTGGCGACCGAATCAGCAGTGCGGTTCCGGACTGAAGCGCCTAGAGCCGCTCGGCCACAGCGACCGGCAGACCATCTAACAGACTCCCATATGAACAGCATAGTAATAAGCATCCCTGCCATAAAGAAACAACTGAATTGGTTGAAAACAAATAAGTCACCAGGTCTGGTTAGAATCCCAACTCGACTATTTAAAGAGTACTCTCCAGCACTGGCCCGTCACTTAACATGTATTTATCGCCAATATCTCGTCCAGCGCAAAGTACTACGCGACTAGAAAAGAGCGCAAGTGACTCCTGTGCATAAGAAGTACAAAATAACGGACCCGCAAAATTACAGGCCAATATCGCTGACATCGGATTCCTGCAGAATCTGTGAACATATTCTCAGTTAGAATACAAAAAATTTTCTTGTGACTGAGAAGCTTATGTCTGCGAATCAACATGGTTTTAGAAAGCATCGCTCGTGCGAAACTCAGCTTGTCCTTTTCTCGCATAATAGACTGAAAACTATGGATGAAGGGCAACAGGCTGATTCCATATTGCTAGACTTCCAGAAAGCATTTGACACGGTGCCCCATTGCAGGCTGTTAAGGAAGGTACAAGCATATGGAATAGGTCCACAGATATGTGAGTGGCTCGAAGACTTCTTAGGCTGTAGAAGGCTGTATGTTGTCCTCAACGGCGAGTGTTCATCAGAGACAGTTCATCAGAGTCAGGAGTGACCTGGGGGAAGTGTGATAGGACCGATATTATTCTCTATATACATAAACGATTTGGCAGATATGCTGGGCAGCAATTTTCAGTTGTTTACTGATGATGTTATGGTGTATAGGCAGGTGTAGAAGTTGAGTGCTGTAGGAGGACACAAGATGACTTAGACACAAGTTTTAATTGGGGGGATGAATGGCAGCTATCTCTAAATGTAAAGAATATAAGTTATGCGGATGAGTCGGAATAACAAACCATCATATTCGGATACAGCATTAGTAGTGTCCTACTTAACACAGTCACGTCGTTTAAATATCTGGGCGCAACGCTGTAAAGCGATATGAAATGGAAACGAGCATGTGAACATTGTGGTAGGAGAGGCAAATGGTCGACTTCGGTTTACTGGGAGAATTCTAGGAAAGTGTGGTTCATCTGCAAAGGAGACCGCATATAGGATGGTAGTGCGACCTAATCCTGAGTACTGCTCGAGTGCCTGGATCGGTACCATGTCGGATTAAAGGAAGACAACGAAACAGTTCGGAGGTGGGCTGCTATATTTGTTACTAGTAGGTTCGAACAACACATAAGTGTTACGGAGATGATTCGGGAACCGAAATGGGAATTCCTGGTGGGAAGGTGACGTTCTTTTCGAGGAACACTACTGAGAAAATTTAGACAACCAGAATTCGAAGCTCTCTGCCGGCCGATTCTGTTGCCTCCAACATAAACTGCGCATAACGACCACTAAGATAAGATACAAGAAATTAGGGTTCATACAGAGGCATACAGATAGTCGCATTTCCCTCGTTCTTTTTGTGAGTTGAATGGGATTGGTGGACTGCCGAGTATCGACGTACATGTAGAGGTGTTACAGTTAATGTGCCCCAAAAGCATAGTTACAACCGTTTATAATGGAGCTATACGGTTATCATTAGGGGGTGTGGCACTACAGTGGAACTGCACTTCTCAAGGAAATCGTATGCCACGGCGTAGTAAAATGTAGATTTCCGCTAGAATCTCTATGTAGGGTGTATCGAAAACTTACGTTCAACGTATTTTTAGATGAAATGCAACAACTGAAGTTTGCAACCAACAATTAAAGTTCATTTTATTGTGTTATAGAGTCGTATTATGATACAAGTCAATCTGCTGATGTACTCCTTTTGCCTTAGATAGGGATTTGCTGCTACGGAGGCACATTTAGGTTGGCCATTTGTGAGCTTTTGAGATTATTCTGTCGTGAGTGTTTGACGTTTGTACTATTGGTTGGAGTGAAGTATCTGACAAGTGTTTAGTTTAATTATGGAGGCGAATTTATTTCATGAGCAGTCGGATACGACTTTTTAGCACCGTCTCGCGAATGGTAATGGACGCGAGGCTTCACGGCAGAATCAAAATGCATTCCCACTGGTTCTCGTGTATGGATTGCGGCCTCAAAGTTTGTAACATTTCTCTTACTGCGCCCTGTATATCTAGTCGTCAGATGCTGGACTATAATGAGTCACAGTCAGGTAGGAACACCAGTCTTCCAACGTGGATGAATGCAGAGTGACACTTCATCCAAAAGAACCGACAACTTGCGAAGCTCCACTGTATTTTCGTATCACAGTCGATGTCGTGGATCCCCTTGAGTGAGTCGACGCTACAGATGTGGCAGCCTCTCTGACCTTCATTAGTGATCCCTGGCCATAACCTGGTAAATGATCACAATCGTGCTAACACTGCCGCAGATACATGCACGAATCAGAATTTATTATTTACTCTGTATAACGTTTTAATTTTAATGCCATTGACCATTGCTACAGTGGGCAAAGGAAGTTCCCCTGTGGGCAAAGGAAGTTCCCATCGTAGATCGTAGATCATTGGCCATTACACCAGGTATTAAGGTCTGTGCTGCCACTTTTTACAGATCTTGATCACTTCTGCTGAGACCCACCTCCTTGAATGCCGCTAGTAACACAAGCTAGTGGGGTAGCTCTTTGCAGAAGAAGGATACGAGTCTTGGTAGTGGAAAAAATTCTGATCCGATATTCGGTTAGCAACAAGGAAAGAGCGGTGGCGTACAGTTTCTGATGCCTAAACGACCTGTCTAAAACACCTACTAGTCTGCAATGTAACATAGAGAAAGGCAATAGCGAACCATCCATTTTATAAAGTTTTTAACATCGATAGGTGCGTTGGAAATATGTGAAGAGAATGAAGAAAAAAGGGAATCAGATTCACGAAAACAGTAAGCTATATGACAGCACTGAGTTTCACCTTCCTTCTTTCTTGCATTCCAACTCAGACATAACAACACAAACACACCGCTGAGTTGCATTCCGCATTAATCAGTCTTCTACGAGGGACAGTTAAAATGTTTCAGTATCACCTCGAAAACATTAAGCTACAACTATGAAACTTGGTGATGGTGTCAGTCCTTTATACAGCCACATTTCAAAGTGATGCATTTTTCCGACGATGAGGAACTTGACGGAGACCTTAGTTGTAGCAGTCTGCATTTTGGCTGTTCAGGAAATCTCTCACCTCGACAATCACCTCATCATCATTCTGTGATATCTGCTATGTAGTGGTTCCTTCATCCGACAAAATACACTGTCCAGTCACGTTAATGTGACCACCTGTCTAAAGCCTGAATAATCATCTTTTACAGCGCAGATTGCTGCGAGACACGCAGAGGGTGGGTCAGTGAAGTTTTTTGCTCGCATATCATGTCATTTCTGGAAACCCAGAATCTACTCTGTAGGAATCAACATGGATTCCGGAAACAGCGATGAGACCCAACTTGGTTTATTTGTTCATGAGACCCAGAAAATATTAAATACAGGCTCCCAGGTAGATGCCATTTTCCTTGACT
The DNA here is from genome assembly GCF_023897955.1 of Schistocerca gregaria. Lineage (NCBI taxonomy): Eukaryota > Metazoa > Arthropoda > Insecta > Orthoptera > Acrididae > Schistocerca > Schistocerca gregaria. The sequence goes on from NC_064931.1 coordinate 61,622,613, forward strand.
TCCGGAAGGCGTTCGATACAGTTCCGCACCGTCGCCTGATAAACAAAGTAAACGGAATATCAGGCCAGCTGTGTGGCTGGATTGAAGAGATTTTAGTAAACAGAATACAGCATGTTCTCAATGGAGAGACGTCTACAGACGTTAAAGTAATCTCTGGCGTGCCACAGGGGAGTGTTATGGGACCATTGCTTTTCACAATATATATAAATGACCTACTAGACAGTGTCAGAAGTTCCATGCGGATTTTCGCGGATGATGCTGTAGTATACAGTGAAGTTGCAGCACTAGAAAAATGCAGCGAAATGTAGGAATATCTGCAGCGGATAGGCACTTGGTGCTGGGAGTGGCAACTGACCCTTAACATAGACAAATATAATGTATTGTGAATACATAGAATGAAGGATCCTTTATTGTATGATTATATGATAACGGAACAAACACCGGTAGCAGTTACTTCTGTTAAATATCTGGGAGCATGCATGCAGAACGATTTGAAGTGGAATGATCATATAAAATTAATTGTTGTTAAGGCGGGTGCCAGGTTGAGATTCATTGGGATGTAGTCCATCAACAAAGGAGGTTGCTTACAAAACACTCGTTCGACCTATACTTGAGTATTGCTCATCATTGTGGGATCCGTACCAGGTCGGGTTGACAGAGGAGATAGAGAAGAGCGACGCATTTCGTCACAGGGCTATTTGGTAAGCGTGATAGCGTTACGGAGATGTTTAGCAAACTCAAGTGGCAGACTCTGCAAGAGAAGCGCTGTGCATCGCGGTGTAGCTTGCTCGCCAGGTTTCGAGAGGCTGCGTTTCTGGATGAGGTATCGAATATATTGCTTCCCCCTACTTATACCTTCCGAGGAAATCACTAATCTAAAATCAGGGAGATTCGACTGCGTACGGAGGCTTTCCAGCAGTCATTCTTCCCGAGAACCATACGCGACTGGAACAGGAATGGGAGGTAATGACGGTGGCACGTAAAGTACCCTCCGCCACACACCGTTGGGTGGCTTGCGGAGTATAAATGTAGATCAGATGTAGGTTCTACATGCCGTGGTCAGCTGCGCTTGGTTTCTCGGCTGAGGCCCGAGCAATGTGGTCCTACCTATTCTCGATTCGGCTTAAGTCCGGGGATTTGGTGGCCAAGGGAGTACAGTAAACTCATCCTCGTGCTCTTCCAATTACGCAAGTACACTGCGAACTGCGTAACACATTGCATTGTCCTGCTGGTAGATGCTGTCGCGCCGAGGAAGAACAAAATGCACTTAGGGGCGGACATGGCCCACGAGGATAGATACATGCCTGTGCTGATCAATTGTGCCTTCCAAAATTACAATATTATCCAGGGAATGCCACGAAAACATTCCTCAGACCTTAACGCTCCCGTCTCTGGCCTGGACCCTTCAGTGCATTGTATTTGCTTTCGGACCGTTTCACGCCGTACACGCCAATGGCCATCTGTTCGAACGAGCATAAAACGTGAAAATATGACAAAACCATACGTCGCCACTAAGTGGACGTCAATTGCGGTCGTCGTTGGTGAAGAGCAGTCAGTAGGGGTGCACGAACCAGACACCTGCCACGGAGGACCATATGCGGCAACGTTCGCTGAATAATCGCTGTACTGTGCAACCCCCTTGGTTCATTTGACCAGTCAGTTGCACGCCTGTTCGCCCGCACACATCTCCGTAGCCGTCGTTCACCCCTACCGTCTATGGCCCGTGGTGCATCAACAGTTTCCTCGACGGCAGGTTTGGATAGCGTCATTTTTCCATGCACAGTATACTTTAACTGCAGAGGCAAGCGAACAGCTTACAAACTTAGCCGTTTCGGAAAGGCTCCCACCCTTGGCCTGAAAGCTAATTATCATGTCCTTCTGGACGTCAGGTAAATCGTTCCGTTTCCGCATTACGACAATAACTGCACTGATTTCCTTGTTCGCCCGACGTGCTCTAAGGGGGGTAGGGCGACAAACGGGCCGACTTGAAGCAGGAGACTCACCGCAGGACATTTTAATTTCCGCTGTCTATACTCTTACAAGTCAATACATAAAACTTAGTCAGCATGACCAGGAAGGATTCAGAATACACACTCATAGCAGTGGAAGTTCGAAAACATAACGAAGTAATTTTTTTTACATATGAAATTTCATCATTTTTTTCCACTTACTAATGGCAGCATTTGTTGCTATAGGTACACTTTCCTTCATAAGTAAGAGAGATGGTTTGATGAATTTTGCACAGCATATAAACCATAGTTAAAGGTGTATGAAACTCTAGAATTTTCCAAATCTATTAAAAACTGTGGTAAAAATTGAGGTAATTAACTACGAAGTTTGTGTTTTTTCTAAACATGAAGTTTAAAATACAACGGATCATTCGTTTTTTCATAAATTAAATAAATTCTAGATTTTCATACACCTGTGAGTATGGTATGTATGCTGAGGAAAATTCGTCGAAGAATCTCTCTAACAAGGGAACCTCCCCATCGCATCCCCCTCAGATTTAGTTATAAGTTGACACAGTGGATAGGCCTTGAAAAACTGAACACAGATCAATCGAGAAATCAGGAAGAAGTTGGGTGGAACTATGAAAAAATAAGCTAAATATACAAACTGAGTAGTGCATTTGAGGGATAGGCAACATCAAGGACACCTTGAGTTCAGAAGCACAATGGTCCCGTGGTTAGCGGGAGCAACTGCCGCATGAAAGGTCCTTGGTTCAAGTCTTCCCTGGAGTGAAAAGCTTACTATCTCTATTTTCGCAAAGTTATGATCTGTCTGTTCGTTCATTGACGACTCTGTTCACTGTAATAAGTTTAGTGTTGGTGTTTTGCGACCATACCGCAAAACCGTGCGATTAGTATACGAAAGGATGTTCCTCCCCAATGGGGATTCCTCTACAGAAAAACACGTCTGATATATCCTATACGACACTGGTGACGGCATGTGCGTCACATGACAGGAATATGTTTTCGACCCACCTAAACTGTACACTTGGCGAATGGGTAAAAAGATTCTTCTACCTTGCCCGATTTAGGTTTTCTTGTGGATGTGATAATCACTCCCAAAAACGTGATGAAAACATAAGGGTTTGTCACATAAACTGAAAATAAAAAATTAAACTTTCTCCCGATTGAAGACTTGAACCAAGGACCTCTCGTTCTGCAGCTGCTCACGCTAACCTCTTTTTTTTTCACGCTGACCACTCGGCTATCTTTTTTTTTCTAAATCCAAACTCAAATTTCTTTTTCCTTTAAGAACAAATTATGAGGAATAAATAAGGAAAAGTTTTTTTTTCACAAGAAAACAAAGACTCCAATTATACCGGTTTCTCCTTCCAGTAAACAAAGGTGAGTCTCCTTCGTCTTGTTGGCGAAGAAGCAATCTTTTTGGAACAAAAATGTTTTTTCTTTTTTTTTTCAAAGCCAAACTCAATTTTCTTTTTCCTTTAAGAACAAATTATGAGGAATAAATAAGGGAACTTTTTCTTTTACGTAAAGTCGTCGTGCGACTCGTAGTTAAACTCCAGTTCTTACAGGAGCTCCTAAAGTGTATCCGCCTACGGCATACCAGCTAGTCCAAACGTGCCTTCTCATGGCGTAGGCGTGGGTTTTGGGTAGCAGATCTATTCAGTTCGGCTCGGTTTATACAGTTTTCAGCTTCTCAGTGCTTGGACGTTCCAGCTGCTAGGTGGGTCATCGAAAGTGCTCCGTAAGAAATTTGAAAAATAATGTTTATAGCGTGGGTTGCGTATCAGGACGCAGTGTCGTTCGTCGAGATAAGTCCAATATCCTAGCGTAGACTTATCGCCAGAAGTAAAAAGATTGCAGATCGTGTGGCCACAGATCCAATTCGCAGAGTGAGTTTTGGCGGAGGGGTAGAAAGTCTTATCGGGGTACATAAGCATGTGGACACCGATCTGAGTCGTTGTCTGGCGAGTAAGAAACGCCAAAATTCGCCGCTCAAGTGTCCAGACGTCGAACGCTGTGCCACAGTGGAACTGGTGGACATCCGTGTCATCCACTCCACAGTGGGTGCAGAGAGATAAATCGGCGAGACTGATGCGGTGCAGACGATCTCAGTTAACTTGTTTGCCATTCACGGTGATGTACCACGCTGATTGAACGTCTGATTCAAGAAAACGCGCATGGATCGCCTTCCATATGTGTCGCCACACGTACTGTGGATACTTACGTTCGATGGGGTTGGACGGGCGGCACTGTTGTAACAATTCGGTGACTGTTTTCGTGAGGTACAAACGTGTAAGTGGTAAGGACCGGTAGATATAACTGAACTCCAGGAAAAATCGTTGGATGTAATAAAAGGGGGTTGGAATGGTCGATACCAGTACTGGGAGGGACAAGGAGGCCGGTGCAAAGTTGTGAAGCAGGAGGCTAGTAAGGCTCTGCTGGCAACGCTGCCAAATCTTTAGTTGGGAGCTGACGTATAGTGCCTTGACACGAGTCGGCACGTGGATGAGTCCCAGCCCGCCACGATCTCGTGGCAGTGCAAGGAATTCATACTGCACCTTGAATAACATCCCCAAGCTGACGAAGGAGCCGAAAGCCATCAACAGTCGTCTCGCCAGGAGATTGACGTATTGCATGCGTTGGATAACGTCGAGAGTTTGTAGCTGGTGATCTGCGAGGTTTGCTCTGATTGTCTGTAGCAAGCGGCACAGGTCTGCTGTGAAATCAAGTCCAAGACACCGTATGGTGGCGCCGACACTAAGGGGGGCAGCGCATCTCTCCAGCAAGCCCACACCAATGAGCAGGACCTTGGTTTTTGACACATTGAGGCAGCTCCCCGACGCTTCGCCGTAAGTCGTCACCCATGTCAGTGCTGCGCGTACTTTATCTTCACTGCGCAGATATAGTACTATATCGTCTGCGTAGGCTGTACAACAAAAATGGTGGCTTTGCACAGTCATGCCTTCCAAACGTTGGCGCATGCCCTGGAGCAGGGGTTCCAAGGCGAAAGCATACAAAATCGTGGAAAGAGGGCAGCCTTGTCGTGCAGATCGTGCGATGACCATGGACGGTGTAAGGCGACCATTGTACATGATTTTAGAGGTTGCACTACTCAACAGGCGCATAACCACTGTGACAATACCGCCAGGAAAACCCGTATGCTGAAGAACTGTCCGTAAATAGAAATGGTCAACACGGTCGAAAGCCTGGCTTAAGTCCAGGAAGCCAAGGCGCCAGGGAGACGCTGATAATGCGCTAATGCTATTGTGTCTCTGTAACGGCAAAGGGCCGTACGGATGTTGTTGTCGCCTCCTAGGGAAGTCTGGTCGCAGGATGTGACGTAACATGCGACCTTCTTAAGTCGCGATGCCAGTAGCCGTGTCAATATTTTCATGTCGCTGTTGAGCAAAGTAATTTGTCGATAGTCCTGGACCCTCGATAACCCGCGTGGTTTATGTACGGGGATAATAATGCCTTCTAGAAAGACGCTCGGGACCACTGTCATCGGTGACATCAGCTCTTGTGCGATTGCCGTCCACGTGGAAGCCAACAAATAGTGAAAACTTTTATAAAATTCAATGGGTATCTGTTATCAGAACCTGCTTTGATAGCATCTACCACTTCATCTGTGGTTACGTCGTCTTGGAGGTCATACACTGCATCCTCCGGAAGAGTGTTCGTAGTAAGCTGAACGACTTCTGTGATCAGTGCTGCAGAATGCGGTATGGCTGCGTATAGCCTGGCAAAATGAGCATGGAGAGTACGACCGATGCTTTGTTGGGCGTCGTGCTGACGCCCTTCCACATCAGTGAGTATTTGGATCAGAGCTCGTCGTCGTCGTTGTCTTTCCTGAAGGGGGTGGTACATCGACGGACGTTCTTGAGGGATTCGATTAGAAGCTAGAGAACAGACTACAGTGCCTTCCAAGTTACGCCGCATGATCAAGGAGATCTGCGCCTTCATGCAATGGACCATTCACTGCCGGTCTGGCGAGAAAGGCATCGTCGTACAGTCACGTAGAATGGTCTAGTAGAAGTGCAGGGTATTAGTGTGTCACGGCTTTAATTCCTTCCCATAACTCATCAGAGTCTTCCTGAGGGTCGGCTTTGCACAGGAGAGCCACCATGATAAGGTGGAGTCATAGGCTTCTCGACGATGGTGGCAGCGTGCCCACGCTTCTTCGACCATACGGCGACAGTCTGAGGAGGTCAGGTGAGCTACATTGAGTTTCCACAGACCACGACTATGCCACACTTGCTGTCGGGCGAGCGTGATGTCACAGAGGTACACATCATGGTCTGAAAAGGCCAAGGGCCAGACTTCCGCATGACGTGTGCCATCAGCAAGGGAGCAGGTAACGTAGATGCGATCTATGCAGCTTAACGAGTGAGAGGTGTAGAATGTATAACCCGGTTGAATTCCGTGGAGCTTCTTCCATGTATCAACAAGTCGTAGAGTACCAAATCGTCCTGCGGACCAGTGAAGAGGGGTGTGACGCTTTCGGCAAAAAAAGTTTGTGGGGTCATGACGGCGGCCAGTGCCAGACGGAGCGTAGATATTAATAATATGCACGCCGAACAGTGTGAGGGCCATACCTCGTGCAGTGGGGAGGTAGATGACGTCTTCTGCAGGGAGTCCATCGCGTAGCAGGATGGCGACGCCACTACCGGTGTCGGATGCGGGGGAAACATGGGCGTTGTATCTGGTGGGAACTAGGAAGTCAGCCACAAACACCTCTTGTAAGAGTGCTATATCCACATCCGCAGAGTAAATAGTGTCTCTGAACATGACCAGTTTATGTGGGGCACGAATGGTGGCAAGAGTCATCGTGGCGATACGATATTGCTGTGTACGGCCATCCTCAGTATTTGCAGAACGTGCGGTAGAAGTAGCCGGCAGGTGGAGACCCACCGGTGGTCCCGCAGTGGTGATAATTACTGGCGGGGGGCCAGCCCAGAGTCGTCGAGGTGGACTCCTGCGCAGACACGCTGGCAGTCTGTTCCACTTCTTCTTCAACGTCACCGGCCCAGGAAGCTGACGACGTGGACATGTGACGGTCACGTACTTCCGGAACGGGTGTTGTGGATTCCGCAACATGAGTGGCAGGGGGACCGCCGTCATCATTCGTTGACAACGGCGAGGACACGTCCCTGTCTGGGAGAGTAGGCGTCACAGGAGGGGCGCCTGTTGCTGCCACATCGCATGACTGGACGCAATGTGGGAGATCTCCGTCAGACATCAGGTCGACATCTCGCAGGGCCGTCTGAGAAAGGGCGTCATCGGAAGGCGTTCGTCGTGGTTTCCTGTGTTTGCGAGGCGACCGCTGTTTTCTGTTGCGGCCTTCTGAATCAGAATGTGGTCGCCCGTCGTCTGACGCCGAACCCGTCTGGACAAAGGCAGACGTCGGCACGACACCGAGGTCGACGTCCATGGTTCCAACAGGAACATCAGTTTCGGTCTGAAGCGAGCACTGGAGGCGACGCCGTGCTGGTGTCGTCGGCGCGTTGTGCTGCGGCGGGTGGCGTTGACGATGCTGCAGGCGCAATCGAGATTGGTACGACGAGGTCCTGTGCAACCTTGGCGTAGGTGATGGGTAAGGACGTGACCCTCGAAGCCTGCATTTCTTCACGTAACAGCGTCTGTATTAAACGGCGGTGTAAACATTCGGAACGTACATGTCCCTCCTGGCCACATCCTGTGCACGTTCGTGGCTGTCCATCGTACATGACGATTGTTCTCACACCGCCAATCAGCAGGTACGATGGGACATGTTTTTATTTGCCGGATGCCATTTAATACGGGGTAGGTTGTAAATGTTTGCCACTTCTCCGCAACGTGACCCAAGATGGTGCCATATGGTTGGAAAGCGGCAATGACCACATGCTGAGGCACCTCGAACGGGAGCTCAAACACCCGCAATGTCCGGAGACCGAATCCGGCATGGGCGACTGTCACAGCACCAATATGTCCATCAGAGTGTTTAAATTTCAGTCCGCTGGCATGACGGTGAATTATGTCATTGCAAATTTCCTCCGTCGACATCTTGATGTAGACAACACTTCCAGTGATGGAAAAATGTATGCCGATTACGTTCTGGGGGTGCAAACGTAGATCCTCACGTATGAACTGTTCGACTTCGAAAGCTCTGGGTCGTGGATGGTCGGCCTGAAACGTTACACGGCGGTACGAGTGCGCCGTGGTGTACGTTAATATTGGACTCGATTGATACAAACACCGCGACGAGGAAGTAAACACCGCCGAGAGCGGAGCGTCGGACGGCGCGCGGAGCGGTTCCGCACGCTAGCACGGCTGCGAGCCGACGACTAAACTAACCTCGGGACCACGGCAATTCTGAGCTCACCCTGGCCTTGTTGTTGCCTATCTTACACATGGACTACTCAGTTTGTATATTTTGCTTATTTTTTCATAGTTCCACAGAACTTGTTCCTGTTTTCTCGGTTAATTTGTGTTCAGTTTTTCAAGGCTTATCCACTGTGCCAACATATAACTAAATCTGAGGGGGGTGCGATGGGGAGGTTACCTTGTAAGACAAGTGTACCTATAGCAACAAATGCAGCCATTAGTAAGAGAAAAAATGATGAATTTTCACACATAAAAAAAATTATTTAGTTATGTTTTCGAACTTCCACTGAATCCTTCCTGGTGATGCTGACAAAGTTTTATGAATTCATTTGTAAAAGTGTAGACAGTGGAAATTAAAATGTCCTGTGATGCCTCTCCTGCTCCAAGTCGGCCCATTGGACGTCCTACCCCCCTCAATGCTGTTAGTGCCGCCACCGGTCTGTGAGTGATTACTGAACGTTGACTTCGAACACAGGCGGTGGTCACGTTAATGTACCTGGACTGTGCAGAAGAATTCACTGGATGCCATGCCAGGATACTCCGGGGAGATGAGATAAATGTTGATAGCCCAAGGAAGCAGAATGTGTGACTGTGTACTTAACAGAATGAGCTGTGGCGTTGCCGAGCAAAGCTACCTCCTGGGACAGCCTCCCGCGAAAGTTCGTCTTGACAGTCTCAGGTAACCTCGTCAGGAGATTTCGGAAGTATGTTCCGGCAACAGTTTACTCCTTACGAGCATAACCTGTTAACACCGCACCATGGCAGTCCCAACGAAACACTCTGTAATAGCTTGGTCTATTATCGTTGGCTCTTTGGTTATTACAATGCTGTTGCATCCACATGTTTCCACTACTTCTTTCGCTCTTTTGTCACGGGATCATACTGATACATTGGGCATTGGTCCATTGCGATCAAGAAGCTTAAACATTCATCTGAATCGGTCCGACAAAGATGCAATATTTCCGCTACTGCCTCGATTAGACGTCATTTTCAATGGGCGTCAACAGCCGTGGAAGTTAAGGGGCGGCGACATTTGTTACGTCCAAGATGTCGCGGAAACTGTTGAAAGTAGATAGACGACTGATTTTTCACTTTTTCGACTCTTCCACCACGTCACCGTGGGTCGTTGCACCGTCTTTCGCCTCCAAATGCGGAAACCGAACCACAGCACATAATCCATTTTATCAACGAGTTGTGCCATTTTGTTTTGGTTGCTGTAGTGGCGTGCTGCGAGAGGCTATGAGCGATTACTAGGATTGCCGACATTTACATGCAAAGAAACCAAAAACTAATAACTAACTACATAACTTGTTTTTTTCGAGGTGACAGTTAAAACTCTATGATTCTCCTTTGAAACCTAATTCCAAGGAAAACTACCCCTGTACACAAAGACAGAAAATCATTCAAATCTGGTTTCATCTACCGCTACATCTACATGCATAGTCCGCAAATCACATGTAAATGCCTGGCAGAGAGTTAATCCAACTACCTTCACAATGTCGAAGAACACGCGGAGAAAACGAACACCTATATCTTTCGGTGCGAGCTATGATTTCCATTATTTTATTATGATCGTTTCTGCCTATGCAGGTCGGTGTCAACAAAATATTTTCGCACTCGGAGGAGAAAGTTGTTGATTGAAATTTCGTGAGAAGATTGAGCCGCAACAAAAAACGACCATCTTTTAGTGATGATATCCACCCCAAAACCTTAACCATTTCAGTGACACTCTCTCCCCTATTTCGAGATAATACAAAACGTGCTGCCCTCGTTTGAACTTTCTCGACGAACTCCGCCAATCCTATATGGTAAGCATCCCATACCGCGCGGCGGTATCCTGAAAGAGGGCGGACAAGCGTAGCGTAGGCAGTCTGTTACATTTACTAAGTGTTCTGCCAATAAAACGCAGTCTTCGGTTAGCCTTCCCCACGGAATTTTTTACGTGTTCCTTCCAATTTAAGTTGTTCGTAATCGTAATTCCTAGTTATTTAGTCGAATTTACGGCCCTTAGCAGTCATGTGAATGGCCTCACACTTCTCGTTATTCAGCGTCAAATGACAATTTTCGCAATATACAGATATCTTTTCTAAATCGTTTTGCAATTCGTTTTGATCTTCTGATGACTTTACTAGTCGATAAACCACAGATTTATCTACGCACAACCTAAGACGGCTGCTCTGATTGACTCGTAAATCGTTTATATAGTTGAGGAACAGCAAAGGGCCTATAGCACTACCTTGGAGAAGCCAGAAATCACTTCTGTCTTACTCGATGACTTTCCGTCAGTTACTACGAACTGTGACCTTTCTGACAGGAAATCACAAATGCAGTCACAGGACTGAGTCGATATTCCATAAGCATGCAATTTCACTACAACCTACTCATGTGGTACAGTTGAAACGTCCCCTTTAAAAATTATACAAGACTGTGCTTAAACTGACACACAATAATTTTAGCGCAACGCAATCTGACTTCCAAAAATCCCTACGAAAGAATGGCCCTGACTAACATTAACCTATACGTTTCACAAATCACTTACCTCACAAAAATCTTCGTTACTCAAGCTACTGCAATACAGCGAGCGCCACTACTGCCAGCTAAATAAAAGATTCAAACTACTGAAGGCACTAACTACTGATAGGCATAGTTAGCAAATGAAAGATTTTAATAGAGAACAAACAATGTATTTACCTTAACAGTCATAATATAGATAGCAGTTCATGACACGAGTTCTTACAAATTCCAAAACTCCGCCATCTCTCTCCCCATGTCCACCACTGCTGGCGGTTCACCTCCAACTGCGCAACGCTACGCACTGTTCACATCCAGCTACCGCCGCCCAACACTACAATGGCGAGTATTACAACAATGCCATCCAGCCACAGACTGCACACGGCACAGCCAGTGATTTTCATTCAGAGCGCTATGTGGTGGCGGCGTTACCAATAAAAAAACCTAAACAGCCTACTTACATAGCCCCCATGCTCCCCACAGAAAATTTTACAAATTGTTTTGGGCAGTGGCCAATAATGATTTGATAAAATTTTTCATAATTACAATAACAAAGATATCAAATGCACACACTTATTGATACAATATTGGTCAAAAACTAAAATTTTCTCACAGTCCATAAAGACAGTCCTGATCAGTCATCAAAGTAAAATTAGAGTGCTTTTTTTCTCAAAGTCTGTGTAGTAAAAAAGAATGCACACAGAAGTAGTGGATTTCCATGCCATCTTGAAGAAGTAGTGTTGTCCTTCCAACGGAAAGACAGTGCTGTCTCTTGACATGCAGACAGGTAATGGGCCACAACAGAGAAAACCCACAGCAGAGTCAGTCGAAGTTTTGAAGAATATTGTTAGGTAGGTCATCACAGAGCAGACCCACTGTCGTCCTAGTAGAGATTATGGTATTGGTGGGCCATCAGAGCTGCAGAGCCACTGCAGTTTTTGTAGAAATAATGGTATTGGTGAGTCATCAAAGGTGTAGACCCACTGTAGTCCTTGTAGAGATGGCTAGCAGCCAACTGTTGAAACTGTGCATGTGCACAATCACCATCGAAGAGTCTTGTGGACAATGTAGCAAGTCCATAAACCACCACTTGTCCACTCACAAAGAATTTGTTTGAAATGTCCTTAGAACCAGCAATGCCATTATCCAGTCCTTTGCTGAATTATTAACACACGTGCAAACACTATCAGTCCCTACTTCTCACATATTGTCCATATACTATGAACAACAGAAACGTGTGCACTGGAATGTAATTTACAAGTTACTTAATTTGATGAACTGGTGTCAATTACAATTTTATAACATGTGAATACAATAACAAAGGTACTAAATATATCATTAAAGAACATAATAGTACAGATAACACTTGCAGTAATACAGGCTTTACAAAAGAATAGAAATAAACACGCACATCTGTGTTACAAAAATTATGACATAAGTACGTACATAAAAGATCAGAATAACCTTTGAAACATCAACTTCACACATGAGCATTAGAACAAAACAGAATAAATAATTTCTAAACATATTTACAAAGTAAAAAATATGTTATTAATGCAAATTATATTTGAGGCCAACAGTATTCCTCATATTCTGAATGTAGCTTAGTATTAGAAGAGGAAAAATTCTATGAAACAGTACACAGAGACAGTAAGAAAATAAATACACAAGGGTACACAAACTCATAGTGGTATAACACAAAAGGAAAGGACAGGGTTTGTTTTCAGGGTAACATTTGGTACTGCAGTCCAACCTGAAACTTCATTCCATAGATCGTCCCTCTTATTTCAACATTTGCTCCAGCCAAAGGAATCCTAACCAAGCATGCTTTCTGTATTCTGTTCACATCCTCTTTCAAAAATAGTTTTCTCTCCATTGTACACTACTTTTTTGGCCAAACCATTTTCTTATAGCTTCTCAATGCTTTTCTTCCAATTCATCACAACTCGTTCTCTTTTATAGCCTAGACCATCTTAAGCTAACTTAAAGCTACTGAGCTCAGATGCTAAACTAAGGGACGAAGCAATGCAGCAGCACAAAACAATTAATACAAACAGCAATGAAAAAAAATGGAAGTTGTCAAAGCCAACAGCAATATTAAAACTAATATAAAGCAATAAAAAAATGGAAGTTGTCAAAGCAAGCAGCAATATTAAAACTAATAAAAAGCAATAAAAAAAATAGAAGTTGTCAAAGCAAGCAGCAGTATTACAACTAATATAAGGCAATGCGCAGCAAACAAGAAAAATAAATCCGTAGTAAAACTGGCTTAACAGAGTAATACAAAGTCAAATTCAGTAACATTATGCCTGGCAAACAGCAGCAGCAAATGCAGTAACTTTTATCTAAACATGACAAAGCTGAAGCAGAAAAAATATTACAGTAAAAATGTTTAATGCCTATGTCACATCTTAACACTAGAGTGATGCATCACGAGAACATACGCTAGCAGATAAGTTACCAAATCGTAAAAAAATTATTTTTGCAATTCCTGTGAAGGGAAATGTCTATTTGAGCTCTCTTTTCTAAGAAAGTACACCATAAAATGATTCTTTACTGGGTCTGTAGACATAAAATAGTGATATTAGTACATCTATTATATTTTGTTTTAACCAATGCTGCAGTGCAGCTAGAAACTAGATATTAAACAAAATATGCAAAGCAAGGCGTGAAACGTCATTCGCTAGCCATAAGGCATTTCATAATGCAGTAAACAATCTTCCAACTAGCAAGACAATAGACATGAAACGTTTCTCATCATTCCATTTCAGTAAATATCATAAATTAAGAACTCTACAGTGTAATCATGTTTTCAAGTTTGAGGGTGTCGTTTTTACGATGCTTTCTACAAAGGAATGTCAATAGTGAGGATAATGGCCTCTTTTTTTCTCTCTCCACCTGTGCCTCTGACAGGCACACACTAATGGCTTTTTCAAGGCGTCTGTCGCGCAGCTGGGTGCCCACGACGCATTACGTGCAGGTGGTCACTTAGCTTTGTTACCGAAATATTTACGACAGCAGTTTCTGCTACAGTGACAGTCTCATATAAAAATATTTCACAGGTCAAGAATTTGCGTTACAAATCTGTAGAAACAAAATCCTTTAAATATAATACTGTCCAAAAAATCTTCGCCAGCATAGTGATACATTCACGCATATACACACATTTCATAACTCTTAATGTACGATTCTCGGTTTCCAACATCCTTTTTCACAAACCAGAGTCCCTAACCACTACTCATTATTCCTTACCTTATTACACATATACATATTCGTCGACACTTCTTCAATATTTCATCATAACAGATACGTAGCATAACCAAATAACTCATATAGCATCAGCTTAAACATACTTCAGCAGCATAATTCACATCATCGTCGTAATAATAACATCATAACACCTCAGTCAAATCTCAAAAACGTCATAGCTTTCTGCAATAATTTCGAAACCTAAAAAATATTCTCTGCTCATGTGAAAAGTGTCATCTACTTCAAACGTACTTTAAAAATCATGATCCCATACCAAATATGTCATTCAAAGGTCTCATAGTATCACAATGATTCCGAAAAAACATGAACAGTTCACAAAGTACAGACAAAATACAACTTCATAAGTGTGAAGTTATCCAAATGTGTAATTACGTAAACATCTGTCACTGATATAGTAAAATGAATGTTTGTCTCTCCCAGTTAAATGATCAGATAGCTGTGTAATTCTGTGTTAGAGAAATATGGTACCGATATGTAAAGTTGTATAAGCAAATACCATATTAGCTAGGGATCCTTGTGGTTTCCATACACATGGTACACAAAGTAGGCGTGTACCCCCATGAGGATTAATGTAATTACATCCTCAGGTGTTGCAGATTACAGCAATGGAATGAAATGTATCACGAAAAACCTTTGCATCATTGTACTTCAAATATCTTTAAAATTAAATGTTTTCAGTACAAAATTAATCACTCAACTACATGTACTGTAGCGCTAAACTGTGCGTCGTGTTGTAAGATAATCTCTGTGGATGTGTCGTAGTTATCGTCCTCCGAAGGCTAAGTTTGCAGAAGTCAATGTACTCACCTCATTATAAACAAAAGTGAAATGCTTTGCGTATAGATATCATAGTTACTACGCTTATTGCTGTGATGAAGTAAATACTGTACTGTAACGTATTGTTGTGCTACAGAAAAGGCTGTCTCATTGTAGCTATACCACAAAGTTACTACTAAAACATGTTTTCCTTTCCAGAAGAATTCAGAAAAACTGTGCACATATAAAACAGATACACCGCAAAAGCACAATATAAATTGTGTCACACATTAGTAGCGTCGTGATATAATCGCGTAGCTATCAGAGAAACCAAATGCTAAGTCATCTTTAATCTCACAGAAAGTACTTCAAATAAAGAATGTCTTTTCAACTAAACCAAAATGTTGCATTAAAACCTCATTAACAGTATATGTTCTAAGTATGTAAGCCGTATAGTCGTTACGTAATCGTGCAACTAACAAGCAAGAATGTACAAAAAACAACACTGTGTCGTCTGTTCACTATAACAATGCATTTCTGTTTAAAAATGTTCCCTAGGTTCTAGACTGGATAGTTAACTTCAAAACATTGTTGCATGTTAACAGTTTATCAGTGTGACAAAGCATACTAGAAATGTGAAGTGAAATGTTTTATGGCAAAGACAAAGTTAAAAAGCAGATTATATTTCAATAAACGGTTTTACATGTGAAATGTGGTGTAAACCTTCACTCTTCCTAGTACACAGAGTTTCAACTTCAATGCAATTATCATGCGGTATACGTCGGGAAAGAATACTGGAATTTTTCTCAGGGTTAGCGTCTATGTTATTTTTCTCTGAGCCAGCCGGCGCACACGGCTGCCTGCGGTGAGAGTCATTGTCTGTCTCTTTGTTGGCGCGCGCCGTTATTGGGATTAGGAGACCTAACTACTACAAATTCACCTTGACGAGAAGGCCCTGACCTGTTTGAGGCTCACCATTTCTGATGGAATTCAGGTCTGTCGTTTTGTCGGTAGTTTACATAGTTTCTTGTTCGTCGGTCATGTGGTGGAGAATTTCTCCCATAATTGTAACTGCGTGGTGGACCGTAGCGTCTGAAGTTATTCCGTCTCCCTTGATAATAATTATTTTGGTTCCCATATTGTCTGTTTCTATGATTGTCTCTGTTATATTCATTACTACGGAAATGCGATCTTTCTCTGTAACTCTTACTACAGTGCCAACGGTTGTCATACAGGTGGTGTCTGTTTTGGTAACGATTTGCGTTGTAAGAATAGACTTGTCGTGTCCAGTTATTGTTTCTGTCGTCACGGAATTGTGACGGATGTGACCTGTAGTGATTGTTTTCCTGTTTTCGTATCCGGCTACGGTGTGTGTCAATTTCTAATTCTTGTAAGAGTCCCTGAAGAGCTTTAATGTTGTCTTTGCAACGTTCTGCCAAAATAATATGCCGTAAAGGTTCAGGTAATTTGATTAAGCAAATGCGGATGAGTTCTGAGGAGCTGTATGGGTTTGACAGGTACTGATACTTGTGCAACATGTCTTCAAAATGTTTCACAAGACTGGAAAATTCAGATTGTTCGAAATGTTTCATCATTACGATGCCATGTTTTACTCGGTCTTGTGTGGCTTGAGACCAATATGCTGAGGGGAAGGCATGGTAAAATACTCCTTCACTGAGGCAATCGTGAATGACCGATCGCATTTTTACAGCTGGTTCATTCTCTAAGTAGCCTCACATAAATTCTAATCTGTGCTCTAATGACGAGTTGGGGGGGAAACAATGAGAGAATTGATGAAGCCACGCTTGTGGATGAATGTCGTTGCCAGAATTCTTAAATGTTTTGAATTTACGTGTAGTAATGAACAGCTTATAGTCAAAATCATCGTGTCGGAGGGTCGCATGTCGGTCATTGTTACGTCGTTTCGGCGGTTCCATCTCAAAATTCGGTGTACTTTGCCATTTTCTTTCATAATCTCCGAAGTGCCCTGTGTTATTATTTTGTGGCAGTTCCGTATTTTTATGTCCGTCTTCCCGTATTGGAGTGCGAGTGTCCTTTGAAATACGTAATTCTTGTATTACCTGTGTCAGCTGATCTTGTACTTCCCGGATTTCTCTTTGGTGTTGAGTATTAATTTGATTCAGATTTTGTTTGAATTTCCTAATTTGTTCGCACTCTTCTGTGTCATTAAAGACTACCGGTTTTGTGTCATTCAGATTATCATCTACCTTCGTAGATAAATTATTTAGCTGATCCGAAAGTTCAACTACTTTCTCTGATAATGAACTGATTTCCTCCATGTGTCTTTCTGAACCAATTTTCAGAGTATCTACTGTGTCCTTTAAGTTTTCCTGAGTTTTTGCAAGTTGCGTAACCGAATAGGTAGATGCAACTGAGTCAATTTTAGTTTGCAAAATTCTCATGATTTTCATGAACAATAGTTTGCAGTTCTTTTATGGCTGATTTGTGATTCTGTAATGCATTTTCATGCCGCGAAAAAATAGGTTGAAAATGCTCACAAATTTGTGTTTTTACGTCATTACAGACTGTTTGACATTTCAATTCGATTTTATGTAATTCAGTAGTTAAATCTTCACATGTTTGTTCACGTGTATGTTCCACTGAGTCTAACTTTTGAAGGTTTTGTTCCATTGTGTCTAACTTTTGAAGCTTCTGCTGTGTTTGTCTCTGCTGTTGTTCCATTGTGTCTAACTTTTGAAGATTTTGTTTGTCCCATTTGTTTCTGATTCTGTTCCACTTGTTGCATTAATTGCAATAATCTGGAATCTGTTTCTCTATGCTTTTTGGCAGTGCATTTTCACCGGCAACATTCACATTTTTACAGGCAGAAAATGTGTCTTGACTCATTTGAGAAAACGGTGAGGTCCCAAAACCTAAGTCTACAGTATTTGCAATAGTGTGTTCTGTCATTTCGGGTTCCTGAGGCGAGCTGTTGCAGACCGATCGATCGATAATTGTTCCCTGTTCACTACTTGTTTCATTGTCTACACCATTATTTGCCGCCCGCTCCATTTCCCTATGCACAATTACCAAATTACTACTTCGAATGTCTGTTAATTCACTACACAGAGTTGCTGATAAGCTACGCTCGTCGTCACTATTATTTCTGAGTTTACTATGGAGCCTAGTGTTACGTTTTTCACACGCCATTATTGTCACAATATTTCACACGGTAACACAGAAAACACAATTTGAAGAGCAAAAATAAGAGAACACATTAACATAGCACTGAACATAATATCTAGTTAATTGCAAGCGCAGCTGCGAAATACTTGGTGCAAATCTACATGCATGCCGCAACAGTTTTACTGTACAACAATGAAAGACTGCAACTACAAAGGAGATTCTCTCTACAATTACGTGCTAGCAATAAACGATAGCTACACTAATTACACAAACTACAAGAAAAAAAATCAGAAGATTCCAGTGAGGTATCCTCGGCTAAGGGTCGACATATGAAACGTCCCCTTAGAAAAATTATACATAACTGTGCTTAAACTGACGCATATTATTTTTATAGCGCAACGCAATCTGACTTTCAAAAATCCCTACGAAAGAATGGCCCTGACTAACATTAACCTATACCTTTCACAAATCACTTACCTCACAAAAATCTTCGTTACTCAAGCTACTGCAATACAGCGAGCGCCACTACTGCCAGCTAAATAAAAGATTCAAACTACTGAAGGCACTAACTACTGATAGGCATAGTTAGCAAATGAAAGATTTTAATAGAGAACAAACAATGTATTTACCTTAATAGTCATAATATATAGCAGTTCATGACACCAATTCTTACAAATTTCAAAACTCCGCCATCTCTCTCCCCACGTCCACCACTGCTGGCGGCTCGCCTCCAACTGCGCAACGGTACGCACTGTTCACATCCAGCTGCCGCTGCCCAACACTACAATGGCGAGTGTTACAACAATGCCAACCAGCCACAGACTGCACACGGCACAGCCAGTGATTTTCATACAGAGCGCTACGTGGTGGCGGCGTTACCAATAAAAAAAACCTAAACAGCCTACTTACACAGTGTCAAAAGCCTTCTGTAAATCTAGAAATCTGGAATCAATTTGAAATCTCTTGTCACTAGCACTCAACACTTGGTGTGAGTAAAGTGTTAGTTGTGTTTCACAAGAACGATGTTTTCTAAATCCGTGTTGACTGTGCGTCAATATTCGAGATAATTCATAATGTTCGAACACAATATACATTCCAAAATCCTGCTGCATATACACGTTAATGGTATGGAACTGTAATTTTTGTGGATTACTCCTACCATCTTTCTCGAATATTTGTGTGACCTGTGCAACTTTCCAGCATTTGGGTACAGATCTTTCGTCGAAAGAACTGTTGTATATGATTGTCAAGTATGGAGCTGTTGTATCAGCGTACTCTGAAAGGAACCTAACTGGTATGGAGTCTGGAGCGGAAGAATTGGATTTGTTAAGTGATTAAATTGCTTCACCTAGTCCGAGGATATCTACTCCTACTTTACTCACGTTGGCAGCTGAACTTGATTCGAATTATGGAGTATTTACTTCGTCTTCTTTGGTGAACGAATTTCGGAAGGCTGTGTTTAGCAACTCTACTTTGGCAGCACTGTCGTTGATAGTATTTCCATTGCCATCGTGCAGAAAATGAATTGATTGTGTCTTGCCGCTGGCATACTTTACATACCGCCGGAATGCCTTTGAATTTTCTGCTAAGTTTTCTAGATGTAAAAGATCGCCAATCTTGAAGATTTTGCGTCCGTTTAAATTTAGCATGTTTATTTTCATTGTTTCTGCAACAGTGTTCTGACCCTTTATGTATACCAAGGAGGATCAACTCCGTTGTTTGTTAATTTATTTGGTATAAATCTCTCAATTGCTACCGATACTATTTGTTTGAATTTCAGTCACATCTAGGCGCTTCAGTCTGGAACCGAGTGACCGCTATGGTCGCAGGTTCGAATCCTGCCTCGGGCATGGATGTGTGTGATGTCCTTAGGTTGGTTAGGTTTAAGTAGTTCTAAGTTCTAGGGGACTTATGACCTCAGATGTTAAGTCCCATAGTGCTCAGAGCCATTTGAACCATCCAGTCACATCTGGCCTACACTCTGTAACCTGCAATAAGCCGTCTGGATCATGTATATTTTCAAATTTACGATCTATCTTTTTTTGGATTTTATTTGAAATGTTTTAAACTCGACTGTACAGTAGTATATGTCGTGAACACAATAAACCCCAGTGATAAAAAAAACAAATTTAATAATATTAGTATACTACAAAAAAGATTGTTTATAATATTTGTTGTATTATACTGTTGAGTGAATTTCATTTGCTGCAAATTATTTTCTATTTAATGTTCTATGTTTCGATCTTACTATGACTATGTCTTTACTGATGTACTTTGGTACGGTGTCAACTGGGTTCAGTTTGCTTGTATGTTGTCTGGAGGGGAGAAAGGAAGGAGAGATGTGAACTTTTTCTGGAGTTGCGTACAAATGGAATGTATTTCGCTGTGTGAACATTGTAATGTATGGAAGGATGGCATCTAGGACTATTAAAAATGAAAATTACGTACGAATTAGTTTTTCGTCGTTGTTATTTCAACAAACAAGTCAACTTATGAGGTTTCCAGACCTACAAGAGAACCTGGGTTCCAAACAGAAGAAATTCAAGCAACGGATTTAAGGAGATCCTCAAGAAACAAGATCAGCATTTTTTTTCCTTAAAACTACCACTAGGCTCGGCCAACGTTTAATTACTCCATGAACAGTTATTAAAATTAACGGTAATCCAATGAGCGAAACAAAGGAGGTAGTTAGAAGTTGTATGTTAACTTGGAAGGAGTGGAGATTGTCTCTCAGGAAGGCGTCAAGTGAAATTTTATCTGCTTTTTCGAATAGTTATCTTTTTCGTCTATTTTTGGAGGATTTGGGGGTTACAATATTCAGTCTCGCTACGACAACCCTGTGTTCACTAATCCCAGTATCCGTTTTGATGCTCGTTATCAGCTCAGGATTATTTGTTACTAAGAGGTCAAGTGTGTTTTATCAACCATTTACTGCTCGCGTGGCCTCATGAACTAAGCAATAGCTCAAATCTTCCTGAGCAACAATGTCAAATGACAATTCCTTTACATTTCTGGTATTTCATGAAAATTCTGAAACGTCACAACAATTCGTTGAAAATTATCTGCTGCCGAGTTTGCTTATAGTAACAGTATGAGGCAAGTTAAAGCTCGTGACAAAGAGCTCAACACTACGTACAACTTGCTGATACCAATACTTGATGTAATTTTCAAACATTCTGTTGCATCATTCTGGTTGACAACTTAATGTTAGTCCACCTATTTAATTACTTGGAAACAAAATTACTCATGACACTGTTATAAAAATGACATTATGACGATTTCCGCTAACAGCGGTAAAATTATTGTTTATTGTAACACTACCGGTTTCGCGGCCTAAAGCCACATAATCGGATGCAACGTTTAAAGGTCATAAATACAATGGCGAACGAATGCGGCTCATCTTCGTTACCGTTTGTTCTCCATAGTGTTGAGAATAGTAACTGAACAGTGAATTTTGATTAGGAGCGATTGTTATGCCTATGACATTTTAACGTTGTTGCACCTGACGATGCGGTTTTGGGCCGCGAAACAGGTTGTGTTTCAATAAATAACAATTTTACTAGCTGTTAGCAGAATTCTTCCTAACATCATGCCTTCCAACAGTTTTGGATGTCCATAGTATAAAATAGTTTGTGTCATAGAAGAACAAATAACTTTTATACTGCCGTCTGTCGGTATGTAATATTTTAGTATTATTGTCGATTACTAGTAGTGTTCATAGCATGTTCACGGGACTGAAGGTAGGGATTGAGCTGTTTACCGAGGCTATGAGGGAATAAAGAAATTCTGGATTGGGTCAGTTAAGAAATGAGAACTAAAGCCATTTTTAAGCCTTTGTAATTTAATCTTTCATACGAAAAGCGCGTCTGTTGTCGTTCAGATTCTACTTTTACGCTCTGTTTCAAGCGCTGAAATTCCATTTCTCAACGGAATATTTCATATAAAATGATTGGCGCTGTACAATCACTGACGTTTAATTTACCGTTTTTAATTATGAAAATAGACTTTTCGAACTCACGTTTGCCATTTCGCGAATGACTGCACAAAGCATAACGCTTCTATTTTACAATTAACGTGCTGTAGTTCGGAATGAAACGAATTAGCGATTATCTGGATAAAACGTTTTTTTTTATTTAAACTTCCACAACCGGATGGCAACATTACATAACAGTAGAGAAAATCGTTCAAAATGGTCTCACATAAATTAGTTGATTTCCATCGCGTGTAGGAATTCCACAAAGCAGGATAATCGAAGGGGATTACTTATTTACGTTTTGTTACGGATGTTCTCATTCCGGTATACTTCGATTTAAAATGCAGGCAAGCCACAGTAGCTTCTAGAAATATGCATCTACACCCAGCACGCCACCGTGTGGTGCATGGCGGAGAGTACTTTCCGTACTACCATCAGTTCCCTAGTTTGTGTTCCAGTCGCTATTGTTAGTAAACCTTTGTGTTTCCAATCCCTCTGATGTTACCTTCGTGGTCTTTTACTGAAATACGCATAGGAGGAACCAGTATATCGGTTTATTCTGGTAGGAACGTATGCTTTTGCAAGTGTAACACAGTAAACCACTCCACGAGGCACGCTGCCTCTGTTGTAGCGTCTACCGCTGGAGATGGATGGTAGTCTCCGTGACGCTTTCGCTCATACTAAACGAACCAGTGACGGAACGCGCTGCTCTTCTTTGAACCTTCTCAGTTTCCTGTATCAATCCATTCTGGTAAGGGCCCCAGATTGACGAGCAAAACTTTTGTACGCTGCCTGCTTCGTGGGTGGACTACTCTGCCCCAGGAATCTTGCACTGAATCTCAGTCTTCTTCAGTTTCAACATTTTGTTGACAGGGAACTAGCAACTTTATTAAATTCCTTAAAGCGTTTATAACCTTTTTCGTATAGTACCCTTATGATTTACGCCACCAGTCAAATACATGCAAGCATGACCAGTAACGCAGAACTGTTTGGAATTATGTAAAATGCTTGAGTATCCGTATTTCTGTATTCGTCCTCCGTGATTTACAACAGGACTAGCATGAACGGGTACGCACTTTGAGTGCAGGTCAAGGTAATTTAAGGCCGCCGCACATCACGAGATTCCGCGCCCTGAGACGTTGTTTTAGTAGGATTATGTAACTGTTTTTAAAACACGTATTGGCTAAACAAACGATATGTATTATTTATAAATATGTTAAGTATGTACACTATTTGCGTATGTAGTCTTTTGGAAGACAATCATCTGTATGTATAACGCAAAATTTGCTGTGGAGCAGCAAAGGTGATTTGTTTCATTGAACTTTATATTAAATATGAGCGGTTAACAAGGCGGTGCGATGTCCTCTATTTTAATTCGATGCATCCATTGGCCATGGAAGCGTACTTGAAGGTGAAATGCTTGTCATATTTTCAGATATGTTACGGGTACACGTGACATTAGTATTTGTATTTGTATTTGTTGTTGTCGTCCACTGCACTGACATCAGATTTAGTAATGGTCTTGGACGCATCCACATTTAAAACGCGACACTCCCATTGGCTGCGGACCTGCACATGTTTCTTGCATTTTCGTCTGTGTCTACATTACAGTTCCGTAGCGCGTGTCGATTGTCATTTGTTCGTTTGTTTTGGAAGCTAATGACCGCTCGTTGGCTCTGGTCAGCAGCCGGCCGAGATACAAGCACCACTAGGAATGTAACCGATTTTGTGACATTTAACGAGTTCCTAACCGGAAGCAAATTATATAGTTTCATTTTTGTGCTTTGATAGTTTACTTTCTTGAATTTCTGCGTGTTAATTTAATATTCAATAGGCGCAGTTCTCGCGTTTACATTTGTGTCGGAAATTAAACCGATTTTGGGACATCAGGAGCGAATTACTTAGCCTCACCTTAGTGTTTTGGTAGTTTAGTTTTTTAATCTCAGCGTATTAATGTAATGTATTAGACACAGTTCTCACACTTTCGTCAGTGTCTAGAGTAGAGTTAGTTTTCCACGGTGTTTGGTATGGATACACAGTGTGACAGCTGTGAGCAGATGCGAGCCGAATTGGTGACACTTCACTCTCAGCTCCAGGCTGTGATGGCTTCGGTTACACAGCTTGAGGCTGCAGTGAATGAGCATCACTGTTGTGGGCCGATCGAGGGGATCTAACAGAAGTACAGCACGACTCACGGGTCCGCCGATCGGTTCGCACCGGTGGTCTGCCCAGTTACTGCTCACACTGAGGTTGACCTCTCTCACCTGTGGTGGAGTGGGAGGTCGCCTCAGGGTGTGAAAGATGGCAAAATACTTCCCAAGGGTTCCAGGTGATGTCTGTGGCTGACACTGCCCCTCAGCCATATGCAGTCGCCTGTCCTGTTCCAGAGGAAACCCCTCAGCCTGCTATATCTGGGCAATCCCAGACGGTGGGATTATTGGTAGAAGGGAGCTGCAGTGTTAGGCGCGTTATGTGACTCCTTAGGGACATGGCTGCTTAGATGGGGATGAAAGTCAGTGTGTGCTCTGTGTCCCCTCAGCCTGCTATATCTGGGCAATCCCAGACGGTGGGATTATTGGTAGAAGGGAGCACCAGTGTTAGGCGCGTTATGTGACTCCTTTGGGACATGGCTGCTTAGATGGGGATGAAAGTCCGTGTGTGCTCTGTGTCCATACCGGATGGAGTCATTCCAGATGTGGAACGGATCCTTCCGGATGCCATGAAGAACACAGGGTACAGCTAACGGCAGGTGGTGGGTCAGATCGATACCAATGTTGTGTGTCACTCTGGATCAGAAGAGATTCTCTAGTTTCGAGCGGCTATCAAAGACTGCAAGACTTGCTTGCGAGATGAAAGCAGAGCTCACCATTTGCAGCATAGTCGACAGAACCGATTGCGGAACTCTCTTACAGAGCCGAGTGGAGGCTCTGAATCAGAAGCCCAGATGGTTCCGCGACCGTGTAGGCTGCAGATTCCTCGATTTGCGCCATAGGGTGGTGGTGTTTCGGCTTCCGCTAAACAGAGGTGGCTACACGGGTAGCAGGAGCTGTGTGGCGTGCACTGGGCGGTTTTTTTTTTTTTTTTTGGTTAGAGAGTCTCGGAGAAACACGAAAAGGGTTTCAGTCTCAAAGCGTGCTGGTCGAACACAAGATGAACGTAAATCTAGGAACCATCGTTATAACAGTTGTAAATGGTCGTAGCTGTGTTGGGAAAGTACCAGAGCTCCAGGCACTAACAGAAAGCACTCATGCCCAAAGCGTTATAGACACTGAAAGATGCCTAAAGCCGGAGATAAGTTCAGCCGAAATTTTTGCAAGGGACCTAACGGTTCGGAAAGTATAGGCTAAACACAGTTGGCGGTGGCCTGTTTGTTGCTGCTAGAAGTAGTTTATCTTGTAGTGAAATTGAAGTAGATAGTCCCTGTGAGCTGCTATGGGCAGAGGACATTCTTGGCAAGCGGAATAAAATAACAATTCTATCTCTTTACCGACTCCAAACTCAGATGATACAATTGCTGAAAGGTCCAAAAAAAACTTGAGTCTAATTTCAAACACGTACTGGACTTGTATAATTATAGTTGGTGGTGACTTCAATTTACTCCCGATATGTTGGCGAATATACATGTTTAAAGCCGGAGGTAAGAAAAAAAATCATCCGAAATTGTGCTAAATCCTTTCTTTGAAAATTATTTCGGGCAGTTAGTTCATGAGCCCACTGGAATAGAAAACGGTTGTGAAAGCACCGTTGATGTCTTAGCAACAAATAATCCCGAGCTAATAATGAGTAAAAAAGTTGATACAGGAACTTGTGAACACAGGGTAGTCGCAGCGAGACTGAAAACCGTAATTCCCAAATCCTCCAAAAATAAACGAAAAATATACGTATTCAAAAAAGTATATAAAAATACGCTTGACGCCTTCCTGTGAGACAGTTTCCACTCCTTTCAAATTATTAACAATGTAAGAATAGACCAAATGTGGCTTGAATTCAGAGAAATAGTATCGACAGTATCTTATCCAAGAACCTTCTGGAAAACAGGAATGAACCTACCCATTTTTCTACTCACTAGAATTGGTTCCTCCAGCGATCTACCGTAGATTGCTGTTAGGAAAGGAGCAAGTTCTTTCGCATGCTCTATGTAGAATCGCATAGGTCACCTCTCCTCCGGTCAGCTATTTTAGCTGGTTTTCTATCGTACTGAAATTTATTTCGGTATCTGTCATTTTGGCACTTTTGCGGCAATTGAAAAGAGGAACTGCATTACGATATTTCTCCATGAAACAATTTTAGAAAACGAAATTTAGTATTTAGACCTCTCTGTCCTTATTCGTTTCGATGCCAATGTGGTCATTAAAAATCTGTACAGATGGCTTAGATCCGTCAACTGATTTAACATAGGACCAAAGTTTTTTGGGATTTCTGTCAGTTCGGTCGATAGAATGTAACTTTCAAATTCACACATGACTCTCCTTTCTCTAATTTTCGCTTCATTCGGTTTCTGTTTGCTTCCGAGGCTGTGGCTTGTTAAAACCATCGGTGTAGTTCTCTTTGCTTTCGCAGCAGGTTTCTAACACGGCTGTCGTATCATGGCGGGCCTTTTCGATGCCCTCACACCTTTGCTGGGTACATACTTTTCTAGGCCGGGCTCCTGCGGGGCGTACTTCCTGTCGTGCAGTGACTGAAGTGACCCCATCAGCCGTGGGTCGCCGACAGTTCACACGGACTGAAGTGCCAACGAAAGCATGGTTGAGCTGATCGCACGAACCCGGCCATTGACGAGTTCCTCATTGAGAGTTTTACTGTGGTGAGTTCGGTTTTTGCTGTTGTGTTAACAAAGAGAATGGATCATTTAGTGGACCCACAAGAAAAACGGAAGAGAAGACGATGGTTGGTTATAAACTGTATACTTAAAGGGAATCGAGGGCCTATAATTTGATGACGTGGATCTAGGAAGTCACTACCCCGAAGATTCCAAAAACTTATTTAATAATGTCTCAATCTCAATTTGACTCCATTCTGGAACGCCTTTCACCACTTTCAAGATCAGATACCTACATGAGATAACCAGTAACAACAAAAACTAAACATCGCGCAAGTTTCCACTATGTGGCCACAGGAGACTCTTTTAAAAATTTCGAATATTTATTCTGTGTTCCAAAAAATACTATAAGTAAATTTATGCCTGAAACCTGTAGACTGTATACCACTTGTGCAGGGTTTAACTGTCATTGCAGTATTACTGCTGTATCTTTTCTTTCTGTCAACCTGTACAAAATAGTTTTTCCGCTGAAAGTCTCGTCTGCAGAAACGGCGGACAGGGTGCCCACACCGGCAGCACCAGCGGGTAAATTCAATAAGTCAATCAGAATGCTTCACTGACAAGACATCCTTTGTATGGGTCATAGGAGCCTCTACTGGATGGTTCGAACAAGACATGGAACAACGTATCTACGGAAAGTTCTGTAACGTTTGAGAGTAACGTGATGCCTTCTTTCTTTGAGTGTTCAGAGACACGTCGAAGCAGGCCATTCACCTCTGTCGGAATGCTGTACCTCATCTGCCATTGTGGCTTTAGAGCGCCTCCAGACCAGCAGCTCTGTGGCACCGAAAATTCACCGAAAAATTCCAGCCATTGTTTTCGTCTGTATTACAGCGTTTCGAACTTCGTTTGTATTAATTTCCTGTCTGTGTTTCTACACCAATATGCTTCGAAAAGTGAAGAAAATAACATCCCTGACTTCAGCAGCAGCAAATATAAACTAAGCCCACTCACCATTTCAGAAAAGTGATGAACACTACTGCAGTTGTAGGACTCACAAACTTTTCTCACGCACTCTGGCAGTTCCTTCAAATAAGCAGCGAAGACTCGAAAAGTGCTGAGCGTCCAGTTTAGAGTTACAGAAATGATTTCGAATTCCAGATATCGTCGTTTTGGCGTGTGAAATCAGGTCTTGCAGCACATATCGGCCGGTCGGGGTGGCCGAGCTGTTCTAGGCGCTACAGTCTGGAACCGCGCGACCGCTACGGTCGCAGGTTCGAATCCTGCCTCGGGCATGGGTGTGTGTGATGTCCTTAGGTTGGTTAGGTTCAAGTAGTTCTAAGTTCTAGGGGACTGATAGCATCAGAAGTTAAGTCCGATAGTGCTCAGAGCCATTTAAACCATTTTGAACCAAGCAGATATCGGTTTCGGGATCTGTTTCCCACAAAAACATGGGAAGTGTCTCAGGCAGAGTTCACAATTGTTGAGTGATCTTTCTAGAGTCCATGCTCGAGTGTGGCGGTATACACTGCAGAATTGAAGCATACTACTGTGCAGCGATTTTTTTTGAAGGTGTATTTAGACACATATCCAAATGGATTTACAGCTCATGTTCAAAGACGAAGGTACTTCACACAAATGCCCGCGAAGTGTCTCGGGGACTGTTTCACAAGTGTGTCGCGATCTTTTTAGAGGCTGTGTCCAACGACGAAGGGTATCCGTGCATCGGGGATGGGAAGGAATAGGAAGGCTGCGGGTATTTCAACGCGACAGGAAGTACGTGGCAACTCCTGTGGCTACCGCGTGGCCGTGCCGTAAGCCGGCGCATTGCCTCTCTTCCAGTGGAGCGCGTTCATTGGGGTGACCGACTTGCCTTTTGCAGTTCGGAAGACTGACTGACTGTACTTTTATCGAATGATCCACATTTACAGTAGACGCATTTATCAGTATGTGTTGCGAACTGCAGCTTAGCCCCATCCTGCTACATCTTCGTTATTTCATGAAACGTATTTACCTTCACCAAATATCATTGCTATCGACACAGTCCTCAGATGCATGGTTTTAGCTAGGATACTTCTCCTTGTTCAGTACAAATATCTCATCCATTGACACGTCCGTCCTCCCGGTCCAGCGACTAGACACAGACTAGTCCTTTTCCCCAGATCGCCGTCTTGGTTTAATGGTTGAAATGGCTCTGAGCACTATGGGACTTAACTTCTGAGGTCATCAGTCCCCTAGAACTTAGAACTACGTAAACCTAACTAACCTATGGACATCACACACATCCATACCCGAGGTAGGATTCGAAGCTGCGACCGTAGCGGTGGCGCGGCTCCAGACTGTAGCTCCTAGAACCGCTCGGCCACTCACGCTGGCTCTTGGATTACGTAATGGGAGAAGATAGGGGGAGGGCCGACAGCACCCTCTGGTGGTGGTGGCATTGTGAATTAGGTCAGTTTGACTCCGAACCTAATGGTAAACATAGTGATTGGAACTGGAGGAGATTAGTGTTTAACGTCCCGTCGACAACGAGGTCATTAGAGACGGAGCGCAAGCTCGAATGAGGGAAGGATGGGGAAGGAAATCGGCTGTGCCCTTTCAAAGGAACCATCCCGGCATTTGCCTGAAGCGATTTAGGGAAATCACGGAAAACCTAAATCAGGATGGCCGGAGACGGGATTGAACCGTCGTCCTCCCGAATGCGAGTCCAGTGTGCTAACCACTGCGCCACCTCGCTCGGTGTGATTGGAACTACTGACTACGAGAACTCAAACTGTTTTAATAAACAATGCATACTTACGTGCATCCTATCCGGCAGCCCAACAAAGACTAAGTTTTTTCCCTCCAGGGGAAGGGAGGGGATGAGTGGGAGTGATGGGGAGGGGAGGGGAGAGGGGAGGGTGTTAGGTTAGTGGAAGTAGTCCAATTGACCTACTCCCCTCCAAAATTTGAACTTCCCACCATGATGTCACTGCGAAATTGCCACATATGCTGCCGACATTTTGGATCCGCAACAATGCAAAGTGGCGCCGTGCCTGCTTTGTCCCCCTACTTCTGATGTCCTGGAGGAGCAGTTTGGCGACTGCACTCTGGCTCTGGGATACCCAAAGGCCACTGGCATGGCCTAGATTGGCCGCCACATTCTCTGGATTTGAACACATGCGACTCCTTTTTGTGAGGCTGTGTTAAAGATAAGGTGTACAGCAACAACCCAAACCCATTGCTGAGCTGAAAACAGCCATTCACGAGATCACTGACAGCATCGATGTTCTGACACTTCAGAGGGTCATGTAGAATTTCGCTATTCGTCTGTGCCACATCATCGCCAATGATGGCAGGGATATCGAACTTGTCATAACCTAAATCCGAATATCTGTAGTGACGTTTACACGTTGAATAAAGTGTATGCAAGCTGTTGTTTATTGCCGAACCCTGTCACATGAAAGTGGGCTTCGTCGCTAAACCAAACCATGCATGCGCATAGTAATTCCTGTCTTGGCCAGCGGTGGACCATCCAGTTTGAACGTCCTAACACTAACCGTCCAGAAGCTATGACGATATTATTTCATATTTTATTTCAGTTATTTCATATAGTTCAATACTTTTCGTTTGGATGTATTTTTATTATTTTATTTGATTATTTGAGAGAATGTGAACTTCTTAGCCAAGTTTGCTTATAAATAACATTTACTGTCGATAACTGATTTCGGCAAGCATGGTTACCATCTTCAGATCTGTGAATGGATTCATTCAATGTAAAATTAAGTATACAATAGCAGGTGCATTTTAATGTCAAAACCGTATTGCAACACACTTCGATAAAAGCTTAAACCAGTTGTACAAGTACTCTTTAACATTGTCAGGTATGCATCGGAAACTTAAGGTTACGTGACGTTAATATTCGTAGACGACTTTTTTTTTAAATTATTGTAAAATAGTTATTAAAACAGAAGCTAAAAATTATTCTTAGTACGGTAACTTGCGTAAGTGTGCTTATGCCAAAAATGCTTTACAGCTTGGTGTAGTTTCCACAAAATGATATACAATAATAAATTGCTATATGACAATATTTCGTCATTTGTCAAACATCTGCAACAGTAATTGTAAAATTATTAAAATTACAAAAGTATGCAGAAAGTTACACGGTGAGCTTCTGATGTTCGGTGAGCTTCTGATGTTATGTGGGTAGCAATGTAAGCTGTACTGCGCTTAGGTTATCATCTGCTGCCTCATTGAATGTACTAATTCGGTGCGGCTTGGGGTTATCGTATAGCATACAGTGAAACATGGGTCCATGTGTTCGATTATAGCCATATCACTGGTCCAAATGCTTGGGTCGTTCTATATCCAAAGTCGAGCAGACACCTGGCTTATCGCGCACCGCTGTGTCAAGTGTCCATTGTGAGTACCTTGATACGAACACTTATCGAGCACATATCTGGGTCACGTTTCCAAGCGAGCGGAACAATCTCATTCCTCTTCCTGTAGTAATACTTTTCGGTATACTCCCAGTTACGTCGATAAAAAAAGTACCTGGGGTTTGTCACAATATCTTGGCTCACCGCCTTAATATTTCAATCAGCGTATTTTTATGCTCATGAGCAACCGAATTTGAAACACTTACCTAGTAACGTCCTCATGAGGTCGCCGACGAGTTGCGGGTTGAACTCTATGATACATCGAAAGCACCTGGGCAGGCTATGGTAAGACCGCTGAACCACCGTCCACAGCTTACGTGGACTGATCAGAACTGGCTGCAAGACCCGCATATTTCGTTCGACAGCGTCCCAGATGTGTTCAGTTGAAAGTCAGGTGATATGAGGTCCTAAGCAATCACCCGATTGTCCACGTAGTGATCCTCAACACATTCTGACACAGACTGCGTATTCCCTTTAAAGTTACAGGTCACCTGTGGGGTACTTCAGACAAGCAAACGGGTTATTTGATCAGACAGGTTCATGTATCGTTCGCCATTGGTAAATACATCCCACACAAGAGTATACTTACCCAGTGTCTTAACGGTATCTTGTAGGCAAGCGTGATGTATCTCATCGTATGATCTTCGATGAACTCGTACTCTGTCGTAGAAATTTAGTAACTTGTTCGACGACTCATCACTCCACATAAAAATTTTTCCACTGTTTCTAGTGTTCAGTCGCGGTGTTCCTGCGCCAATGCGAATCTCTGTGTCCTGTGACATGCTGTGAATAGAGACATTGGTGTACGGTGGTGGCGCCTCTGTACCATAGCGAAGAGGTGGATTTGAGTGGTATCAGTGGTATTTAGTGCTCATCAGTTGTTGTAGTCCAGCATTAGATTGACGAATGATTTGCTGCGGTAAGGACCACCTATCTATCAAAGCGGTTGGTGCCAGGGTGAAAATGTAGTGTAGACCACGACGTACGAGTACCCAGACTTTATTCATCCAATATTTGAGAACCTTTTCGAGACAGTTGCTCGCTGACAACGGCCACAAAATGATGAAAGGAAAAGAGTTTATCGCGTAGTACATTTTCCTTATTCATGCAATAAAACTGCCTCACTAGGCACGACGTTGTAGTTTATTACTTCTTTACTACTAACTTTACTCGCGACACACTTTTCAGACAGTATTTGCACATATCATTGAATGCACCTGCAAATTAATATCATTGCACAACACATAGTTCAGGTGATACGACGTCAAAAACAACGAATTGTGTGAAAATGCTGGGTGAAATTCGCTTGAGATAAAGTGATATGTGTGAAATATGTCAAATATATTTTAAATAAATGTGAGATCCGTGTACCCTGGCAAAGCTGTGGATAAGAAGCTCCTCCTGAACCCCTAGATCTATTTCAACCAAACTTGGTTCACATGTTACTTACTATGTGGGAAGAAATACTGTGGAGGTTATGAACCACCAACCTCCTCTTGGTGTGGGGTTGATAAACTGGAGAGCGATCGAGAGGTGGATGGGGGTGGGGAAGGAAGAGATAAACAGGGCCAGAGGGGGGAGGAGCAGATGGACAGAGGGAGAGGAGCAAATGGTCCAAGGGGGGAGGAGCAAATGGTCAAAAGGGGGGAGGAGAAAATGGACAAAAGGGGGAGGAGCAGATGGACAGAGGGGAGAGGAACAGATGGACAGAGGGGGGAGGAACAGATGGACAGAGGGGGAGGAAAAGATGGACAGATGGGGGAGGAACAGATGGACAGAGGGGGAGGAACAGATGGACAGAGGGGGGAGGAACAGATGTACAGAGGGGGGAGGAACAGATGGACACAGGGGGGAGGAACATGTGGACAGAGGGGGAGGAACAGATGGACAGAGGGGGGAGGAACAGATGGGCACAAGGTGGAGGAGCAGATGGACAGAGGGGGGAGGACAGATTGACCAAGGGGGAGGAACAGATGGACAGAGGGGGGAGGTGCAGATGGACGAGGGGGGAACAGATGGACAGAAGGGGGAGGCGCAGATAGGCAGAGAGAGAGGGGAGTATCAAATGGGCAGAGAGAGGAGCAGGAAGTGATGGACAGCGAGTGGGGATGGAGGAGATGGACAGACAGAGTTAAGTTAGGTTAGGAGGAAATGGAATGGAATTATTTGAGTAAGTATATACCTGGGCAAAGCTGAGAACTCAGCTAGGACGCAATAAATCACTATTACTAATGGCATACTGAGACAGATAGAAATATATGTCAGATTCTTGCGCAGGTAAGGTACGGAGATAGATACTAATAATCGCTGACGAGTCTCACTACTTACCTCCTTCTCAAAGATACTGGAAAAGATTATGACACGTGAACCATAACTCACATCTCTCAAAATAAGATATTTCGTCAGTCTCAATTTGGATTTCAAAACCGTCTCTCCACCGAACGTACCACTTTTCAATTCTCTGATACGCTTATAC
The DNA here is from genome assembly GCF_023897955.1 of Schistocerca gregaria. NCBI lineage: Eukaryota > Metazoa > Arthropoda > Insecta > Orthoptera > Acrididae > Schistocerca > Schistocerca gregaria. The sequence goes on from NC_064931.1 coordinate 61,656,259, forward strand.
AAAATTTGAATGACAAAATATTGTCAACTTATATTTTCTGTAACTTCGTCAAGTACATTTGATTAATCGCTTCACAGTACTCTCCAAGGTAAGCTCTAATAATGTGGTACTTGACATCTTGCTGGTAACTAGTTTTCATCCTATGTAACTTCGCTGAAGCACCTAAGAAACTGGTATAGGCATGCGTATTCCAATACAGAGATATGTAAACAGGCAGGATACAGCGCTGCGGTCGGCAACGCCCATATAAGACAACAAGTGTCTGGCGCAGTTGTTAGATCGGTTAGTGCTGCTACAATGACAGGTTATCAAGATTTAAGTGAGTTTGAACGTGGTGTTATAGCCGGCACACGAACGATGGGACACAGCATCTCCGAAGCGGCGATGAAGTGGGGACTTTCCAGTACGACTATTACACGAGTGTACAGTGAATATCAGGAATCCGGTAAAACATCAAATCTCCGGCATCGCTGTGACCGGAAAAAGATCCAGCAAGAACATTATTGAGCATATCTGGGATGCCTTGCAGCGTGCTGTTCAGAAGAAATCTCCACCCCCTTGTACTCTTACGGATTTATGGCTAGCCCTGTAGGGTTCACGGTGTCAATTCCCTCCAGCACCACTTCAGACATTAGTTGAGTCCATACCACGTCGTGTTGCGGCACTGCTGCTTGCTCGCGGGGACGCTACACGATATTAGGCAGCTGTACCCGTTTCTTTGGCTCTTCAGTGTAAAAGGATGCATTATATGAGATCGAAGTTTCTCATGACCACATCCCAGAATCTTTTATTCAAAGACGTAGAGTGTTGCGTTAAAAAACTCAAAGAGTTTACGTAACAAAACAGCAGCTTCTTAATGGGGAGTAATCACTGTCTGGGTACCACAGAGAGCGATATTGGGTTTGCTTTCTTGCCTTCAAATATGCAAAAAGCAGGAACAGCTCTCTTTGTTGACGACACAAGTACTATAATCAAACCTAGCGGAGAAACTACGACACTTGTAAATATAACTAAAATTTCCTTGATTATTAATAACAGGTTCTCTGCAAATGTACTGCCGCTGAACTTAGACAAAACACAACACCTGCAGTTCCGTACTGCACAAAACCTGACCATACCATTGTAAATAATGCATTTAGGCAAATCAATAGATGAAATGCAATATTATAAATTATTAAGATTCTTATACTGATAAGAAACCTAACTGAAAATCGCAGGTTACAGATGTTCTTAAACGTCTAAGCTCTGCAACTTTTGCATTACGGATAGTATTTGATTTTGGTAACGAAAATGTCAAAACGTTGGCTTACGATTCCTATTTTCTTTCTCTGTTTTGCAACATGTTTTGGGAAGACTTATCAATGAGGAAGAAGTCTTTGTTGCACAGAAGTGTTTACTAAGAAAAATATGTGAATTCCGCTTCCAGAGGGTATTGCAGAAAGCTCTTTATTCCTTTATAAAATTTGTTGTAAACAGCAAAAGACAGTTAGAAAACATAAGCGAAATTTGTAGATATAACAGTAGAAAGAGGAAGTAACTTACAATATCCATCACTCAGTTTAGGGTGGCAGACAAAGAAGGAAGGTATTCAGCCATAAAAATCTTTGACCACCTAACAAGCGATGTAGTGAATCCAATGGATAAAAAAATTAACTTCAAACACAAATTGAAATCATAGCTCCTTGACTAGTCATTCTGTTTCCTATAAGAACTTCAGAATGTGATTAGCCTGAAGTGATTTAGGGAAATCACGGGAAACCTAAATCAGTGTGGCCGGACGAGTGTTGAAACCGTCGTCCTCCCGAGTGCGAGTCCAGTGTGCTAACCACTGCGCCACCTCACTCGGTATTCAGAATGTTTAATGATAGTCTGTGTATTCTGTGTGTGTGTCTGTGAGTGTGTGTGTGTGTGTGTGTGTGTGTGTGTGTGTGCGCGCGCGCGCGCGCGTGCGTGCGTGAGTCCGCGTGCGTGAATGAGTTTTGAGAGGAACTGACAGAGAATGAACGTAATTAGGTATAAGTCACTGTAAGTAAATAAAAAAAGTAGCTTAATAGAATCATGTAAATAGAGTGTTCCCATATTTTTCATTGTGAAAACGTATTATAATCGTAAAACTGACACAGCATAGCGAGAGGCAGCAGTTATGATGAATGCCAATAACTAAGCTAACAGCTGGCAGCATGATATACAAAGCACCACATTGACAACGAACATAAAAATGGGACTCGAATACTGGCCTCTTATCCGGAACGAGCACGGTTCAGACCTCCGTCCAGGAATTCGGATTTCGTTTTTTGTGGCATCTGTAAATCATTTAAGGCGAATACTGGAATGGATCCCTCGAAAAGTCTGCAGCTGGATCGTAATTAAATCTTTGCTCAAGCTTTGCTTGCGATCCGGTTCTAACGAACTCGTCGTCGAACGTATGCTAAATGTCAATATTTCTTCTTTCCGAGTACGCAACATGGATATCCTCGACTCACCTCGACGTTGACGAAGCGAGCGACGTATAACGTTTTATCGCGAGCTGTGTGAAAGATATGCGACGGAAATTACCGGGTGGGATGCAGCGAACGTTCCCAGGCAGCAGCGCGGAGAGAGAAGCAGCGAGGGAGCGAGGCTAACCCGTTCGGCCTGTATGCCTGCAGCAAAAAACACAGGGTCCCCGGTGCACGGGGAAGCTCGGGAGCAGTCCGACACCACTCCAGCGGTCTGGCAACGCCGAGACAGCTTTCTGGCTGCCGGTCGCGTCGCGCGCTCAAATAAATGTGCCAAACCAGCTGACTACGATTGTGTCGTCGTGAGCGGAGACTTACTAAATGGAGCTTTTGTGTCAAATCGTATGAAACACTCGTGAAAGTAAGATTTGCCATTATTCGCCTTATGCATAGGAGCACTGTTCTACTGACGTGTTAAGGGTACGTAAAGTGCATGAAAGGATTAAATGAGTCACCACGTTATATTTCGTAGCGATTTCTATCGACTGAGTCTACAGTAAGGACTGAAAAAAACCGATCGGTTTAAACGGATGCTGGTATTTTAATTCTAAATAACCGGTATTTTTTGGTATTTGTTTGGTCTCGGTTATAACAGGTGATTTTTATTTTTTTACTGATAACCGAGTAAAAATCCGATATATTAGTCCGCCATAGCAGCAGTGCTAAATTTTTTCGTTTTTAAATAAACCTTTTTTTAAAAAAAAGAAGTAATTTTTGTTCGTAAAATTTGCTTTAGATTGAAACACCGTTGTTACAGAAAATGGGAAAAGTGATCAGTGCTACTTTAATGACATTGCTGACAGAAACGGGCAACAAATAAGAATTGATACAGCATTCCTGAGGCTGCCCTGTGTTTGACTTAAGATACGAATGTGTGTGCAGCGTGCAAGACTTTCCCCCACCTTTTCTAAATTGTAGTTTCTCGCTATCGTCGCCGGGCGTTCGCTGTATTGCAGCACGGCACCAACCCTAGTCTACAAACATTTTTACCAAGCGACGCGACAATGAAATACAATGCTCCATTTCCTTTAAAAGATTAAAGGTCTATTTGTCGCTTCTACGAATTAATAAAAAAGTAAGGATATTATGATAACAGTAATAAATTGAAAACTTAACAATTCATTCATAGGACACAATAAGAAGAGAAAGTAGCCGACCTGCTGCCTGTACCTTTATCTGCTTGTAGCCCTTGAAAACGGACAAATTAACACGAAAAGCAGCTCTTCAGCCACAGTTTTCACCCTTTAGCACTGACTGTTCATAATGCCCAAATAGTGGTGTGATTCCCGATTACCACATGGTTTTTAAGCAGAGTTTCAAAAAATTTGAATCAAAAGGGGACTACTGGTGACTTTTTGTAGTATTCAACCGCTTACCAATTTTCGAGAAAAGCAGCGAGTGGTGGAGGGACTAAGTTTTTTCTATTTAATTTAATATTTCGATTCATTATATCTTGAAACTGAGAAAGTCTAAATTTTTCAATCTTTTTTCGATTTCTACATTTAGTACAGGAAGCAACAGAAATAAGAAACCGAAAATCTGTTATTTCAGAAACCGGTTATTTTGAGCAGTTTGACAGTCTGGTTAAACTGGCGTGGAAAAATCGATATAAATCAAAATCGTTTGTTTCATCGATAACTGCCATCCCTAGTCTACGGGGACACAATTTCGACGATTGCTCACGAATATTTTATGACAATCTATATCTGTACACATCGTAAATTAAAGTCCCCCCCCCCCCCTCCCCACGTGCCTCTATGTTTTAGTTTATGTCAGGAACCATTGCAGCGATTTTGATAAATTTTTCACTAATCGATAAGCAATGATGAGTATGTAATATATGTATTTTTATCAGTTTCGTATTTAAGTGGCGTTTGATGGGATCTAAGCGATGGCTAGCTACACAGAAGGAGGAATCTGTCGGGAAAAGCAGTACACACCCGCCGCAACTCCAAAGAACAGTGAAGCCTAACCAAAATCTATTTCGGCCCTGCTGATCTAGTTGCAAAGTCCCTGCCTTGAAACCTAGAGGTCGCAGACTCGAATCCCAGGATTTTTCTGCCTGTCTTTTAACCTAGCAATCACCTCTCAATCACTTGGAGACTCGCCAGAAACGACTTGTGGTCTGCATTCTACGTTAAACTGCAGCTACCCTGTAGGGAATTTAAGTCGCCGAAATGACATTCAATTAAAATTTCGCAGCAGGTTATTCAGCCACACGACACCACTGTTGTCAGAAACTTTACATCTACGTTGTTATTGAACTTTTCAGTCCGTATACTGGTTTGATACAGCTCTCCAAGCTACTCTATCCTGTGCAAGCTTCTTCATCCCCGAATAACTAACATCCTTCTGAATCCGCTTACTGTATTCATGTCTTGGTCTCCCTATACGATTTTTACCCCATACTTCCCCCCAATATTAAACTGGTGATCTCTTGATGTCTCAGAGTGTGCCCTATCAACCGATTCCTTTTTCTAGTCAGGTTGTGCCACAAATTTTTTCGACAATTCTATTCAGTACCTCCTAATTAGTTACGCGATCTAACCATCTAATCTTCTGCATGTAGCACCACATTTCAAAAGCTTCTATTTTCTTCTTCTTTAAACTGTTTATCGTCCATGTTTCACTACCACACAAGGCTACATTCCATACAAATATTTTCAGAAGAGACATCCTAGCACTAAACCCTTTATTCCATGCTAACAAATTTCTCTTCTTCAGAAACGCTTTTCTTGCCATTGCATTATATAGGTTATTGAGCCACACGACACCACTGTTAGAAACTTTACATCTGCGTTGTTACTGTGCTTTTCAGTCCGAATACTGGTTTGAAACAGCTCTCCAAGCTACTCTATCCTGTGCAAGCTTCTTCATCCCCGAATAACTAACATCCTTCTGAATCCGCTTACTGTATTAATGTCTTGGTCTCCAAAAATGGTTCAAATGGCTCTGAGCACTATGGGACTTAACATCTGTGGTCATCAGTCCCCTAGAACTTAGAACTTCTTAAACCTAACTAACCTAAGGACATCACACACATCCATGCCCGAGGCAGGATTCGAACCTGCGACCGTAGCAGTCTCGCGGCTCCGGACTGAGCGCCTGAACCGCTTCTTGGTCTCCCTATACGATTTTTACCCCATATGTCCCCCCAATACTAAACTGGTGATCTCTTGATGTCTCAGAGTGTGCCCTTTCAACCGATCCCGTTTTCTAGTCAGGTTGTGCCACAAATTTTTTCCCCAATTCTATTCAGTACCTCCTAATTAGTTACGCGATCTAACCATCTAATCTTCTGCATGTAGCACCACATTTCAAAAGCTTATATTTTCTTCTTCTTTAAACTGTTTATCGTCCATGTTTCACTAGCACACAAGGCTACATTCCATATAAATATTCTCAGAAGAGACTTCCTAGCACTAAACCCTTTATTCCATGCTAACAAATTTCTCTTCTTCAGAATCGCTTTTATTGCAATTGCAGTCTATATGTTATATCCTCTGTGCTTCAGACATCATCTGTTTTTGTACTGCTTAAATTGCAAAATTCATCCACTACTATAAGTGTCTCGTTTCCTAATCTAATTCCCTCAGCATCTACGGATTTAATTCGACTACGTTTCGTTATCATTATCTTTGTTTTGCTTTTTTTAAAGTTCATCTTACGTCCACCTTTCAAGACACTGCCCATTCCGTTGTACTGGTGTTCCAAGTCCTTTGCTGTCTCTGACAGAATTGCAGCGTCTTTGGGAAACTTGAAACTTTTTATATCTTCTCCCTGAACTGCAGTTCCTTCTCCAAATTTTTCTTTAGTTTTCTTTACTGCTTGCTCAATCTCAAGGCTGAATAACACCGAGGGTACGCTACAACCCAGTTTCACTCCCTTCTCAACCACAGCTTTCTTTTCATGCCCCTCGACTCTAATAACTGCCGTCTGGTTTCTGTACAAGTTATAAATAGCATTTCGCTCCCTGTGTTTTACCCCCACTACCTTCAGAATTTCAAAAAGTTTACTGCAGTCAGCATTGCCAAAAGCTTTCTCTAACTCTACGAAAGCTATAAACGTAGGTTTGCCTTTCCTCAGCCTATTTCTAACGTAAGTTGTAGGGTCACCATTGTCTCGCGTGTGCCTACATTTCTCCGGAATCCAAACTGATCTTCTGCGAGGTCGGATTCTACCGTGTTTTCCATTCTCCTCTAAGGAATTCGTGTCAGTATTTTGCAACCGTGACTTATTAAAATGATGGTTTAGTAATATGATGACCTGTCAGCACCTGATTTCTTTGGAATTGAAATTATTATATTCTTCTTGAAGCCTGAGGGCATTTTGCTTGTTTCATATATTTTTCACACCAGATGCAAGAGTTTTGACATGATGCCTCTCCCAAAGCTGTTAGTAGTTTTGGCGGACTGTCGTGTACTCCCTGGACCTTGTTTCGACTTTGGTATCTCAGTGCTCTTATAAATTCTTCTCGCAGTATCATATGTCCCATCTCATCTTCATCTATGTCCTCTTCCATTTTTATAATACTGCGTTCAGTTCATCTCCCTCTACACACTGTTCCACATTCCAGATACCCCTTCTTTGCTTAGGACTGCTTTTCCATCTGAGCTCTTGATATTTATACAGGTGCTTCTCTTTTCTGCAAAGGCCTCTTCAATTTTTCTGTAGGTGCTATCTATCTTTCCTCTAGTGATACATCCGTCCAAAGCCTTATATTTGTCCTATACACACTCCTGCTTAGCTATTTTGCAGTTCTTGTCAGGCACATTTTTTGGACATTTGTATCCCCTTTCGCCCGCTTAATACATCTATACACACTATAAATTAAAGTCCTCCGATGCGTTTTTCTGTATGTTTGTGAAGGCTAATCTTAGGAACTACAGCAATGATTTTGATACGGTATTCACCATTAGATTGGCTAATTTACGAGGGAGGTTTGCGAATATAGTTCATCATCACTGCGGCAGACAAGTCGTCTAACAGCAGGTGGTTAGTGTTACCCCTGTGAAGCACGGGCGAGTCACTCGTTTTGGTGTCAGGGAGCTGTGGTCTACGGTAGCTCGTAACATTTTAATCGCATTCCGTCTGATTAATCACCCTCATTTATCATGCGTGCGCACTGAATTAAAAATATCTGTACTACAGTGCAAATGGCGACGGTATGCGCTGCGTGTCTTGTTCAGGAACAAACTTGTCCCGTTCACTCACTGTTCTTGAAAGTGGACAGCAGCAATTCCCGCTTTACTCTTCGCCCATAAAGTGGCATTCAGTACTGCGTCGGTCCGTCCCGGGTTTATTTTTCTGTTGGTGTTAGTTGAACGTTAACAGTGATACACAGCAGTGCGGATAGTGTTACTGATGAAGAGTTGACAGATATGCACCTCGTATATGATTTCTCTGAATGCGGTGCAAGAGCGACACAACAACGTTACGCTCAGCTGTTCCCGTGACGATTACGATACAAAGAACGACACACACACACACACACACACACACACACACACACACACACACACACACACACACAAACACACACGCACACACTCACAACAAATGAAAGATATCAAACCACACACACAACACAAACAAAAGACGAAAGATAAACAGAGACAGTTGGCAGTACTACACACTGTAAACACACACACGTTGATCACAAAGTGCAAAGCGCAAGTGATGTATTATAATAAATGTGGATGAAATAATTCCGGAAATGGGCTACTGGAGCATGAGGACCGAATGAACACATCTCTAGGATTACACATGAGGACTAACAACACTGGAAATCGTAACGCCAAACGATAATTTCACCTCTACATACATTTCCGTAAGAGTTCGGGCACTGTTTGTGCATCCGCACAGATGAAGATGGTCAAATGGCTGGTGAGGTTAGTAGCATCTGTTCTCTCGGACATGTCCGAATATGGCTTTCGAGCCTTGTCCGAAAGAACAGATACTACTAGGCTCACCAGCCATTTGACCATCTTCTACTGTGCGGATGCACAAACAGTGCCCAACTCTTAAGGGAATCAGCAGTAAAGTCGCGAGTAATGAGTATGATGGGCAGCGGCACTATGAATATAGTGCGGGGCAATAAGTTGCGAATGCGGGTCTCACGGGGGCGTGCCAGAGATAAATCCCTGCAGTCGCAGTATCCTCTGTGTCCCCGGTGGCTCACATGGATAGAGCATCTGCCGTGTGAGCAGGAGTCTCAGTGTTCGAGTCCCAGTCGGGGCACACGTTTTCAACTGTACCCGTTCACTTACATCAACGCCTGTACGTAGCTAGGGGTATTCATTTCATTGTAGTTTCATTTTAACGAGCTGCGTGGTCACCGATGGTATCTGCTCTTTCGGACATGTCCGAAAGGACAGATACCATCTTCATATATATAATAATAGTTTCATTACTTCCCACAAATGTCTAGTGATATGTTGGAACATAGGCCACAGTACCTTTATGTTCAAGTAGCTGCATGACACTTCTGACTACCAGCTATAGGTGCATAAAAAAATTATGATACGTCCACACTCGCACCAGCTGGGTCTCGTTTTCACACTAGCCGGTAGCAAAAAAGCCTCCCGCCATCAGATATTTGTCGACGAATAAAGGATGCAATTACAATTTAAAAAAAGCCCTATCACCTTGTTTTCATTTTATCGATTTCACCTTCCACGAAACCGTTTCGTATTTCCGATACTGGTAAATCTAGCCAACAAATGGTAGCGTCTTTTATATATTCAGACTGCCAGGTCTGCTTTTGTGTCAGTGCCTTCCATGCATAGCTAACGTACGCCTGCCTGCCACTAGCCATATCACACAAATTTCCCATGACTAAGAAATCATTGCAAGTGCAATATATATACTAGAGTACATCCATTCAGAATTAATATTCAGGGGCCGAGCAGATGGTTGGAGAAACCGCAAAATTGTTCTGCACCGAGTGTAAGTTCCTGTTGCTAAGCACAGTACCTGTTTAATGGTTTGTAGCAGGAACAGGATCACTGCGAGACGGATCTGTTGTTGCAGCTGGCAAAATTGCATTTGTTACGAAACAACAAAAGAGCGTGTTAGAGCGTCATACAAAGATTTTGGCTCTTACACGTGAGAGAGACGATGACTTAATGATACAGACCTGTTTGGATCCTACAACATGTGTGTGTGGGAGCTGAATTTTCAAAACAGAATACCATATTATGTAGAAATCCCCTATAGGCTTGAATGCAAAGAATGCTTTATTCCAAGCATATAACAGAGTTCTGTTTGTCCCCTTCAGCGCACCACCTTTATGTAATGGAATAATCACTATCAGTCCATCGTTATTCAGTTATTCGAATTCAACTGTGTGCAGGATTTCTGTAAGGTAATGCCATAATTCTGATAGTGAATTTGGGGAGTGGTAGTGAGTATATTTTGCAAAGTATGGTCATGTTTTAGTTATCGCTATTAAAATGGGATAGTGACTGCACAGCTCTGCTTGTTGAAGAACAGAGTTGCAGCCATGCACTAGGAGAAATATTCTAGAGCCCTTACTTCCTCAATATTTTACAACAATTAGCCTTGAGGGCTACGGATTCGCTGTGAAAAGAGAATATTACTGCTTACAGTGTATTTGAGCGGGTGAAGAAACGAAATGTGCTTTTGAATATTTATATGAAACTGATGAAGGGTCATCGCCACCTGTACGCTTTTGATTACGGCATGTATTACAGCATGCATCACCGAGGCCGCTCAAGAATATGAAGTGCGCTAAAACACGGAAGAGTGCAAAGTGCTCAGCACATTTCTACCATGGAATTCACTGGGATGATCCTGTCATGCCTTATAAAGATATGGTGATGTCGCTTCGATTATCTGAACATAATCTACAAGAACGGGAAGAAGAAGATCTCATGAAATGCGTCGAATCTTCAAGTTTGGTGCTATTGAAGACCTGGAATTTATGGGTTCCCTGCTGTTCATCGAATCAGGAACAAGAAGATGTGTGAAGATAGTGTTACAGTGTCTGTTTATGAAAATGTAAAATTACTTTGAGAAAGAAATGAATTTTTACGTCATAATATGTGTATGATTTCTCTTCACCCTATTCCACATTTTATAGTATACACTTTCGTGCAGATACTGTGGCTGTGGTTTTTGCCAAGCACAGGAGATATTAATTTAGATACATTTGCCATATGTCATTGGAAGCAGACGCAGTCACATGCCTCCTGCTCCCATAACCCAATTCGCGCTGCTCGATAGGTGTAATTACATGCAACCATTCTATATATTTTGTTATTCTCGGTTTTAAACTTCACCTCCTTAACAGCACTCATCTTCAGAAAAACTACTGCCATTTGTCACCTGCACAGCCTTTATGTATAAAATACAATATGGGATAGACTTTTTTTAAAAAATAACAGCTAAGACGTGTGGTAATGATTTTTTTTTCGTTTATTTAATCCACACGAATGTAATTCAGTTCTTGAGATTACAATTCAGTTCTTGAAATTACAATATAGTTCGGAGGTACAATTTGACTCTGATATTCCAATACAGAGATGCTTTTAACTTACCCACTACAACATTAATACTGGGCGAGAATATTTATTACACTTTTTCCAGTAGCACTGGATGAGAGTGTTTACAGCTTTTTAGAAATCTATGCTAAAACCTAGTGTGGAGATACTTACATTGTAACTCAATTCCACAGCCCCAGTAGCATAAAAGCACCCCATCTTCAGGCCACAAGTGGCCCATCGGGACCACCCGATCGCCGTGTCATCCTCAGATGAGGATGCGGATAGGAGGGGCGTGTGGTCAGCACACCGCTCTCCAGGTCATTATGATGGTTTTCTGTGACCGGAGCCGCTACTATTTGATCGAGTAGCTCCTCAATTGGCATCAAATGGCTGAGTGCACCCCAAAAATGGCAACAGCGCATGGCGGCCCGGATGGTCACCCATCCAAGTGCTGGTCACACCCAACAGCGCTTAACTTCGGTGATCTGACAGGAACCTGGTGTATCCACTGTGGCAAGGCTGTTGCCCCCCCCCCCCCCCAGTAGCATAGGTTCTACAATAATTCTGATGGACTGTGAACTATGTAGATATACACACACTTAAAAACTTATCTGGCATGGATGGCTAGCCACAGGTGAAAAAACTCAAAAACTATTCTGTTTAGAAGATGCACATGGTGCACGGATATATATTTACATGGTGCACATATGTTACACATGAATAAATAAATATACAAATATCTTTTTCTGTTTATGCTTTTTTAAAATAAATATAAATATTTTTTGTTTATGCTTTTTTCATACACATGGTGCACATATATAAACATGTTCTTCTCTTTTCCTCCTATTTTTTTCCCACGCATGGTCTGTGTGTGTAAATACACATGTGCATAGTACACATAAATATTTACATCACACACACATACACACACACACACACACACACACACACACACACACACACACACATTCATACTAAATTACTTCCAGTATGTTAAAGTGTCGTACCACTACTCTGCGGAATCTCTTTCTCTCTCTCTCCCTCCCTCCCTCCCTCTCTCCCTCCCTCTCTCTCTCTCTCTCTCTCTCTCTCTCTCTCTCTCTCTCTCTCTCACACACACACACACACACACACACACACACACAATCACACACACACACACACACACACACACACACACACACACACTCCCTCTCACAGTTACCCACCCTTTCTCTTGCCACGAGTGAGTAGTGTGTTACGGGAGAGTTTCAATACTGTCATCACAAATGACCCTTTGATCGTCATGAGGCGACAGGCCGATTTTAGACTGTAGCATAGTGTGCACCTCACGTCCTCTCGACTGTATACTAGTCTGCCATACCATGTGTGGTGGCTGCAATGCAGCACTGCCAACACCGCCATACAGACACCGCAAATAGTCTTTAATAGAAAGGGCTCTCGATGCCATATGATATCCAGACATTCAAGGCATGCTCATGCTCTGCATGGGTTATGGCATCGCCTATAAGGTTGCTGGAGAATGCAGCTATGTCAGGTAGGTTGGTTTCATTGAGTTTCGCCACACTATCCACATATTCATATGGGCAAACCCTCTTCCTAGTCACAAGTTGAAACTTTCCATCGTCGGAAAATGCAGCTCGAGTGATATGCATATCCTCCTGAGGTAGAGTTTCAACTAGTTTATGGAGTGGCGCCTGGATAAAACGTAGCGTATCAATGAAGCGGAGTGTAATTCTTGGCGTCATTCGATGGAGAATGAAATGTATTTCTTGACACTCTTTCTCCATGCCGAAATCAGCTAAGTGCTCAAGGAGAAGTGAGCGTCATATCCGCTTAAATTATGGAAGATAACGGCTATGTACCATAGTAGCTGGTACTTCAAATTGCGCGTATTGTGAGCTGCACCACAGAACTTCCCTTAACGTGATAACGGTCCCTACGAGGTGTCTAACGGCAGCCCAAAAATATGACAGTCAACTGCGTTGTTGTACAAATCTTCATTCTCCTTCGATTTGGTCTTGGGAACATTGTCGCTGTAAAGTTATCAACTTCCCATGAAAGTTTTTCGAGGCTAGTGAGAAGCCAAACTGCAGGATTATCCCCAAGATAAGATTTGTAGTGGTTAAGACTCGAATATAAGATGATACAATTTGCTACGCTGCAGCATATGGTACGCATTTTTCTGTAAAGTTACCATGTGAGATCGTGGGGTCACCTTCACAGTAGGTCATAGGAGAGAAGAGGCATTCAAAGTCGGCATACACCACAAATAGGCATCGCTCCTGGTGGTGCGGTCAATAGGACTGTAAAATACTGATGAACAGAACGTCTCCCCATTGGCAGTCATAAGCGTATCCTCTCGTTTTCCTTGTTGTACTATCGACAGCGATGTTGATTACAGTACGTCAACCAGTATGAGTGTTGTCTTTCCAACCCTTTCGTCCGTGGTAGCGTTGCTGATCATAACTTACTACCGGACGTCTGTGCTCTATAACACTTGTTTGAGAGAGTCTTGACAGGATGTGGCACCTTCCGGAAGTGCTGACTGGAAAACTTAAACGTCAGGTAACTTCCTATAACTGAAGAGAATAGAGACATGTAGCTGGTGTGATTGTGGGCATGCCATAATTTTTTTGGGTGCTGTACACATATAAGCGATAACTGCACTGCTTATCTTAAATGTCTATATGTTGGAGTGTAAAGTTACTGTGGCTTATGTTGCGGCATGTCCAAAGATAATGACTGTGTGTCCTATCGTGAGGAAGGTATAGTTTCAGTACATTGATATCCGTAAGGATATGATAGAGATTTTATGTAGAAAATCATGTGCACTAGAGATATTGAGATTTGTTCCAGAACCACAGCCGTCAAGAGGAGACATAACCAATACATTGCTCGCTGTCAGACTGCAGAAGCAATCGTAACATTTAATTGTAGTTACACTGATAAATAAGTGCCTGGTTCCCAATATTCTTGCGAGTCTGGAGATGACTGTATAAAACATAGCAGCAAGCAAGCAGGTTACGACTAAAAACAGCATCTCAGCGGATGCATTTGTTCTGAGCTGGGGCTTGCCCATCCTTTGTACACCAGTAGAGAGAGTCTGAGAGAGCTTTCAGCTTAGGACAATTTGGCATGCGGCTCCCCGAGGATGGGTGTATAGTGAACTAATACCCAGTTTGCATTGAGTCGCCTTCAGAAACGCGTGTGTCGCGTGTATACTCCACAGAAATTTCAGAAGATTCAGTATGATGAGAGTAGTAGGGCTACCTTTGTATGAGCACATATTGTTAGTGCAGGTCGCCTACATCAGGGGCAGGTATGACTCAGAGGCAAACCTATGGTTATACTTTGACTGACAGGCACTTAACTTGTTCTGATAAAAAGATCCTACCTTTTGACTGACAGACACTTAACCTACTGTTCCCCCACCCTCTCCCTCTCCCCCTCCCCCCTCGCTGCTACAGGTACACTTTCAGGTCTGAATTATTGGAATAGGCCCTGTCACTATTATCAATTTGATTGACTACTTAATGAAATTGATCAATTAATTTACCTCTCCCCCTCTGGTGAACCCCCCTCCCCACCTGCCCTGCCTCCCTCTTGGTAATTGGAGGGAAAAAGACTCAGTTGATCGGTCATTTGGAGGGAAATCGATTGCAGTGTATGGAATATTGTTTTAGGGGATTCAACGCAGTGTATGGAATATATGGAAATCGGTAGAGAGGAAGGATCTCATAACAGGAAATTCAAGGGTACATTGCTTGTATATAAAAAATTCTGTTTGTGGGGGTTGGATTTCTCTTGCTCATCACTCTCTGCTGTTTGGAAACATGTAGTTCTTGTAAGAAGTAATTACATGGGGCAATCATGTTGCATAACCTAATGTTCGGCACTGTACTCTGGCTGTCTTAGCCTAATGTTTGACCCTTTGTCCACACGTAACCTATTGTCCTGTTAAGTGGTTTTACATGTCACTCCCATTTCATTAAAGTATTGTACCGCATTTGATACCAAACTAAGTAATTAGTTATGTCCTCCCATTGTCTTCTGGCACACTTTTCGAATTTCACATGCTTTTGAACCCAATTTCTCGCGCATTTTGCTTTGTCACCCACCCCCTTAAACTATTGTACTGCGTTTTACATGAAAATTATGCAAATTAACCTATTGTTCTGCACTTAACCTGCCGTTATGCTCCCACTCATGCACACCTCCCCTTATCTATAGTACCGCTAACACCATGTTGATATAAAAAACTTAGGCAAATTAATTAAATCGATATTATTCATATAGGTAAGAAAATGGGTTCACTATACTTTCAACTACCTAGTTTCAACTACTCTTCAAGGTAATCCGGAAACCCACTTTCCACAACCGAAATATATGCCCATAGATCATTTTATATAGGATTTTTGGTAGGTTATCGAATAAGACAGGTAAATATTCTCATACAGAATATTTATTAACTTTTGCATATGCATTTACACACAGAAAACAACTCCTTCCTTATTTTAATTAGGTGTAGTTTTAATAATGTCCAATTCAACTTTTAACTTATAACTTAAATCTACATCTGAATCATCTATTTCTTTCTCCAACCAGTAATGTGACAAATACAGAGAAGGTTTATTCTAGAATCCTAATACATATCTATTTTTCTTCCTGTAAAATACTTGCTTTATGGCTTTAGCTATTAGCTCTGATCCTTCCTGCAGATCATTCAGGGATTTTAATTTTTCCTCGTATCTCCTCCGTGACGCTATTGTTAAAGCGTTCCACGTCTTCCTGTGTGAATGTCGGCAACCCTTCTGCTCCACGTTCTTGCGGGATTTCTGTATAGAACTTTAAGTTTACAACCTTTCAAACGAGTTTTCTATTAAATGTAGTTACTCCATCAGTTTTACACTCGGCAAGTGGCTGTTCTGTTGCTAGGTGGACAACATCCAGCTCGCCACACTTAGATAGAATACAACCATCCTTTATAAACCGATCCAAATGGGAATAGAGCTTAATAAAAACATTTTCGTGTATCCTTTAATATATTAAACGTTCTCGATTCGACTGATTTCGGCCAGTACACCGACACGTGACCAGTTTTCATGGATGTTTACTGTAAATGTCAGTATTTTGTACTCCCCTTCGTAGTCGGATTTTTCCATACAGAATGTTTAAATCCGTACGTAAACCTGGCCTGCACACCGGCAATAGATTCTTCCTTTTCCAATTGCAGTTTATATTCTTCCTTTACAGCAGTTGTCTTCTCCATATACTACAGTTTCTTTTTCTTTACTCTGAGGTCCTCCATTTTCAGTTTTCGTTTCCGTACTCTTAATACATTAACTGCATTTAAAGGAGTAATTTCTTTAATGAGGAATGGTTTAAGTCTGTTCGATACATTGGTCCGTTTTCTTAAGACTTGGGGTATGACATTATTTGTAGGAACTAGTCACAATACGGCGATATCTATATTGGACGGTATTGTGGAGAACAGGGTTCTAGACGGAGAAAAATAAGTTTCTCCTGCTTTAACATAATACTAATGCGTAATACTTATATTGACTTTGTTGGAGTCAGAGTTAAGTACCTCCACGTAGTTTACAGGTAGGTAATTAAATCTGTATGCAGACAGAGCTTAACTTATAAGCTTTTCTCAGTCCTGACAGTCCGGCAGACATACTTGCACACCAGTCAATTTTCGGGTTTTCTTATTACCCCAGCAGACAAATTGTAGAATGTTGTTTAATACCACACAGAAACTGTTTTGTAAATTATTAGTTAGCTGACACCACATGGATGCAGTTGGTACAGAGTAAAGTGGAGCACATCGAAAATGCTGCTTTTTAGTGTCTAATACACTTAAAGAGCACTGCACTGGGTCGAACACACGATCCATTCTGTAGTTGTATATTGTAGTCTCCAGCCTGGCAATGCCATGCTCCTTAGCCAGAGAAGACGTGAGAGTTTCCCGTAGTCGCGTGTCTGGACACTTTATTAAATCTATAAGATGGTTACCGATAACTTTGTTTACTCCTGAACTTGTGATCTGACATATAAATTTCTTATATATCTTTACCTTCCAATTGGAGCTCATCCACGTTAAACTGTTTTATCGTTATCCGCAATCACATTGCTGCTTCCCTGATGCTCTCCTTCCATGCAGAAGTCGTGTGTTGATATTTGGTAGTCGCACATCTCCATTTTATTAAAAATTCCGGCAAAGTCTTGCGTTATGTCTAAATCCAAAAGGTAATAATCGTCTACAAGTAGCTGCTGCAATATTCCAGGCAACTCTTCCAGTCATCCAATTTAACGTCCCCTAATTCAACTTTATATGGTATAGCCACAGGATTTTTATATTTCTGCGAAATCGTTTCCAGTTCTTCCTTGCCGATTTTGTCCAATATTCCTCTTGCTGTCGCTTCCATGTAGGAGAAATGGTAGCTTTGCTTTGACACCATGTCTTGCGGTGACGAACTTGGAGAATTTACTTCGTAGATAATAGTTAAATGAGCCACACATCCCCTTCTTCAACATTACAGATCGTTCCTTCTCTAACTGCTCCTGACAGTCCCCTTGATCACAGTTTTTAACTACCATAATGTTATCGCAAAAGGGTTCTGTAATAGAAGTAAGCACATTTAAATTATTCCTGCTAAGGAGTGTACTATTTTCGGTATAATTTATGTTGCCAGTGTCAGGAACAAGATTGTCCAGGTTCTCCAGTAGTTACCATAAATAAAAGCGTTCCTCAGTTCGTCTCGTCCTCCTCCCTAATGGTTGAGGCATGTTAAGCACTTTAAAGGAATCCATGTTGACACTTTCAACTACCACGGAAGACTGATCGGTTGTGGCTGTCATGCATCTTTTTATGCCCTAAATATCCACGATGGCGGCACTTCCGATCATGTGATCTTCCCGTCATACATTCTAAATGCAAAATCGGTATGCTCATATGTCGTCCTGCAACAAAACAACGTAGAGACGGTACAGCCGAAGTCTGTGCATGCTTGGCGATGAGGGCAGCGCTGTGTCGTGTTGCACAACGGAAGGAAGAAAGATTAGGTTTTAATGGCCGATCGACGACTAGGACGCTAGAGACAGAACCTGTCTCACATTGGACACGGATGGGGAAATAAAACAGAAATGGCTTTTCAATAGAAATTTCCCAGCATTCTTCAACATTGTTTTATGGGAAATCACAGAAAACATAAATTTTGAGGTCCATACAGAAATCTGAAGCCTGGTTCTCCCGAATGCGAGGCTAGTACATTAAGAACTGTAGCACCTCGCTCGCTCTTGTCCAGCCAATAGAAGTATATGACCGAATTAGTTACCTCTGGGAATATGAGAAATGTAACGATAAATAGACTATTTGATGGTCTAGTTTGTTCTCATCTGCGAACATGATTCTGTGCATTTGTAAATCGTTGAGTGATTTACTTTTTTGTGGTGGCACTTGACGTGCATGTTCGTGAGCTTTCCATCCTGTCCGTGTTGATTGGGATGCTAAGTGTAACTGATAAATCCCGTGAATTTATCAGTCTAGCTCCTCCAGCGGCACAAAATCATTGCAGATGTCCACTCTTTCATTCTGTTTTATCAAACGCGGTTTAGAGACTTTAGATTTTCTTCAGGTGAGGGAGATGGAAATTAGGATCCTCTGTTCATCTCTCTGTCACCAAACAATTCATCAGACACGGATCATTAATTCACATTTTTAAAAACATTGGAGAAACTCTGGGACATGTACTTCTGGAAGCAAACGTAAGTGAATATGCCTTAGTAGAGTCAGAGAAATAACGACATAGAAAAATGTAAGTGTAACGAAGAAAATGGGAAAAAGTTCATCAGGAGAAGAAATCACTTCCAAGAGAATACGTGTGCTGCCTATACTACTGTACCTCTTCGTTCTGTAAGTTTTCACCTCTCTCATAAAACTAAAACAAAACTCCGATGAACAGGCCATGGAGGGTCGAACGGTACCGACCGGCCGACGTGTCATCCTCAGTCGAGAGGCGTCAGTGGATGCGGATAGGGAGGGGAATGTGGTCAACACACCACTCTGCCGGCCGTTGTCAGTTTTCTTGATTGGAGCCGCTACTTTTCACCAAGTACCTGAGTGCATTCCGCTTTCCAACAGCGCTCGGTAGAGTCGGAAGGTGACCCATCCAAGTGCTAACCAAGCCCTACAGCGCTTAACTTCGGTGATCTGCGGAGAACCAGCGTCACCATTGCGGCAGGGCCGTCGGCTTCTCCTCTCATACTGTCTCGAAATCCCATATCTTCCTGGTCTTGTTACATGCTCAGCAATATATTTAGGCAAGGGACAAAGCGGTTTAAGAACAGCCTTACCTTGCTTCTGTAAAGATAATGCATAGACAAAAGCAAATAGCTAATATTAATTATCATCCACGAAAGACTTTCCTCATTGCAAATCGAGGATCTCGCGATTACAGCTGTCTTCACGAATTTCTGTTTGTTACCTGAGTTCTACCGTTGACAGAAAGAGTTAATGATGTTTTCTGTACTGTAGATAAATTTTTATCATTTATTTCGAAGTACTAAAACTCTTTCGGCTTTTACTCATGTTCTCCTAGTTCGAGAATCGCCTTCCTGCTGGGAGTAAACGAATAAGTGAAAAAGCCATTAACTAAACTTAACGTTCTACAAAAACGTACATTAAATAGCTAGTCTCTCATCTCATATTGTCTCTACCAATATCATAAGATTCTTTAAATAAATCGCATTTTCAAACAGAACAACAACTAGTCAGTTATCAACGCTGCTCTCATTTCTTGACAAGTGCTGTATTGTTTTCTACACTGAGAAGGTGGCAGGAGCCCCCTCTCATATTTCTATCTTACTCTGAGTAATTCGATTTTCCAGACGTCAACATTGTCATAAGAGTGGGATCGACACTCCCAGAGGGGCCTGAAGGGGCGGCTGGGCTAGAGATTCCATTACTTCGCAGAAACTTTGTGAAAGCACCTTCTGGCAAGCTACCAGCGAGGCGTGGGAATGACTTGTGTTCCCCGGCAGTCTTGGCGGGCAAATTCCCCTGTTTTCTGCAAAATCGTAACTGTGATTGGCTTGCTCAGGGCATAGCTCAGTGACATAGAAAAATCGGCGGGAATGGTAGTGCTTCGGCAATAGAGTGGAATTCTCCACCGATTTTCGAGTTGCTGATTGGAACGTTTAACCACGGCCACTATCGTGGGTGCAGGAATTTTCTGTGTTCGGTTTGTATGAGTGTTCTTGCAACGGTCGGCTCTCGCCTTTCGATCGGTGTAGGTTACAAGACTGAGCTCTCGCTGCTCTGGACAGCCTGCCTTCCATTGGCTGTCTAATATACTTTTATTTAATTGTAACCGTTTGACGAAGGAGCTGAAGTTTCGACTTCAACGTAACTTTCCGAGTACAGTTGGCAATTGAGCGTTCTGCGTACAAGTGGCCTATGTTGTCCGTCTTGAGCAGTTTTGGCTAAAGTTGACTGTATCGGAGTTACTGTGTGACTTCGCTTATTAAAATCAATCACTGTACCGTCGGTGGTGATTGTGTGGCGAGTCTTCTTCGTCTCCCTCAGAGGCGCATTTGTATTGCTAGGAAGTCTTGAGTCTGGAACAACCAGACCAGGATAATTTGTTTCGGGCTATACTCGCGATATTATCATCACCATGATCGGATGTCGAAGCAACCAGCCATCGCCCCCGGTACGCCAGATCGTGTCCTTGCAGTTAAGAAGACAGCTTGATAATGTGTGTCTGAAGCACCAGCAGATTAGGGATTTTCCTAGGTGATAATCAGAACTCAGCAGAGCGCGCCTGTTCGTCTTTTTCTAACTTTGTTCTGTCTTGGGTGTTCATTGTCTGAGTTCTCACTACTGTAGCAGCAATGTTGGGTTGGCTGTGTGTTTCTCTTAAGATCTGAGTTGCAAGGACTTGGCTCCACATACCACTTCGTCATAAATGTCACAAACTAGTTTAGGGACAACTTCACCGTCACAGCATTCATTTGAGTATCCAATTTCAGCCAATTTGATGTATTGTAAATGTTTCATGTGTTTCGTTGATTATTTTGAGTTTAGTCACAATAAATCATATTGTTATTTTGGATAGAACTTTCATTCTGTTAATCGGTATGTAACACCATAGCTCTAATACTCCAATGATTTATTTTGGTTTTTGTTTCATTTAATATTGCATCGTTAAGCTTCTGTAAATGTGTTTGTTTGAATCGATAACATAAAATTGTATACTTCTATCTTTGTAAGAACTTCGATGTCGTGATATGATTCTATGCAATATAGTGTATCTGTCATTTAAATTCTTTGTCCCATTTGGAGGGAACAAAACTTACTGTATATAATTGTAATTTCTGTGTGAATAATTTTTTGTAGAAATGTCAATATTTGCAAATGTTCCGTTTCATTCAATGCATTTGGGTTGCTGTTATGTAAACTGCTGATCCTCACTTAGGGTTCTTAGTTAGTTTGTATGTAAAATGTGTTGTGGTTCGCCTCGGGGACGGAACTGCGTAGCGCGCGCAAATTGTGGTTGGTCTAGGTAGAAAAGGTGGTACAAGAGTCAGTCGGGGGCGAGCCACCAGTCGGGGACGAGCTACCAAACTGTGCATTACCATGTAAAAGATGCATATTGTGCTGGTTCCGAGAGAGGATATTTTTCTGCTACTTTCCAATGCCTCGGATGGATGGATAAATAGTTGGAACGACTCTGGAATTGGTATTCACCATCGCCACCAAGAAAGGCCAGAGTCTAGCAATTCTGTCTTCAAATCCGCCTACCGACTTGCATTTGCCACCACATTGCGCAATCACTGTAAAGGAGTACTATAATAATGTACAGTGAAGAATCAGCTAAATGGATGTGTTAGTGTGCTCAAATATAAGGTAATTTATAACTGAATTTATGTACCTACCTTGATTTTTCTCCTTATGATAACACCTCACAGGTTCCTCTCCGTTTGAACTAAAGTGATTTCCGAGTGTCCTTAATGAAAGAACATTAAATCCCAGTGTTTTGCTAATTGATGCCTCTTGAACATAGTAAAAAGAAAGTCAAAGTTAATGATGCTTGATGAAAGTAATTTTCCTAATAAAACTGCTTATTAATGTATTGTTGCCAACTTCAAATTAAGAGTTCGTAAGACTGAGGCTTATAAAGTTTAGCTTAGTAAATGATCACATTACTGCCTGTTGTAAATCTCAGAAGGTGAGTCAGTGTCTTACATATATGTTAATTTTGTCTCTCAATGTAGTAAAAGTGGAAAACTGCAGTGTGAAAAGTTATATACTCATGTTTGCTAAGTGTTTCGTCTCTCTTGTGTATTGGAAGTGCATATTAATAATATAACAGGATCCACAGTTTGCTGATTGTGTTAATGGTAGGTAACAAGTAATGGGAAGGCCACTAATTATGAAAAACATTATTTCTTTATTCAAATGATAGTGAGAAGCAACCTGTTAGTGGATTCCAATTAACTTTCATTTTAAATAGTAAAGTATTTAACTGAGAGAGACTTAACCTATATCCAGTTAATGATTCTGTAGTGAATAGTAATAATAACGTAATAAAGACCATCCAGTTTGTGTAAGCCCTGAAAGTAATAGTTTGTTTTGGTATCCGTTATAATTTTGCAAATAGTTTGTGCTGCTCTAACTGTTAGTTTCAATCTTACTGTAAACATGTGTGTGTCAGAGTTCACTGCAAACGGGTGTCAAAGTATAGGTTGTGTTTATCCATTAAAGTTATTAATAATTATTTTCTTGAACGAGAATGTTAATCATTCTATTGCCTAGTTAGGCTGGCGACCGTTTTCATTATCCGTTAAACAGTGCAGATAGGCAAAATTTTGTTTGTTACTGTTTAAATATTTCCGTAATTCTGACTGTCACTTCCGATAAGCCACCTCCGTTAGGTATAACACGGTCAACACAACAAAATTCCTCTCAGAGGGTAACGCTGCTGTGCTGCTTCAAACCATAATTGTTTTAACTAGATAATTATATTTCACGACCTGCTTCAAGCTTTAAGGTTATGGTACAGCACTGACAGGCGGTAGTGTTATACGTGGCGCCGCGTGACAGGACGTTGTTCAGATTGCACCTACAGCCGGAAAAATTATAAGTATGTTGCATTTTACAAACATAGAGTGAATATAAAACGTCCAGCGGCACGAACCTGTAACTTATTTGACAGAACTGGTAGTGAAAGTTCAGCTTAAATTGAAAATAAAAAATAAAATATACTTAATAGCAAGTAAAATGGACAGGAAACTAGAAATGAATCTAGATACGCGAGAGCAGAATGCAATCGAGAGTAGTTGATGGCACTATGGCACTATGCGCGAGTTAAATTACGTACGATACCACGCCGATGTCAATAAACAGATAGAAGCTATGCATGTCGCGCGTACTAAGCAAGACAATATGAGCAATGTTGTGGAAGACAGTGGCTATGTTAATGAATCGCGGGATATGTTTGAATCACCAAAACCTGAAAGGGAAGTAGGACTAGAACACGAAAATGCAGTACAAACCAAAATTAAAAAGACATCAGATGTGGCTGATTTGCTCAGGATGTTGTCTACGCAATTTGCAACACAAATTGCAGCACTCAGCGACAATATTAAGGCACAAATCGCAGCACAGGGGCATCAAATTGCAGCACAGGGACAACAAAATGCTGCGCAAAATGACAATATTAATGCACAAATCGCAGCACAAAGTAAACAAATCGAAATGCAGGGTACCAGACTTAGTAAACAAATTGAAGAAGTCAATTCAAGGGTAGCAACAGTGAGTAATGAAATCAAAAGTATTAAAAGCGAAATTACTGTCATCAATGGCAATATTGCCAATGTACAAGGACAACTCGATGACATTAACGAAAGATTTGACACTGAAGTCATTAAAATTCAAGATCAAATAGAACCCTTAGTCATCACTAAAGTGGATGAAAAGGTATTCGGGATTAAATCCGAAATACAAACAGAATGTATTGCGGAATTTGCACAGATTAAACAATCTATAACAGAAACAAGTAGAGAATTAACCAAACAGATTGTTACTTGCGAAAAGAAGTGTGAACATAACACTTCACAAATCCAAGGCAAAATGTATGCCTTGGAAAGAAAAATACAATCAGGACCTACACATTTTACTGAAAAAATGCCTTTCAGTAAAATCTTAGAGGGCGAGGAAAAATTCGACCCTGCAAAGAGGCATAACGCATGGCACCCCCTAGATTTTGTGAAGAATTGCGAAAGAAACTTTCCTGAATATTTATCTGACCAGGAAAAAATTAATGTGGTAATCAGTGCCTTAACGGGAGAAGCAAAAAGGTGGGGGTTGAATCTGGATACAAACCAGATGTCTTTTGAAAACTTAAAGCAAAAATTTACTGACGAATATTGCTCGGAACAAAAGTAAGACCAGTTGTGGCGTGAGTTCCTAATGGCCAGGCTGTATGATAGCAGGGGTAGACAAACCATGAAAGAGTTTTGCGAATCGTGGTATAGAAAACACGTAAAAGCAAGAAGGACTGAAGCAGAGACCTTTTGGGTTCTTTGGCAGAAACTGCCTGAGGATTCTAAACGATATGTTGGGAGTACCCACAAAAGTTTTTCTGCGTTCTTGGAAAGGGTAGAGGAGGAAGATCACTGGCGAAGAAATCGCGAATCTCGTCCTCATACTAATAACAATTATTCGCGCGAAAGCCATGACCAAAACGAACGACCTGAAAACAATAGATATCGTGTAAACATGATTCAAAGAGGTCGTGCGAGAGGCAGGGGAAATTACACTACGCGCGGCAGAGGATACATGGCGCGGAATTTCCAAAATAGAGACGAAGTGGAAAACTGAAAACCGCGTGTGTTACGGGCCGGATTCACGCGGAAACCGGTTGTGGGCCCAAAGATAATATGTCAAACCATAAATTCAAGAAAGAAAGATGTAAAACATGGGGCAGGAAGGTTAAGGACGAGCCTATGGAAGACGTGGGCGGAGTGATACATAGTGGCGTTCCTAGTGCGGAATCACGTGACCGTTCGTGCTCGGGTCAGCGCTTGCTGGAGCACTGTACATTGCACTTGACAGCACACACAAATGGCAGACGTCAGAACAAGATGGCTGCCGTAGAGAGAAACAGAAGAGGCGGGATCGGACACTTCCATTGGCCGGTTTCAGTAACAGACGAATGTAAAACGGAAAATAAAGCTAATATGTCATATGATAAAGATAACTCGGTATCGAAATCGTGCAAAATGGCATTATTAAAGAAAGAAAGGGAGCCAGAAAAGGCGAGTGAAAAGGAAACTATTTGTACTGTTACTGATGTATGTGAGATAAAGGACATAGATGTGGGGGAGGTTATGATGAATAAAGAGGAAAAGGAGGTAGAATATGCCACGCAAAAGACGTGTGCACGATTAATAATAGGTGAAAGTGATGTAAAAGAGGACGTTAGTGAACATGACATTATAAGCAGTGCAGTTGAAGTTATCGTTGATGGGAAAGTGTTTAATGATTTTAATGTAGAAGGGCCAAGTAGGAATTTCACACGATTACCTAAGAATGATAACAAAGGGGAAAATGAAATGAAGGTTATCGAAGTATATGACGATTATACTAAGTATGAAGTTAAGGCTGAAATCGTTCAAAGTGATACAACAGAAGTGCCTGAGTCTCCAAACGATGTGCAGTGTGCAGAAAATGAGTCGAAAAACGAAGTAGCTGAAACACCTAGTGATAATCTGCCTCACTGTTTAAAAGTTGCTTTCGTGCTCGAATCTGATGACGAAAACGAAATCAATGATAGTTCAGATGATGAAGGGTATATGGATACAGATAAGAATGAATATACTAACTTTTCCTATTGTTCAAATGTCGAGTACTTAAGTGAATCTGATGGTGAGAAAGAGAGTAGTGATGACTCCAGTGTAGATGAATTTTCAGGTGTAAACGAAAGTGAATATACATTTACTGAAAGAGGGTATGAGAAAATTAGTGACCTTTTTCCAAAGCAAGATACAGAAAGCAGAACTGGGCCAAAACCGAAAGAATCACTAAGTAATTTAGGACAGGGGCATAATTTGCAGGAACATCCAGATGATACTATACTTGGGCAAGCCTTAACAAATGTTTTGAAGGAGTGTGAATTACAGGAACAAAACGATACATCTGATAAAATAATAGCAAAACAGAAAGTACTGTGCCTTGCTAAAGACTTTGAAATTCCAAAACCTAAAAAGCCACCTGATGAAACTAAGCGTTGGCAAGATCTGAATAGTATAGTGAATGATGTAGAAAATAAAAGACCTAAAAAGCCACCAGACTTAGTAACTGTTTTATGAGCCATAAAAGACTGCCTTGTTAATAAAGAGACTGGGGGCAGGTTGCTGAATGTATATACACTGTTAATATAATACATGATTTAATTTTTATTGTATGTGAGTGTTACCTGAAAGTGGATTATTGTTTTGTTGATCTTGAGACTTGGGCCTGGCTGTTGTTTATTTTAGTGTTTAACTCTGCTTAGAAACTGTTTATTTTCAATTGAATACTTATTGTTGCCAGTCTAATTATGAAGATAGGGGCAAGTAGTGTGACAGACTTAAAAAACTTTATGACTAATTATGTTTATAGTAACTTAATTAAAGTGCTAAGAACTCTATAAGATAATAATTTATTTCTAATATACTTAAAAATCAGAAAGGGCTCATGTTTGCAGTATGTTGTGCATTTAAAGGTACATGTCCTCAGATGATGGTTGTTAACCCTCAGGGGACATGCACTCTTTGATTTGTCAGGTGCGTGACGAGCACCAGGGACCCGAGTCTTTGCTAGCACTACTTCCATTTCTTTTCATGCTGCCAACCTTCCTCTTCATCATTCAGAACTTTTACTATCTTATTTCCTTCCTCTCTATCAGAATAAACTGAAAAGTGTAGAAATAATGTAAGATACTGTGTTTTGTTTGTGGACAAGTAAATGAATAATTAAATTGGTCACACTCGAAAACGAGCAATATGAATGAAAGTATTGTGGGTATTGTAAAGGAAAAATGTAATGGAAAAGTAATTGGAAAGAGAAATATTAATGAGAAAAGGTAAGAATACTGAAAACAAAGTAAATGAATACTATAATATGACCGAATGTAAATGTTTCTTTTGAAAATAGGGACAAATATGGTGGTGAAAAACTTTGTGTGTTAAAAACTGAGGAGATGAACCTGACTAAAGTATGTGAAGTAGATGTGAGAGGTATGTATCTAGTGCCACCAAAAGTGGGCAGAAATCACTTACAGTAGAATGTAAAATTATTGTGCTGATCTTGACATATCTGATGACCTAAATATGTAAAACAATAATTAAAGTAAATATTTACTATAAAAGAGATTTTATTGAATAAGAAAGAGGGGAGAAAACCCGCAAATCTGGGACTCTCAAATAACTCCTGAATATTGTCATTATACCAAAAATGTCATTTGAAATTTGCTCGATTAATTATGTGTATATTGCCTGATTTTGTCATGGTGTAAGGAAAATTTAATATTACCAGTTTCTAACTGCTGTTTCAAAGTTGTAGATTTTAGGTTTTATACCGCTAATCCAATTTGTAACAAAGATGTGACACAATGATGAAAAACTTAAAGATGATGACAATAAACTGCTCAAAAATATGTTGTTTGGCAGCAAAACAAGACAAAAAAATAAAAGTGCTGTGGTCCTGAAGTTGAGAACAACCAAATATGCTATGTGGGCAGTAGCCAAAGGGCTTGCCATTGTGGGGTAAGAAGTTGATAAGTGGTCACGAACTGCCAAACCTAGAGGATGGGGCAGTGTACTAATTTAAAAATGTGTCTTTCTGTGTTCTTTATCTAAATTGTGTTTTTTGTGTCTAAATGCTTACATACAAAGACTGCCAAACCAATAATAGGCAGTATGAGTAACATGCACTGCTTATGCTGAGGCAAGCAGTGAAGTAAGTTAGGTTTATTGGTCAATGTGTTATGAACTGACTATTTGTATTGAAGTCAGTGAAAAGGAATTATAAAATATATGCATTCTTGTTCAAATGGATGTAGATGGTTTTGAGAGTAGGTTTTTTGAAATAACTTAAAAAATTGGACTGTCTTGCTTTAAAAATACAACAGTGATGATTAAAGATAGGTTCTGAATAGGTTAGTGTGTTTATATGCAACAAACAGTTTGGACAGCTATTAATGAAGAGCAGCTATAAAGTTAAAAATTTTGAAAAGAAATCCTTGAAAAGTTGCTTTTGTATTTAAATAATCAGCTGAAAAAGTTTCTCATAGCTGTTCATCTAAATATTTGTGCATATGTGGATGCAAACTGAAAATTTTAATATTTCATTAATTGCTGAACCTTGTGAAATGTACTATGATCATTAACATGTTTGTTTGACTGTGAATATTTACTTTCTTTGAAAATATTGAGAGTCTTATTTGTGTTTTGTTAAGTTAGAATATTACTGTGCTGTTGTGTATGTATATTTATTTCTAGAATACTATACCTGTTGTACTAATGTGCAAATTATTTTGTATACTGCTTCTCTGCCAGTGATGTAGTGTCTATGTGGAAGAGACAGAAAATTTAATGTATGCTCTGTGTACGGAAGCAAAATTAGTTTGCTTAAACCAGTCTGAGGATGAAAATAACTATAAATGCTTTATTTTGAAAATGTTTTTGGAAGAAGTGTATGAAATTCCTTAGTGTAGATACTGTATGACTGTAATACATGTTTTTTTTTTCTCTCCCAACTGAAGCTGGATACTTTTTTTTTTTTTTTTTTGTAGCCAGCACCACTTAGGTGTTATAGATGTTTCCTTGAAGTATCACTTACAGGAAACTTCAACGAAACATGGGGCATGTGTAACACCATAGCTCTAATACTCCAATGATTTATTTTGGTTTTTGTTTCATTTAATATTACATCGTTAAGCTTCTGTAAATGTGTTTGTTTGAATCGATAACATAAAATTGTATACTTCTATCTTTGTAAGAACTTCGATGTCGTGATATGATTCTATGCAATATAGTGTATCTGTCATTTAAATTCTTTGTCCCATTTGGAGGGAACAAAACTTACTGTATATAATTGTAATTTCTGTGTGAATAATTTTTTGTAGAAATGTCAATATTTGCAAATGTTCCGTTTCATTCAATGCATTTGGGTTGCTGTTATGTAAACTGCTGATCCTCACTTAGGGTTCTTAGTTAGTTTGTATGTAAAATGTGTTGTGGTTCGCCTCGGGGACGGAACTGCGTAGCGCGCGCAAATTGTGGTTGGTCTAGGTAGAAAAGGTGGTACAAGAGTCAGTCGGGGGCGAGCCACCAGTCGGGGACGAGCTACCAAACTGTGCATTACCATGTAAAAGATGCATATTGTGCTGGTTCCGAGAGAGGATATTTTTCTGCTACTTTCCAATGCCTCGGATGGATGGATAAATAGTTGGAACGACTCTGGAATTGGTATTCACCATCGCCACCAAGAAAGGCCAGAGTCTAGCAATTCTGTCTTCAAATCCGCCTACCGACTTGCATTTGCCACCACATTGCGCAATCACTGTAAAGGAGTACTATAATAATGTACAGTGAAGGATCAGCTAAATGGATGTGTTAGTGTGCTCAAATATAAGGTAATTTATAACTGAATTTATGTACCTACCTTGATTTTTCTCCTTATGATAACACCTCACAGGTTCCTCTCCGTTTGAACTAAAGTGATTTCCGAGTGTCCTTAATGAAAGAACATTAAATCCCAGTGTTTTGCTAATTGATGCCTCTTGAACATAGTAAAAAGAAATTCAAAGTTAATGATGCTTGATGAAAGTAATTTTCCTAATAAAACTGCTTATTAATGTATTGTTGCCAACTTCAAATTAAGAGTTCGTAAGACTGAGGCTTATAAAGTTTAGCTTAGTAAATGATCACATTACTGCCTGTTGTAAATCTCAGAAGGTGAGTCAGTGTCTTACATATATGTTAATTTTGTCTCTCAATGTAGTAAAAGTGGGAAACTGCAGTGTGAAAAGTTATATACTCATGTTTGCTAAGTGTTTCGTCTCTCTTGTGTATTGGAAGTGCATATTAATAATATAACAGGATCCACAGTTTGCTGATTGTGTTAATGGTAGGTAACAAGTAATGGGAAGGCCACTAATTATGAAAAACATTATTTCTTTATTCAAATGATAGTGAGAAGCAACCTGTTAGTGGATTCCAATTAACTTTCATTTTAAATAGTAAAGTATTTAACTGAGAGAGACTTAACCTATATCCAGTTAATGATTCTGTAGTGAATAGTAATAATAACGTAATAAAGACCATCCAGTTTGTGTAAGCCCTGAAAGTAATAGTTTGTTTTGGTATCCGTTACAATTTTGCAAATAGTTTGTGCTGCTCTAACTGTTAGTTTCAATCTTACTGTAAACATGTGTGTGTCAGAGTTCACTGCAAACGGGTGTCAAAGTATAGGTTGTGTTTATCCATTAAAGTTATTAATAATTATTTTCTTGAACGAGAATGTTAATCATTCTATTGCCTAGTTAGGCTGGCGACCGTTTTCATTATCCGTTAAACAGTGCAGATAGGCAAAATTTTGTTTGTTACTGTTTAAATATTTCCGTAATTCTGACTGTCACTTCCGATAAGCCACCTCCGTTAGGTATAACACGGTCAACACAACAAAATTCCTCTCAGAGGGTAACACTGCTCTGCTGCTTCAAACCATAATTGTTTTAACTAGATAATTATATTTCACGACCTGCTTCAAGCTTTAAGGTTATGGTACAGCAGTGACAGACGGTAGTGTTATAGGTAATTTTCTTTATAGCACAGTAAAACTTCAACCTGCATAATAACATAATTTATTCACAAGACATAGAATGTAGATCGTGGGCAAATGGTAGTTAATTCTTGAGCATGTCTACTGTCGATCTATATAATTAATAGTAATATTAGTGCGGGCCTGCAGATTTAGTTGTTCATCCAATACATAGCACCAATTGTCACACACCATATACAGTAGTGAGACCGGTCTCTACACAAATATCAAGATAAATTATTTCCATGTCTAGATTAGATACACCAAGATTTTGTTATAATGATAGCCATAGATTAATAACTATAAAAGTAAAATAAGAGTGTCTGAAATGACAGATCATCAATGTGTCGTTATGTAAATTTATTATAACATAGAAGGTCATGGGAAAAAGTTAGGCATAAGATTTTTGTCAGAATTGTGCAGATGACAGGTATCGTGGCAATGCAGAGGCCAGAAGGAGCAAAAACATGAGGTCGTCAGCTACCTCCAAGAAGGGGAGCGTCAGCGCTCCACCTAACGAGAAGGGCGCAGGAGCGTCCGGTCTTACAAGCTATCAGTCACCGGGCCGTATACCTGAAGGATTAGGCGGGAGACAATCCTCGCCGGGCCACAAGCGAAAGTGAGGCTGGCCGTTGACACTGACACGCGACCAGCACGCAACAACCAGCGAGCTCTCCGGACGCGGCAGCCGTTTGGAGGGATTCCCTGCGGCAGCCCACGTTGTTGTGAGTACACGAAGAAAATCACGTTCGGTGTCAGAACCTGCACCTCATGTGCCTCAGGACAGAAAGGGACGCTATATACTCACCTGTTTGAGTTTTTACAGCTCACTAGCATTGGCCGATCTGCATACACAAAGCAGTATCGTGCCACAAACTCTAACAAATGAATTGTTTCATTTCTAACTTCTATCTATTAGAGAGCAGTTGTAGCAATCATCGCTCCTAGTTCGATCCTGTATAAATGACCTCATATACTTGTGGAGTCACTCCTCGTGCCATCATCCCTCGTCGAACTTCAATATTAGGAAATGTAAAGTACTGTCCAGGGAGAGAAGAGATCTGGACTAGTGATGCATCCCAACTAGTAGACCTCAGAGACAATTAATCGTCGCGAAGAGAGCCTATCACTATGTCTTCCTACCGTACTGCCGTGATCATATGCATGGGTCTTGCTGCAATCTCAACAGTGTACTGCAGATGCTCGAGCACACGCTATTGCTGTTGCAACAACGTAGCAACAACACCCAACGTTTAGCCCTATGTGATGTCAGTACTGTGGCCCCATCCCAAAAACCCCACTCCGATGCTCAAGACATGGAAGCATGTGCATCAATGCATATGACTCAACATACGAACCCCCTCGGAGAAACTAACGAATTTGTGAAGTGCTTCGAATATTTCTAACAATGTGATTTAGTGCCTCATTCTGAGCACAGTCGTGAACTTCGTGCAATGTACAAGCACAGCTTGACACCCCAAGAACCTTGTTTTTTTTTTCTTAAATTTCTTTCTCTAGTGTTGTTTTTGTAATGTATGGTACACCTAGTATGAGTTTGTGAATTTGCACTGTAATTCCTATGTAAGTGATAGAGTAGGGCGCACAAATTACAAATTACTGTATTGTTCTCTACATTATGTTTTTTTTATTCTGTATTTATTGTTGAGTATATGCAAACAGTATGCCTGAAGTCTCCATAAACTGAAACAGACACCACCACTGTCATTGTGAATGGACCATGAGTTCAGGGAACATTTTGTAAAGGTTATTCCTGCTGCAGGGAGACAGAATGAATAGGGGGTTGTAATTAGATTCTGAAAGCTCACGAAGAGATTGTTAACTTAAACAGTATCATGTGTGATTGAGTTCAGGTTAATTTAAAGGTTGAAATTGTTGTAACATCTTGGGTATTTAATTGTGAAGCACTCCAACTCTGATTGTAAAGAATAAACTGCTCCATATTTGGCTCACATGCCAGGGCCATATTTAGAGCGTGAATGTCAGTGTGAATCAGAGTTTGGAAGGGGCTCCCTGGGTATGGATGTGTGATGTGAGTGTTAGATTTCCATATTAAGAAGGTGAAGTTGGCTACATCATAAATAATCTTCCCTCTATGAGCTGCATTTATTTGTTGCAGTGATTTTTTAAAGAGTGTGTTATGTGGAGCCTGTTTGCAAGATTTTTCTTGGGCGATTGACTCACTACCTTGCTCCTAAGTGAGCCAACCACTCACCAATTACAATCTAAAATGGCGTAGGGGCTATGAGTGGTGGCAGGAGCCCCCTCTCATTTTCTAATTGCATGCGGTGAAAAGTTGCTATTCTTTCACACACGGACTTCCCACGCAGCGTCCCTCAGCACCCGTGTCGTCCGGTGACAGGCGAGTTCTGCTGAGCTTGAAAGGGTTAAGCCGACGGGTGCCAGGGCGTCGAGTGGATGCTTTCCAGACGCCGACATTGTCCTAAGAGCGGGAGCGACACTCCCAGAGGGGCCTAAATGGGCGGCTGGACTAGAGATTCCATTACTTCGCAGAAACTTTGTGAAAACACCTTCTGGCGGGCTACCAGCGAGGCGTGGAATGACTTGTGTACCCAGGCAGTTTTGGCGGGCAAATTCCCGCATCTTCTGCAAAATCGTGACTGTTATTAGCTTGCTAAGGGCATAGCTCCGAGACGTAGCAAAATCGGCGCAGGAATTGGCGCCAAGAATCTCCATTGGTGGAATGGTAGTACTTCGGCAATAGAGTGGCATTCTCCGCCGGTTTTCGAGTTGCTGATTGGAACGTATAACAACGCCACTGTCGTGGGGGCGGGAATGTTCTGTGTTAGGTTTGTATGGGTGTTCTTTAGAGGGTCAGCTCTCCCCTTTCGGTCAGAGTAGGTTACAAGACTGAACTCTCGCTGCTCTGG
Organism: Schistocerca gregaria; assembly: GCF_023897955.1. Classification (NCBI taxonomy): domain Eukaryota; kingdom Metazoa; phylum Arthropoda; class Insecta; order Orthoptera; family Acrididae; genus Schistocerca; species Schistocerca gregaria. Next base: position 61,690,046 of record NC_064931.1, read on the forward strand.
ACAGCCTGCCTTCCACTGGCTGTCAAATATATACTTTTATTTAATTGTAACTGTTCGACGAAGTTGCTGAAGTTTCGACTTCAATATCTTTCCGAGTACAGTTTGCAATTAAGCATTCTGCGTACAAGCGGCCTATGTTGTCTGTCTTGAGCAGTTTTGGCTAAAGTTGACTGTATCGGAGTTACTGTGTGACTTCGCTTCTTAAAATCAATCACTGTACCGTCGGTGATTGTGTGGCGAGCCTTCTTCGTCTCCCTCAGAGGTGCATTTGCATTACTAGGAAGTCTTTAGTCTGGAACAACCAGACCAGGATAATTTGTTTTGGGCTATACTCGCGACATTATCATCACCATGATCGGATGTCGAAGCAACCAGCCATCGCCTCCGGTACGCCAGATCGTGTCCTTGCAGTTAAGAAGACAGCTTGGTAATGTATGTCCGCAGCACCAGCAGATTAGGGATTTTCCTAGGTGATAATCAGAGCTCAGCAGAGCGCGCATTTTCGTCTTTTTCTAACTTTGTTCTGTCTTGGGTGTTTATTGTCTGAGTTCCCACTACTGTAGCAGCAATTAATGTTGGGTTGGCTGTGTGATTCTCTTAAGATTTGAGTTGCAAGGAATTGGCTCCACATACCACTTCGTCATAAATGTCACAAACTAGTTTAGGGACAACTTCATCGTCACAGCATTTATTTGAGTATCCAATTTCAGCCAGTTTGATGTACTGTAAATGTTTCATGTGTTTTGTTGATTGTTTTGAGTTTAGTCATAATAAATCATATTGTTATTTTGGACAGAACTTCCATTCTGTTAATCGGTAGTCCAACCCTTTCATTTCTCAGTACATTAATGAAACTTTTATTTATTTAACTTATTTATCAAATTAAATTACTGTAGGTGTCAAACTCTTTTCTACTCCAATTGCAGGGTTGATGACAGTCAGTTCGTATTTCTTTTTAATCCATGTGCAACAGCAAAAGTCGGAGTTAGAATAGGGGAGGGGGGGGGGGGCTTAGAGCATCATTTACATATGAATATCCTAGAAGAATTTAGTGTTAAATACACTGCTTGCCCCGGCACCTCGCATAAAATGGCGACCCTTATCCTCGGATCTTTCCTGTGAATCTCTGATAAGCAAACAGTATTCTTAGTAGCACCATTCAAATTTTTTTCCTAATTTTTTTTGATGATTAATACCCAAGTTCTTTTTCTTGTAGTTCCGTGGTGATTAGTTTTAAGTAGCAGCGCATGATAACTGATTTTGGTTTCAGTGTATGCGCCTCGCAACACTACTGGCCATTAAAATTGCTACACCAAGAAGAAATGCAGATGATAAATGGCTATTCATTGGACAAATATATTATATTAGAACTGACATGTGATTACATTTTCACGCAATTTGGGTGCATAGATCCTGAGAAATCAGTACCCAGAACAACCACCTCTGGCCGTTATAACGGCCTTGATACGCCTGGGCATTGAGTCAAACGGAGCTTGGATAGCGTGTAGAGGTACAGTTGTCCATGCAGCTTCAACACGATACCACATTTCAGCAAGAATAGTGACTGGCGTATTGTGACTAGCCAGTTGCTCGGCCACCATTTACCAGACGTTTTCAATTGGTGAGAGATCTGGAGAATGTTCTGGCCAGGGCAGCAGTCTAACATTTTCTGTATCCAGCAAGGCTACTGGCCGTTAAAATTGCTACACCACGAAGATGACGTGCTAGAGACGCGAAATGTAACCGACAGGAAGAAGATGCGGTGATATGCAAATGATTATCTTTTCAGAGCATTCACACAAAGTTGGCGCCGCTGGCGACACCTACAACGTGCTGACATTAGGAAAGTTTCCAACCGATTTCTCATAAGCAAACAGAAGTTGACCGGCGTTGCCTGGTAAAACGTTGTTGTGGTGCCTCGTGTAAGGAGGAGAAATGCGTACGACCATGTTTCCGACTTTGATAAAGGTCGGATTGTAGCCTATCGCGATTGCGGTTGATCGTATCGCGACATTGCTGCTCGCATTGGTCAAGATCTAATGACAGTTAGCAGAATTGGAATCTATCGGTTCAAGAGGGTAATACGGAACGCAGTGCTGCATCCCAACGGCCCCGTATCACTAGCAGTCGAGATGACAGGCATCTTATCCACTTGGCTGTAACGGATCGTGCAGCCTAGTCTCGATCCCTTAGTCAACGGATGAGGACGTTTGCAAGACAACAACCATCTGCACGAACAGTTCGACGACGTTTGCAGCAGCATGGACTATCAGCTCGGAGACCATGGCTGCGGTTACCTTTCACACTGCGTCACAGGCAGGAGCGCCTGCGATGGTATACTCAACGACGAACCTGGGTGCACGAATGCCAATACGTCATTTTTTACGATGAATCCAGGTTCCGTTTTACAGCATCATGGTGGTCACATCCGTGTTTGGCGACATCGCGCTGAACGCACGTTGGAAGCGTGTATTCGTCATCGCCATACTGGCGTATCACCTGGTGTGATGGTATGGGGTGCGCTTGGTTACACGTCTCGTCTTGTTCGCACGGGCGGAACTTTGAACAGTGGACGTTACATTTCAGATGTGTTACGATCCGTCGCTCTACCCTTCATTCGATCCCTACGGAACCCTACATTTCAACAGGATAATGCACGACCGCATGTTGCAGGTCCTGTACGGGCCTTTCTGGGTACAGAAAATGTTCGACTGCTGCCCTGGCCAGAACATTCTCCAGATCTGTCACCAACTGAAAACGTCTAGTCAATGGTGGCCGAGCAACTGGCTCGTCAGAATTTGCCAGTCACTACTCTTCATGATTTGTGGTATCGTGTTGAAGCTACATGGGCAGTTGTGCCTGTACACACCATCCAAGCTCTGTTTAACTCAATGGCCAGGCGTATCAAGGCCGTGTGGTGAATCTGGAGCGGCGCTCGTAGAGCTGCACAGCGCCGGCTACAGGGCGCTGTCGGTGTAGTAGTGCCAACCTTAGAACTTGTACGTACGCCGTGGCATCGTGGCTGTCGATACCACAATATCCTTCGTAAAATGCTATTTATGCTTCTGTAAAGATTGGAGCACATGTAACTCAAAGTGCACTTAGTATGTATTTGGAAAATGTAACATTGTTCCTTAAATAAATGTTTTTTTTTTAAGGGATGGCGTAAGAGTGAGACACCTAGGTTCGAATCCCAGTCTGGCATAAATTTTCGAATTGCCCCATTGATATAAATCAGTGCCCACTGGCAGATAATGTCTTTAATTCCTTTGTGTCTTAAATTACATTGTTGTCTAAAGTCATTAAAAGGATGACCCTGTTGCTCATTTGCTGAAGTAACTCGTTCTCCATTCTCATTGCTAATGCGAGTGCTTACAAATTAGTTGCCACTCAGGTTACTTCTAGCATCCATCACAAATAACATCATTTGGAACATGAACCGCTCAGCCACCGTGTCCGGCTTTTGGCTCACCAGTCAAAATACACTGACGGAAAAAAAATCGCAACATTAAGAAGGAGTTGTGCGACGTAAAGGAAAGTTGGTATGTGTGTTTATACACCTGAAAAATGATTTTCAGATTTCGCGTCAGTCGCATAAGAGTGACGACAGTAGCCAAACCAGGTTTGTTTTTAAAACACACTGTAACGGCCGTGAGCTTGTCAGTGGATGTGGTGAGTTCATGTTAACCGAGCATGCCTTTAAGACAACAAAGGCACCACAAGCTCGTGTAATAGGGCTACGAGAAGCAGGATCCTCCTCCTGTGATATCGCAGAAAGACTTGCCGAGAATGTAGCCATTGTACATGGCTTCTGGCAGCGATGGTCACGAGAATATACGATCGCAAGAAGACAAGGCTCCGGACGGCCACGTGGCATTACCGACAAGAAAGACCATCGTGTTCGGTGTATGGCTCTGGCGCATCGTACTGCATCTGCAGCAACAATCTGGGCAGTAGGTGGCATCATAGTGACACAACGAACTGTTATAAATTGGTCAGCTCCGAGCCACACAACCTGTAGCGTGCATTCCAATGACCTCAAACCACTGCCCATTTTTTACTTCAGCGGTGTCAAGCGAGAGCTTATTGGAGGGTACGGTGGAGGTCTGTTGTGTTTTCTGACGAAAGTTGGTTCTGCCTTTGTGCCAGTGATGGCCGCGTGTTGGTTCGAAGGAGGCCAGTTGAGGGCCTGCAACGAACCTGTCTGCATACTGGACGCACTGGACCATCACCTGGAGTTATGGTCTGGGGTGCGATTTCGAATGACAGCAGGAGCATACTCGTGGTTATCCCCGCACCCTGACTTCAAATTTGTACTTCAATCTGGCGATTCCACCTATTGTGCTGCCACTCCAGGGGATATTTTTCAATAGCATAACGCTAGCCCACATACCGTTGTTGTAATCCAACATGCTCTAGAGCAGAGATTCCCAAACTTTTGTTTGTCACGCCCCCCTTCTGCCGGAAAGAAAACTTCCGTGCCCCCCTAAAAAAATATAGAGGTTTTTGTTAATTATCAAGAAACTACTGAAAAATTTGTGATGGTGACGTCAACTAACATGGTGGGCTGTTAATGTATCGAGTCGCAGTTATTTCGTCATCAGTATAGTCTAGTGATTATAAGCCACTCCTAAAGTAAAGAAAGTCCTTGGTAAACAAGGAAAAATATTTGCGACCTCTGCAGATTAGTGGATGCGGGCCATTATTATAAGTTCAGTGTAGCTTATTACTTTCACTCATTATAAAAAATAGTCAGTCAGTCACGGTGTTAACGAACATCACTGATTTGTACGCCTATAGCGCTCCCCATTGTCATTGAGCATAGGTTGGCATTTATTTCAACGACGACAGTTACCGAACGGCGGCAATCGCCCAGTTCTCAGAACCAGACACTGAATAAAAAATAAATTTTACGAAATAATTTTGCAGACAACACAGAACTTTAAAAAATATGAATAAAACAACTTCCTTACCTTGATTACATTCACTTGCTTCACACCATTTCTTCACCAGTATACGATTTTAGGACCACTCTTAACTTGCCATATCTAAGATAAACTTTCGCCGTGTCTTCATCCAGAAGAATTACTATTATTAGTTAAAATAATATACCACACGTAACATCAGAATCCATAAGGATCACACGCTGTATTTATATTTAAATCAGATTCACTATGTATATTTCATGTTGTTTCTTCGAAATAGTTTTTTTAATAATTTTACAGTATTACCTACAGGTGAGGATAGTTAGGAGGAAAATAACAAGTTCTCTTATAATGTGACGTATTTATTATAAAAATATTATTTCCACACACACATGGCAAGAAACAAACAAATAAATCAATGTGAAAGATGAGCTTGCATATTTTTTACAAGATTTTGAATTCTTGGCTGAATTATAGAAACTGCGCAACGTAAATCATTGGCAATACTGAGTTTGCTTCGAAGCTTATTTTTTATCGCCACTACCACTGAAAATGCTCATCGCACAAATAAGTGCTTGAAAATGGTAAATACAGTTTCATTGCTTGTTCTGCTGTCCTGGGATACATCGTGAGATATTTCACCCAAAATGAAGGCTTATCCATCTTCTGAGTCATACTTCGCTGCAGGATCATTTTTAATTTCTAAGACTTCCTCTTCTAGTCTGTCTGGCAGCACATCCACGTCAACGTGAAATGGATCCGTCGCTAACCTATAATAAATTTTATCATCACAACTGTTAGGGAAGTATCGTTTGAATTCATCAATGAGGTGCTGCAAATGGTTCGATATTTTACTCTTAGCATCTGTATCCTTAAAATCATTGTGAAATCGGGCTTCTTCCAGGATTCCAAACAATCTCGGAAAGCAGGAATAATTGCAGACTAAAATGTTACATTTCCATAGTTGCAACTTATCAGTAAACGCTTTGATGGCATCCCGACAAAAATTATGTTTGACTCTCCACCTTGTAATTTCAAATTCAATGTGTTTAAATATTCGAAAATATCTGACAGATAAGCCAACGCAACATGAACACCTGTCTTTCTAAATTCCATATACAATTCAGTTTGTTTGTTATTTTCCAACAACTGCATCACTTCGTCTCGAAGTTCAGATAATCTTCCTAGCATATTTCCTTTTGAGAGCCAGCGTACATCTGTATCAAATAAAAGGGTTTTATACTCTGCCCTCAAGTCTTCACAAAGAGCTGTAAATAACCTGGAACTTAACGCACTCTTTTTAATATGATTCACGATTTTGATGCACAATTTCAAGACATCATTGAGTTCCTTTGGAAGTGTCTTAGCTGCCAATGCTTGACGGTGTATTACACAGTGGATAGCAGTAACACTAGGGTTTTTTTTTTCTCTGACCATCTGCACGAATCCTGAGCGACATCCAAGCATTGATAGGGCGCCGTCTGATACGCCTATCAGTTTCTGCCATGATAATTCATTTTTACAAAAGAATTCAGAGACGGCTTCCATTATATGAATTGCTTTTGAAGTTGTCTTTAACTCTGTAGAAAACAGCAACTCTTCTTTAATTGCTTCATTTTCTATATAGCGAACGAAAGCTAGCAGTTGGCAACAATTCGCAACATCGGTACTCTCGTCTAACTATATTGCGAAAAACTGCGATTGTTTGACAGCCGTAACTAACTGATTTTGTATGTTTTCGGCCATATCATCAATCCGACGTTTCACAGTATTGTCAGAAAGCGACATTTGTGAAAGTTTTTGTTTACTTTCTGACTCAAGAACAATATCAGCAACTTTCAACTAACAGGGTTTGACTACTGTCTCTCCGATAATATGACTTTTCTTGGTCCTTGAAATAAGTAGCGGTAACTCGTACGAGGCTTCCAGTACCTTTTTTGATGTCTGAGTGAAGGATCCAGCAGTGTGTCCAACTTCATCCGTTTCACATTTTGCAGCAAAAAATTCCTTCGGCTTCTCTTTCAATGCAACATGCTTTGCCCACAAATGGCGTTCCAGACGAGAAGGTCTCATGGAATCATTGCTCAATACCTCATAGCAAATAACACATTGCAGCTGGTCAACACCATTAATTGGTATAGAACCAAAACCGTATTTGATATAAGCATCATTATATTTACGTTTTTTCACGACACTCATGGTGAAGTAAAAAGAAAACGAGAAGTTAACAGTATAATTTCGCACTAATACTGATTTTACTGAGGCACAACTGTGAAAGATCCAACGCGATTTCAGAAAAATCCAATGCATCAGATGTGTCAACAACTGCAAGCAACCAACTGAAATAAAGGAAAGCTACTGTCATCTGTCGGCACCTCGGATGACTGCCTGTGAGGAGGGGGTCGATGAACGGGGAAGCCCAGTCGCAGTGCAGGTAGTCTGTCTGCGACCTGGTGGCCGAGCAGGGCTCTTGCTGGGAGAAACGGGCTTTTCCCAGATTATGGCGGAAACAGCCCACTGGCACCCTAAGAATTTGCTACCTGCTCTGTGGTGCTGTTCTGAGCAGTGCAGCCCTTGGGTTTTATGAGAAAATCGTTTCCGTGCACCTATCTTTCGTTACTTATAAACGAAACGTTGTAAGATTTGAGATAACGTCAATGAATTGGTTGTCAAATTTCACAGTAATTAAGTAAGGTCATGGATACACCTCACACATCGCTGGAAACTGTGCCCAGTGCCAAGCAGTTATCTCTGTACTCGTACCAAAAGAAGCAAAGAACGTACACTAATTTCAAACGAAATTATGCCATATTTCAAAAAGGCAAAGAAAAATAACTTTTTTTCAGATAAGTAATCCGAATGAAAGATCTGCAGTACTGACCGTTCGAAAAATAGCCTCACTAATGGACTTCATTGTCTACCTAGCTGGGTTATGTTTCATTGTTAGCACTCACGACAATGTTTCCAGAACGGCGTGAAGTACTCTGCTCAGAACGAACACTTGTACTAGTTTCGCATTCAGGTCGTGCACATTTTTCTGGTGACAAAGAGCACAACCCTACCAGCTGCTCATCTGCTGTGGTGTATGCTGATAGAACATATAATTCTTTCACTAAAAAAATTATATCTGAGACAATTCTCGGAAGGCTGCCAACTTATCGTTTTGTTACTTTTCATTTCTATTGTCTTTATTGTCAGACCTGTGACAGTTTAGTAAAAATCAAAAGCTTTAGTTACCACGTTATTAAGGCGGTCGGTCGATCACAGTAACAGAATCGGTTCTCCACCATACAGGCGCTGATCTGCTACAAAGGAGGAGTCGCCCCGAACCACTCTCGATCTTTGCCACTGAGTTCAGGTCAGGTGTAGAGTGACATCCTTCCACAACGTTGGACTTGCCCCCATGCACACAGCAATCTTGCACAGATAGCTGGACATTACCCAAGAGCTGACGACCAACGTTTTCTAGCAATCTGTCAAGTCTGCCTTACATCAGGACATTTAGAGCTGTGTGCAGAAAATAACGGGGAGTAGTGCCGTGGGACAATATTCACATGTTCACAATAGATCTGAAGAGCATGTCAGTGGGTCTACAGCTGCACCGTATCATGGTAGATTTGGAGATAACTGGGCGTTGCATGAAGTTTCAATTATAAATGGGGCCTCAGCCAGTCTATCAATTTCGATAGTCTACTTGTCACCAACTACAGTGTCTCCCCTTACAGTACTCTCAGCACCAAGTGTGAGTAGTATCTTGTAGTGGGCAGCGGATCCCTTGTTCGGACAACTCGTAGTCATCAATAAATACAAACATGTGGAATCTCAGCTCACGTTTTGGGTTGTAAATTCACAGTAGGCAGAAGTCAGTTTCGTACTTGACGTCTCAACTACAATATAAGACGAAGAAAACGACACACCATGAAGGAATTATCCAAATAGGATGGAAATCCGTAGATGTGATGTACATATATAGACAAACAAATGATTACAATTTCAGAAAAATTTGACGGTTTATTCTAGAGAAAGAGCTCAATAAACTGAGCAGGTCAATAACGCGTTGGTCCACCCTTGACCCTTAGGCAAGCAGTTTTTCAGCTTGACACTCATTGATGGAGTTGTTGGATTCCTCCTGAGAGATATCGTACCATATTATGTCCAACTGACACATTAGATCGTCAAAATTTGGTTGAAGGGCCCTGCCCATAACGCTCCAAACATTCCCAGTTGGGGAGAGATCCAGAGATTTTGCTGGCCCAGGTATGGTTTGGCAAGCACGAAGACAAGTAGTAGAAACCCTGGCCATGTGCAGGTGGGCAATATCTTGCTGAAATGTAAGCCAAGGGTGGCTTATCATGAAGGGCAACAGGCACATAATATCGTCGTTGTACCGTCTTGCTGTAAGGGTGCTTCAGATGACAACCTAAAGAGATCTGCTATGACAAGAAATGGCGTCCCAGAACATCGCTCCTGGATGTCGGGCCGTATGGCGAGCGGCAGTTAGGTTGGTATCCCACCACAGTCTCTTCAGTCTGGAATTGGGCAGCATCTGGCATGATATCCCTCAGGAGTCAATCAATCCCAAGCTGAACAGCTGCTTGCATATGGGTCAGAGGTGACCAACATATCATTGACTATCTCAGTTTGTGAAGCTCTTTCTCGTGAATAATTCATACAGTTTTTCTGAAAATGTAATCATTTGTTTGTCTGCACATTACATCACATCTGCCGAATTCCATCAAATGCGGATAATTCCATTGCTTTAAATAAACGTGTCCCGTTTTATTTATACATTGGAGGATGCACAGCCATCATAATTTACGACACACAGCCGAAGACGTGCTCAGGATGTGGCAAAGTAGGCCACATTTAGTCTGAAATTTGCAAAGGAGGAAAGGGCAACTGCAATCAGTGGACCTGATCCTTCCTCTGTTGCTGACATCACTACATGTGACATATGTGGAAGTGCTCAAGAATGCTGTAGGTACGTTGCCACCTCACACAGGCTGAGCGACATTCCACAAATGACTGAGGCACTTCAGAAGAAAGAGGTGACTCCCACACCCATTACAGCACTTGTTTATGCCCCGAGAACTACGTCGACAGATGATGAAAATGTCGATTGAGGCAAATATGTTGACTCCATGACAGTACTCACAGCAGCATTCATGCCAGACCAGTGGGACTCATTGTCATCGTCCACAACAGAAGCTCAGTCACATAAGCAACGATCGCCCAAGAAGCGCAAGAGGAGGCGAAAGACACTATCTCATGACTCCGACAAAGTCATAGGCAGATGATGCTTCACCTCACCCAAACGATAATGCGCTGATGGAAGCCATGGAAACATTCAATCTATGTACACACACTGGACCAGACACTGTTGCGCCCTTGTCGAAGTTGGCACACTCTGATGATGACTATTGGGATGAACAATGCTCTCCTGCCACGGCAGTATCAATGCAGACATTGAACCCATTGGAGGTGCTAATGGCAGACATGTACCAGCACACAAGGCCTCGATAGTCCATGATTCACAAAATTCTGGTGGATGGAGGTAGACGCACGCGTTGACACTGAAAAGATGTCGAACGACCACATTTATCTGTTGTAATGAGTGTCCCTGGGTCTGCAGAACTGTGGCATGCCTACTGGATTGGTTCCATTCATCTCAGCACCATTGGTTCAAAAATGAAGCTTCAATTGCTGTGCAACATGCTATGAATGTCAGATGTGGACATTGCACACATGCAAGAAGTTCTTTTAAGTTCTTTTGGAGACCTTTCCAGACTTCTACAGTTATGCTTCATATGTTATGCCTGCTGATTATGCCAGTACTGGTACGGTCATACCGGTGCGAGATGGCATAGAGGATGATGATGTGACGTCTTTGTCAACAGCCAGAGGGTTAGTGATAACCACACAAGGCACACTGATGGTAAACATCTGTTTCTCCTCTTGCATTGACAACGTTGTGTCCGTTCACTTTTCTATTTGCAGGAATTCATACCTTCCTGGAATGCTTGATAACAGCATCCTTGATGGTGATTTCAACATTGTGCTTCATCCGAAAGATGAGTATCTCAAGTACACCACATATCTTGAACTCTGTTTGCTGGTGCAAGAACTACACCTTCTAGACACTTAGGAAAAGGTGCATGGTGACCGCGCAGGATACACATACATCACCAGTCGCTCTGCAGGTCGTCTCGATCGCACTTATGTCTCCCTGATCTAGTGGCAGTAACGATGTACACAGAAAAATGGCCATTAGCCTTTTACGATCATAGTGCATACAGCTGCACTGTCTCCCTCCGTAGTCAGAAGGTACAGACGAGTCTTGGCTGCTGGAAAATGAATGTAACGCATCTTCAGTAGCTGGTATGTCGTTAACTCATAGTGGACACATGGACTGCCTGTGAATACCGATTGCTGAGATAACCCTCCACACTGAAATGGTGGCTCGAACGTGCCAAATCGGCACTGCGGCAAGAGGTGATGCCGTATGATAGAGAACGGTCGCTTTGGCATATGGCAGAATAATTAATACTTTATGTTGCTATGAGAACTCGAGGTAACCCCACTGTCACAGACAGGCGTAGATTCATTACATCAAGATCACCTCACATATGCGGCAATGTCTCGAAGGTGTCGTGGTGGAAGCAGGGTGTAATGATCGCATCAGTAGTGAACCTCCGTTTATGCACCATATTCTTTACTGCGACTACTAACTATGATCCTCGATCTTGACATGCCATGTGGACGATGTTTGAGCCCACAGGCGGACACTGTGTATGGATTCATTGACCACTACTGACAGTTTTAACATGAGGAGCATTACGATGGTGCTGCTTTTGCTGAAGTGCCACAGTCGATACTGAGTACTCTCGATGGTCCAGCACCAGAGTCTTATATTGCCAATTACGTGCACAGAGGTCGTGGAAGCCACACTAAAAGGTACAAGCAACAAGTCCTTGGTTCCGACTTAAGCCCTTGGAGCTATACTGGGCCATTCAATTCGTAGATGGATGTCGACCTATCAGGAATTGATGACACTTACTTTTCCACTGCCTCTGTCCATTGTTAAAGCTCTGGTTAACCTGACCCCCAAGCCAACAGGGGGATCAGGAATTAAGCATTACAGCATGCTGACCTTGCTCAACAGTGAGTGACATTAAGATTTTCACAGGACCTCGGGCGGCGCACATTAAGAGCATGAAAGCATCTTGGCCCAGTACTTTCCATGGAACAAACATCCACGTGAGTAGCTAATAATATCAGATGGCGCTTAATGACTATCGCGAAGTGAAAGCCCTGGCAGTGGCTCATCATCTCTCAGGTGCCCTGATAACAGTGGACTTTCAAATGATTCAAATGGCTCTAAGCACTTTGGGACTTAACATCTGAGGTCATCAGTCCCCTAGACTTAGAACTACGTAAACCTAACTAACCTAAGGACATCACACACATCCATGCTCGAGGCAGGATTCGAACCTGCGACAGTAGCAGCAGCGCAGTTCCGGACTGAAGCGCCTAGAACCGATCGGTCACAGCAGCCGGCCAGTGGACTTTGACCATGTTTTCTACAGGGTGGGCTATGATTTCCTAGCACTGGCCCACATGGCTTTCCCCTGGCCTTTATCAGTGTCATGCTGTGGCTTCTGCATGGTGCATCATCCAAAGTGCTGGTTATGGTGGGTCTCCTGTCTGTTTCGATATCAGTCCATCACAGTTGCACGCTCTCAATGATTTTATATGCAGTTGCTCTTGAACCACTTCTTTGCAAATTGAAGCGTTTTCTTTCACGGATAATGTTACGAGCGCGCACATTTCATTGCAGAGCAAATGCAGATAATCTGGTCTTTCTGGCCCAATTGGGACACACTTAAATGCCTGGGCATTACCCACGATGTCCGCCACACAGCGGCGATTAGTTGTAGGTGCCTTCTACAGGCAGTCCGAATGGGTGTCAGGAGGCACTTGTTAGAAACACTGGATACGATCCAAAGAGTTACCTTCATTAACACCCACATGACATCCATAATACCGCACCTGGCTCATACTTTCCCGACAACGGCTGTGATGGCGCAAAGGCTGCCGGCACATTCAGTTATTTCATCACTGCTTGATGTATCCTCAAGATATGCTATGAAACTCTCACTCTTCCCACATGCACTGGTTGGTTGCGTCTTGTCAGCGTCTTTGTGAACGCAGTGGCGCTGTATGCTAGCACATTGGCTAAACTGTGGACTCATCGCTGCAAAAATGTCATTGGCCTCCTGATTGAAACACTGACATTTGCGTCCGCCTTCCGCCCACTGCCATAGCATACGTCGCTCCATCTCCGTCACATATCAAGACCTTTTTCCTTGGATACAACTATGAGTATGCTGAGCACCAACTGCGAGGGACATATATCATCTAATGATGAGCAGCCGTGCCCAAAATGTGATTGAGAGTCACTGTCTGACAGCTCTATGGCCCGTGCTGTGGTGAGTCTTCTACTGTGACTTATTTGGTATGACCGTGTGAGCCTCCTGAAACCTTACTATTAATGAGAAACACGAGACACGGGTTCGACCACACAATATCAGCACGGTTGACTCCCACATATGCTCACAGTGTCACGTGTTGGATAGGAATAAGCATCGCCTAGTACGTGGACTCGCAGCAGACAAGTGGCTGCTGGTACAGGGGATCCTCCCCTATTATCTTTGAACTGCACCATACATGATCAAGCTACTTATGTTACTCTACCTGGAAGACATGTATTTTCCCTGTATGTAGGCCCATGCTCTGATGTGGATCAAAGAACTATCAGTTTACTATCTTCTCCGAAATGACACAAAGGATGTGCTCGACTATTTGGCATTTTTATAGGACTGACATGACTCTGACCAAACTTTCCCGATACCATCAGCTTTTTGCTAATTATTTGGGTAGTTTTTTCATGGATCTCCCCAGCAGTTGAGATGTACCAAACAGGAGAATATGCTGCTCTTATTGTGAACCCTGACATGGAACACGGAACTACGAATATATTCGCGCCAGCCACGCACCAGGGATCTGGCACTCATTCATTTTTTTCATTAAACTGTGTTTGCCGAAAATGTTTTGCTTTTGCTTGAAGAAATCTTCCGTTTTTGTATATGCACACATCTACAAAAAAACTGTTACAATACAGCACCCCAGCGACCTGATTCATTAACTTTGTTTTTCTCATGCAGAAAAAATAAAATATAACAACAGCGGTTAAGGCGACTGCTTGCACAAGGGACGAAATCTGCTTTTGAGTCCCTGTCTGGCACAAATTTTCACTGACACCAATACATTTTGCAGCTGGAGTTTCACCATATTCGCAAATGCGAGTATGATTATTGTATTTCATACAGCTAATTTTCGCAATAGTTCCTGTTCCTTCAGTCATTCATGTATGCCTGAAGAATATTGCAGAGCACGCCGAAAGAACATAGGCACTGCAATGTAATAAAATTTAAATTTATATTCGAACACTTGGTACTGTTAGATTGCACTTCATATCGTGTCAGACTTGGCCAGCATCACTTATTTTACTGGACAAATAACAAAGCTCGACTATTTCTTTGAGTTATTCAGTTCCTAAAATAATTCCCACAGCATCGCCTGATGTAACTCTACATCATTCCATTACATTGTGCATCCTCAATTTATAATCTCCTTTCAAAAACCAACCGCTTCCCCTCCAGGGACTTTACCATCTCAGAGAAAGTTCGAAGTTTTAATTCCTGCTCCCCAAACTTTAATTCATTTTTCAAATTTCTTCTTGGTTTCCTTAACTGCTTTTTCAAAGTACAGATTCAATAAAATCGGAGACAGGCTAACCCTCTCTTACTGCTTTCACAACTAATGCTTCTTTTTCGTGTCTTTCGACTCTCATAACTGCAGTCTGGTTACTGTAAAAGTCGAGAATAACCTTTATCTCTGTGTGTTTTATCCCTGCTACCTTCAGAATTTAAGAGTGGGGATTTAGACTCGTGGGCCATGCACTCGCACGAGTGCCATAGCGCTCAGTTCTGATGCACATCCCCACCCCCCTCCCCCCCCACACACACACAACCACCACCACAATGCCGCGCTGTCAGACCACTTGGAGAGGGGAAAACTGCCAACACACCGCTTTTACATAGCAGTGCACTCGCGCAGCATACGACTTGGGTTTATATTTCAAATTTCTCAACTACATCGATTACAAACAAAACAAAATTTCAGTATTATTTAATTATTTATGGCGCGCTGAAGGCATAATATTACTTTTGTCTTGTACAAATAATCGCCGGCCGGTGTGGCCCAGCGGTTCTTCAAATGGTTCAAATGACTCTGAGGTCATCTAAGGTCATCAGTCCCCTAGAACTTAGAACTACTAAACCTAACTAACCTAAGGACATCACACACATCCATGCCGAAGGCAGGATTCAAACCTGCGACCGTAGCGGTCGCGCGGTTCCAGACTATAGCGCCTAGAACCGCTCGGCCACATCGGCCGGCCCTCCAGTATTCGGTGAAATTGTTCTAGAAGTATAATACCTCCCAGCCCACGTACACTAGCTTCTTCTTCCATTTCTATAATATTGTTTTATAATATTGCCTGTTAGTTCGTTTCCCTTGTATAGTCTTTCC
Source organism: Schistocerca gregaria (assembly GCF_023897955.1). NCBI lineage: Eukaryota > Metazoa > Arthropoda > Insecta > Orthoptera > Acrididae > Schistocerca > Schistocerca gregaria. The sequence continues at coordinate 61,705,624 of NC_064931.1, forward strand.
ATACATTCCAACTACCTTTCAGCTTTCCCTTCTTTGCTTACTACTGCCTTGTCAACTGAGTTCTTGATATTCATACAACAGCTTTTCTCCGAGGATCTCTTTAATTTCCCTGTTGGCAGTATCTGATTTTCCCCTAGTCACGCATGCTCCTACAACCTTGCGTTTGACCTCTAGCCATTCCTAGTTGGCCATTTTGCACTTTCTGCCCTTTGCCTCTTTCATTTGAAGCATTTTTGCATTTTCTCCGTCAGTTAAAAGCAGTATCTCGTGTATTATCCACAGATTTCAGAGTCTTTTTGCCCATTTTATTCACTGCTGCCGTCACTATTTCGTCTCAATATACAATACAATACAATACAATATACTCACTTCAGAAAGGTGGGATGAGGTGAATTGTCTTCACAGGTTAAATTCTCAGGTCCGCAAAAACTGCCGTCTGACCTCTCAGCGGTATCCTAATAGCACATCAGACAACCGTGAAGAACTTGGGTGTAACTTTCCACGAACATCTCAACTGGGCAGAAGATACTATCGTGAAGTGCAGGAAGACTCTCGCTTAGTATTATTTCCTCAAGAAATTCGTGATATATTTCCACGCGATCTGGAACGTAGAACTGCGGAATCGCTAGTTCTGTCGAGCCTCCAGTACTGCGACGTAATCTTATTCGCCACGAGTAGTGAAAACTCTAGACGCTTAGAACTAACCGTGAATGACTGTGCGCGTTACATCCACATCATCCGCTCCTGACTGGGTGATAGAATGGCTGCGGCCTGACAAGTTAACGTAATTACACGACGATATGTCCCCGAGCGATATGCCGTGGTCGGGAAGACGATAACTGAAGCCTACGTACAAACATACAGATTTACGTTATCCGTGAAACCCCTAACTCGCTTTATGAAATGCCAGGCGGGTTACTTTGAAAGCGTACGGCCGATCTTCCTTCTCCGTCATCTCGTAATCCTAGCTTGTGTTCCGCCTCTAATGACCACGGTGTCGACGGGGCGTTAAACCCCCCACCTTTCTTTACTTTCTTGTAATACAATATGTCTACTGCTTCCGCTCCTTAAGCTGGCGGAAACGGGACGAGTTAGCTAGCGTTGCGCTCTATGCGTTTTCTGGCGTCACTTCCCGATATTTCACGTCGAAGAGCCATTTCGTCACGTGAAACACCAAATAAGTTCTGCGATATTTCAGCGACGTGTCACGTAAAGTAGAATCGATAGGAAGCAAGAAAGCTCTCTACGTCACAAGCAGAAAGTTTTAGGCCCGCAGAAAGCAAGACGCCATACTGTGCTTGTTACTGTTCAGTAGAAGCCCATATTCGGTGGGTTTTATGTTATACCTTGCACGCCACGCTGTTTTTAAGCACCAGAACATGAATTTCTCGAGGAAGAATCGTTATTGGTACGATTTATTGTAATAAAAGGACACAAAACGTCTTATTAGTGGTTAAAGAATTTTCGTATTAGTTACTATCGCGTGTCATCAGAGTAAGCCATTTTAGGCATCCAGACACTAATGATTCATGAACAACATGTCGTTCTTGTTAGGACTTGTTACAATTAAGTGTAAATTAATAGCATTTTTGCGATTAAAGCCTACAGAAGACTATAAGATAAAATACAAAGTTGTAAGAGCGAGGCTACAACTTATCCTAGTAAATAGAGGCACAATTTTGCGGAAGAGAAATTACGTCGAAATAGGGTCGAGTCATGTTAAATCTCTTTTCTTTTCACCTTCGGGTTTTCCAAAAGGTTGTGGTACCTTCTTAGGAAATTAATAGAAATAATTTCTGTAACACACTATGTTATGTAAATGTAAGTGCGTTCTCTGTCGGGAGTGAAGTTGCTCAAGTTGGCGTAGTTTTATAAGCTGTTGTCCTTGTTGACAGGACATGTATCCTTCCTTTTCCTCTTATTATACGTCCACAGATAATGAAGTTTTTACGAGTATTTTTGTATACCACAGTCAGAACAACACGACTTGCATATGATCAAAGGAAGAAATGTATGTTTCAACGTGGGAATTTTACGCTTGTCGAGTTTCGTGAACAAACTGTATTGTTTGCGAGCCAAATAAAGCCGACAGCTACCACCAGAGAGCGCAAAATCACTTTACCTGATCGTCCAGTGTGCCGACGGCGCTGTGTCTCGAGACGTTGGATATCCCATCTGCGTGCACCTCAGCGTTAACTGCTTCGTCCCACGTCTCGACGGCTGCAGTGTGCATGCAGCCACATCAGAGATCCTGTACCTGTCATATCATCATAATCGCAACACGAGGTCTCTCTTATCTTGTATCCTGGCTGTACCCATCCATAAAACAAAAACAATCGCAAAATCCTTCTTTGTTGCAGTTGTCCACTTCTGGAGAAAGCTACATTACACTAGGTGCAGAAGTGCATTTAAGAAAAAACTGAACCATGTCCTTTTCTCAACCTCCAAACTTTTTCCAAAAATTAACCCTTATCAGCAGTTTTCTTTCAAACAGTGAAGCAAATCACTCCACCTCCAGCCAGTCACGCTTCTTTCTCTTTTCGCTTCTCAGTGAGTCTCGCTCTTTCCTGCCTGCTGCCGTGATTACTTGTGTTCTATTCAGTGTTTTCCTTCTCTCCCGTTTCCACCTCATTGTCACGTTCACTTGTGCCAGTGCCCCCAGCTCACACGTGATTGGAATCTGTCTTTGTTGTTCTAGTTTCCACGAACTAAAGTAAACTCGGCTTTTTTCTACGTAGGTTTTTCAGAAAGTAACTTACACATTCGGCCCACGCTAAGAACATTGTGTAACTGGAATAGCATACTGTCGAAAGAGAGTACATGTTCCGGGTTTTCTGCAGATACAGTTCTGTTGCGGTAAGGATAACAGATGACAGATATTTCACCGTTTAATCCGATAACCCTCCTCAATCAATCAGTCAATTAATCAGTCAAGGGTAACAGGTGTATGGGGCGGCAACTGGAAACGTACTCCAAAGTTAAGTCTGCGGGACAGTATGATTCTTGTGGACAAAACGTCTAAATTGCACACGAGTTTTACTCTGAAATTCTGACAGTGTGTGGACTAAATGTATTGTCGCGTTGAACCCTAATGAAATAGTGCCAACCATCTGATTGGATTGGATTGTTTGGGGGGAAGAGACCAAACCGCGATGTCATCGGTCTCATCGGATTAGGGAAGGACGGAGAAGGAAGTCGGGCGTGCCCTTTCAAAGGAACCATCCCGACATTTGCCTGGAGCGATTCAGGGAAATCACAAAAAACTTAAATCAGGGTGGCCGGACACGGGATTGAACCGTCGCCCTCCCGAATGCGGGTCCAGTGCGCTAACCACTGCGCCATCTTTTTTTTGTTGTCTCATTTTGTTCGTTTTCGTTCGTTGTATCTGCTCGGTGCGGACGTCGCAAGACACCCGTTTCAGTTCGTTGTTGATCCATTAACTCATTTTTTTTTTTTATTACAGAGGGCTGCTAACCCTCTGACCGAACACGCTGAGTTACCGTGCCGGCGCCTCGCTCGGTCCAACCATTTGGCCGCACAGACGTGAGTCATACTGATCGGGAAGTCCAACTCTTTCACCATGTGACTTCCATCTTTTCAGCAAGTTGATAGAACATCTGGGGGAAAGAGACTTTCCAAAGATTAGAACAATGACATAGCGGTTTTCTAATGGCTCGGTAACCTATGAGCGGATTTCTGCTGTCGAGAAACTGAGCAATTAGCACAACTTTCGGATCGTTGTTTACTGAGTCAGAGGCTTGGTGACTATGTTGAAAAATTGTGTCAGGTATCTATGTAGCTTTGATGTGTTCTGAAGTATTCAATAAACGCCACTTGGCCTGCCGTAAAAACGTTGAACTTCGTTTTGCTAGTCTCTTCGAATTACAAATATAAGGGGCAGTCAAATGAAATCGAGACAGATGGAAATCGTAAGTAAACTGTTTATTATTTCAAATTTAACCGTCATAACTGTTAACACATTTATCCCACTGTGAAACAAGACTATCAATGCCTTCATGGAAAAATGTTTGCAGTTGCCTAGGAATCATGTTTGTACCTAGGCACGCATCGAAAGTCTGAAGCAAATCGACAGCCACGAACGTCTTTATTCAGGCTCCAGAAATATAGAAATGGCATGGTGAGAGACCGACACTGCATGGAAGATATATATGTAAGGGCTTCCCAGCTTAACATCTACAGAAAGTTCGGAACGATTCGAAATGTAGGCGGGCCCACATGTTACCAAAGTTGTTTCGACTACGCTGCAGAAGTTTCGTTGGGAAACACTTACACATACACATCCTTCATACAGGCCCTATTTCTCCCCATATTTTTGGATCCCCGAAGAAAGACATTCGTGGCCGTTGTGGTTCGGACGAAGAGGTACTCGTCTCGTTACAATCACGGTTCCGTCAGCAATTGCAAACATTTTTCCATGAAGTCACTGACCGTCTTGTATTAACAGTTACGGCGATTACTTCTGAAACAATATGCAGTTGACTCAGTTTTTCCCCATCTGTCTCGTTTTCATTTTCTGCTCTTTGTATTATAGTTACTTCTAACCGCCAGCCGATGTGGCCGTTGTGGTTCGGACGAAGAGGTACTCGTCTCGTTACAATCACGGTTCCGTCAGCAATTGCAAACATTTTTCCATGAAGTCACTGACCGTCTTGTATTAACAGTTACGGCGATTACTTCTGAAACAATATGCAGTTGACTCAGTTTTTCCCCATCTGTCTCGTTTTCATTTTCTGCTCTTTGTATTATAGTTACTTCTAACCGCCAGCCGATGTGGCCGAGCGGTTCAAAATGGCTCTGAGCACTATGGGACTTAACATCTATGGTCATCAGTCCCCTAGAACTTATAACTACTTAAACCTAACTAACCTAAGGACATCACACAACACCCAGTCATCACGAGGGAGAGAAAATTCCTGACCCCGCCGGGAATCGAACCCGGGAACCCGGGCGCGGGAAGCGAGAACGCTACCGCACGACCACGAGCTGCGTGGCCGAGCGGTTCTAGGCGCTTCAGTCCGGAACCGCGCGAGCGCTACGGTCGCAGGTTCGAATCCTGCCTCGGGCATGGATGTTTGTGATGTCCTTAGGTTAGTTAGGTTTAAGTTGTTCTAAGTTCTAGGGGACTGATGACCTCAGATGTTAAGTCTCATAGTGCTCAGAGCCATTTGATCCATTTCTGAACCATCTAACTGTTGTTTTCCATACTAAACGTCTTTTTATAACATCTATGTCTCTGAGTGAAAATAATGTAAATTATGTAGACTGCCTGGTCAGATGTAAAAGACATCATGTTGGTTCTAATCTTGCCAAGATAAATTAATCAATCAATCAGCACATACAAAAAGGAATACGTCGGAAAAGAATACATTTTTATGTTATAAAACACTGTAGTTCATTGCTACATCGAGAAATCTTCTCCTTGTTCTTGTAAGTAATGGCGCACCAGATTTCTATGGCTTTGTAAGTAATGACGTGCTAGTGCAAGTCATCAAAAAGGGGAGCCACAAGCGTTGCTGCCAGCAAATGCATATTGTAGGGTTGTCCGTCCTCAACATCGCTACTAGCCTTCCTTCATGGTAGGAGTCGCCGCTTTGTGTCTGTTAATGACGTCCGTTCTCCTAGCATGCACTGCTCGCACCCGCTAGTCGCAGCGTCTTTGATACCGGCGGGAGGTTTACTTGAATGACAAGAGCGTGTCGTGCCGGTAGTCCCTCTCGCTAAGCAAACTCCGACCGCCCTTTCGCTTCAGGACTTGACTCCTTTCTTCGTATTCTGCCTACGGTGGTCCTTTGTGGCGAAGCATACGATTTTTCTGTCGCCTCGTGTTGATAATCCGGACCTGAACACTGTCTCTCTTAGCGTCTGATGCTCTTAAACAGTCGTAACTAGATTACAAATTAAAAACAACGAAACTATGAAAAATAGGTAAAAAAAGAGAATAATCAAAGACGAATGTCCAAGTTTTCCAACCATTCAACTGCTTTAGAGACAGCATGATGCAGTTCCTCCAGACACCCGGAGAAAGGACATAATGAGCACACCGGAACGATATGTGGCACCATCTGCTGCAGCCACGGCTGCATCATCACCTGTAGAGAGCAGTAGCTCTTCTCACTCTCCCACGTATGATTTTATTCCGTTGGCGCCATATGACGAGAGGAAGATTGCAGCGTGTGAGTTTAACAGTTAGGTTCTTGACTCGCAGGAAGCCTTGCTGGAATGAAGCCAGTCGCAGGACTGAAACAACTGGCTAACAGGGTAATGAAGAGTCTCCAGGCTGAGTGACGAGAGTTCAATCGAATTCTGGAACCTTGCTGAATAATATCATGTACACTGCAGTGCCTGTATTGTTCAGAAGTACGTGCTGGCACCGGTGGACGAGAGGTTCTAGGCGCTTCAATCTAGAACCGCGCGACTGCTACGGTCGCAGGTTCGAATTCTGCCTTGAGCATGGATGTGTGGGATGTCGTTAGGTTTAAGTCGTTCTAAGTTCTAGGGGACTGATGACCTCAAATGTTAAGTCCCATATTGCTCAGAGCCATTTTTGTTCAGAAGTACGATGCAACCACGGCAACTACAGCCGTTATGAAATACATGAAATGTATTCGCAGTTGCGAATATGGACAACCATAGGTTTTATAACGGAAAAACTACAATGAAACTTTGTGCCTGACCGGGACTCGAATCCCGATTTCCCGCTGATCTCGAGCGGTCGCCTTACCTTAGGCTATCCGAGCACGACTCACGGCCACCCCCGAACTTCCAACTGTCGTGAACCAAGTGTCTACGAATTGCATTCGTACACATTACGCAATTCCCGAACAGAAGGAGGACATTTTAACTGAAAGTCCGTGACTGGTGTCGCCGGATATATACAATATTACTGTGCCGGTGCCGTTAAGAAGTATGACACCATGTCCCTTCGGACAAGCATGCACAGCAGCACCTACAGTTGTCATGAAATATATTAAATACAGTCCCAGTTGCGATTACGGACATCCATCAGCTGTATAATGGAATGACAACAATGAAAATTTGTGCCGAACCAGGAAACGAACACGAATGTATGCATGCCCGAGGGCACACTGTACAGTACTTCTAACAACACAGGTATTGAAACACCGTCTTTATCCGTCGATACCAGGCAGCGAATTTCAATTGAAATGACCCTGTACGGGAATTACAGAATGTGCACGAGTGCAGGTTGTGACGCAAGAAAGACGACATACGGAAGTTTGGATCTGACTGTGGGTCGTGCACGGATAGCCGTAGCGGCTAAGGCGATCGCTCGCGTAGAGCGGGAAATCGGGGTTCGAATCCCGGTCCGTATCAATTTCCATTTTCGTCCCATCAAGCAGATGGTGGTTGTCCGTATTCGCAAGTGCGAATACATTTCTTGTATTTCATGACGGCTGTAGTCGCCGCAGTGCCTATTCCTCCGATCATACACGCATGTCCGAAGGAATTGCTTACAATACTTCTTAATAACACTGGCACTGCAATATCGTATCTTATGTATGTCATGCGTTCTCCGCATCCAAGGGCCGGCTGTTTGCGGAAATTTGACTTTATGCTTTGTATAAATGCAATTCATACTCTACTAATACACACACCAAAAAAAGTTTTGCATCACCCCGGTTCCCAGAACTCCTGAAGATAGACGTTGACCGTGGATATTGGATCACAGACACAGCCCCTTTGTTCAGAGACGTCACTAAATTCGCCCAAAGATGTAAACAACCATTCATGAGCAGCGCCTATTGTACGGAAGGAGTCCGACAGCCGATCAGTTCCAGTCATTCCCAGGGAAAGAGGTAAACGGCTCCTCTTGTCTGTAGTTCAACCACGCCTAGACGGTCTATGCCGCGATTCGATCGCGTCCGCATTGTTACTTTGTGCCAGGAAGGGTTCTCAACAAGGGAAGTGTCCAGGCGTCTCGGAGTGAACCAAAGCGATGTTGTTCGGACATGGAGGAGATACAGAGAGACAGGACCTGCCGATGACATGCCTCGCTCAGGCCGTCCAAGGGCTACTACTGCAGTGGATGACCGCTACCTACGGATTATGGCTCGGAGGAACCCTGACAGTAACGTCACCATGTTGAATAATGTTTTCGTGCGGCCACAGAAGGTCGTGTTACGACTGAAACTGTGCGCAGTAGACTGCATGACGCGTAACTTCACTCCCAACGTCCATGGCAAGGTCCATTTTTGCAACCACGACACCATGCAGCGCGGTACAGATGGGCCCAACAACATGCCGAATTGGTCGCTCAGGATTGGCATCACGTTCTCGTCACCGATGAGTGTCGCATGTGCTTCAACCCGACAATCGTCGGAGACGTGTTTGGAGGCAACACGGTCAGCCTGAACGCCTTAGACGTACTTTCCAGTGAGTGCAGTATGGTGCAGCTACGCTGATGTTTTGGGGTGCATTATGTGGGGCCGACGTACGCCACTGGTGGTCATGGAAGGCGCCGTAACGGCTGTCCGATACGTGCATGTCATCCTTCGACCGATAGTGCAACCATATCGGCAGCTTATTGGCGATGCATTCGTCTTCATGGACGACAATTCGCGCCCCCATTATGCACATCTTGTGAATGACTTCCTTCAGGAGTGGGACAATCTGGACCAACAGTGCTTTGTTGAAATTGTGGATAGTATACCACGACGAATACAGGCATGCATCAGTGCAAGAGGACGTGTTACTGGGTATTAGAGGTACCGGTGTGTACGGTAATCTGGACCACCAGCTGTGAAGGTCTCGCTGTATGGTAGTACAACATGCAACGTGTGGTTTTCATGAGCAATAAAAAGGGCGGAAATAATGTTTATGTTGATCTCTATTCCAGTCTTCTGTAAAGGTTCAGGAACTCTTGGAACCAAGGTGATGCAAAACTTTTTTTGATGTGTATAGTACGGACGACACAGCAACGACTATGTCCCTATAACTATTTTCCTATAATTATTACCATAGGTACTATTGCAATACTATTGTTTAACTCTTCAGCATTAGAAGTTAAAGTACTTTTCTATGGATATTGCAAAATTACTTGTTAACAAAATTTCCAAAGCCATGCCTAGCGATGTGTAAGAGTGTATTTCAAGTAGGTAACCTAGGAAAATAAAATAAAGCAGTAAGATATGTTTCAGTAAAAGGATAAATTAGTTCTGGTAAACTACTCAATTTTAATTCATTGTCACCCTTAGTAGCAAATGTTCCTTCTAACTACACCATTGAGAGTGGACATTATGGATCCATTACAGGAGCAATGGTTTCTTCCTACAATACATTTAACCCGTGTAACACACTTACATAAGATCTAGCAATTGAAATTTTTATATTGTTTGTAATATATATTGTTATCTTAGTTTTGTGTGAACGTTTATATACCTCTTAAAAGTAATTAACAAATAGTAATGTACATGTGTAGCCATAAGAAGTGGTAGCTGGGTGAATTCAATAAACAGCTTGTTTCTTAAAAAATCATCCCATTTCACAAGACTATATTTTCTACACAAGTGACGATACAAACTTGGGGTACATATTAAATTACGCACCGACACTTAACATTTACCTTGGCAATAGTTGTTAGTTGCAGGTTTATGTGGTCACCCTTAGGGAGCGGCGCTGCACCTCCTATAGCTTAAAGTCTTTGACGATGGTACCAGCAGTTTCAAGATACTGATTATTTTTTATTATTTTCGTGAAATTTTGTGAAACATTTTGTCGATGAACCATGCCTTCGTAAGGTACCCCTTCTGTTCAATCCACACTTTATTTCCTTATTTTCCAGTTTTACAATTTTGTGTCCTATCTGCACTTATGTAAGTTTCAGTGAGCAAAGCGGTACTGCAGAACGCACTAGTCGGGGGTACGATTTCAGTTCCCGCGTTGGCTGAAGGAGCCGGTGGACCACATGGCGTCGCTAGTGGACGGTGGTAGGAGACGCTGTGGCTAGACAAAAACCGCCCGCTACGTCAGCAGAGATGTACGTAGGGAAAGCACAGTTATTCTGGCGCGAAGCAAGTAATCTTGCGTAATAGATATTCACTAATAAAAGTAGCTTTTTCCAATTCAGATATTAGGAGAAGCATATAGGTCTTAAGTACTTTCTTAGAACAGTATTTTTAACGCTAGAAATCGATCATCTTAACCCTAGTAGCGTAAGCCTCTGAAATTGTCAAACGAACTGTACACTTGGGTCACAGTGACCCTCAACTATTTGCTGGAGAAACTGCCAGACTATAGAACATTTTATGATGAAATTGGACACTCATATGCTACATGCATTTTATTTTAACTCTGTCAGGTGCTTTTCCGATTAGTATTGGTATTAATGCATCCTTATTTCGAAACAAAGATAAAACTGTCGTGGAAGCTTTTCATTGATGTAAGTGATCCAGATGTAAATATTTTCTTTGGGGTTTAATTAGATGAAAATGCTATTAATTTAAAGAAATATGCATATAACACAAATATTTTGATATGTTCTCAATTAGTCGTAAATTTATTAATTAATTATTTTTACATTTTTGGAATATGGACTCCAATGTTCTCGGCAACTGGCCAGCCTCTTCTATTAGGGACAGCTGTGTTCGAGCAATGACCATTCCTACAGTGAACGATGCTATTTTCTTCATCGCTGTCTGAAGATTCGGCAGACTGATCGGTTTGGGCATTGTCCATGACTGCGCAGGAGCATCAGCTTTACTATCACTTTCACCATGAAAATCACTTACGTTACTTACACGGTTGAGTTGTTCTAATAGTGCTTCCTATATAGCACCATCCGTTAATAAAATGCCATTCCTACCTGCCATTTTCACGTAAATGGACTTCCCATTCAGCGACAGAACAGTTACACAATGTGTACTCCAGTGTCACAGTAACCCTTCAAAATATTTCTGTTAAATTAATTAAACAACTACGTCTCACAACTTTGAATATCCGTCCTTTACTAGGTCTCAATCAGTACTGAATTTACACTGTCAACAGCACGCAGTGTACGTGTGGTCGTGCATGTGCGGTAAGAACTAAAAAACTCCAGGGTCAAACTGACCCTGATGTACACTTTTAGGTTTAATGAATAATGTTTGAGCTAACGAAAATGTACGAAACATCACGAGAGTAAGTACGAGCAACAGGCTTTGCGTCATAGTCGCCAGTTGCCGATAGGACGCCTCGCGATTAAGTTCTGTCGTCAAGACCGAGCTATCAGGAAATTATTAGTTTTCAGTTAATCATCTCTTAATTGTGTCGATATTATCAGTTTATGGTGTTTAGTAAATAAATACATCGTAGGGGCATCCTTTTTTTAACGTTATTTCGAATAATTTAGCTTCCCGCTTCATCACTTAGAATCACAGGAAATAGAATTGCAGTTTAATGGGAAGCAGAATTGCACTTTAGTGAGAACCCGACGGCGCTGATACTGCTCCTGCGAGGCACGTAAAAATCGAGAAATTCTCGGCAAAAGAGGTAGAAAGAATCCTACACGACGACTCTCTTAAGACAGTCCAAGGACGGATTGTCTTAATCTCCGCAAAACTCGGATGGAAAAGCACGGCCAGTCATACTGTATGCCTCCTATACCATCACTTGCTAAAGCTAGACATTTTTGGAGGTTTAGTACAAGTGAGGGGTTCTTGCTCCTTCCAACAACTTGTGAACTCCGACGCCCCTTACCGACAGCTACGAATGCAGTAACTTCCAATTTTCTCCAAAAGCTATGGGCAGAGTAAGACTATCCACGTTATGCTTGTCCTGGGTATGGTAGAGGGCACATTCAGTATTTGCGAAGGGTAAATGGAAACTAGGATTCTAAACGTTGTTGTAAAAAGTATCACAAGGTTGCATCTGCGTGCAAGTAAAAAATATATCCTTGCAAAACCGGCTGGTTCTCTCGAAAATAAAAAAAGGAAACTTTGTAGTCTTACCTGTAAGTTAAAATTTTCTTCCACATCTGTCGTCTTTCATGTAAGCCTCTCCAATGAGTAGTGGCAGGAATGGCATCCGGCCTTCCTTTTCCACGAACATTGCCAAGTCCAGATTAACAAGCCGACGTTGTGAAGACATAGTATAAGGCCAGACAACGTACCAAAGACAACCTTTACATTTGTGTGATATATAGTGTAACCGTCATTTAATGGAATTTTTTTGGTGCTTTTGTGAAGGATCAAACACTTTTTATTGTTCAAGGTCACTTGCCACTTTCGCGCAATTTCGAAATTCGTTTTGATCTTTTGATGACTTTACTAGCTTTTCTGACATTGAGACGGTTCTGTCGTGACGGGAAAGTAAGACAACATTAAAATTATTTTACTGTAATTTTCTTCTCTCAGAAAATAACAAATAATGTGTTCCTAGTCCATGCGACAAGATGGTACGCAGCTCCCCTCTCGCGCAGCAGTCCCGGACGCTGGCGAACTGGAAAGGCAGCGCCGGGAGCGTAAACAGCGGCGGGGGTGGTGGTGGTGGCGGCGCAGGGGTGCGGTCAATGCACGGTGGGCCGTGACGTCACAGCTTTCGCCGCCGGCAGCGGCGCCCCACATGGCTTCCGACCTCGCCACGAAAACTTACAACGCCCGTCGCTTTCCGCGCCCAGCCCTCCGGCAGTTCGACGTGAAACACAGCGCCAGCCGTCCACACATTTCATCCTCAAGGTCACGGGTAAAAGCAAGTCCTGCTTTCAGTGTACACCTCAAGAAAACAGACCCAGTAGGGCAGTAGGGTGCCAGCAGTCCGTATTTTAAGGTGTCTTACGCTATTATGCACTAAATGTGGCTACCGTATGCACTGCAAAACCATATAAAATATTCCTTAAAAATGTGCTTGGTGTCACATACCTTTAAACACAAACACGAATTGAGTAATGAACGTCCTGGTTCTGCTATAAAATGAAGGAAATTAAGTTAATTCAAAATCACAAGTGGATCCGAAATCATCTTCATTCAATATAGCTCTCAAAACTGAATAATTTTTTTTTTTATATTTTTCGCAGACCCTGTATCATCGCATCTTTCTGGCCGTTTCGGATATAGCTTAAGGGCAAAAAAGATCTGCTGTATTCACGCCACTAAAAATACCACTCTTAACTTGTGGTTTCTCCTTACACGTCCCAATTTAAATAGACACATCATTATAATTCTTACAGCACGATAGATTTTGTATTAGAAATTACGCTTTTTTGAGTTTGCACCGCTTCTGTGAGGAGTAACAAGTTTCAGATTTAAAATAAACCTTTATCTCCTTACCTCAGTTAAAGAAAGAAAGAGCGCTGATCTACAAATAACCTCTATTTCTTAGGTGCTTCAACATCATCATCATCATCATCATCATCACAATCATCATCGTCAGTCATTTTACATCCACTAGATAAAGGCCCACTGTAGTATATTCACTGCGTTACGGTTTACAGTCCCTACCATATTGCTGCTGTGCGTTTTCTAACAGAAAAAATCCATCTTCCATTCGGCTGCCGCCTCCGTTCTATCCGATCTCTAGGAATCCAGCAAAAAAGTTCCTTTGTCTAGCTCCCATTCACCCATCTGGCTATATGTCCCGCCATTTCCGTTTATTTTCAATATAGTCATAAAAATGGCATGTGTTTGGTCCCAGTTACTTCTCAGAAGCAGAACTCTCAACGTAGGACACTACATTTCTGTGAAAATCCAACTGTTTATTCCTGTTCATGCACAACTTCTGAAATATGAATTTTTAATAATATTTCCCCAACCTAAACAGAATAGGTTACCATATATTGAAGTACGGACGGATTAAGTTAGCTCTTCGGAGCACAGACAGCGCAAGTTCCTGTTTATTCATTTAAAGTGCATGGCCTATTCTAATAATCTTTTAGCGTTTCGACTACTCACTTAACTGGCACATTGTGTCGTTTTTGACCTCAGCCTCTCCTCACACAACAAGGTGTCGCAATCTTAAAGACGTACTGATGCCGAAGGGGCTTCGAACTCTCACTTTTTTGTTGGACTCGCGTCATTTTCTGTTTAACACAGTATTTCATCTTTCTGACAGAATTAAATAAATATGTGGAAAGCTAAATAAAGTAAGCGCTTCTCAACGGAAAGGTTCGCTGTATGGCATTTCCTTGATTTCCTTCAAACTGATTTGCCTGGCTAAAGAGATCTTCAGTAAACGTGTAAGCCATACCATGAGGCAGCTTAGAATTTTTAATATACATCAGTTATTTCTTGAAGTGAAGGCGGAAAAGTGGCTGAAATATTCTATGGTCGACGAGGGAACGAACCATTTGGATTCTTATACGTACCACCTCAGCCACGAAGCAATATTATGCACTAAATTCAAATACATAAAAAGTGAACGCTGTGACAATGAAAGTACTGATAGAGAATGAGACAGGGAGGCGGGCCGAACCCGGAATTAATCATAATTTTAGTTCTCTTGCGATCCGTGACGTAAAAAAACAGAGCTAATACGGACCATTAAATAAATAACAAATTAAACGTTTACTCACGACTCATGGTCGCACACAAATTGCTTCATCAAGTGTGACCGCTATCTGGCTTAAAATAGTACGTCATCTGCCAAAACATTTTGATAAGTCTCTTTACCAAACTGAACGGTATAACATACGAGGAGTACAGAAATTTATAGTTAGCGGATTTAGCGATTCTTCATCAAGCGCCAATTGGCGACCCTTTACGAATAAAAATGAAATTTAATTATAATGAAAATATTTTTAGCGCCTAACGTCAGGTATCTCCCGTTTCTATATGTTATTGTACAGATTTTAACAAGGAACTTAGCTCCCCAATACCGTGGTCTTCAAGCAGTGACACCAGATGGTCCGTTACAGGTAGGTTTTTGCTCAAGTACGGGAAAGTTTCTTGGGAAACATATTATCCTTCTCACGATCGTTTCATAAATTCTTATTTCAAAATTTACTGAAAGAATAAGAAAATATATTCGGAAAAAATTGACAGTGTCTCCAGGAAAAGACACTAACAAACTTCTACTACACTTTCCGACATAGATTTAGGGTAGTTACTGAGTTTCTATGAAAAGCAAGAAACTGGCGGATGACCAAGAGAGACAGGCTACAGCTACGAACGAGATTTAAATACTGACGTCAAAATAATATGTCTACATAATACGTAGAGCAAGCAAAGAACCATTGTCCTTGGACCTTGTATGTTCACTATCAAAAAACGTAGTTAAACATCAAGGCTTTTGCATTTTTCAAATGAAAAACTTCATTCGGGAGTGGGGAACTGAAGTTATTGTACTAAACGTAACAAACAGAAACTGCTGGTACGGCAGTCCTGGTGTCACTAAGGATATCTTTAAACTGTATCAGCAATTAGGTCCAAGCTGACACACATTAACTTGCTATGTAATCTACATACAGACTCCGCAAGCCAACGTACGGTGCGTGGGGGAGGATACCCTGTACCACTATTAGTCATGTCATGTCCTTTCCTTTCCTTTCCTGTTCCACTCGCAAAGAGAGTGAAGGAAAAATGACACTTAATATGCCTCCGTATGAGCCCTAATTTCTCGTATCCTATCTTGGTGGACCTTAACGTGCAATGTTGTTGGAACATTAGAATCGTTCGGCAGTCAGCTTCAAATGCCGGTTCCCTACATTTTCTCAATAGTGTTTCTTAATAGTATTAAGCGTCCAGAATTTTGCGTGGGAATGACGCAAGAAATATATTAGCACGAAAATTTCTATTAAAATTGGTGCGCTGAAACGATTTAAATCAGCCGAATTCTGCAACATCCGAAGTCATTTCTCGGCACCCTTTCGTAACGTGAGTGGAGAAACTAACTAGATATAAAATATAAGACATATACAATATTCGAGAACTTGACATACTGGCTTTCTAAAATATTCTAAATGGATTCTTAATTTGGAGATAAACATACACGTACTTTATTGTCTGCTATTTTGTGAAAAACTGACATTTCGAATCTATACAAAATGTAGGTTGATTCCTTCAAAGAAGAAGGCAGTAACCAATCACTACTGATAATGCTATTTATTTACGTAAATAATGCCGTAAGCGGTTTCGAAACGACAGGTTTTTCTTCAGACTGCTGTTCACCTCAAGATGCACATTTGTCGGATTTCATTAAGAATTTTTTGGCACTGTTGTATTTGGGATATCTCTTTCTTTGTGTAAATAGCCCATGTGGCAAAAACTTTTTAGTGTGTGTGTGTGTGTGTGTGTGTGTGTGTTGCTTTACGCAATGCGGTTATATGCAAATCATATAAGTACTGCATATAGTCTACAGTATTTCGTGGAAACAAAACACAAGCCAGCAATATTCCAACAACATTACGCGGGATTTTCGAAGCAAGTAAAATGTGCTACAACTATTCAGTCTTAAATATTTGTTTTCATTTTGTTCGAGCGTTATCATGGCTTGTTACGTTCAAACAGTTAGTTTCTAACATCGTTTTTTTCCCTTTTTTTTTACCGTAGACCACCACTATCTCAAGAATCTCTCATCAAAAGGGGGTATAAAGAGCCGAAAACTTACATAAACTTCAACAAATGTGCATCTTGATGTGAAGAGCCGTCTGTCGGTTCGAAACCCGTTGCGGCCCTGTTTAAGTAAATATATAGCCTTCTCAATAATGGCTGGTTGCTGTCTCCTTCTCTGAAACAATCAACTATCTTTCATTGTCTTACACAGATTCGCACATTGACCTGGACAGAAGCTTCCCCACCCACTGCACAACAACAATTCACAACGCAAATTTTCCACGACAGTCGTGGATTTTCTTGGCGTTAAACACTCCCGCGAAATCAGAAACACCGCGTTTATCTTGGCGCTCTTATCTCTCGGTTCAGATCCCCAGTGATTTACAATGTACGATTAAGTGCTACGTTGGTGCTCGGTTCATGTTGACCTTGGCAGGCCGATTACATCTCATAATGAGTGAGGTTGTCTAAATGATACCTGACTTGAGCATTTTCTTATGAATCTACAAGGGAATGAACAAAAAATATGGAAACGCCAAAACTACAACACACTGAAATGCCGGCCAGCCAGCAGCCTGCGTCGTAAGCTTGGGATGGACCTGCAATTCCCAGCTTATGCACCACCCTTCGTTTTGATTTTGTGCTGACAGGGTTCGCGAGTGCGATATTCAGTTGTGCAATGACTTTTCAGCTGTCGTCCTCCCATTTTTCGTCACAATCCTCTTCAATGACCGTCTGTGACGTAGCGACTTAGCGGATGATATTGTTCCGCTTTCCCTGTATACGGTATAAATCTTCTGTACGGTGCCTCTCGAAACACCAAACACTTCGGCTATCTTGGCAACGGAAGCATCCACCGTACGTGCGTCAACTATTTGCCCGCGTTCAAATTCACTTATCTCCGACATAATGCACTCACAACTACACAGAACACAGTTGTGACAACGAATGACATTGAAAACTTCGCCGTCAAATTTAACAGCGACGCCTGCAGACTCGGCTATTATCTACATTTATGTTCGAGCATACATTTCTCGCGGTTTTTCTATATTTTGATCTGACCCACGTACAGCGACCTTCGCTTAGCGCATGACGAGTCTAAAACCACTCAAAATCCGTTACACTCCCCAGTACAGCTTACGCTCGATAAGCAACTTCTTTTTTTCTCAATGATTGCGTTTTGCCGGCCGGAGTGGCCGAGCGGTTCTAGGCGCTACAGTCTGGAACCGTACGACCGCTACGGTCGCTGGTTCGAATTCTGCCTCGGGCATGGATGTGTGTGATGTACTTAGGTTAGTTAGGTTTAAGTAGTTCTATGTTCTAGGAGACTGATGACCTCAGAAGTTAAGTCCCAAAGTGCTCAGAGCCATTTGAACCCATTTGATTGCGCTTTTTTCTTTCAAACTTCGAGTTTTTGACACATGATTCTTTTTTTCTTTACAGGAGAAATTTGCAGAGATGCGTGAATGGAAGAGAACCTCGACGCTAGTCAATATGAGGCTAGGGCAGTCAGTGGTCGTCAAACTGCGATTAGAGTCAGATGTTCGTACGGCACGTGGTTCTCAGCTGTATTTTATAATATGTCTCTACTAACAGCAGAATCCAAAAGCGGCAACTAACGTTAACAGCTGCTTAAGAGTGTATTTTTCTTGCTCAGTAGCAAACAAAAATACTTACAGAGAGAGTAATATTTTTAAGATGTGCTTAATTTTAATTGACATCGATGAATTCGGCCGTCAGCTAGGTAAAGTTTGGCACTTACGTCATGGAAGCGTTGTATGTTAATGTAAGTGAGAGGCGGAATATTTCATTTTCTTGTAATGCTGGCAACTCACGAGCGTGCACAGTTGACACCGATCACCTGCTACGGTATAAATGTCAAACGGAACTAACGTGGATTCGTGAATGCGCATTATAAAGATCGTCATTTTCAAATGTGGTACATGTTTGTAGCAAGCAATATGAAATCAAATTAACGTTGTTGTAATATAACACAATGGGTAAAATAAAAATGACATTCAAAACATATAATAAACATCTGTGATCGTGCCTCATATTGCAGTTACTGTTACTAATTAATATAACATACTAATGCAAGTACGTTACCAATTAATAGTAAGGTCGGTAGGGGAAGATGAGGTAAAGTGGCCAGGATGGGAAAAGCGGTCACGGAGTATTTTGTGCCCTAAACTGCGTTGCTGTCTGCCGAGACTTTGTCAGGGAGGTTATAATATACATCGCCGTTCTTGTCAGTGAGATTGACAGAGGAAGTTTCTTCCGTTACCTTTTAGAAGAAAGCTTTTTTGTTTGGAGTCGTCTGATAAGTCATTTATAAGCGTATTATCCTTGTTACTTCACTTGTGTGGGGTGTAATATGAATGTTTAAACATCTTTTTACCTACAGATGAAGTTCCTGGCTATTTATTTCTTCGGTGGCTCACTAATGGTGACATGGCGCCCGATCTGAAAATGTGGTTACACTACTCGTCGGGAAAAGTGGTGAACGTGTTCACACCACTAGGAGTTGGAAGACACGCATAAAACTGACTTCTAAACCCTTTTATGTACAAAACTATCATCTGCCGTTCTACCCGTTTGTGACAATTTTGATTTAAGTTATATTATCTAAAGCAGTCTCTTTGTTATTTTTGGCCTAATAAAAAATTCAGATTGAAAACGGCCTGCTGCAGCTGCTTGGTATTCTTTCAGATACTAAGGTGTGAAGGTGCCTAGAAAATGTGCCCGCAAGCAGAAAAACTAACATGGGCTCCTGCTACGATGGCACTGGCCACACGCTACCGGCTTAGATACGGAAAATTAGTCACTATCTAACTCTTCAGAAAAATGCATGTGGTTAAAATATATTATTTTCTTTTTCACTTAAAATTATTTTGTGTTGTATCAAATAATGTGTAGATTAAAAACGCAACGGTCTGGAAGTGGTAAGTTTCTATCAGTAACCATGGTTTGGTGAAATTTTAATTTCCCTTTTAGTGGCCACTTTACCACCTCCCTCCTTACCCCCCTCCCCCCGCCCCTTTCTCTCTGTGGCAACTTGACTAGTTGGAGATACCCGATAACCATTTGTAGCAATGCGAAGAGCTGTCATCACAACAGTTGTGATGCTTATAAACAAACATAGCTATCATTTCTGCAAGAGAAAGAATTCGAATAATTGTGTTAAAACGAGACGGCGCAGCGGCGTATAACGTCCCCATCTGGGTCTATCTTATTTTTCCACACAGCTATCAGTTTCAGACGACTCAGCTAACGTTGCAATATCAAGTGCGGCCAGTGATATTTTTCTTCGGCTCTCAGCTCCCAAATCATCAAACTTAAGCAGCCGGAAAATTTCGCACGAACAGCGTATCTCCATGACCAATTATCAAGTTTCTGCGTATGAACAGTCAAAGCACCAAAGAGGAATAGGTGCAACAAGCGCAAAAGGTATCTGATATCTCATTTTCAACATACTAAGGTTAGGTGCAAAGTTTACGGTCAGGGATAGAAGAAAGAAAGACGGCGGTTTAACGCCTGGTTGACGACGTGCAAAATTTAGATGGATACAAGACCGTTTTGCGGAAAGAAATAGGTCGCATCCTTTTCAGAGAAACCATCCCAAAATCGATGTCAAGAGATTTAGGTAAAATCTGTATCAGGCTCCGCGGGCGGAGATTTGAAGCGTCGCTTTCCCGAAGGCGAGCCGTCTCGAATGACCTCGATGTCGACTGGACGTAAAGCCGTGATCTTCCTTCCCTTTTCCTTCAGAGTGTGAGTCCAGTGCGTTATTCTGAGCCACCTCGTTCGGTCGGCTGGGCATAGAGAGGATGTTGATGTTAGCGGATTTTGTTTTATTGGTACATAACGCGTAAACAGTAACTTAGATCTCAAATTGCTCTACGAACTAATTTTGCTTATACGGATTTTTGGTGCAGCCGTGACCTGTTTCATTCAGATGGGTGCACTGGAATACCATGTCATTGTAAAATTCTTAGCTTTAGATGGTTCGTTGCCAACGGCTATTAATATTTAGGTTGAGAAGGATTATAAAGAGCTTGCTCTTCATTTTCGACAGTCAATAAATGGATGAATTCAAACCTGGTCGTACTTCTTTCGAACACGATTCTCTCGAACGATATTCCATGAAATCACAGAAAAAGTATTCAGTATGGCAATGGGAGACTAGGTTACGTGACGAATCTACTGTTGCAGAACAACTGTAAGCGGATTACTAGATGAATGTAGCTAAAGAACATCTCAGTGTCAGAGAGGTATTGATTAGCGATACGGTTAAAACGGAGCAAGGCAGCTGTGACTTCTATGGATTTTTTTTTAATTCATTGGTTTTCGTGTCGTGCCCGTACAGCATTCTCAACAGTGGAATGTCAGTATGAAGATACGAACGTAAGGACAACACAACACCCAGTCCCTGAGTAAAGACAATCTCCGAGCCGGCCGGGAATCGACCCCGGGTCCCTCTAGTAAGCAATCCGCCGCGCTGACCGCACAGCTACTCAGGCGACCTTCTCTCGGTGTACGTATATTAGGCGGCTGACGTCTGGCAGCATTCAGTGTAATTTTTAGTAGTAGTAGGTTAGAAATTACATGTAGTGTTAATGTAGTTTCTGTAACTACGAAGAAAAAATAATTTAAAAAGTACGTCTTGAAGTAGATCAGCGATCATTTTGCGAAGAATCAAGTAACGAAATATTCTGTATGATAAAATTGTAAAAAGACATGCATGGATAATACTCTGTGGGAAAATTGACTCAGGCTTTATTGGCACTTTGTGGCTGAACTGCAAAGGCAGGAGAGCATATAAATAAAAACACCAATTTTACTTTTGGAAATTCCTTGAGGTATCTGTTGCTACGCTATTAATTTTGTCGATAGTAACTAAGTAACTAACGTGACAGCGTCCAAAGATATGTGATCAATGCGGCGTATATAATTCACGTGTCACATTGTACACGTGCAGTCTTCTGGTTATGGAGCGTTTCGTGTTCTACAGCGGTTAGCATTGGCTATGTCACCTCAACAGTTACAGTAACTACCAGACCACCGCGTTTTTACGCAGCAGACGCACGAGACTGCATATGTTATTTCGTAAGTTAGTAGTTGTTGCACCGAACACGCGCGTTTCTGGACACGAGTTTATGTTGCAAAAGGTACCAACTCGGTCCCTGCCCCAAGGACTCAAAGAGTGCATGGAAATGTCTTGTTCAGTTTAATATATACGAGGCTATTGTTGTAGTTATTGGGTATTGCGGGATAAGGTACTTTACTAGTCTACGCACTGCTGCTAGGATTCATAAGTCGACTGAAGGCCTTTTAGAATGCCGTGCATGCCCAATCGATGTGGCGTTGTGATTAGAATACTGGACTTGTATTTGAAAGGAACGGAATGCAGATTGACGTCCAGACAACCCGATTTAAATTTTCCGACATTTATTAAACAAGAGTTTCATATTCAGAAAGTGTGTGAAAACATTAAAGCTGAATTAAATCTCATGTTACCCTCGCATTCTGTTAAACTTTATCATGTGGCTCCATAACTGTATTGCCAGTTCCAGCACAAGTTTATTGTCGTTAAAGCTTTAATGAATGAAGCGTCATTAAAAATCATTCAAAAGGCACACTGAAGTGTCATTAAAAGGATGCCTAGCGTTAGAATGCATCCAGTCGACTTGCAGATCACATGGGGTGTGGAATACTGGCTCAGAAAAGTTAAAGCCGACAAAGGTATGGGAATAACAGGCACGGGGAGAAAAGAGAGAGATAGCTATGTATGAAGAACAGCATTAATACAGGAAGAATAGTGTGTAGAGTTCTACAAGATCTCAGGGAACGTGGGAAATGTGTCACCTGATCCCTTGAAAGTGGATGGTTTATGTGCAGACAGGATGTGAAAAGTACGCTGAACATCTCTGCACAATCAATTAAACAGATAACGACAGATGTAGATGCAGAAAAACTGGAATAATAAATGCATAATGAAATGGTGCCTAGGTCGAATGATAATAGCCGCTGATGAGCCAGTTAATTTAAGGGAGGACAGTGACTAGGTGAAATGTAGTCCAAGAAGGAGCAAGTAGCTAAAAAAAAAACTTAAATTCTTCGCCGGGAAGAAAGCGTGAGATTAGATAATAACTAATAGCACTGACCGCAGAGGTGTCCGGAGGGTCAAGTACAAACCAAGCTGAAACCTATGGATTAAGGGTCACTCTTACCGAATTCGATGTCGAGTGCTGAGGGTGTATAGCGCTCCATGTATGGAGTTAAGGACTTTGATCAGTGAACTGACATTCATCTTATCTAGACAATACACGATGTTACCGTGATGACAAACTTTCCCCGGATGACGGAGAAGGCCAAATGTATCAAATGAAGATTAGAAACTCCAACACGGAAACGACTAATGCATATCGTCTCGTGAGCCCCGGTCGTACGATCCGAGAGATGACCATTAAGAGTATCATCTCGTCTTAGAACAGCAATGTGACAGATTATGAGCTTCAACCCTGGGCATTGGCTCACGATTTGGCGATCAAGAACAGGGGATCTCGCACTCTACACTCATCTAATTGATAGTTTCTTGTGCTGTTAAATATTTATCTCCGCGTGGACAACCGTAGAAAGACAATGCTTCTTATTTCAGTAGTAACTAGCAACATAGTTCTGGCACAGCAAATATGTCTCAGGTTCTAAGATTAAAATAAAAAAGAATAAGTAAAACGAAACAAACAGATGAAAATGGCACCTTCGAGGTACGTTGGTTCAAGAAAAAATTTGTCCGGACTGTTCCTTGCATCGAATGACCTTGAGAGCTACACAAAATGAGAGGCAAGAAAATTTTCAAGCCAACAAGTTACAGACTTTGTCCCTCCTTTGTGGATGCTTAACCGTAGAATACACAAAAGAGACACTGAAATAATCTCCGTTTATGTTCCACAGCGAATTGTGTCTTCACTCGTATCACACTCTCGATGCGTGGACAGTTTTGGGCGAATTAACTGTAGAACGGTGGAAATTAAAGCCTCGTTTAGTGACGACTCCGTTCATCAACGGCCTTCGACTTTTGAGGGCACATAAAAAGGAAGGAAGATTAAAGCTTAACGTCCCGTCGACACCGCGGTCATTAGGTACGGAGCACAAGCTCGAATTACGGAAAGAATGGAGAAGGAAATCGACCGTACCCGTTCCAGAGGAAGCATCCCGGTATTTTCTACATTTCATAAATCATAACAAATGAATGACAAGTACCACCTGACAAGGTTTACGAACAATTCCAGTACCATGGGTTACCCTGTGTGGTTGTGTCGTCGTGGGTCTTCAGTCCGATGACATTTCACGTAGCTCTTCGTGTCAACCTATCCTGTGCAAGCCTCATCTCTTCATAACTATTGCAACCAATACCCATATCAACCTGTTTATTATATTTGGACTTTGGTCTCCTCCTACAGTTTTAACCACCCACACTTCCTTCATTTACCAATTTGATGATTCCTTCATGCTTCGGGATGTATCCTGGCTACCAACCCATTTTCTTTTAGTAAGGTTGTGCCATATATTTCTTTTCCGCTAAAAATCGATTCATTACCTCTTCATTGTTTACTAGGTCTACTACTCTTACCCTCAGCATTCTTCTACAGCATCACATATCAAAAGCTTCTATACTCCTGCCCACTAAACTAAATATGCAACTATATGTAAATTGATTATTGACTATTCTTTTGTCGTTTTACGTGCACTTACCTTTTGCTTTGTCTATCCATCTTTCAGCTCTGCATTGGCTTCTTTCAGTACATGTCTTGTACTTGTTACACAAAAATAGGTCTCACATTCGTCTATTTAAATTTTAAGCTGTAACATTGTTTCTGTAATAAATCAGTCAAGTAACCTTCTGAGCATCCAGTTACCGTGTTTAATCATTGTGTATGAACAGCAGAAACTGTTTCCACTTGACACATGATATCTTTGAAGTGTTCTGTATTTATTTCCTGTTTCCGAACTTTCGTCAACTGTTATTGGATTTTCAACGTCTAACATTGAAGGCAACGATGTTATTAGCGCAATGCGATTTTCCTTTTCCTTACCAGGCACCTAAGTTATTCAAATTACTGTATTTGTTCAATGACTGCGGAATATACTAAACAATACATTCACCAAACAAAACAAGTTCTAAGTTTACACTGAAGTGAATGTGGTCATCGAAGATTAACCGAGAATACGCCAAAAGGAAAACTCAAGTCGCATTACGCCGACATCCAGCGCACTGTGGTTAACTTGCCCAGCGACCATGGAGTCTTCCGGCAAATCAAATGTTGCGCATTTATTCCATAATTAAAGGCTTGTACCAACAACAGCGATAAAAAAATTGCAGTAAAAAATTTCCGCTCGGATTTTTATAGCACTTTTCAATAACTAAAAGACGTAAATGAAAAAAAATGCATATTATCATCTCAACGCCTGTTGGCACATTCATTCTCAGAAAGAGTTCTTAAAAATATTAGCCTGGCATAGATATAATTTCTTTTCGCAGATTTTAATATGAGATACAAAATTAACCGTAAATGGAAAGCAATTTCGTCTGCTCCTAGTTCCAGGAAAAGCATTCTCAGATTAATGCTGCACACCATCATGAGTTAAGGGAGAAGAAAACTTAACCTTTTGGGGGACTGGAATTCTATAGTAGGAAGAGAGGAAAAATAGTTGAATATGGATGGAGGGAAAGGAATGAAAGAGAGAGCCGCCTGGTAGAATTTTGCACAGAGCATAATCTAATCCTCTCTAACACTTGGTTTAATAATCATTAAAGGAGGTTGTGTACACGGAAGAGACCTGGAGACACTGGAAGATGTCAGACTGCTTGTATTATGCTAAGACAAATTTCAGAATCAGATTTTAATCGGTAAGACAGTTCCCGTCGTGGATGCGGATTCTGATCATAATTTGTTATTAACTACAGATAAAAACTGAAGAAATTGCCAAATGATAGCCTTGAGAGATGAAACAGTGAAGGTAGCAGAGGACCAAATACATAAAAAAAACAAGGCCTATTGGAAATCCTTGGATATCACAGGATGTATTGAATTTAATTGATGAAAGGATGAAATATAGGAATGCAACAAATGAAGCGGGCGAAAAGAAATAAAAACGTCTACAAAATGAGACTGACAGGAAATGTAAAATGGCTAAGCAGGAATTGCTGGAGGCCAAATGTAAGGGAATAGAAGTTTATATAACTAGGTGAAGATAGATATCGCCTATAGGAAAATTATAGACGTATTTGGAGAAAAGAAAAGCAGTTGCATGAATATCAAGGGCTCAGACGGAAAAATCAGTACTAAGCAAAGAAGGGTAAGCTTAAACATGGGGGTATATAGAAGGTCTGTACAAGGGAAACATACTTCAAAGCAATATTATGGAAAGGGAAGAGGATGTAGGTGAAGAGAAGAATTTGACAGATCACTGAACCCCAGAGTAGACGAAAGTCCCTCAAAAACACTGATATCCCTGGTAGAGCCAGCTATAAAAATACGTATTCCACCTCGTATGCAAGACGTATGAGACAGGCGAAATACCCTCTGACTTCAAGAAGAATGCAATAATTTAAGTTCCAAAAATAGAAGGTGCTGAATATCACCGAACTAATAGGCCGCAAAATAACAAATTATTTACGGAAGAATGGAGGAACCAGTAGAAAACGATCTCTGGGAAGATCAGTTTGGATTCCGGAGAAATGTAGAAACACGCGAGGCAATATTAATCCTGCAACTTCTTTTAGAAGGAAAGTTAAGGAAGTACAAACTTACGTTCATAGTATTTGTAAATTAAAGAGTAAGATTTTGACAATTTTGTTTGGATTACAGAGAGCGAAAGGCTATTTACTGCTTGTACAGAAACCAGACGGCAGTTATACGAGTCGAAGGGTGTGAATGGAAAGCAGTGGCCGAGAAGAAAGTGAGACAGGGTTATTCATCTGTGCATTGAGCAAGCAGTGAAGGAAACCGATGAAAAATTTGGTGTAGGAATTAAAGTCCAGCGAGAAGAATAGAAAACTTTGAGGGTTGCCGATGACATAATTCTGTTAGAGACAAAAAAGGACTGGGAAAAGCAAAGAAGACAACTTTTCGTGTCGAACTATCACTTACTTCAGAGAATATTCTAACAGTAAAAAATAGCAGTAAGTATTTTGACAATATCGTGAACGTGCGCTTTCCACGGCATTTTACAATATATCTGAACACCTAGAAATTTGAATTGTTCAGTTTCACAAACCATATGCCCATTCTGTGAAATTAAAACGTCGGGTTTTGTTTAATTTTGCGTTAGAAACTGTAAAAACTGGGTCTTACTGTGATTTAGCAGTAATTTATTTTCCATAAGCCATGAACTTAGGTCATGAACCAATGAACCAGAGCCAATGTTGCACATAACATCCTTTACTACCAAGATAGTGTCATCAGCAAACAGAAATATTTCAGAATTACCAGTAATACTTAGAGGGTATATCATTTACATAACTAAGGAACAGGAGTGGCCCCAGAGCTGATCCCTGAGGCACCCTCCATTTGACCATGCTTCTCTCAGACCCGACATCTCAGCCATTCTCAACACTGAATGATGACCTTTTGCGGTCTGCTGTGAAAGTAAGAGGTGAACCAGCTGCAAGCTACTTCCCGTATTCCATAGTGGTCCAACTTCTGGAGCAATGTATTTTGATCAGCACAATTAATTGCCTTAGATAAATCAAAGAAGTTGCCTTGAATACGAAACTTTTTGCTTAATCCATCTAGTAACTCACAGGGAAAAAAAAATAGCATTTTCAGTTGTTAAGCCACTTGTAAAACCAAACTGTACATTCGACGGCAAATTATGTGAAATAAAGTAATCACTTATCCTTACATACACAGCCTTTTCAGTAACTTTTGCAAATACTGACGGCATAGAAGTAGGTCTAAAATTGTCTACATCATTCCTTCCAATAGTAAAGCAGCTTTACTACTGCGTACTTTAATCGTTCAGGAAACTGACCATTCTCAAAGGAAAAACTATAAATTTGGCGAAGTAAAGGGCTAACATGTGCAGCACAGTACTTTAATATTCTACTAGACACCCATGATCCCTTAAAGCTTCAGTGATTTTATTGAGTCAATGATCTCCCTCTTGTCAATATCACAGAGGAATATTTCAGACATCAATCTCGGAAAGGCATTTTTCAATATAGTTATATGATTCCCTGTGTAAACTAAGTTTTTATTTAATTGATCAGCAATGCTCAGAAAATGATTATTAAATACAGTACATATATCTAACTTATTAGTAACAGAAATATTTTTTCTGTTCTCTTTGCGTACCACATACTCTGCCTTCCTAACAACATTTTAAGTACCTTACCATACTGCTTGTAAGATCTACTGTAGCTTTATTGTGACGACTTCTGACATTTTGATGTAATTACCACTTTATCCCGCATGATATCCTTATCCCACCAGTCAGCCACCCGGGCTGCCTTTTACTTCTAGTACCGTTTTTTAGTACGTTCTACTGGAAAGCAAATTTCAAAGATCTTGAGAAATGAGTTAAGGAAAGCATTATTTTGTCATCTATGTTATCGGCACTATAAACGTCTTGTCACTCTTGTTCCTTTATGAGGTTTAAAAACCCCGTTTCCTTTGCATTGGCTTTTCTACACAGTTTGTAATTAATTATATATAATATTTGTTTGAGTACAGAAACCCTTTACTGTTAAAATTTGTGCTTCGTGGCCTGAAAGGTCACCCACCCTTTTACCAACAGAATGCCCACCTAGTAATGAAGAATGAATAAAAATGTTTTCTATCACTGCTTCTTCTCCTCCTCTGCACCCTGGTTGGAAGAAACGCACTCTGCATCAGATCGTATGAATTTATATCATAGAACACCCTTTTTCTTGCACAATCACATACAAAATTAATGTTGAAGTCACCACATATAACTGATTCATGGTACTTCCTATAAATTGAACCAAGAACCCTCTCTAGCTTGAGCTGAAATACTCTTAAGTCAGAGTAAGGGGACCTATAAACGACAATTAGAAAATTCGTTTCACTATATTCAACTACCCCTACACAACCTTCGCATTCCTATTCAGTGCAGTGCCGTGATACGTCTACGGACTCAAGTGGAATGTTTTTTTTAAAACAAATTTACATGACCACCCGCTCCCCTGCTCTGCAAAGAACACCTTGAAAAACAGCCAGCTAATCTGTATCTTCGTAAAGGAAGCCTCTGAATTTCAGCTTATTTAAATGGTACTCCGATATACCAATAAACCTCTATAAAAAGTTCACTAACTTTATCTCTAATACCTCTTATATTTTGATGAAATATGCTGATTCCTCCAGTTCTTGTTACCTGACCACCTCTGAAAATGATTCCTTTGTTAGAGGGACTTCCTTCGAGCAGTGATACCTATCAGCTGACTTCAGTCTAAAAAAAGATGCACCTTTAACACCAACTAGTACAGGAATTTTTCCACGAGTGCTCTCACCACCGCCCACTACACTGTCACATATAAACTTTGCCAGCCTCCCCTTCCCATACCTACTGAGGTGCAGGCCATGCTTAGCGATACCCGATCTATTGACAGACTCAACTGGCACCACTGCAATGTAAGCCATGCCCTCCGCCGGAAGTGCCTTCTTCAGCCCCATGTTAACACGCCGAACAGTGGCGTTAAGGTGAGGCCTATATTGACGCTGAAACAGTTGCACGAAGTGCACATTAGTGCAACTAGTTTGAGAAGCTACCTTTACCAGGTCACCACATACATCGTACTCCCATCCCAATCAAGACCATTTCCTGCTCCACCCACAATCACTACCTGTCTTCTTTCGCATGAAAATACTTTGAACACATCTCACACCGTAACCCACAAGTCGCAAACCTGCGACAAAGCCCACACTTCTCATGGTACAATTTTAACAGTTACTCAAAAAACTAAACAGCCACGTCCACGTTACCTACAGTGGAACTATTTAAAGAACAGTTATCTCGGAATTCTCTCCCTGCTAAGAAAGCAAGAACTTTTATTAATACTATCAAACCATAACTAATACCACCAAAACTTAACACAAGTTCTTATCTAAAACCAAAAATTCAAGCGCCCACTGGAACAATCCACTAAATTAAAAACACTGAATGAAAATTTTACTGAAGTATTTCACTACAAACAATAAGAAACGTCAACTGGAAACTTAATGACTTCAACGCACAAACAACTAAAAACTTTACTAACGATCATAGGGTACATATGCGAGCGAAATTTGAGTCTCATACAGCCCCTCACAGCATGCCATAAAGTAATGGCTCGACAACACAAGACAACGGCTGTTTTCAGCAGCGTGTAAGAAGCAGTCTTGCTAGATGGTTTTTCCTTCACTAGAAACATACGATAAATGAAAAAGAATCGCCTTTCTAGTGACAATCTCGTTAACTCTGTACAATTACTTTTTATGTAAAACTATCTACAACGTGAAGTTATAGCAGGCCGATGCAATAGCTGTATAAAAATTTTAACACGACGCTTGTGCTAGGCCATACGCAGACAGACGTTTACGGCCCGACGCCGCGTAACCACCAGCAGCCACAAGTCCCGCTATGTTTAGTGCAGTCTATACTGCGGCACTGAGCATTAATTTGTATTTCTTGTTTGAGGTAACACCGACAATCAGGTACAATACCTTGTTCAGTATTTTCAACTTTTTTTTTTGCAACTTCACACACACCATTAAAAGAAATACTGTACTAAAGGGAGTGGATCAGCAGTCAGCGAATTGACGTATGGGTGCTACTGTATCTGTTTCTTGTTAATAGTCATTTTCTGCAAGAATGCATTCTCATATTTTCTCTGTTTTGGCTGCAATGCTTGCGTTTTGATTTCTTGTCTGTGTGTTTAGCGTTGAACACTTCGCGTTTATTAGTAAAGCACGTAATTATTTTATTTTTAACTGCAGTGTCACCGGCGTGCAACCTAAACTTAAATTTTCAGATGCACGATTGCACATCATATACCTTCATGCGCCAACAGCATTTCTGTGAGTTTATCTAGCGTTAACAGAAATTTTAAATGGTAAGTTCATAAAATGCGGGGTGCACTCAGCCCGTGTGAGGCAAACGGAGGAGCTACTTAACTGAGAAGTAGCGGCTCCAGCCACGAAAACTGACAATGGCTGGGAGTGCGGTGTGCCGACTACATGCTCCTCCGTATCCGCATCCCGTGATGCCTGTGGTCTGAGGATGACACGGCGGCCGGTCGGTACCGTTGGGACTTCACGGCCTGTTCGGACGGAGTTTAGTTTTAGTTTAAATTGTATCTAATGTAATCCCTTACGTCAACAGCGAACGCTGCATCTCAGTCGTCCTTCCACTAGCACAAAGAAATTTAATTTCGAAAAGACAATAACTGAATGTCAACTATTAACATTATACGTGGTACGACATGTTGTGGTGTAAATTGTAATTTTATATGAATGTAGTAATGATTAAAATGTGTGCGTTAATTTAAGAATCACGTGACTGGCTACAAAGCCAAAAAGGTACTTACGTATCCAGAAAGAAATAAGTGCAACGAAAAATGCATATAATATAAAAAATTATAACTCAATAGGATGGTCCTCCGCAACAACATTTTGACGCCAAATAATCCTCAGTCGCAGAGAGAATGTTTCGTAAGGAGTGCGAATCGTTACAAACAGTATGAATACAGGTAGTGATTACAATACGTTCCGCGTAACATCATGGCTCTAAAGTGAGAATTAAAATAAAGACAAGTCCGCAATACAGCAACAGATGAATAACCACTTAGCACAATGGTCATGCAAAACGAGGTCAGTTGAATTTGGAAACAACAGCTCTGCACAACTATCAACATCTAATCCCGCGCAGAGGAACGTCACACTATAAAGCCCTCACCGGAATACAAGAATAACTGCTTACCCTATTGATTACAATTCCTACAGTTCATCTTACACTGAAAACCATTATTTTCAACATCAACTTAACAGCGTTTACATGGACACTTATTGCTTTGGAATCTAAAACCACAGGCGTCAGAGAATGGAGCGAGAACGATACGTCAGAATTAGAGACGCATCGGATGTACGCAAAGTTGCAAACCCGCCTAACTTGCTCCAGTTAGCGAGTTTATTGTCTTCGCAATTTTTTATCACGGAGTAGATATACAAAAACAAATGAAAGAGAGAGAGAGAGAGAGAGAGAGAGAGAGAGAGAGAGAGAGAGAGAGAGAGAGGGGGGGGGGGGGAGGAGAGGGAGACGCAGAGAGGGGGAACGGAGGGGGAAGGAGGCGGAGGAAGGGAAGCGGCTTCACATTTCTTTCCGAATTACGTCACCTGGCATGCGTACGATATTGAAGTTATTTATGGAAGGGCATTCGGAAAGATGGCGACCGTTTCTAACTGAAGTTGCGAGAATGTAACACAATGGAGTAGGAGGGGAAAGGGAGATGATAATCTTAGAAATGCAGCTTACACATCGTGTTATGGTCCATTACTTTAAGAAACAGGTCAAAAAACATGGGAGGATTAAGTTACATAAAAATCACGATACATATTACAGGACAAAATCAACATTATTTTAAAACGCAAAAATTCTAAGGGGCCAAACGATTGATGTTACAGATAATAGTAACTGTCCAGAACACTAGGAAACCTATCATTCCGCACAGAAAAATGTCGCGTATCATAGACAAAGTCTTCATGTTCCATTGTAACACGAACACAAATGCGTTTAATCTCTCCGCAATCATAGTATCTTAAAACGTTCTTAAGCGCCTGAAGTTTAATATTTGCATAAGCGGAACACTTGTTGGGCAACGTCGCTCATGTAGATAGCTGGATAAGTAGCGTTGCAATATGTGGTGCGTTCGATAGTCCACAAGACTGACGCAAAACCTAACGCTGATGATGCGTTATGTGCAGTATTAATCAATACGGTCGAATTTCCGAACGGAAACATCACCTCAATTAACATAAGCGCACTGCTTCTGCTTGAAATCTATTCTGTTTCCATTTACTGCGTTAAGAACACAACTAAATAAGAAACCTTTTAGCCTAGTGCTAAAGGGAGGGACATACACGCCTCTCTGCGTCGTCTGGAGTCAAGACCCCAAGAAGCTGTTCGCTGCAATCAATCCTACACACAATTTTTTTGTTAGCCCTTGTGACCGCTTGTTCTTGCAGATTACAGCTCTCAGGTTTTTCAAACGACGTGCGGGTCAAATTTCTTACCTTACGTTTTATGTAGAAGTAGGAAACAATTTCTTGTCATCGTAACAGGTCAGGTGAACTAGCTCTTAGTATAACAGCATGAACGTAGAGGTTTTGTGATGCAACCTCTTCGGCAACTGTTTTCTTGAATAGAGCATCATTCTGAATGAATGACCTGATTAGCGTAGTAATGCCACTTTTTTCTCGTCAGGAGATATGCCTCGCCATTTCTTTGTTTACAGATGCAAAGTTACTAAAAATGAGCTTCTGACGTACAATTTTTTACGTGCCAAGACTTTTTATAGTTTTGCTCACTACACTACCAGGCCTAGTCTCGTGCTTTGCATACAACATTGACATTTTTATTTGGTGACATTTACCTGAACTTCCTCCTCCAGAATCTAAACCTGAGTGTACCTTGGATGTCAGCCGTAAATCATTAACATTCAGCCATGTTCGGGTGGCACCATTTGCTGTACCTCTTTCTTCAGTAGTTTCGCTGGACGTTCACATTGAGAACTCAAAGACCACACTGCACACAGCAACAAATTGTATTCGCGGCCGTAATACATGCTGTAACCGCGTATAGTAGACATTTTATAATTTTTGAATACAATGGGGCGTGATTTACTAAATCCACGATAATGTCATTTCTTTTACTGTGTAGATACCTTATAAGCATATCAACATGCCAAGAATTTATTAAATCCACTAACTGTGTGTGCCTAGTATGTGAGGTACCTGTAAACCCACCATTCTTTGCAGATGTCTGATTAGAAAAATGTGTTCAATGTCTGAGAATGTAAGCGTTAAACGTTTAGGAATGGTTTGAAACTGTGTGTGAAGTTCGTTGGAAGTCGCTAAATGATATTCTTAAACACTGGCTGACTATGGTCTAGGGGGTCTGTGTGAAATCAATTACAATACCCAGAGACCGATACAAACTTCCTTACTGTAATACTTGCCTTATTGTGTCAAACTTTTAACGTAAGATTACGAGTATACCCATAAACAAGTATATTTGTACAGCATTTTAAATTCGGTCAACTATTACGCGAAATAAGTTAAATTAATTTTTTGTTGCCGCTGGGAGTCTAGATAGGCTACCTGCAACTGATACCTGGTATAAAATTAGCAATCATCTATGAGTGGTCCAGATGGTATTTTCCAAATGTAGTGTCGCATTTCCACTACTTTCGCTGTAATGTATATGTATCTAAACTTCAAATTTTATGGATATTTACATTGCATATTTCTCAGTTTATGATTGGTGGAAATTTGGGCAGGATATGTAGCTTCACACCAAGTATGTAAAAGAAGAAAAACTTTCTGGTCAGCTGACTGAAACATTGCCTTCAGAAAGTTATGTAAGTGAAAACAGTTTGCACATGAAATAAGGATCATTCATTAAAAATATCCATTAAATGAGCAACCGTTAGTGGTATAAATATAGCTAACCAGCACACCAACATTCAGAAGTGCTCCGCTTTCTGAAGACTTATCAGTGGATTGAGTGCGTAAGACGTAACCTCACTACAAAGTGTTCTGGAAGTAGTGCATACTGTGCAAAGCAGACAAAGCAATTCTAGTGACATAGTAGTTATATTTCACAAATCCAACCAATTTACTGATTTGTGATAAGCCTGCAATTAAAAATTCACCTAAGATGGAGCTATATTGTTTCTAAATCTGTAACCTTGCTTACTGTAAAGTGTCCAGTTAAATTCATCAAACCATATACATATGACAACACAGTCTGATGCATTTAATCAAAAATTACTGCCAGTTCACTGTAACACTTAACCAGTTGTCAGTATCTTCTCATTGCCAAACACGTATCAGTAAACAACTGGAATTTACTGTATTTTTATATATTCCCTTCAACTTTGGAATAAATTTGGAAGAACATAACAGTTTGACAACCTGCCATATTCAGCCAGTCCACATATGGCTTTGCCATTCTGACTGATTTCAGTTTTCATAAATATATTTGTTCTATAGGCTCAATCTTCTGTTAATAACAGGAAAACACTTTTCACTCATGTCTTAATTTTGTAAATTATTTCAGAGCTGGTAGAATTACATGTTGCAAACCTGTGTTTACAAGAGCATCCACCCACATTTGTAAGCAGTAGCATTTTTGTATACAGAGATCTTTTCAACTCAGTTCTGGAAGTACACTGTCAGCCTTCAGGGAAGACCTGTGGAATGGTCTGAGGGGAAGAAATGATATGAATAATTGCATGCACTGATTAGCAAACCTTCAAAAGTGCCCTGAGAATTTTTAATTTCATCAGATACAGGTGAAGTTCATGTATTTATTACAGGAATTTTCTTTAATTCAGATTCTCTAAATTTACCAGGATATGACATTTTATGCCCTCTATATTCATGGTAACATCAAATAGTTTTGGCAGGTAGTGCACACATCCTAAAATATGTACTAATTTAGTCTTTACAGAATTCTGAAAAATTATAACTGCTTGTATACAAGCTAAAAGCCTCAAAAATGCAATAAATTTGTTTTTATATCTTCTTGGCATAACCTCACTTCTGGAACAAACTTGGGCAGAAAAAGTGAAGGAATGTAAGGTTTTTAAGATCTTGCTAGCAAGGACAGCAGAGGTGGACCAAATCTATGAAAGCAAATGATCAGGCTACAAATTTGGAAATTCTGCAAAGAAGAAAACAACCCAGTTTAATTCCACTTTGTCTGTAAAACCTGAATTAGGATGGCCAAATTAAGATTTGAACCTCACTTCTCCAGTGAGAGAATAGTGCCTGAACATCTTTGGTTGGAAATGTTAATATGCAGCAAGATTAAATAATTTTTCATTACTATACAAACTCATAAATGATACTAATATTCTGTCAAAATAACTATGTTATACAGCAACAGCTTTCAGCTCTGAAGCAGTCATTTGCAGTACTTTAAAGCAAACGTTTAGGTACCCTGTATTTAATAGTAATAAAATACTGTATGTCATTTCTACTATAACAGCTTGGTTTTAGGCCAAACAAAAATGATCCAAACCACTGTCAGGAGTTCACGCTCAACAGTAAAGTACTGCGACCTCCAAATACAGCAGAAATGACATTTTTTTAAAAAGACAACTGATTCATGTGATACCAATTGCTTTTCAACTACATCTAATAGTATGGAACAAGTCATGGTACACTAATATTTCCTAATCCAGTTCAGGAACTTGTTAGCAGCCTAGCATGCAGTGTTAAAACATAGTTCTTTGGGCATTAAGTAATGAGCAAAGCAACTGCTTTTCCTCAGGAATCAGAATCAAAATGCTCTCCTCAAAGATGACCAAACTGCTGTCAGCAGCCCATTAATTAAAGTAAGCTGTGTATTGCAGATACACACTGAACAGGAAATTTAAGGAAAGTACTTTGAATACATCAAATACCTTGGCCATTGTAAGACCAGCAAACAATTTCTTTCTTCTGGACACTGTTTATGATAATTT
The DNA here is from genome assembly GCF_023897955.1 of Schistocerca gregaria. NCBI lineage: Eukaryota > Metazoa > Arthropoda > Insecta > Orthoptera > Acrididae > Schistocerca > Schistocerca gregaria. Next base: position 61,741,873 of record NC_064931.1, read on the forward strand.
TAAGAATATTTCTCCTAGGTAATGTTGCTGTTCCAAAGTTATCTAAATTAGCTCTCATGGCTTCATTGGAGTGTCAATAACAGCTGAGTACAAGCATTGCAAAAATATGTTTGGATATCCACAAAGAATACTTTACAAGTATTTTTAGACTTGCTGCAGAGATTAAGGTGGACATCAGCAACCTGTAACACCCTTTCACTGATTTTATTTAGGAGTAAGGGAAGACTCATCGAAAGCCAGATGTGCAGCATAGTCAGTATGTACACAAACAGAAGATACCTAACTTTGCTAGTTCCCAGAATGCAGTTCCTTTTCCAAGCTTTTAGAGAAATCATACATAAACACACACACACACACACACACACACACACACACACACACACACACACACACACCTCCCTACATAGTGCTCAGTTGACTGAGCACACTGTAGGAAGACAGCTGAGTGCATGTCAATGAGTGAGTGTTTTGTGCAAGTTTTCCCTACAAGCTTTAAGAAGGAAGTGCATTCCAAAAGATAGTAAAGCTCTAACTTTTGTTTGTGTACATATCAAATGAGCAGCACTTTTGCCTTTGGTGAGTCTTCTCCCTTATTCCTAAATAACTTCATTCACAACCAGACCTTTCAACGCGTTATTTCATTGTTTTATGCACTTTGAGGGCAGACATTTAGTAATCATTTTGATGGCTGAAATTACTGATTTAAATGAACCAAAAAAAAACTAACTCCAATCAAACAATGTTTACCATATTCTGCTGCAGACCACAATTCTAAATAATATAAGAAATGTGACCCCAACATCTTAGACTCAGTCACAATGGAAATAAGAATATTATTGTTTGATGATGATAGGTGAATCTGCTGATAAGCAATGGTAAGGAATGGGTTGAGGGTTATACATAATGGGGAAGTGGGTGGGGGGGGGGGGGGGGTGAAGGGAAGAGGGGGGAGAGGAGAGAGAGAGAGAGGGGAGAGAGAGAGAGAGAGAGAGAGGAGAGAGAGAGAGAGAGAGCCATCAAAGCACTTTTTTTTATTAGTCTTGCCATTCTGTGGCCAGCTTACACATTTCCTGGATACCTCTTTCAACAAGGCCACAAAGCTATTGCCTGGAGTCAATCAAAATTGCTCTGCCACCATATGGTTGACAGGACAGGTTAATTTGACTGGATGATCACTGGGAGCCACATTAAAACTGGATCAGTATGGCAAGATTAGGATTGAATCATCCTCTACCTGATTTTAAAGGAAACCAACTAGTTCTCACCACCATGTCCAAACCTGCCATTACCTTCTGTCAAACAGAATAAACTTTTAAATCATTGTAACTACATATAGAAAGTCAGTTTAATGAAGGTACTTGATTAAACAATTACCACAGAGTAAAACACTGAAAGTAGCTAGTATTTGATAAGTATCAGTTTACAGTGTATTGCTTCATAGTATTCCACTCTTCACAAACATCAAAGCAAACAGGTTTGCACTGTTTATGATTCTGATAAAGTAAGCAGTTGACCTGTAGGATTTCCCTTCAAATATAAAGATTTGAAGCTATTTGTGATATATTTCCTTCATTATTGCATTATTTACATGATTCTGTCAGGCATTATATCATGGTACTTAATTCATGAAATGTGAATGTTCATATTCATTCAACACCTTCACAAGACACAGGAATTTAGGAAGGCATTTGACAAGAAACAGTTTTTGTTATGTGTATCATTATTACTGAATCTTTTAGTATCAACTATAACAAGTCTTCAACAAAAATTAATGAACATAACATTATTATGAGGCAAATGACAAAATATCACAACACACAGCAAAAACACTTACATGGACAAAAGCATCTGACAATTTTTTTATTTTAAAAACTGTTAAGGATCAGAACATTATTCTACAAAAGGCATTTCATAAAATAAGGTATTCTGAGGTGTTTTTAATTTAATGCTATAAAACATTTGTACAAATACAACATCATATTCTGGTGTCATGTGCAGACTCTGTATGAAACATGAGCCTATGAATATAATCATTAATGGTGTTTAAATGGAGGTCACAAATCATCTTAATACTGCAACAACCATTCAAAGTTTTGAATTTTTTTAACAATTTTATGCTCCCCTTCCAACAACAATAGCAATAAATTGCTTTCGTAATGCACTGGCAGTGAAATGAATATTCTGAAAATTTAACAATTACAGCATTTATGAGAAGCATTTATGCCTCATTAACTCTTTATACATGGAACAGTGGCAGGGGAAGAAAAACCACCTAATATTCATAACAACAATGACAGTCCTTGCAAATATGAAGAGTCATCAAATTTCCATTAATCTGCAGTCAGACTGCTACCCGCATTAACAGTTCACACATTTTTGTCATTAGAGCTACGAAACAAAAATAATACATCAATGAAACATAAAAATGAAATTATGAATCTGCAACAAATTTTGACAGTAATGTAGTGGGGCCACTATAATTTCACTGTCAACGTATCAGCCATTCTACTTCTTCCCGTAGACCCACACATTACAGAACAGTGTTAGATCAGTATGAACACTAAGAGGATCTTTATTAGCAAACATCCCCTTTCCATCTGATCTAAAACACTGTGTGGACAAAAACAACAGACCGTACTTTATGGATTTAAACAGTATCAGCCTTCCGTAAAATCCATACTGGGCAGTAGTGATTTCGCACATTTCAACACATCAAAATGCAAGATCCACTAATGTATTATAACTGTAATTTCCCAAAATAACATTTATTTTTCCTTATCTTGAGATTCGTATTTTATATGAACCACATAGCTCATTTTGTATTTCAAATAAAGTATGGAAACCTGGCAACAACAAAACAGTTTTCTTTCAGCAGCCAAGAGATTTTGAAATAAAAAATTAATCACTTGTATCTCTCATCCAATAGTTAGGACCATACAGTATATTCAAGCTGGAAAAAATGAACTAAAAATCCACATGCAATTCAGATTGCTCTGGAGCCATTGAGAAGTACTGATAACGACTAAATCAAGCAAGTGTCTCAAATTGTCCAGTTATATAGTCCATTTGTTAATTTACTAATACTCACTAAAACAATACTTCAAAAGTCAAGCTTTGTTCCATATGCAGAAACCTGCTTCCAATAAAAATTAAAATACAAGCTGCCATTTTTATCTCAATGTGAACTAACATTTATACTAATGAACTTCTTGATATGTAAATAAGTGCCTGTTACACTACATTATGAGAAGTTAAAGCATCAAACTTTAAAGGCTTTTGTATTCTGACATCAGTAAATGATAAATTTCTTATATAAAACCTCCCATACAATACTTTGAAAATGTTACACTAACAGTCTAAAACTAAACTATTAGATTCACCCTAATGTTATGAAAATCTGTTTAATCCAGTCAATCTGTAAAGACAACAATGCCTTATGGAAAACAATTAGGAAAGATGGCTGGTTACCTAATCTAGTTAACCATCATGTAACAACATGTTCTTCAATTGGAACACTAGCAAATGAACCTTTACAGTTCCTTACACTTCCAATAAATGATCAGAAGAAGAAAATGGGGCCACAGTAGTAGTACTGCTACATAAAGCTATACACTTTATAAGTGACTGCAAAACTGAAGCAACATCCAAAGAAGGCAGGAAATCCATACTACTGACTACAGCCATTCAGACTGAGAAGCGTTTTCAGTTCACATGCCACAAATGACAAGTGAGAAAGAAGGAACAAAATTGCTTGTAACATTAGATTTAAAAATATATTTATGATGATTCCACCCTCCTCAAAATTTATAAATAAATAATTCATATTTGTACTTGTGGCATTACCCCATTTAGAAGAAGGACAATTCCTCAAACAGCTAAACACTACTTTAGCTTCTACAAGAAATGGAGAACACACAAGCTCTATGCAGCAGTAATTAAAAATAAATAAATATACTATTAACAAATTATTGCACTGGAGTTCAAGTTATGGCACCAGTTTTCCTCAATGTTACGTGCAGACACCAACAGTCCCTTCATCACCTCTGTTTTAATGCAAACAAATGTTTTCTACTAACATCTGTATATTTAACAAAAATTAATGTTTCTCTTGCTAATAACATCTCTTGCATTTATGACAAGAAATTTTAGGAGTGATGTGACATTACAATGGGCTGCAAATTGTTATACATCACTGACAAGCCAGGCCAACTGTCAGATTATGTAATGCTCCTGAACTGTCAACAGTGTTAACTTTCACACATCCTCGTCCACATGAAGTAACTACAAAACAACTCTGAACCATTCCACAAATTGTTATTCCTACAAATCGATTCAGAAGTGAAACACACAAAAATTAAATTTTATCACAAAGAAAGTACAACACTGACTGATTTAACAGATATGCCATTGAAACTGGGGCACGTTCATTGCTTACTCTTTTACACAGCATAATTACTTCTGGTGCTGTTATTCTGAAATTATATTTGTACATTGCACACAAATTCCAGAAGCATGGCAATTTTCGATACTGCATTCCGAATTCTGGTGCAAACTCCTCAAAATAAAACAAAAGAGTACTTTCTGAAAGTCTGCTTTCACATGTCATTTTAAGACCTAATTATATACAAGATCTACTACCCAGGGCACACTTCATAAAAAACACAATCACATGCATTCTCTTAGATGAACCGGCTCGAATTACTACAGGATAAGAGTAGTACTATATAAACACATTACTTTAGCATCTAAAATACATCTGACTGTATGCTAACTGGTATGTATCAGATCCCACACTGCTAATTTAACAACGCATGAGCATGTCTCAGGCTTACTAAATGAAGAGGTGAAAACAGACTTGTACCTTTTCCTGTGACACCAAGTTCTCAATAACAGGGCCCATTAACTACAGAGGATTATTCAAAACTCTGCAAACTCTTTGGCACACTTCTCGGTGGAAGAGATTCTTAGTGCTTCTTCCTCATAATCGTCAAAATTACTTGTATCTCCTGGTCCCTTGCAGCGTGGGATAAATGGTGCTTCAATCTTCTTCTGGAACACTGCTATCCAATCTGTTGATGCAAACCACTTATGACCCTTAATATCGTTGACACCATTCTTTAGGTTCCCGTATCTCTTTGTTAGATCAACTTGCAGAAGATTTCTAAGCAGATCTTTTAAATCAGAGCCAAAATGTGAAGGAAACCTTACTTTCCCAGACACAATTTTCTCATAAATCTGGATTGGCTGATCTGCAAAAAATGGTGGGTAACCTGCTGCCATTTCATAAACAAGTACGCCTAGAGCCCACCAATCTACAGCCTTATTGTAGCCTTTGCTAAGAATAATTTCTGGTGCTAAATACTCTGGAGTACCACACAGGGTCCAGGTACGGCCTTTCACTCTCTTAGCAAATCCAAAATCAGTTACCTTCAGATAACCCTGAGAATCAATTAGCAAGTTTTCTGGCTTCAAATCACGATAAATCAGATCCAAATAGTGTAGGTACTCAAATGCAAGTACAATCTGAGCTGCATAGAATCGTGAATGTGGTTCGCTAAAGCGGCCGACCTTACGAAGGTGTGAAAACATCTCACCACCCGGCACGTACTCCAGCACCATATACAAGTTGGAATTGTCCTTAAAATGATACTTGAGACTCACCAAAAATGGAAAACTGATGGCTTGTAAAATCCTCTTCTCGTTCAACGTGTGCTCCACTTGCTTCAGTTTGACAACCTTCTGCTTATCCAGGATTTTCATTGCGAAGTATTCTTTCGTCGGCTTATGTTGAACTATCATAACTCTGCCGAAGGAGCCCGTTCCAAGTGTCTTTATTCGTTCGAAGTCGTCTAAGCTTGCAGTGTTCGTTGGATTCTTTTTCCACTTCTCCTCGAAATCTTCTTTGGCTTGATCCAAAAATTCCTTGACACTCTCGGCTGCGTCAACTTTCTTGTTGGCCGTTGCGGCATTATTGCCCATGATGGTGACGCTTAAATCTGCCAGGGCTTCCGATAGCTGCTATCTTACCTTCCGCGCACCCAACTAATGCAACACCTCGCTTTGCTGTTTACTAGGCAAATTTAACCCAACAGTCAGGCACTGTCGACAACTGACGCTCACTCACTGTGTCAACACCAACAATTTTGTAGGTTAAACATCTTCATTCGGTCCATCAATCGCCTCAGAGACACTACGATTACAAAGACGAAATTTCAACACTTACACAACACACAACATCCGTCCACGAGACCTTCTGTACTCCGTCTGCCGTATGGTCTGTCCCGCCACGGACTCCTCGTACGACAGACTACTCCCACTACAGCGCTCGGTCAATTCCGCTAGACAGAAAATGTCGGTAGATGGCAGCACGCGGTACCCAAACAGAACCGCGCGCCGCCTGTGACGCGCTGTGGAACTACACAAGAGCTAAGCGGGACTTACGATTTCTTTTTGATGCAATGCTCCAACGGAACTGATTCTAAGCACGAGTTGTCATTCATGCCCCATGGCCATTTTGACGTCAATATGGAGGGAGTTATGGACAATTATCGTGCTCCGGTCGCTACTCCTCACTCGTGTAACTTCTTGGCCGTTGCAAAACTGACAATGTCAAGTGACTGCAGATCAAAAAGTAATAACTGTTGTTGTGAGAGTTGGATACAAGATGATTAGTACCGTGTCTTTCTTTTAACTGACACTGTAAAAATATTAAACATCGTGATCAACAAACCGGTTTGATATATTCTACGTATTAGTAGTAGCTTTATGTCGAATGCTTCTACATACGGAGCGTAGAAGAAACTAAGCAGAATCGCTCAGCACCCTCAATCTGAAACCAATTACAACAAAACAGATACCAGCAACTAAGTCTTTTACTACTTCCGTTTTTTATGTTGACTTTTAAAACATCCCATGCAACAATGATACTTTAGAACAAAATTAGTGTGGTAATACTCAGTAAATTACCGTATATAATAAATTCTCCGTCTAGCTGTTATTCGTTGTCCTCCGCGTGACTTCACATGCAAATGAGGCTCTCACAAGGAGAAAAAATACAACAGGGATTTACATGTTGTACTGTGCAGCATTACCAAGCCCAAATAAGAATTTATGCCTCTCGCTGCGTGGGCTACATTTTTTCCGTAAAAATCACTTCTTTTTCGACGTTTTTCTTCTAGGCAAGAAACGCTCGCAGAAGGTAAGAAGGGGGGTGGGGGGGAGGGTTCAGAGTGGACCATTGCCCCTTGTGAGAACTCATGTAGTTTCCGAATATGGAAAAGAATCTGCAACCGCAGGATCCTGATTTTTATTACATAAAATACGTCTAAAAGTAACACTAAAATTCTTGGAAAATATCGATAAAATGACGTGAAAATGTGTAACTTGAGTTATAAAATGTACTTAAGTAAGGTAAAACACTGTAGGAGGTTGAAGCTGAAGTACCAAAAGGATAGTTTATTCAGAATCGCAATGTTCTTCTTTAAGAAAGCTCATTCTCTGAAGATGTACGAGAACTGTCGTATAGCTATGTCACATTATTGTAGTGTATAGCAACAGCAAGCAGAGAGGTTCTTGAAAATGGGGGGAAGTATTTTGTTAGACAACGTGTACTTTTAGTTAGAAAAACTTTCAGTATTTACTGAAACAACTGGAATGTGCACTCAGTGCTTTTCCTTTAACTTCAAAGACGAATCTTAAAAAAAGTCGACACACGGATAACGACATTTCAATACATTTGGTACAATATTGATACAAAATGGACCTTCTACTCAACAACAGCAAGTGACGCGACGATGGCATAAAACAGATGAACCATCAATTTATTTTCAACATGCACGTGTATATTCTTGAACAATATTGTTCCGTTTTGCCTAGATGTACGCGCACTTGACCGTTGTTGACAACACCTAAAGAATGAATTGTCATGTCATAAATGGACGTTGAATACAAACATGTAAACAATGAAGTAAAACGACATTATCCTTGAAAAATTACGTAAAGTATCGTACACACGGCATATCACGACAGATGTAACATTATATGAAGGGCTTATTTCAACAGTGGTGCAACTACATTACCTCCACTTTTGGTCAGGTGAATACAGGGTTATAAATACCACATCAAATAGGGGTAATGCAGGAGTAGGTTCAATAATGAATAAAAAGATAGGAGTGCGAGTAAGCTACTACAAACAACATAGTGAACGCATTATTGTGGCCAAGATAGACACAAAGCCCATGCCTACTACAGTAGTACAAGTTTAAATGCCAACTAGCTCTGCAGATGATGAAGAAATTGATGAAATGTATGATGAGATAAAAGAAATTATTCAGGCAGTGAAGGGAGACGAAAATTTAATACTCATGGGTGACTGGAATTCGTCAGTAGGAAAAGGGAGAGAAGGAAACATAGTAGGTGAGTATGGATTGGGGCTAAGAAGTGAAAGAGGAAGCCGTCTGGTAGAATTTTGCACAGAGCATAACTTAATCATAGCTAACACTTGGTTCAAGAATCATAAAAGAAGGTTGTATACATGGAAGAATCCTGGAGATACTAAAAGGTATCAGATAGATTATATAATGGTAAGACAGAGATTTAGGAATCAGGTTTTAAATAATAGGACATTTCCAGGGGCAGATGTGGACTCTGACCACAATCTATTGGTTATAACCTGTAGGTTAAAACTGAAGAAACTGCAAAAGGCGGGAATTTAAGGACATGGGATCTGGATAAGCTGAAAGAACCAGAGGTTGTACAGAGTTTCAAGGAGAGCATAAGGGAACAATTGACAGGAATGGGGGAAAGAAACACAGTAGAAGAAGAATGGGTAGCTCTGAGGGATGAAGTAGTGAAGGCAGCAGAGGATCAAGTAGGTAAAAAGACGAGGGCTGCTAGAAATCCTTGGGTAAAAGAAGAAATATTGAATTTAATTGATGAAAGGAGAAAATATAAAAATGCAGTAAATGAAGCAGGCAAAAAGGAATACAAACGTCTCAAAAATGAGATCGACAGGAAGTGCAAAATGACTAAGCAGGGATGGCTAGAGGACAAATGTAAGGATGTAGAAGCTTATCTCACTAGGGATAAGATAGATAGTGCCTACAGGAAAATTAAAGAGACCTTTGGAGAGAAGAGAACCACGTGTATGAATATCAAGAGCTCAGATGGCAACCCAGTTCTAAGCAAAGAAGGGAAGGCAGAAGGGCGGAAGGAGTATATGGAAGTTTTATACAAGGGCGATGTACTTGAGGACAATATTATGGAAATGGAAGAGGATGTAGATGAAGACGAAATGGGAGATGAGATACTGCGTGAAGAGTTTGACAGAGCACTGAAAGACCTGAGCCGAAACAAGGCCCCCGGAATAGACAACATTCCATTAGAACTACTGACGGCCTTGGAAGAGCCAGTCATGACAAAACTCTACCAGCTGGTGAGCAAGATGTATGAGACAGGCGAAATTCCCTCAGACTTCAAGAAGAATATAATAATTCCAATCCCAAAGAAAGCAGGTGCTGACAGATGTGAAAATTACCGAACTATCAGTTTAATAAGTCACAGCTGCAAAATACTAACGCGAATTCTTTACAGACGAATGGAAAAACTGGTAGATGCGGACCTCGGGGAGGATCAGTTTGGATTCCGTAGAAATGTTGGAACACGTGAGGCAATACTGACCTTACGACTTATCTTAGAAGAAAGATTAAGAAAAGGCAAACCTACGTTTCTAGCATTTGTAGACTTAGAGAAAGCTTTTGACAATGTTGACTGGAATACTCTCTTTCAAATTCTGAAGGTGGCAGGGGTAAAATACAGGGAGCGAAAGGCTATTTACAATTTGTACAGAAACCAGACGCAGTTATCAGAGTCGAGGGGCATGAAAGGGAAGCAGTGGTGGGGAAAAGAGTGAGACAGGGCTGTAGCCTCTCACCGATGTTATTCAATCTGTATATTGAGCAAGCAGTAAAGGAAACAAAAGAAAAAATTTGGTGTAGGTATTAAAATTCATGGAGAAGAAGTAAAAACTTTGAGGTTCGCTGATGGCATTGTAATTCTGTCAGAGACAGCAAAGGACTTGGAAGAGCAGTTGAGCGGAATGGACAGTGTCTTGAAAGGAGGATATAAGATGAACATCAACAAAAGCAAAACGAGGATAATGGAATGTAGTCAAATTAAATCGAGTGATGCTGAGGGAATTAGATTAGGAAATGAGACACTTAAAGTAGTAAAGGAGTTTTGCTATTTAGGAAGCAAAATAACTGATGATGGTCGAAGTAGAGAGGATATAAAATGTAGACTGGCAATGGCAAGGAAGGCGTTTCTGAAGAAGAGAAATTTGTTAACATCGAATATAGATTTATGTATCAGGAAGTCGTTTCTGAAAGTATTTGTTTGGAGTGTAGCCATGTATGGAAGTGAAACATGGACGATAACTAGTTTGGACAAGAAGAGAATAGAAGCTTTCGAAATGTGGTGCTACAGAAGAATGCTGATGATTAGATGGATAGATACGTAACTAATGAGGAGGTAATGAATAGGATTGGGGAGAAGAGAAGTTTGTGCCACAACTTGACTAGAAGAAGGGATCGGTTGGTAGGACATGTTTTGAGGCATCAAGGGATCACAAATTTAGCATTGGAGGGCAGCGTGGAGGGTAAAAATCGTAGAGGGAGACCAAGAGATGACTACACTAAGCAGATTCAGAAGGATGTAGGTTGCAGTACGTCCTGGGAGACGATGCAGCTTGCACAGGATAGAGTAGCATGGAGAGCTGCATCAAACCAGTCTCAGGACTGAAGACAACAACAACAACAACAATGCTTCTGAAATTAATGATCCAAACAAACAGAAAGAAAGGTTCATCTCTAGCAAGAATCCATATGCTTGAATATTTCTTGTATCTCTACTGCAGATTTTTAGCGCTCATTTAACTTTAGGATTCTGTATCTCAAAATGAACAAAAATGGACTTGTACCACTATTGAAATAAACCCTTCAAATGTACACTTCTGTAACCAGAATGTTCGGTAGTGTCGTACTTGTAAACAATGCGTATCTAAAAAGGAAAGAATGATTACAGGTCAAAAAACTCCGGGCAATACTAATAAGCTATAATAACAGTAAAATGAAACTCCCGGTAGACTGAAAAACGAAACTACTACATGTGTTCGCGGTCCCATCAAGATTGTTATCCATTGCGCTTCTCCTTCAAAATGCAAATAATGGCTATCAACTGTCAGACGCTAATTTAAATTAACATTTTGTATTACATTTCTTTTCATTTGCTGAAAGAGTGTTCATTTGTACCGTGTGGCCGCTGATCGATACCTGCGGGTAGAAGTAAACAGACGTCGCCATTGGTAATACTGACATCCTACGCGGTCTAACAGTAGGCGACGCTCATCGACTAATTTCTGCATAACTAATTTCATTTAATTAGTTTCATAATCACTACTGGAAGTAAGCATCACATTTGAGCATGGCCGTACCTATCTACAGTGCACTGCCATGAAATTCACCTGATTCGTACGCAGCGAAAGTGTCGTCGTCAGTGAATGAAGTCATCTCTCAATTGTTCCATAGTCAACAATGAGTTGCAAGTGAGCATTGGTACATGAATTTTGTGCAATTGTGGGGTGAGGAAGCACAGTGAAGAAGGTGAAAAAATGACGGATATTCATAAGTTGTTTTGAACCTCATAAACGAATCAAAACCGAAAATGGAAGTGAGGAGATAGAAAAATATACTACCGGACATGAAATATCCCAGATAAGGGCGAGTCACACTCAAATACCTCTATCAAAAATTCCAGTAATTGTACCTAGTCAGTATTTTTGCTGGCTTCAAGTGCTTTGTTGAAAAGGATAGTAGTCTCCTGGTCAGGATTTTCGACGTAGAAAATTACGTTGAAAAGGAAAAAAAAAAAAAGAGAGAGAGAGATTGACGATCCCCTAAATTAAAACATCTTAATGATCCATGGCAACCTGACAAAAATTATAATTTCAAGAATGGCATACACTTAGGTGACAAAAACAATAGGGCAGCAACAGGCGCATAGACAGATGGCAGGGATTAACAAACGTTGAACGCGGAATGGTAGCTGAAGCTACACTCACAGGACGTTCCATTTCGGAATTCGTTAGGGAATTCAGCATTCCGAGATTCACAGTGTCAAAGAGTGTGCCGAGAATACGAAATGTCAGGCACTACCTCTCACCCTGGACAATACAGTGGCCGACGGCCTTCACTTAACTTCCGACAGAAGCGGCGTTTGCATAGAGTTGACAGTGCTAACAGACAAGTTGCACTGCGTGAAATAGCCGGAGAAATCAATATGGGACGTACGACGAACGTATACATTAGAAGAGTGAGGCTATATTTGGCGTTAATGGGCTACGACAGCAGACAACCGACGTGAGTGCCTTTGCTAACAGCACGACATGGCCTGCAGCGCCTCTCCTGGGCCCGTGACCGTATCGATTAGACCCTAGACGACTTAAAAAAGGTGGTCTGGTCAGATAAGTCATCATTTCAGTTGGTAAGAGCTGATGGTAGGGTTCGAATGTGGCCCAGCCACCACGAAGTCATTGACAGAAATTATCAACAAGGCACTGTGCAAGCTGATGGTGGCTTCATAATGGTCTGGGATGTGTTTACATGGAATGAATTGGATCCTTTGGTACAACTGAAACATCATTGACTGGAAATGGTTATGTTCGGTTGCTTGGAGACCATTTGCAGCCATCCATGGACTTTATGTTCTCAAACAACGATGTCATGTTACCGAGCCACAGTTATTCGCGGCTGGTTTGAGAACGTTCTGGACAGTTCGAGTGAAAGATTTGGCTACCCAGATCGCTCGACACGAGTCCCATCGAACATTTACAGGACGTAATCCAGAGGTCGGTTCGTGTACGCCATCCAGCATGGTTCAATATTTATGCAGGGGATTTCCAACGACTTGTTGAGTCCATGCTAAGTCAAGCTGTTGTGCTACGCCGGACAAAAAGAGGGCCGACACGATATTAGGTAGCATCCCATGACTTCCGTCCCCTCAGCGTAAAGGGAGTACTTCTAGTGGACTGGCTGTCATTCTATTCATGGTTGGTTCATTCGAAAGCAAGTAAAGGTGCATTTTATAATCTTGTGTGCCTTTTCGATCACGTATAATTCATGGCAGTCATCATGGCACATCCATAATTCAGAAATTTCAAAAAGTTGACGAATCTACAAAGTTTCCTATGAATATTGAATGGCAAAATTATGCAGTTGAAGAGTCAAGCTATTTTTTTAAATATTGTAACGAACAAAGCTAAAATGTAGAAACTACTACATGTGTAGTCATCTATGAGAATCTTGAGAAATTTGTAGAAACTAACTGCGTCCATATGAAATCAGGCGTTTTATGCCTATGGTTTTGTGCAGTACTTGACTTTCCATTAACAGGAAAAACAATTTAAAATGCTATTTTTAATGAATTATTGCAGTTCAGAGCACTGTCAGGCATCGAAACATTGCGGACGCATTTTCGATGGTGCCCCTAAATATGCACAGAACCTGAACTCATTTAGAATCTGAAAGAAACTGTGCACTTTTACGTTATGCATTAGCCTAAGGTTGTGTGTGTGCGGGAACATATCGTAGTTTCCTCATTAATCGATATGAAAAGCAGGCGCTACAGTCTGGAACCGCGCGACCGCCACGTTCGCAGGTTCGAATCCTGCCTCGGGCACGGATGTGTGTGATGTCCTTATGTTAGTTCGGTTTAAGTAGTTCTAAGTTCTAGGGGGTTGATGACCTCAGAAGTTAAGTCCCATAGTGCTTAGAGCCATTTTGATATGAAAATCTGGTAGCGGTTCAAAAGCAAAAAATGTGGGATAAGTTATCCATTCGAAATTTTTACTGGTAGGAAACAATAAATTTAATTGAGAGAATAGACTATGGTTTTGCGGAGGGACCAACAGAAAATAATGTAAACTGCAGGAAAACGTAACATCTGGGAATGTAGAAATATGCTGCTACCTTGTTTAGAACATTGACCGAGGAACTGACACAGGCTCTGAGCATAACTTGGTAGTTGCATCTGCGGAAATCAAACTGAAAACAAATCATAGAAAACACCAAGGGCGCACAGCGAAGTTTGCGTCCCACCGAGGGATAATCCTGGAACTTGACAGTATCAAGTAGAAGTGTGCAACAGATCTGGAATACTTGCCAGAACAACAGAAGAAGTGTGACATGGAAGCAAAAGACATAAATGAACTCTGGACTAGTTCAGGAAAGTCAGCCGAAAACGCATTAGCAAAAGCAGAACGAAGGAAGAAGAAACGGTACAATGATACATGCAATAAGGCGATGGAAGCTAGCGTCACAGCCAGGAAGGGACAAGAAAAACGAAGACCTAGAACAGCGCTACAGGGAAACAAGCGAGATCCAAAAGGCTGTACCTGAAGTACACCGTAGAGAGTACTGTGAACGACGGGAAAGCAATGACATCGGCAAAGTATACGGCACGTAAATAACAAAATAACATCAAGAAGGAGTATCAGCCTCAAACAGCAGCTCTTCACGATATCAGTGGAAACATTATCGCTGGATCAGGTGATATAGCACAGGATTCGAAAGAATATTTTGACGAGCTTCTGCACCGCCCTGATCCGGATAATGAACCGAGAAAACTTGCCGTCCAACAGGTGAAGCTCACGTAAATTAGTCGGACGAAGAGGTACCCAACAGTTTGAAAAAAATTAAAAACCGCAAACAGCTGGGACTGAAGGATTACCAGTTAAATTGCTGAAATGTGGCGTTCGTAAAATCCATGAGCAATTGCTTCATCTTATTCTTAGAATAAGAAATACTGGATGAATTGAAGGAATCAATCATTATCCCTAGATACAAGAAACGAGATAAACGAAACTGCAGGAATTACAGAGGAATTTCCCTGCTAGTCACAACACACGTAGTAGTGTCAAGTGTAATATCGCAAAAGCTCACCACCCGTACCGACGATATAATACAGAACTACCAAAATGTTTTTCGGAAAAATAGATCAATATCAAACAGCATTAATCAGTGGAAAAGTATGGGGGTAAAAAAAGTGATATTCATTATCTGTTCATTGACTTTCAAAAGGCGTCAGACTGAGTCCAGAGTGAAACCTTACGGGAAATCTTGGCACAATAAGGAATCCCAAAGTAGCTCACCAGCCTGGTCTAAACGTGTTGGGAGAAGCTAGTAAGGAGGACGACATATTGGGGCTCTTTATCGGTCTGTTTTGAGAAAAAACTGGACGCAAGCTAGATGAGGAGCTATCCCCACCTAGCTTCAAACGTTTCATGGAGAAAACAGTAAGAGAAACGAAACAAGCAACCATGATAATATGACACATAACCAACCAAATACACTAGATGACATAGTTTTAATAGAAAAAACAGTGATAAAATTGAAACGCTGTTCAAGAAACTAAATGAAACCGCCACGAAAATAGGTTTACAAAATTAATGAGAAAAAGATAGATTACATGACCATACAAAGGGAAAACATGACTACAGAACATAGTGAAGACCTTCACATAGGAAACTAGACTTTCGAGAACACTCACAGCTTTAAATACCTTGAGTAAATATAAATGATTGCAACAGAAGACACGTCGATACAAAATTAGACTACGGAATGCTTATAAAGTTTACTTTCCCCCTATAATCACTTTATCCTCCAAATTCACGAGCAGGAAAACGAAGCTGAAACGTTACAACACAATAATTAGGCCAGTGCTACTGTTTGGAGCACGAGCAGAAGAGAGGAGCGACATCTTTGAGACTTCGGAAATAAGTGTGCAGAAAGTGAAAAGTTTTTGAGTCAGCGATTGATCATGCAACAAAAAGAGAGGTTTGGAGATCCACTGAAGAACCAGCTAAGCTAGCCGATCAACCTTCGGCAGCGATCGTCGCCAAAGCGAGACGTTTACAATGAGCTGGGCATGTTGTCAGAATGGACTCTTACTTAATAGTCCGTCAGATATATGACAAGAAGATGGAAGGCTCAAGACCCCATGGGCGATCAAGAAGCAGATGGCAAGATGATGTAACCGCAGACTGCTGAGTGATGGGTGTCACTGAATTGAAGGAAGAGGTGCAGGCATGAAGAACTAGAGGCAGATAGACTATAGTGGAGCGGCGCGACATCATCACTACCCTAAGATGCCATTGGAGCAGAGGCTGTTGCACTCCCAGTTGAAAAGAGAACGCACAAATGACAAGAAGCTGGTTAGCATAGATTTGTGCATATGTGAAAATACCGATGTGCGAAGCAAACAAATATCATCGTCACACCTCAGCAGAAGATATGGCCGACAACTCGAGAAAATCCGGTCCTATGTAAAATCACTAACCGGGTCAAAGGCTTCCATCTAGCCTCTACTTGATAAGACTGGTGTGGCAATTGAAGATAGCAAAACGAACGCAGAAGTTTTAAATTTCGCGTTTAAGAAATCGTTCAGGCAGGGAAATCGTATAAACATACCGCCGTGTGACCATCGAACAGACTCCCGTATGGACGACATAGTAATAAGCATCCCTGGCTTAGAGAAACAACTGAAACAGTAACTCCTTTATGTAAGAAGAAAGAAATTGAAACGAGCATATGGGATTGGTTCCCAAATATGTGAGTGGCCCGACGATTTCTTAAGTAGTAGAGCCCAGTACGTTTTCCTCGATGGCAAGCGTTCATTATAGACAAGGTCATCGTCAGGAGTGCCCCAGGGAATTGTGATAGGACCACTATCAACTTTACTGTAAATAAATGATCTGGAGGACAGGGTGGGCAGCAATCTGCAGTTGTTAGCTGATGACGCTGTGGTATACGGGAATGTGTCGAATTTAAGAGACTGCAGGAGGATACAAGACGACTTACACAAAATTTATTGTTAGTGTGATGAATGGCAGTTCCCTCCAAATGTAGAAAAATGTAAGTTAATTCGGATGAGTAGGAAAAGCGGATACAGCATTAGTTGTGTCCTGCTCGACACAGTCACTTCGTTTAAATATCTGTTACAGAGCGATATGAAACGAAACGAGCCCGTGAGGATTGTGGTAGGGATGGCGAATGGTCGACATCGGTTCATTGGGAGAATTTTAGGAAAGTTAAGTTCATCTGTAAAGTAGACGGCGTATAGGATGCTAGTGCGACCTGTTCTTGAGTACTGCCCGAGTGTTTGGGATCCATTCGAGGTCGGATTAAAGGAAGACGTCGAAGCACTTCAGAGGCGGGCAGCTAGATTTGTTACCGGTAGGTTCGAACAACGTGCAATGCAAGTGTTACGAAGATACTTCGAGAAATTAAATGGGAATTCCTGGAGGGAATTCCAAGTTCTTTTCGAGGAACACTAATGAGAAAATTTAGAGAACCGGCATTTGAAGCTGACTGCAGAACGACTCTCCTGCCGCCAACATACATTTCACGTAAGAAGTACAAAGATAAGATACGAGAAATTAGGGCTCATACGGAGGCATACAGGCAATTGTTTTTCCCTCGCCCTATTTGTGAAAGAAACAGGTAAGGAAATTACCAGGTGATGTACAGGGTACCGTCCGTCAGGCAGCGTACGGTGGCTCGCTGAGTAGGTATGTAGATGTAGACGTAGCTGTAGAGTGACTGAGTGAGTGCATAGTGACTAACTATTACAAGTGCCCTGTAGAAACCAATAAGAAAATAATGAGCAGATAACAATATCTTCAAAGTTTTTAAAAGACATATATGGCGAAAATGTTTTGCCCCTAATGATATGAAAACCATGGGCGCCCCTGATTTTGGAGTTAATGCTTCGCTTTAGTGGATTTCTGGGAAAGTGTGCAAAATACCCACCTGCAGTTCCATAACGCTCATACTGGATTCAAAAGATTTGCCACCCACAAATATCTTTAGACTAGTGTACATTGAAATCAAACGGTGCAAATCTTATGAGTAGGGTGGATGGTGTGCAACAGTTCTCGCTTCATATGTCTCAGTTTTCTCACTACCGAAACTTTCTGTAAGCAGATGAATTATCCTGAGATGATAATCTTTTCCAGTTCATGGCTCTTTTAATGCAGTTTTTAATTCTCAGTTGGTACAGAAGAGTGGTGCAGTATTTGCTATTCATTGTCCTGTCCTGTGCAAGGTTACCAAAATATTTAATACATTTTTCATGACTTAATCGATTTCACTTTTTTTGGTGCAGAGTTTTGGGGATCCACGCTCTACTGTCATTGCTGTTTTATTTCCAGCGTGAAGTGAAAGGATTGAAGTTCCATCCACTGTAACAAACCAGAGGGCAAAATCAGTTGTGCTCTTTTTATAACGATCCAAACATTGTTGATAAATTCATTTCCTGCTAGCTTTTCATGATTATTCAATCTATCTTGCACAAAGCTATTTTATGGTTAATTTGCATGTAAAATACGCTTACACTTTGTTCTAATATGTTTGTGGTGTCCACTATTTCTTACACACTTAAGCAATGATGATCTATTAATCACTGATTCACACATAACGTTCTGTAAATCCCATCACGAAGGAGAGCTTTGAAGAATGTGGAATGACACCAGTTACACAGCAACAGACAAAAACAGCTACTAAAAATAATTTCTATATATTGTAGTATACTAATGACCACTTACAATTAATGGTAAGTTTTGACAATAATTGGAATGGTTCAAGATATATTTTTATTTTTTTACTTTATTTGTAAGATAGTAATTTTTCTGATTAAAATGATATCCTTGGTTTGCAAGTAGGTGTGCAAATTCATTGGCTATAGGTGTACAATTTTATTATTAATATTTCAAAATATTTTTCCAAGACATGTCACTTTTAAAGATGTTGATGTTTTTACTGTTGATAAGTATGATACAATACTACACATCCTGGAAAGGAAAACTTACATATCTCAGCTTAAATCTACAAACGGTGTTAGTGTTTTAACATCTGTGTCTGATTTATTTACCGCGGTTATTTTATTATTCTGTAATCCCAAAAGCAATAATCTCAATAATTCTGAGAATTTTTCACGAGACATGTATCCGAGTGTACAACATATCTTGAAAAGAAGAACATACCACACTGGTTCTGGAATTTATCCTCTTTTTCTTTCGAAGTTAACTCCTGCACCTATGTGTTTTGATTTGATGTTTTATTTTTATTATAAGCATTTTTACATAAAAATATACGTACAGGGTGTCCATAATGAAAGTTCCAATTTCGAAACGCTGTAGAAAGAGAACCACTGTTCAGAATGACATTAGATTTCAAAAGCATATTATTGACACAAGGGAAAATTTGACCAATAGATGGCGCTGTATGCGTCAGAAAATGCACACTAACAGACGCGCGGTACACGGTTCTTCCTCAGTTTGTGTCCGAGACGAGCAATATACACTCCTGGAAATTGAAATAAGAACACCGTGAATTCATTGTCCCACGAAGGAGAAACTTTATTGACACATTCCTGGGGTCAGATACATCACATAATCACACTGACAGAACCACAGGCACATAGACACAGGCAACAGAGCATGCACAATGTCGGCACTAGTACAGTGTATATCCACCTTTCGCAGCAATGCAGGCTGCTATTCTCCCATGGAGACGATCGTAGAGATGCTGGATGTAGTCCTGTGGAACGGCTTGCCATGCCATTTCCACCTGGCGCCTCAGTTGGACCAGCGTTCGTGCTGGACGTGCAGACCGCGTCAGACGACGCTTCATCCAGTCCCAAACATGCTCAATGGGGGACAGATCCGGAGATCTTGCTGGCCAGGGTAGTTGACTTACACCTTCTAGAGCACGTTGGGTGGCACGGGATACATGCGGACGTGCATTGTCCTGTTGGAACAGCAAGTTCCCTTGCCAGGCAGGAATGGTAGAACGATGGGTTCGATGACGGTTTGGATGTACCGTGCACTATTCAGTGTCCCCTCGACGATCACCAGAGGTGTACGGCCAGTGTAGGAGATCGCTCCCCACACCATGATGCCGGGTGTTGGCCCTGTGTACCACGGTCGTATGCAGTCCTGATTGTGGCGCTCACCTGCACGGCGCCAAACACGCATACGACCATCATTGGCACCAAGGCAGAAGCGACTCTCATCGCTGAAGACGACTCGTCTCCATTCGTCCCTCCATTCACGCTTGTCGCGACACCACTGGAGGCGAGCTGCACGATGTTGGGGCGTGAGCGGAAGATGGCCTAACGGTGTGCGGGACCATAGCCCAGCTTCATGGAGACGGTTGCGAATGGTCCTCGCCGATACCCCAGGAGCAACAGTGTCCCTAATTTGCTGGGAAGTGGCGGTACGGTCCCCTACGGCACTGCGTAGGATCCTACGGTCTTGGCGTGCATCCATGCTTCGCTGCGGTCCGGTCCTAGGTCGATGGGCACGTGCACCTTCCACCGACCACTGGCGATAACATCGATGTACTGTGGAGACCTCACGCCCCACGTGTTGAGCAATTCGGCGGTACGCACACCCGGCCTCCCGCATGCCCACTATACGTCCTCGCTCAAAGTCCGTCAACTGCACATACGGTTCACGTCCACGCTGTCGCGGCATGCTACCAGTGTTAAAGACTGCGATGGAGCTCCGTATGCCACGGCAAACTGGCTGACACTGACGGCGGCGGTGCACAAATGCTGCGCAGCTAGCACCATTCGACGGCCAACACCGCGGTTCCTGGTGTGTCTGCTGTGCCGTGCGTGTGATCATTGCTTGTACAGCCCTCTCGCAGTGTCCGGAGCAAGTATGGTGGGTCTGACACACGGGTGTCAATGTGTTCTTTTTTCCATTTCCAGGAGTGTATGTGTCTCCGTGAAGGATCGCGGGCTGCACACATCTCCAGCGGTAATTCGCTTGAATACTGCCCTTCGATTGTGCTGTTGCGGTACCAATCGAAGCGATAGGTGTTGCAGGTTCCAGCCAACCAGCCAGCCAGCCAGCCAGCCCGCCAGCCAGTCGACGTGCTGCAGTCCACCCAGCATTGGTCCCAGCCAGCAGCCAGCAGTGTTCCCCGGAATCCGCAGCCCCCGCCAGCACCGGTTCCCGCCAGCGCCTGTTCCCGCCAGCAGCCCGCCGGCGCCGGTCCCCACCAGCGCCGGTCCCCGCCAGCCCTGGTCCCAGCCAGCGGCCAGCAGTGGTCCTAGCTGCCTACATCAGCAGCAGCAGCAGCAGCGGAGGCGTCCCCACCGGCCAGCCAGCTGGGTCGCCCCCACCGCCAGCAACAGCAGAGTGGGGCTTCGGCCCCCGTCTCCTTCGTCCTTCGTCATTCTCCGTCACCTTCTACTCTGTGTCTCTCGTCGCCCTGACGGTCTTTCGTTTGCTTCCTTGTTTTGTCCTGTGTTTTTCCTCTTATCATAATGTCAAACCCTACCACCTCTTCTACAGCCACCACCACTGCCATCATATACACCTTACCCTCAGCCGGCGCCACGACTATCACATGGTGTGCCGTGTCACTCCCCCCTCAGTCCATCCCCCCACTCCTCACTCTCCCATCTCCCTCCCTATTTGTCGCCCCATCCCCGGCTCCACCCTCCAGTGCCTCCTCTGATGACTTCCCTCCCCTCCCTCCATCTGCTCCTTCCGTTTCTGCAGCCCCCACTAGGGTGGTTGTCCAGAGGGCTACAGCTCATGCTCAACTCTCCCCTTCACCTTCATCATCATCGTCTTCACCGTCGCCTTCGCCATCGCCCTCCGGCGCCGACTCCAGCACCGGGACCTGTCACTCCCCACAACATTCCAGTTGCTCCCATCCCCCACACCTCCTCCGCCGCCGTCAAGCGCCCCAGTGGCACTCCTGCATCCGCTACTCCCAAAAAGAATCCGCCTCGTCCCCCTTCCCCAACCCATGATGCCATGGATGTCTCCCCACCTGCCCCATTCTCCTCCTCCTCCTCCACCCTCTCCTCCTACTGCTACCTACTCTCCCGTCCTGATCCCTCCTTTCTTGAAGCCTGGAACCTCGCCCTCTTCCTTCGCCAGAATTTTCCTGGTGCCCCCATCTCCCTCCTCACTCCTCGCCGTGATTGGGTGCTCATCTCCTCCCCCAGCCCTACCCTCCACACTGACCTCCTTTCCCACATCCCTGTTACCCACTTTGGCCTTTATGCCTCCCTCACCCCTGCTCCTTCCCCGTCTCCCTCCCGCCAACCCCAACCCTCGCGTTGCCCACCGACCCTCACTGCCGTTATCACTCACCTTAGTCCGGCGATCACGGAAGAGGAGGTGTTAGCAGAGCTCAAGGCGCATCTGCATCTGGAGGTGCGTGCGGTTCGCCGCATTCATACCTTCGCCGGCCCCACGCGCCTGATTTGGGTATTTTCTGAGCACGCCGCCTCCATCGACCGTCTCCTGAAGGAGGGTGCCCTTCTCTTTCACTGCAGCTACCCAGTTGACCCTTCCCGTTCCCCTCATCAATCCCTCCGCTGCCAGAGGTGCTTGCGGTATAATGCACAACCTACATCAGAGTGCCGCGAGGCCTCCACCTGCCCGCACTGTAGGCAAGCCTACTTTCTAAGGCAGTACCCCAATCTCCAGTCCCCCCCTCCTGTAATACCTGTAACCTCCCTAATCCTACCTACTCCCAGAAATGTAAAGCCCGACCCTCTCCTACCACTCCTGAGCTCACCGTTCCTGTCTGCCCTCTGAATGCCCCCACCCTTCTCGGCAATTCCCTTCATCCACCCCCTACCGCTGAGGACATCATCAGATTCCTCACCATCGTCCTTCAGAATGTTAATCCTTTTCAGCGCCCCCACACCCTCCAACAGGTATCCCTCACCGCCCGTTCTGTTTTCCACCTGAAAATGTACGGCACCTACTCCAACAACCAGGCCCATTTCACCTTCTCCCATCTTGACACCCTTGTCTAAATCCCGGTCATGGCACGACAGCACCGTATCCTTTTCAACCACAACCACTCCCTTCCCGCCAACAAGAACCTCTTCCTGCACACCCTTGCCACCCACCACGTGGACGCCTTCCTCTTCAATGAGACCTTCCTCCAACCCCACCACAGCATCCACACTTCGCCCTACCTCCTTCACCGTTCCGATAATCCCCTCCCGAATGCGCGTGGTGGAGTTGCCATTGGTCACCACCGCCAGATCGCTGTTCGGCTCCAACCTCTCCTTCCCGACCCCACCGAAAACCTGATCCTTAGTCTCTTCTTCCCTGGCCTTACCGTTACCTGCGCCACCATCTTTGTCCGCCCTAACGCCCCTATTCCCTTCGACTTCCTCTCCCACGTTGATCGCACTTTCTCCTCCGACCAACTCCACTCCTGATGTTGTCCTATCCTCTGCCAACCTCCTTGGCCGCATAACGGTGGATGTCCTGGAGCCTATTGGTAGCGACCATCTCCCTGTCCTCCTCACCATTTCAGACGGTCGTCGCCCCCGCCCTGACCCTCATAATGACCCTCCCCCTAAGTACATCCATGACTATTCCCGTGCCAACTGGAATGCCTACCGGGATACCCTCTCCACCCAGGTCGATAGCCACCCCTGACGATGTAACCTATGCTGCCTCCTTTCTCCAGCAGACCTTGTCTGAGGCAGTGGAGGCCCACATCCCTACCATCGCCATCCACCCCCACCATCCTACCTTACCCCCACAGGCCGTCCTCCTCCTCCGTGAATCCCGACATCTCTACCATGCCTTCCTCCACACGCTTGACCTGGACACACTATAATGCCACCGCAACTCCAGGACACATTCGTAATTTGCTCACAGCCCAGAAACGCTGGGAGTGGCGACAGACATGCACCCATTTAAATGCTACCCTACCTATCAACTCGTCCAAGTTCTGGTCAGCCTTCCGTCGCCTTACTGGAACTAAACTCTCCCCCTACTATCCTCTTCTCCATGATGATCACCCCTTCCCTGACACCCTTAGTAAGGCCAATCACTATGCCCTCTTCCAGGATGTCCACGATCGAACTGACACCTCTGTCCCTCCCCTCGCACCTGGTTTCCAGTACTTGGACAACATTGCACACACGGAACTCAATGCCCCAATCACTACACAGAATCTCATTGCTACTCTCCTCACAAAACGCAACACCGCTCCTGGTCATGATCGTGTCACCTATCGTCACCTTGGTGAAGCTCCTGCCTCTTTCCTCTCCACCTTGGCCGGGCTCTACAATGTAGTCCTGTCCACCGGTTACTACCCTGTCCTGTGGAAAACCTCCCGTATCCTGATGTTCCTTAAACCTGGCAAACCGCTGTCCGCCGTCTCTTCTTACCGACCCATCAGCCTTACCTCGGTCGTCAGCAAGGTCCTGGAATCTATTCTCACACGCCGCATCCATCAGCATCTCCGTCAGCACTGCCTTCTTCCCATTAGCCAGTGTGTCTTTCGGCCATCTTTCTCTTCCGACGACCTTCTCCTTCACCTCACTCATCTCCTTTCCGACCAGCTTAATTCCCGTCACTCCACTATCTTCCTCTCCCTGGACCTCAAACGAGCTTATGACCGCGTATGGCATTTCGGTCTCCTCTTCAAGCTCCAAACCCATTAACTACGTCCGTCTGATCGGCTCCTTTCTCTCCCACCATCCTTCCTACATCACCATCCATAACACTGATTCCTACACCTTTTTTCCCCTCCTCCGGTGTGCCCCAAGGCTCCGTCCTCTCCCCCCTTCTGTACCTTTTGTATACGGCAGACATGCCGCCGCCGTCACCCCCCGTCCACCCTCTCCACTTTGCCGATGACACTGCCTTCCTTGCCCTTGCCACACCCTGCAGCACTCCCAACACCTTCTCCAATCCCATCTTGACCGATTTACCGCTTGGTGCAACCAGTGGTTGCTCAAGGTCAATCCCTCCAGAACCCAGGCGATCATTGTAGGCAAATCCACCCCTTCCTTCCGCCTCCTTGATTTCTATCTCACCATCTATGGCCATCCTATCGCCCTGACTCCCACCCTCAAGCACCTTGGCGTCACCCTTGACCGTCGCCTCTCCTGGACCCCCCATCTCTGGACAATCCAAGCCAAGGCACACTCTCGACTCTGTCTCCTCAAGCTCCTTTCAGGCTGTATGTGGAGTCTGGACCCCTCCACCATCTTCCACACCTATAAATCCCTCATCCGCCCTATCGTTTGCTATACCCATCCGGCCTGGATCTCTGCCCCCCCCCCCTATCTTTTATAAGTCACTTCAAATCCTTGAACGCCATGCTCTCCGCCTCACCTATACATCTGTCTCCCCTCCCCCATGCGGATCCTGTACGAACTCATTCCTTTCCCCCATCTCCTCCTTTTCCTTGAAAGTATACGGATCCTGTACACCTCCCGCAAACTTGACCCTCCTCACCTGCTTGTCTTGACCATCCTCTCCCACCCCCACCTGCTGCCGCGCCTGTATTCCCACGTCTCACCTGGTCTCCATCTCTCCACCCTCCTTACCCTCTCCCAAGGTGGCTTCCGCCAGCTCCCCCTCCCTGATGATGTCCTCCTCCCCTCCATCTACCCCTCCTATCAACTTTGATCCTCCCTGCCCCCACTTCCTGTGTCCTCTCCTCTTGGCACCCTCCCTCCCTTCTCTTTCCTTTTCCCCCGTCCCCTTCCTCCACCCCTCTTCCCCCGGGCTCCCCTCTTTCTCCTCCCCTCCCCCTATCTCCCTTGCCCATGACATCTGCCCTCCCCTCTCCCTCTCCCACTCCTCTTCCTCCTCCCCCTCCCTTGGCAGGTCTCCAGATTCGCACACGCTCAGTGAACATTCGCGCGCCGGAGATCATCGCCATCAGTCTCTCATGTGTGTGCCTTCGATGTCACGCCACCACTGTTCAAGTGTACTGTCGTCGTCATCCGTGTTATGTGCACCGTGTCAACTAGTGTTCGTGATGTTTCTCGTCCAGCGTGAACTGCTCCATGTTTTTTGTTTTTTAGTGTCTTCATTTTTTGCCCACTGTTATGATTGTCTTCTCTGTGCCTCCTTTATGTACATACTTATTGTCAAACTCAAGGCTGAAGAGCGGCGTACTCTGCTGCTGACAGCCCACTTTTGTATAAGGTGATAAAAATAGCAATAAAGGGAAAAAAAGATAGTGCGCTGCTGAGAAAAGGCATTGGTCCAATGTCTTCTAAGGGCCTGGAGGAAATGGTTACAAAATACGAAAAGGCAGGTTCTTTTGAAGTACAGTGTAGCCGAGGGAGAGAAGCAGTTGATCTGATGTCTGTCGAAGATTCGGGCACAGCACTGCAGGAATGGTCAGGCGGTGGTGTGCAAACATACAGTGTACAGGGAATTGCCCGAACATTGGACATACATACGAGCACAACGTATAAAATCTCATGAAACATCTTGCATCGCCGTCCATACAAAGTCACCCATTTTGAGGAGTGGCTTCCTGCTGACAAGCCAGCAAGGGAAACGTTCGCTATGGAGTTTCTTCCTCACATAGAAGCATACAATGTACGCCTATGGATGATTCTGTAGACAGTTGAAGCCAATTTCTATTTGCAAGGACATGTCAATACTCATAATTTCAGAATACGGGCAATGGACAATCCGCACGTGTGTCAACCGGTACCATCACACACTACGGAGGTGAGTGTGTGGTGCCGGTTGACTGCCTCGTTTATCATAGGGCCTCGTTTTCTCAAGATGAATCTTGTGGGTCTGTTACCTGTATCGCCCCTGATAAACGCTACGAGAGTCTTTTGCGCAACATCGTCGTTCCAAATCTAAAACGGCGTGGATGTGTGGGTACGGTCAGTTTTACGCAAGATGGGACTTCTCCACACATTGCACAGCCTGTGAGGCGCCTCGTTCAGAGGCATTTCGGAAATGCTCGGATTATCAATCGTCATTTCCCTACAGCCTAGATAGGACCACCTGATCTTAATCCATATGACTTCTGAGTGTGGCATTGTCTGTAAGATGCTGTGTTCAGCGCTCCAATTACTCACGTAGATGGACTGAAGGCACGTATTCCGAAATACATTTTGAACGTGACGCCCGAGACACTCCGATCTGTTGTGGATCATGCTGTTTTTTCTTTCACCTTGTGGCACAAAACGGTGGACAGTATACTGGATATGCCTTCCACCAGTCTGACAACAATTACAAAATTGTAGCAGATCCCATTTAAGTTAAGACGCTTACAGTGCTATCGAATGCTGTTCTTCGTGAATTACATGCACGAGAAGGTGATTATCCTGTGAGGATCGCTGAAGTTCGGCAGATCAAGCAACAGATGGAAGGGTTGAGGGCGAAGTCTAAGCGATGTTCTCTGGTTAATAAGGAACTTACATCGTTGTACCGCCTGTTTCGCCATCACTTTCTTCGTCGATGCACTCTTATGACGTTCCTCACTGCACATGATGGCCGTCAATCGACTGTCGAGGTGTGACGACACCGTGGGTCCCCCTTCCGAATCTAGTTTTGCCACCCTCGTTGCGATGATTACGCCTGACCAGAATTTTCAGCTTTTAGCGAATTTTCTGGACGATGAAGTGTCTGATTTTATTGCTTATTCCCCCTCCTACAAATCTCCTGGTACAGATAGCCTACCAAAAGAATTTTGTCTACTTTTTTGGCATATCTTGGGTTCTGCTATTACTTCCATTTTGAACGAGATTATGTAGGCGAGAGATGTCCCTGCAAGCCTTGTGATGGGGAAAATTGTTCTCTTTCCGTAGCATCCTGGTCGTTTAACAGCGGCTGATTTTCGTCCCCTCAGGCTACTAAATTCTGACTACACAACCGTTGCACGAGCTCTGAATAGCAGGTTATCTTTATTGTTTGATCGTATGATTGCTAAACATCAATGTTGTCTCCCTCACAGTACAATTTCGCTCCAGTGGCAGAACATAGGGATGTGGCTATTACACATATTTGTTGTGCTTTTGCCTTTTTAGATTTTTCGAAGGCATTTGATCACGTTATTGTAGTGTATTTCGAACGCCTGTTGGAGACTACTGGCCTTACCACTCGTGCGCGTCTCGTTCTTTCTTCTTGTGGGAGAACATTGCAGTGTCAGTGGTGGCCAAAGAATGGCTGACGCCCCTGGTATTCACGGGGTAGTCAGCTCTGTTATGTCTTTGTTGTTCTGTCTCTTGAACTGTTGTTGCAGCAAGTTGCTGATCGGCTGCCATATTTAAAACTCGTACGGGGCAACATCACACTTAGGGCATATGCCGATGACGAGGTGGTGCTCCTTCATCGAAATGAGGAAATCTTCTTGTTAAAAGTGATAATTGATGGTTTTTGTCGTACTTCAGGTGAATGCTGAAATGAAGAAAAACGGAAATTGCTCACCCTACGCAGCTCCGAGGACGCTGTGCCTTCTTGGGTACGCTTTGTTAGTTCGACGCTCGCTTGCCATTTTGCAGAAAGTACAGATACTGGATACCTATATTTTGTGTAAGGCATGTTATATCATGCACATCTTTCTCCATCCCAAAATTATAGCAAAAAAATTGGAGCAACTGTCTGGCCGATTTATATGGAAAGACTGTGTATTTAAACTACGTTACGAGCTTCTGACAAATCGGCGCACGGGAGGAACATTGTCTGTCTCAGATATCACGCGCAAGGTGCCTACACTGTGTGTCTGATGCATGATACTGATCGTCAGGGCCGTGTGACGTCCCTGTGCAGTAATTTATTTTAGGCCCTCCGTTACTAAACTTCAGTATTGCTACTCATTAATGGACTACCAACAATAAAACCGTGTAATCATTAAATTCAATTCTGAACTTTTCTGAAGTATTTAAATAACATGTAGCACAAAGCAAATGTGCAAGTTAAATATTAAAAACAATAAAATAGGTACTACTGTAGAGTCCTCGTCGCCAAATGTGGGATCCTGCCCACTCGTCGTGTATAGGGTGCCTAAGGGATGCTGCCTTCTCGGAATGATATACAACAAGTCAAGCAAATAACAACAGTAGTTTTATTTCAATACAGCAGA
This sequence comes from Schistocerca gregaria, assembly GCF_023897955.1. Taxonomy (NCBI): domain Eukaryota; kingdom Metazoa; phylum Arthropoda; class Insecta; order Orthoptera; family Acrididae; genus Schistocerca; species Schistocerca gregaria. The sequence goes on from NC_064931.1 coordinate 61,770,831, forward strand.
TTGACCATACTTATCTTTAATTTACAATAAACGTTGCAAATGATGGGCAGCGTGCAAACAATAATGTTCTTAACCATAGACAATGTCCAAACAAGCAATGGATATGGATAACTAATAACTGTTCTCGTAGCACTCTGTGTTAGGCCATGCTAATACTCTGTGAATGTCCGGCAGAGGCTGGCAGGAGCGACGCTTCTCGGCTAGATGCTGCTCCTATCGTGGCCATGTTCTGGTCAGCGTACTAATGGCTGACGTCGTCTCACCGCCTTCTTTGCTCTTGCGTTCTTCCTCTTCGTTCCGGCGCTTGTGGTTACGCCAGAACAGCTACAGTTCAAAGTGTTGTATCCAGCCTAGTTGTCAAAGATGCGGTGTCTAGGAAACCTGCTTCTCAGATCGCTAGACAACAATTCAGTCAACTCGTATTAAAGAGTTTTATTACAGAAATGAATCAGTGACAATACTTCACTTTGACAATAACACAAAAGTGTCACAAGCAAAGGGCGACATGCAAATAAGAAACCTCTTCCGTATAGACAATGCAGCATAGTAGAAGTGAAATGACTAGTCTCAATGCTATTCTTCAACTCGCTGCTGTAGAAGTGGGCCAGAGCCAGGCAGCACGGCGCTTATGCCCTCTTCGTGTAGTCGCCGTCGCATGGTCATACTAGAGAGGGATTGGTCACTGTGCCTCTCTGCTCTATCGTTCCTGCCTGGCGTGCGAGCACTCGACGTTACGCTGGGACACAAAGAATCACTTTCACTGAAAAATTGCCGTACATCAATCTTGGACACAATATATGGTACAAATACAACGAAAATCATTACAGTTTAATACCACATACCAAAATTATTTCACTTAAATGTGAAATTTAATCAGCCTCAAATACATAATGCAATACCATTTAACTGACCTTTTCCAAAATACAGCGAATATTGAAAAATAACTTCCTTCTCATTTTTGTATTTGCGAATTCACTTATCATTTCCTAAAAATCCAGACTAACTGTCATAACTTATTCTATGGCTAGTACTCCAATATCGACCAGTCGTTCTTGATTTTCTGTTGTCTTTAAGTAGTTCTTAATCCATCTTAAAACAGAAAAGGAATTTTCAACTGAATAGTTTGTTGTTGGAGTGCAGTTGTTAATCTTGAGTGCTGTGTACACATTTGGCCAGACATCACCATTTTTAAACCACTATTCCGCAGTGAAATGGAAGAAAGGACAACATGTCACCATCTTCTTTCTCCATAGCCAAACGAACACTTTTAAAATGAAAACAGGCGAAATACCCTCAGACTTCAAGAAGAATATAATAATTCCAATCCCAAACAAAGCAGGTGTTGACAGATGTGAAAATTACCGAACTATCAGTTTAATAAGTCACAGCTGCAAAATACTAACGCGAATTCTTTACAGACGAATGGAAAAACTAGTAGAAGCCGACCTCGGGGAAGATCAGTTTGGATTCCGTAGAAATGTTGGAACATGTGAGGCAATACTGACCTTACAACTTATCTTAGAAGCTATATTAAGGAAGGGCATTTGTAGACTTAGAGAAAGTTTTTGACAATGTTAACTGGAATACTCTCTTTCAAATTCTGAAGGTGGCAGGGGTAAAATACAGGGAGCGAAAGGCTATTTACAATTTGTACAGAAACCAGACGCAGTTATCAGAGTCGAGGGGCATGAAAGGGAAGCAGTGGTGGGGAAAAGAGTGAGACAGGGTTGTAGCCTCTCCCCGATGTTATTCAATCTGTATATTGAGCAAGCAGTGAAGGAAACAAAAGAAAAATTCGGAGTAGATATTGAAATCCATGGAGAAGAAATAAAAACTTCGAGGTTCGCCGAGGACATTGTAATTCTGTCAGAGACAGCAAAGGACTTGGAAGAGCAGTGGAATGGAATGGATAGGGTCTTGAAAGGAGGATATAAGATGTACATCAACAAAAGCAAAACGAGGATAATGGAATGTAGTCGAATTAAGTCAGGTGATGCTGAGGGAATTAGATTAGGAAATGAGATACTTAAAATAGTAAAGGAGTTTTGCTATTTGGGGAGCAAAATAACTGATGATGGTCGAAGTAGAGAGGATATAAAATGTAGACTGGCAATGGCAAGGAAAGCGTTTCTGAAGAAGAGAAATTTGTTAACATCGAGTATAGATTTAAGTGTCAGGAAGTCATTTCTGAAAGTATTTGTATGGAGTGTAGCCATGTATGGAAGTGAAACATGGACAATAAATAGGTTGGACTAGAAGAGAATAGAAGCTTTCGAAATGTAGTGCTACAGAAGAATGCTGATGATTAGATGGATAGATCACATAACTAATGAGGAGGTATTGAATAGAATTGGGGAGAAGAGGAGTTTGTGGCCCAACTTGACTAGAAGAAGGGATCGGTTGGTAGGGCATGTTCTGAGGCATCAAGGGATCACCAATTTAGTACTGGAGGGCAGAGCGGAGGTTAAAAACCGTAGAGGGGGACCAAGAGATGAATACACTAAGCAGATTCAGAAGGATGTAGGTTGCAGTAGGTACTGGGAGATGAAGAAGCTTGCACAGGATAGAGAAGCATTGAGAGCTGTATCAAACCAGTCTCAGGACTGAAGACTGCAACAACAAAACATTCTTCACCAAAGTTCATCTCTCTGTGAGAATTATAGATGGCTCTTAGTTTCTTTTCAGCATCATAAATTTGAACAGCTTATAGTTCGGTGATATTTGAGAGAAATGAAAATCTTAAGTTATGTTTTCTGTAGATACTAACTCTCTTCTGTAACTCATCCTGAAGAATTTGTATAATCGTAAATACGACATTTTCCCCGCATCTCGTGGTCGTGCGGTAGCGTTCTCGCTTCCCACGCCCAGGTTCCCGGGTTCGATTCCCGGCGGGGTCAGGGATTTTCTCTGCCTCGTGATGGCTGGGTGTTGTGTGATGTCCTTAGGTTAGTTAGGTTTAAGTAGTTCTAAGTTCTAGGGGAGTGATGACCATAGATGTTAAGTCCCATAGTGCTCAGAGCCATTTGAACCATTTTTGAAATACGACATTTTCACTCTTCTCTAGATCTCAACACAGTCTGATCACGTTTCTTCTCGAGTACATTTGTGTTCGTCTTCTGAGTCAGATGATTCATCAAAAGATCTCTTGTGTTTAATTTGACGTTTCGTTTTTTTGTTATCAGCAACTGAAGGAGATGGAACAGATTCAGAATTCCTGATTTTCGTAAGATCCTTTTCGGTTGAGTCCATGTGAAATGAAAAATATGTCTGCAGCTCAACTAAAAACATTGCAAGAGACTCATACAGAAGTAGAAGTAGAAATGTCTACATCCTCAGCTTACAATTTTTCATTGCTTTGCCTAAGTGTTGCAGAATACCTTCAGCTTCATATCTAACTTTATTACTCTCACTTTCTGAAATTGTTCTTTAATGCAGAAGATACAGATTTCCAGTCTGCATTCAAACTCTCACAAGAATCTTCACATGTGCACCATCGTGACTTCACTATCATACTCGCAGAATCAAAAAAATGTTTCCAAGGTGTTCCATCTGCCTGTAGAATATGCAAAGAAGTTGTATAAATCGTGACTCAAACCACATGGCAGCTGTGCAGCTCGTGAGCCAACTAGATTTAGCGAGTAAGCCAAACATGGACTGAATAAAATTACAGAGTCTCGGTCTTTTGAGTCTTTTTTTGCAAGCCTGAATATGCACCAGACACGTTGGCTGCGTTATCGAATTACTTTCCTCTAATTTCACACCATGTTGTTCTAAGAAATTCAAAACTGCTTAAGAAAGCTTCTCTCCTTAACAGTGACCTGCACTTTTCTTAAAATATAAAATACGGGACTCTTCCAACTCAGAGCACATCTTCGTTTACGTATCTAATTATTATTCTTAATTGGTCATAGTGGGATATATATGGTGTAAAATCTGAAAAATATTTCCAAAAAATAGCTTCAATACATATCTTCTGAATCACTGACTTCTTCATAAGGCGTAATAAATATTCATAAGTTGTTGGTGACAAGTATGGAGTAAATCCCTTTTCAGGGTTGCCAAAACTTGTATTCTCAGCTATAAAAGAATCATACTCCACAATTAAACCCAGACATCTCATGAAATTCTCATTTTTCACGGAGCCAAACACCTCTTTGTCTCCACGAAATGCTAGATCCCCAAGCAACTTGCTTCTTAGCTGTTCTTTTAGAACATTTCTCCATTATGTAACTTCATGTTCGTTCCGGGTGAGCAGCCGTTTGTCAGTTCCACTCATCTCGTTTCCTCTGTTTTTCAGTTTTAACAAGCAGTCTCTGTGAGAGGTAGATTTTTCATGTTCAGCTATTCGTATTCCAGCATGTCACCAATCACTGAAACCAGATGTTGCAAATTGATATCCGCCACCAATTAATTTTCAACATGCACACAATAATGATCAAAACGTCGTAAGGTGTTGTGGACGGTGTACTTTCCTATTATTCACTTTAATGTTCTAGTAAATGGGTAAACTTGCTAATTTTTTTCCCTTTATGTGGAGTGTGCGTGCCTTGATGTTATAAGTGACTGTTTCATAACCAGTTCTTTAACGCGCCTACGCAAATATTTATATTTATGAGAGAACTTAAACTGTGTTCGTCTGTTGAAATTTAACTAAAGTGCAAAAAACTGAATCAGGTGTTTATTGTTGTTCTAGTGCTATTATCTGTCAAGTGTAACACGCAACATTTTCTTATCAAGTGCTACAATAAATGCAAATTGCAGTGAAGTGATGCGCTATTTCAGTTCTTCCTGTGATTTCCTATCTCCGCATATAATATTTAACTGTTTGATATAAGACTGATTAAGCCTTTGTTGAAATATAGGAGGGAGGTGCGCGTGTCTCAGTGGTAGCAGAGCGTGGTTTGTGTGGGGGAGGTTGAACCGTGACGAAATGTCGCGGTTGGTTCTCTGCGTTTCCTCCTTGTCTGTAGCGCGTTCCTTTGAAATTCCCCTTCGCGCTGTGCTGTTTTCTTACCCTAGCCAGAGGCCGCAGTGGTGTTGCTGCGGCCGGCTGCCTACCGTGTCTGTGGGAGAGCATCGGTCGGGAGGAGGAACACTGATTGCAGACGTCTGGGACCGAACAGAAGGCCACGCCGTGTTGTTGACGGTGGATCCAAGAGGATGAGGCCTCGTTGTCCATTGAAACTCCTATCCTACAGATGTCGTCGGACTTAAAGTAAGGCGTTTTGACCATTATTTTGCGTTATTTGCAAGCAGCTGGGCATTCCGGCGTCTACAGTAATTCGGCGAAGATTATTTGTTCGTCGATGTGTAAATGACTGAACAAGGAGCAGTTTATTTAGCGTTCACCTTATGTTCATGTTCTGCGTGTGCTGTTTTCGTGTGTAAACTTGAGTCTCACTTTTGTCTGTTGATTTTGAGCGCATCGTCAAATACTCGATCCAGGCAGTGACTTTCAATTAATTAGCTGGATTCTTCCTTTTCCTCATCACGACGGCAAAGTAGAATTGTAGACCTCAACTTGCTACCTCATTTGAGTGGCTTCAATAACAGAGCCTAACCTGTAAACTAATTAAGGCTTGTGGTAAACAAAGGTATTTAAGTATGTTGTTTTAAAATATTATCTGAAATGTGTCAATGATTTATGTTGCGCTTGTTGATTCAGGGGTATGAACCAAAGTGTTGGTACGTCTGTTGTGTAAGGGAATCGTGCTAATTTTGATTGTTTTGCAAACTTTGGTTGAGAGAGAAACTAGTGTGCTTTAGTTCTGTGTTGCGTTAAGGCTATATTCGGGCTCTGGCATTTGTACTGGAAGCTGCAACAGCATCCTGTTGCTTCATGGTTGTTTTGTTCTCAAACTTAGTGTTTGTGCTGAACATGCTTTAGGCTGTGCGTTTTGCCCCTTAGCAATATGCCTGTGTCCCAGCTGAGTGTTCAGTCTATTAACTGTCCATTGTACGCACATCAGTAATGGTTAACCTGTCATCAGTTGATTTCAATGCTGTAGTTAGTTGTGAATTAGTAATGATTCCATTACCTTCTGACCAGGGTTCTTGCTAGACGCTTGTCTTTAAATACGCCGCTTAAATTAATCACTGCTCAATAGCCCAACACAGTTTGTCGGCCGTCAGAAACCGTGTATGTGTTATTTATTATTTTATTCTGTTCTTAATTTTGTTACTCTAGGGAGCCATTAAGTTGCCATATGGAGTGTTTAGGTGGATTGTGGCCTTCTTTGAGTACAGATTTGTCGGTTTCCAATTTTTTGTTTTTCCACGAGTTTTAATCGTACTTATGCGCATTTATATATCGGTGGAATCTAAATGTTTGTTTTTAACACTATTGAGCTCATATTGTAAAGAAAGGAACTTATTGGAGGTTAACTGTCGCCATAAGGTGTTGTGGAAGGTGTACTTGCGAGGGGACAGGGCAAGCAGTGTATTTAACACTAAATTCTTCTAGAATCTTCATATGGAAATGATGCTCTAAGCTCCCCTTTTCTAACTCTGACTTTTGGCTGGTTCAAATGGCTCTGAGCACTATGGGACTTAACATCTGTGGTCATCAGTCCCCTAGAACTTAGAACTACTTAAACCTAACTAACCTAAGGACATCACACACATCCATGCCTGAGGCAGGATTCGAACCTGCGACCGTAGCAGTCACACGGTTCCCGACTGAGCGCCTAGAACCGCACCTGCAATGATTTAATTTGATAGAAATTAATTTGATAAAGGAAAGTTTCATTAACGTAGTGAGAAATGAAAGGGTTGCTCTACCGATCTACAGAATGAAAGTTCTGTTCAAAATAACATCTTGATTTATTATCTAAACTCAAAATAACAAACAAAACACATGAAACATTTACAATACATCAAATTCGATACTCAAACAAATGTTGTCAAGGTGAAGTTGTCCATAAACTAACTTGCAACATTTATGACCAAGTGGTGTGTGAAGCCAATTCCTTGCAACTTAAATCTTAAGAGAAACACCCAGTCAACCCAACATTAATTGCTGCTGTAGTAGTGAGAACTCAGACAATGAACACCCAAGACAGAACCACGTTAGAAAAGACGGGCACATGCGCGCTCTGCTGAGCTCTGATTATCACATAGCAAAATTCCCTAATCTGCCAGTGCTGCGGACATACATTACCAAGCTGTCTTCTTAACTGCAAGGACACAATCTGTGGTACCGGAGGCCATGGCTGGTTGTTGCTTTGACGTCCTGTCGTGGCCATGAGAATGTCGCGATTATAGCCCGAAACAAATTATCCTGGTCTGGTTGTTCCACGCTAAAGACTTCCTAGCAATACAAATGGGCCTCTGAGGGAGACGAAGAAGGCTCGCCACAAAATAACTGATGGTACAGTGATTGATTTTAATAAGTGAAGTCGCACAATAACTCCAATACAGTCAACTTTAGCCCAAACTACTCAAGACGGTCAACATAGGTTGCTTGTACGCAGAACGCTCAATTGGCAACTGTACTCCGAAAGTTATGTTGAAGTCGAAACTTCAGCAACTTCGTCAAACAGTTACAATTAAATGATAATATATTAGACAGCCAACGGAAGGCAGGTTGTCCAGAGCAGCGAGAGCTCAGTCTTAAAACCTACTCCGACCGAAAGGTGAGAGCCGAATCTCTCAAGAGCACCCGTACAACCCTAACACAGAACATTACCGCCCTCATGACAGTGGCCATGGTTAAACGTGCCAATCAGCAACTCGATAACCGGCGGAAAAATCCACTCTATTGCCGAAGCACTACTATTCTAACAATGGAGATACTTGGCGCCAATTTCTGCGCCGATTTTGCTACGTCACGGAGCTATCCCCTGAGCAAGCCAATCATAGGTAATCTTTAATTTGCCCGCCAAGCTTGCCTCGGAACGCAAGTCATTACCACGCCTCTCTCGTAGCCCGTCAGGAAGTGTTTTCACTAAGTTTTTGCGAAGTAAAGGAATCTCTAACCCCAGCCACTCCTTCAGGCCCCTGTGGGCGCGTCGCCGCCGCTCTTCTGACAATATCGGCGTCTGGACAGCATCCACTTAATTCCCTCAACCCCGTCGGCTTAACTCTTTCACACCCAGCAGAACACTCCTGTCTTTTCGGATCACACAGGCGACGAGAGACGCAGTGTAGGAAGAAGTAGCAACTCTTCACTGCATGCAATTAGAGAGGAAAATATTCAGATCTGCTGGGTTCTCAATACTAGCCTTGTAATGACCGTACTTGGCTATACCAAATCGAATTATTCAGAGTAAGATATAAATATGAGAAGGGACAAGTCACTGTGTGCATCATAAAGGCTTGCCACCTCTCGGAAAGCGTATGTTGTGGCTAGCTTAAATTAATCACTGGTCAATATCCCAACACAGTTTGTCAGGCATCAGAAGCAGTATATGTGTTATTTATTCCTTTATTCTACTCAGTCTATAAGCATGCTGTTCTTATTTTTGTTACTTTAGGTAGGCATTAAGTTTCCATTTTGGGGGTGTTTAGGTGGTGTGTGGCTCCTTTGAGTATAGAGTTGTCAGTTTCCAATTTATTGTTTTCCCACCAGTTTTAGTCGTGCTTATGTGCGTATATATAAATCGGTGGAATCTAAATGTTTGTTTTTATTACTATTATTACTATTGAGGTGTACTTAACGTCATATTCTAAAGAAAGGAACTTATTGGAGGTTAACTGTCGCTGTAAGGTGTTGTGGACAGTGTACTTTCCTGTTATTCACTTTAATGTTCTGGTCACTGTGTAAACTTGCTAATTATTTTCCCTTTAAGTGGGGTGCGCGTGGCACACACGCACCTCCCTCCAGTATTTAAACAATTAAATATTATGAGTTTAGATTAAGCAATGCGGAGATTGGAAATCACAGGAACAACTGAAATAGCGCATCACGTCACTGCAATTTGCATTTATTGTAACACTTGATAAGAGACCAAGAAAATGTTGCGTGCTACACTTGACAGATAATAGCACTAGAACAATAACAAACACCTGATTTAGTTTTCTGAACTTTAGTTAAAGTTCAAGAGGGGAACACAATTATAAATATGCGCGTAGGTGCGTTAAAGAACTTGTTATGAAACAGTTACTTGTAACATCAAGGCAGGCACACTCCATGCAAAGAGAAACTAACTAGCAAGTTTACCCATTGACTAGAACATTGAAACGAATAACAGGAAAGGGCATCGTCCACGACACCTTACGGCGACAGTTAATCTCCAACAAGTTCCTTTGTTAACAATTATATATATATATAGTCAAAACGTCTTACTTTAAGTCCGATGACATCTGTAGGATAGGAGTTTCAATGGACAACCAGGCCTCATCCCATTTGATCCATCTGATACCCAGACAGTAACATCGGCAGCTATGACGGCCTTAACGATGCATCACACCTGACACGAGCCACGCCAAACATCAACAAATCGGCGTGGCCTCCTGTACGCTCGCAGACGTCCGCAATTAAGAGTTCCTCCGCCAGACCGACGTTCTCTCGTGCACACGGCAAGAAGCCGGCCGCAGCAGCGTTACAGCGCCCTCTGGCTAGGATAAGGAAACCACTGAGTGGGAAGCGGGAATTTCAAAAGGAACGCGCTACAGAGAAGGAGGAAACGCAGAGAACCAACCGTGACATTTCGTCACGGTTCAGAGAATATACAAAATATCCATGACTGATAATTTCCCCATTCACCAAAACTCTCAGAAACAATATTTTGCTGCAAAATCGGTGAGATCCGTCCCGAGGACTTAAAAAAATCAGCAGTTTTGTTTTAGTTCATACCATTTTAACCAAACAATCCAGTGTCTGGTCATTGTTTTCCCAATTAAATGCGTCATTATTGAAAACAGCAAAATCCTCTGCTTTAGAGTGGTAGATTCTTGACATCCTTCCAGAACTCTGAAAGTTAGATTTTCTGGATTCTGTTTACCATTTAGAGCTCTAATTTCATCTGCACTTATAGAGCAACACTGTTCATTGTTATAGTTTTGAACCGTTACTTCCCCTGCACGTCCAGAGCCACATGGTTCATTTTCACCACGAAACTATGAGTCCAGTCGCGGTAACTTTGCTATCCCTCTGTCTTTTTACTTCTCTTTTCTTTCGATATGCTACACCACTTAACCTAGATCATCGATTTATATCGTTATCGTGGAAAACAAATTGCGATGTAGAGTGTTGGGAACTGAGCATACAGTAGACTCCAGACTATCTGAACAAATAACGCGGTAGGTAAAACGTGACAAAAAACAATCCGTATAACCTGGGGATGTATAAATTCTCTCCTCCAAATCCAGCAGGATCATTAAAAACAACCTGTTTTATATTAAAACCCAATTTTATTAAAATTTTCTGACTTCAGTATTTTGAACATGGCTCCACTACAGCAACTGTTTCAGAACAGGTGGTGTAATAGACAGCCAATCAGTTGAAATAAATGGTGGTTTCCAAACAACCTTTTTACCATGGTTTCGACGGATTTAAACCCATCTTCCTCAGAAGGACAACAAACTTAACATCAGCAATCAGTCAGTAAAGCAATGACCTATGACATGTGTCGGCAACGGTCTGTATGTTCGTATGTAAAAGCTAAGGCACCTAAAATCAGTTAAACCAATCTCTTAAAATAACAGACCATGTTAATAGATACATGTTACCATTTATCGCAACTGCTTGCCTTTCTGTTACACCTGCCGATTTTCCAACTTCCATGATCACTATAAATTTTTTTCGTTTATCAGCTATTTCGGACTCTTTAATTAAAACACAAAGGACCGCACAAAATAACATTTTAACAACGAACTCACTTTGGTAGTCTGATATACAGCTGAAGAAACTGAGAACACAGTATTGTTAAGGGAGCTGCTCTCTACGTTTGTTTACTGTTGTTTGTGAGCGCTTCTGATCGTAAGCATCGTTTATGGAAGAGTGGTTCCCGTAATTTATTCAATACTATAATTATGACTCCAGATGTTTTAAAAGCACAAAAGACGTATAAAACATTTTGGAAGGTCACTCAGCACTGTAGCAGGTGCCTACTTGCTAAAGCTTTGGAAAAGTACAATACGCAAGACAAATTAAACCCCATTTTATTACGGAGAAGTATTATTATGATATTAACTAAGTGGGTCAGATAGTCCAGAGGCCAGATAGTCACGAACAGGACAGTTGAGAGTCCACTATACTTCGATTATATCAAATACAAAGAACGAACTTCACTATGATCAGTTAGTACTCGAATTACATACCTTAATTTTAAGTTGAGAACCACGTCAGACGTTGTGAGACGTTGTGTTGTGTATGATGGCAACATAACCATGTGTGCATGCAGACTTGAACAACACGCCATACGCGAATTCCAACAGGGACCTACAAAACTTTAGTTGGTTATTTCCTTCAATAACAATTTGCATAATGAACGGTGATAAGGGGGTGCTGTGATGCTCAGGGTGATTTGCAGGCTCTGTCAACATGGAAAAACCACTTTCCGTTGGTCTTTCTTCAATGTTTAAAATTGATCGTCGTTGACGCTTAATCTTGCCGTGCCCTGCTAGAATGACGCCGCCCTTCTTGCATCGCTTATCTGCCTGAGGTCTGGGGCGAGGCTGGCCAGGAAATTGTGTATACTGGCCTCTCTCTTATCTTTTGCGGTGGAGGTGTTTGAATTCTTTGCCACCTTTGGTGAAAAAACTTTGTCTGCGTCACTTCGAAAGTCTGAACATTTTCTCTTTCTGACTCGTCTTCTCGTAACCGTGGGATGACGTGATGGTGTCACCCTGTCCTCATGAATTGCCGTAGGCGATCCTGGCGCCACGGCTGGCGATGACTCGGTGGTGATGCTGTAGGTGTGGGTTGGCGTAATGGTGTGGAGGAGGGTGGTTGTTGCTGGTCACTTGTGATAACTTCAAGATCACCGAAATAATTTCTGAGAAGAGGGTTATTTCGTTGAGATTTTCCATGTCAGAAGCATCTGGTGTTGGTGAGGGATGACGGATTCCAGATAAATTACTGGTAGGGACGCCAGCTACTTTTACTAAAGGAATAGGTAATTGCATTGTATCCATCAGGTAACAAGGTTACTTGTTTGTTGCTCCACTACCACTGCCGGCCGTTGTGGCCGAGCGTTTCTCGGCGCTTCAGTCTAGAACCGCGCTGCTGCTACGGTCGCAGGTTCGAATCCTGCCTCGAGCATGGATGTGTGTGATACCCTTAGGTTAGTTATGTTTACGTAGTACTAAGTCTAGGGGACACATGACCTCAGAAGTTAAGTCCCATAGTGCTTAGAGCCATTTGAACCATTCACTACCACTCGGTTTGGGCTTGAGATTCTTTACGAACGCATTTTCTTGCATTCATCCACCGAAACCGAAAACTAAATACACAGTTTTTGATCGATAAGAGTATAATTGTTTATAAATAAATATTTTTCTCTATATACCGGGTAATCAAAAGTCAGAGTAAATTTGAAAACTGAATAAATCACGGAATAATGTAGATAGACAGGCACAAATTGACACACATGGTTGGAACGACATGGGGTTTTATAAGAACCAAAAAAATACAAACGTTCAAAAAAAATGTCCGACAGATGGCGCTTCATCTGATCAGAATTGCAATAATTAGCATAACAAAGTAAGACAAAGCAAAGGTGATGTTCTTTACAGGAAATGCTCAATATGCCCGCCATCATTCGTCAACAATAGCTGTAGTCGAGGAATAATGTTGTCTTTCAGCATCCCTAGAGATGTCGGTCCATCATGATATACTTGCGACTTCAGGTAACCCCAAAGCCAGCACGGACTGAGGTCTGGGGACCTGGGAGGCCAAGCATGACGAAAGTGGCGGCTGAGCACACGATCATCACCAAACGACGCGCGCAAGAGGTCTTTCACACGTCTAGCAATATGGGGTGTAGCGCCATCCTGCATAAACATCGTACGTTCCAGCAGGTGTTTATCAGGCAGACTGGGGATGATGCGATTCTGTAACATTTCGGCATACCTGTCACCCGTCACGTTAGCAGTTTTGCTGTCCAGCGCCATCTGTCTGACATTTTGTGAACTTTTTTTTTCTAATAAAACCCCATGTCATTCCAAGCATGTGTGTAAATTTTTACTTCTCTATCTACATTATTCCGTGGTTTATTGATTTTTCAAATTTATACTGACTTTTTGATCACCCTGTATTTGAAGACAATATTTTCGCTTATCTGTATGTTTAATTTCAGAGGTTTCACTACAGGGTGTACATACGTTTCGCTGGGACTCTGCTTTTGTCGGGGATAAACTGTAGTTGGGCTAATAGTATTTGAAACCGTGCAGATCATATGAAATGAGTTGAAAGACGCCTACATAACATGTCCCAATGAAGATCAGGGTAAAACAATTGCTAAACGCTTTCAGTGCTTATGGAACCTTCCGAATTGTATAGGCGCAATAGATGGGAAACATGTTCGCATAGAGAAAATTCCTAATACTCGTTCGCTTAATGATAAATCATGCCACCCTGCAGTACTACTAGGGTGCTGTGATGTTAATGATATTTTAACGATAACTGAAACTGGGTACGCTGGTAGAAACAGTGCTGGAGGTATTTTCAGAGTCTCGGCGATTACAAGCTTTTATCTAATTCGCAGATTAACACACCACCGCCGTGTAAGTTTTCCTTAGAACTTACTCAAAATGGGCTCTTGACAATATAACCAAAATTTTCAATTACCGCTTAATCAGCTGAATGCACGTTTGGTGTGATGACTAAAGAATTCCAAGTCTTGGTACTCTGATACGATGTCGAGGTGAGAATACGATGAGTGACATTACAAAATGTGTTTACGTACTTCATGCAGCCAAGGTACAAAAAATTATGCGCAAATACAAAACAAATTACCTCTATGACGTGCCATCTGCTCGTCACGCTCTAACTTTCCCGTGCACTGCAGGACGCAAGAGATTGGCGTCGCTCGCAACAACTTCGAGACGATTACGACACGACTACAAATCGATCTGTTGGCTGCCACCCGTTCACTTACGTGGGTAGCCGAATGGGGAAAGAATCGATTCGAGAACGAGTCGCGTCCACCAACCACGAGTCCGAATCGACCCGTGCGCGTACGGCCGAAGGCTGTGTCAATCAGGAGAAAGGGCTGCCGTTGCGCACAGAACGCTGTTGCCGCTGCGGTCGGCTGTGGGCAGGACGCAGCGATCCTGTTGTCGAATGGCTCTCACTGCGAGTGAATCAGCTACCGTCCAGTAAACATCACGACGATCTCATCTTTATGTGCACTCAGTTCGAGGAAACGAAGAAAGTGGAAATACGAAATTAACACTAAACGACAAGACGACGGGAAATTTCACGTTTTTTTACAAGGAACTGTGGTAAAACTGAGATGGATTCCATGGAACGGTAGCAATTTCCTAACTGTTCTGGTAGCGTGGAGGGGAAGTATTTTAGAATGAAGTGTTCTAAAAACAGTGGCTCTAATTATTTTTGTTACAAAACCTTCTTTTCAATAGGCCTGCTTGCAGTTATTTATCACGATTACAACTCCGTGTTTATCGTGGTGGGCAGCTATGGCAGACACTGTGACAGCACAAATTTTTAAAACGGTGCATTTTGCCGCGAACTCATACGAGGAAAATGTATTCTGCCTCCGGAACCAAACACACTGAAAAAAAAAAAGTTCAAATGCCTCTGAGCACTATGAGACTTAACTTCCTCTAGAACTTAGAACTACTTCAACCTAACTAACCTAAGGACATCACACACATCCATGCCCGAGGCAGGACTCGAACCTGCGACCGTAGCGGTCACGCGGTTCCAGATTGTAGCGCCTAGAACCGCTTTTTTTTTTTTAATCTCACTTTGTTCGCTTTTGTTCGTTGCATCTGTTCGGGGCGGACGTCGTAAGGCATCCATTTATGTTCGTTGTTGATCGATTGACTCAGTTTTTTTATTACAGAGGGCGCGTAACCCTCTCACCGAACTCGGGCACCTGGCCGGCAACACACTGACACCTGATGAAGAGTTTAAATTACGAACCTATCTGATGACGCCTTTCCCAAATCAGATCCTTCAAAAGCAATTGTAAGTAAACAAATATGCAGGGATCATCGTATCGTGGGAGTGATGAGCCATTTTAAGGCCTATGGACTTACAATCGATACTGCGGAAGCAGTTGTCAAAGGGGCATACTTGTAGCTTAAATTGTATTACAGTGACACCACTGGTTTGTGCACCCACATTATTATTTCAGCTGAAATGTACTGTAAATCATAATATTCATCTGATACTGTATTATGCAACTGCCCATTTATTTGCAGACAAAGAAAACACCTGTCTGATACACACTTGCGTCAATTTTCTTCCGTTTTGTGGCCTTTTACATCACATTTTTAGAATTACAGTATCGTATATCGTACAAAAATACGTTTGCACGCACCAACTCAGTCAGTCTTTCTGTTTATGTCGGTATCTTGCGCACATTTACCCGACACGGACTTTGAAAAGAAACTGGGTGAACGTATCAACGATGAACTTGAACAGGTGTTGTTATGGGACGTCCACCCCGAACAAATGCAACGAACATTCGAACATTAGCGAACAAAATGAGATCAGAAAAAAAAAAAAAAAAAAACGATGCTACAGCGTAGCGCGCAACACAGCCCGCGCAGGTTCCTTGCTCCCGGTTTGACAGAGCTTTAATGCGCTCGTACATGGAAGACGTTTTACAAATGGACAAACAGTAACATTCTGGTTTAATGACAATTACAAATATTTGTCAATACTTTGCCAATAAATTATTGAATACCTGAATGCTTTTGTGATCATTTTCAATTTACAGAATGAGTTTTTCACTTTGAAGCGGAGTGTGCGCTGATATGAAACTCCTGGCAGATTAAAACTGTGTGCCGGACCGAGACTCGAACTCGAGAGTTTTAATCTGCCAGGAAGTTTCATATCAGCGCACACTCTGCTGCAGAGTGAAAATCTCGTTCTGGAAACATCCCCCAGGCTGTGGCTAAGCCATATTTCCACAATATCCTTTCTTTCAGGAGTACCAGTTCTGCAAGTTTCGCAGGAGAGCTTCTGTAAAGTTTGGAAGGTAGGAGACGAGGTACTGGCAGAAGTAAAGCTGTGAGGACGTGGCGTGAGTCATGCTTGGGTAGCTCAGTTGGTAGAACACTTGCCCGCGACAGGCAAAGGTCCCGATTTCGAGTCTCGGTCCGGCACACAGTTTTGATCTGCGAGGAAGTTTCATTTTCAATTTAATTTTTCCATCACTTGTCATATTATTTAGTTTATACGACATTTGGGACGAAACAAAAATTAAAAAACACCTAATTTGCATGACGTTTTAGTGAATTTCATGTTATTTGACTACTTACTATCTTTAATTAAGTTTAATTATTAGAACAAATATATTTATAACGATCGACAGGTAAATGAAGAAACACACAAAGTCTTCCTGAAACTGTATGCCTGTTATGATTTGCGAAATCCCTTATACCTGCAATCTGATAAGGAACCGGGAACTACTTTGCACCTCGACGCTTCGAGCTGCCGATACAGAGGCAGGTCCCATTTGGCAGTAAACCTGCGTAACGGTGAGACGTTGCTGATGTAGCAAGAACGAGGAGCAAGTGCAAATTTTTTGAGTATCACAGAATTTACACTCGTACTGCAAAATTAAATGTTTAAAGGAGGGTCGAACCGTCACCCCGCTCACATTCGTCTTACGAAGCTTAAACGCTAACTACTTTTAGTTTAATCATCACTTTGTTTGTTGCATTTGGTCACAGCGGACGTCACAAGACATTCGTTCAAGTCCATCGTTTATCTTTTCACTTTTTTTTTTTTTTTTTTTTTTTTTTTTTTTTTTAACAGGGAGCAGCCAATCTTACCCCAACAGCGATTGTTGCCCGACTGTAAGAGATTTTTTACCAAGTTTGGTTGAAATCTGCCCTGTGTTCTGTGTTTTACAGGGGGGGGGGGGGGCGGGATGTAGAACACACACACACACACACACACACACACATACTACATGATTATTTTCATCGTAATTCATTTAAAAAGGACTTAATTAATTAGCAATTAATAAGGAATTAATAACTTAAAAGGGTAAATTTACTGGCTTACTGGTGTAAGAAGAGGCCTCTACATTATGTTCAGTTATCAAATTTAAATATTAATCTTACTGCTCACATATGGACAATAAATACTTTATTGGCGTTACCTGCATTTATCCAGAAGAGTGCTCCATCACATACGCTGATAAAGGCAAAACATTATGAGCACTTCCCATTGCAACATAGAATGCCTCCTGGTGGCGTTGTGGGCACGCGACGCAGTAAAAAAAGTAGTAACCCAAGTAGAGGCGGTTGGGGCTCACCCTAGCGAAGATATGTGCTGAAAATGGAGAAATCCACTGAGATAAGCAACTAATTACACAGAGTTTGTGAACGAGCATCTCGAACACGGCGAAGCTGGCCTAATGTTCCTGTGCTACTGTCGTCAGCATCTACGGAAAGTGTAGAAGGGCAGTGAAACTACCACTAGGCGCTAAGTGCTTGGACGTCCACGACTCTTCACAGAACGTGCGGTTTGTAAGCTCTTCTGCTCTGTAAAGTAGGATAGATAGCGATCTCTGGCACCTGTGGCGAAAGAACATATTGCCGGTGGACGCACACGAGTTTCGGGGTTTCAGAGCAGACGATTGGCCCAACAACATCGTCAGTTACGATCGTAGTGGGTTCGGGATCATCGAGACTGGACCGTCTGTCATTGGAAAGGTGTAGGTTCGTCGGATAATAATGAGCGTATGACACTGGTGGCCGGGAGACCCCGCGCGGGGCGGTTCGGCCTCCGCTCCACAAGTTCTTTAACGCCACTACGGCGAGTTGCGAGTGAATGAGGATGAAATGATAAATGAAAGACACACAACACCCAGTCATCTCGAGGCAGAGAAAATCCCTGACCTCGCCGGGAATCGAACCCGGAACCCCGTGCGCGGGAAGCGAGAACGCTACCGCAAGGCCACGAGCAGCAGACGGTTCGTCGGATGAATCACGTTTTTGTCACATTACGGCGATGGCGTCTCCTCAGACGCTGTCATCCAGGCGAACAGCTGCTCGGGACGTGCACCACGCCACAATTGCAGGCTGTTGGGAGTAGTATTATGCTATGACAGACATTCTCCTGCGCTTGCATGGGACCTGTCGTAGTAATCGAAGATACGAGGTCAGCTGCAGTCCACTGCATACCTTCATACTTGATGTCTCCCCTGACGATGATGCCCTCTTTCACCAGTATAATTGTCCGTGTCTCAAAGCCAGAATTGTGCTACAGTGGTCTGAGGAGCATGATAGTGAAATCACGTTAATGTCATGGACACCAAATTCGCTGGATGTGAATCCGACGGTCGCCATTTGGATAGCTATCGAGTGCCATCACCACATACACAGATCGGGATCCAATTATTTACGGGAATTACGTGACTTGTGTGTAGACGCCTGGTGTCACATAGCTCCACAGATCTGGCAACGAACTGTAAAATCTATGATACTGGGCATAAGTAATATATTGTATTACAAAGATGGCCCAACAAGCTGTTAAGCAGGTGGTTATAGGGTTTAAGCTCGTGAATGTATTTACCTTAACTGAACTTCCCCAGCAGAGTATTCCATAAGGCAGCAGTCTATGGAAGAAAGCAAACTGTGCTAACATTTTTGCCTCTAGATCAAAACAATGAGAGATACTTCTCAGTGCAAAGTGATGTGAGCTAAGTTCTTCAGTAAGCATGTAAATGCACTGATTCCATTTAGATTTACTGTCTCCAGAAACTCTATTGTACATTGTGTGAAGTAAGGTTTCACCCTTCTTTCATGGATGAATTTTTATCTTCTCAAGAGAAAATGGTAGATCACAATGACATAAACTGCAGCCCTGGAGTAAAACTCTGAACCGAGAACAGGAAGATATAAAATATGGAGTCCCTTGAAGTTTTATGCTAGGTTGACTCTTGCCCTAAATAATAAATGACGTAAAAGATGCCGTAACACAGGGGTTTGCTAACATACTTCCACTCAATAATGTCCTATGACTTAATATTCTGGGACAATGCAGATAAGGCAAACAAGGTATTTATTTTACAGATATGTGCAATAAGAATATTGTGTAAGGCTGATACCTGAAAATCTTACTGAAGCCTCTTCAGGCACCTTAGGATTCGTTCAGTCACCTGCCAATATATTTACTCCCAAATGTTATTTTTGGTTAATAAGAAGAGTGGACTTAAAAGGAACCAGAAATTAATTACCATAATATTAGATTCAAAACAATATATGTAGCTTTGTGTCTCTATGTAAGGCTCAGAATTGAATTTTGTATTTTGCAATAAAGGTCTTTAACAGATTGCTTACAAACATCAGACAGGAAAATTGAAATCCCCAGATATTTGCAAATATATAAAGAGAATGATATTTGTCACTGCTTCTGTGAGTGATCAGAATATTTGGACACAACTACATAAAATGAAGCTAACATTAATTTTTCCTATTATACCTGTCACAGTTTTTCCAATGTATAGGAAGCTACAGTTCTCTTAGAAAACAATAAGCTTATGTAAATGCATAATATGAAGCAGTAGATAAAACCAGCAGGTGTGTACTGCAATAGCAAGAACATGGACTTAGTAGCTACTTTTCTACAAATACATATAATATACGAAATAAAAAGTCTTACCTTCATAGTTTCAGAGAGCACAGTAATAATTCCTTATTTTGTTATTTTGATTGAAGAAATTCCTCATGTGATATACAGACCACTGAAGATTGTTTCTCAGGTGACATCCATTCTGTGTGTGTGTGTGTGTGTGTGTGTGTGTGTGTGTGTGTGTGTGTGTAACATATTAAAATGTTCTATCTCTGGAACAGTTTAACAAATATGATTGTTTCTTTTACTTCAAATAAAATAATTTGCTAATTAATATTATATACTTGGTATGGAAATGTGTGTCCAAGTTCTTTTTCTACACCTGTCTAATCAGAATGAAATGTTTTTCCAATTTTTTAAACTGTTGATTAGCCTTATACTACTTCAGTAAGTTTACAAACGTGTTGATTCCATTTTAATTTACTACACTCCCTGAAAATGAGAACTTCTACATTTCATTTTAACAGGTTGTATAAAAAAGTTAGAGTTATGTCATATATTAAACCAATTTTCATTACAAGAATCTCATATGATGATCTAATAGAATCAAAATCTAGTCTCTTTTGATACAACATTTTAAAACTTCTAAAGGATATCTAAGGATAGCTTTAAAGCATCCAAAAAGGCTCCACAATATTTCTGCTAATTCCAAAATATGCATATTTCAAAGATTTGTGCACTCCACTTTGAAATGAAATTAGCAGTGCAACACACTGTGTCTATTTAACTGGGTCAGTATCTTCCCCTGACAGGGCAGCCATAATTTTTGAAGATTGGAAGTGAGTAGTGATAGTAGTGTTGCAGCCTTGCAAGTGATAATCAGTATCCAGCCGTGGTAGCACAAAGCTAACTACAATTTCATTTAACTCACGTCTGCTGTCTATAATCTCTGCAATCAACCAGGTGACAAACATCACTCTTTACAGGCTGTGAATCTGACTATTTTACTCTTTTTTCTGATATATAGGCTGGACAAATGAATTTGTTTCTTTCTTGCTCCTTAAAGTTTGTGTAATATAAGATTGCCCATTACTTTGAGTCTAGGCATGCTTATTCAGAATTCCTTTAACAGAGGTAGCCTGACTATACCATTGTTCTGTTTTCTGTCAGCAGAGTTCATCAACTTCCTCTTTGGGCAACAGCATGAGTGCTGTTGATGTGCATCACTTCACCATTCCTTTAAATACTCAGCATTCTGAATTGCTGCTGTACTTGGGCTGAAAAAATTATGCTTTGTAGCATGGATCTTCAGCAGGCCTCCTATGTCATTGCGAGGCCCATTTTTTCTGCCCAGTAGCATTGTATACCCTCTCCACTGACACAAGCAACTTTGTGTATTTAAACAATTGGTAGTAATTTTTGAAGTGAGTAGGGCCATAATCAAACAAAATGATCATCTGTCATGCATGTGAATGCAGCTGTTGAAAAATGTTTTGTATTGCCAGCAATCCATGTGTTAAGTCGTTACTCATGAAGTTGAAACACTTGTGGCCTTGTCTGAAAATATGTCACCTCGGCAAAAAGTGAAACTTGGTCATTACTCCAGTGATACCCTTGTATTTTTCATGGCAGAATCACAAACCAGTTCTCAGAGAAAACACAGTGAAACACTAAACACAGTTGTTCAACCTCTACATGCCCCTTCAAGTCTGCAAAATATGTTGTTCTAGTTTATTCAGATTTCGTGTTTTACTGATGTCACTGTGCAGGTCACAAGTTTTCAGTGGAAGTATTAATGACAACAGTTTTATTAATGCATTTATTCTCCTCCCATATTGGATATGTAACTTACGAAGACCTATCTAATATATTTTTTTTTTAGAAAAAATGCCTGTAAGGTGTGTTCCTCACCACCTTTCCAAGGAAGTCACTACATTCCTACCAAGTGAGGTGGCACAGAAGTTAGCACACTGCACTTGCATTTGGGAGGACAACTGTTCAAATCCTTGTCTGGCCATTTGATTTAGGTTTTCTGTGATTTCCCTAAATCACACCAGCAAAATGCCAGGATGGTTCCTTTAGAAAGAGCATGGCCAGTTTTCTTCCCCATCCTTTCACAATCTGAACTATCTGAACTTGAGTTTTGTTTCTAATGACCTCCCTATCAATGATATGGTAAACTCTAATATTGTTTCCTTCCTTTGCTACATATCTAAAACAAACAGGTCTCTTGCTGTATGTCACATACTATTAATGACTTCACATCTGCAACTTAGGTGTCATGTGTCCTAGTTTTCGGCAGCTCCTTCGAAGGTACCATGCAAAGTTCAATATTTGTACAGTACACACATAAAGAGACGTCTTTAGGCAGGTGTGGAACCACCTACTACGTGGAATATTGAACATTTCTTCTTACATATAGCGGAAGTTTCTTAAAATGCAGGTCATGTATCTTTTCATTTTCAAAATTTTGTCTCCTGTAGCTGTTATGGTGGTAGTGTCTTTTTTGTTGGCACTCGCCAGAAAGAACGGTCTCATTTAACTTCCACAAAAAGTAACTGTGCAATATAAACACAGGCTTTGTTCACTGTATGACCATAACAAGGATCTCATTTTCCAAACACTCCTTTTAAGAGTCCTCCATTTCTTGCTTTTTTCACCTTTATTTTGATGCAGCTAGAATGTGGTGTAGAATCGTTTTCTTTGAATGTTAGCACTCTGCACAGTGTATTCCATTACACTGCCACAATTAAACAGCTTAATTGATGTTGAATAAGAATTCCTGTTAAATTACACAAGTTTCTTTTAGTTCATTTTCTTTGAAACACAGAATTTTTACTTTGAAGTGTGGTCAGTTTTGTTTTGGTGTAATCGGCATCAGCTTTAATCAATTCTTTGTGCTTTATTCATGCATGCATCTCAATACTTAACTTAACTGGCCATGATTTCTTAACAGGACTAACACTAACCTCTGGAGCTGACTCATTCAGAGAATGTTACTCTTCCTTTGCAGACATAAAAGCTGTATGATCAACATCCTGGGAGGTTACTTTTTGCCATCTGAGTGGTATTGTTTGGAAAAAGTTCACTTATGGTTTATTTTATTTAGTCCTTTAAATCCTATATGTATAGAATATATACAAGGATATTGGACATGGTTAGGTATTTACAAGATAAAAATACAGTTTGTATTGCAATGCTAAGAACTAGATCGTCAGGTAATTTAGCACAGATTCTTAAATACAAAAACATCACAGGCAACATACAAAGTAGAATATTAATAATGCATATTTATTTTTGTTGTTTGGCTTTTATATATTCTGTCAGACTGTAAAAGCAATGATCAATTAAATATGCCTTTACTTCAGCCTTAAAACTACAGAGTTTACCTATTGATTTAATATGTTTAGGTAGATTATTGAAAATCTTTATCCCAGTATGTAGTGTGCCTTTTTGGCACAATGATGTTCTGACCTGTTTCACATGAAGGTCAGATTTTTGCCTTGTATTGTGTGCATGTATATATTCATTTTTTAATAAGATATCTGCATGTCTATCAAAATATTGTTTGATGAAAACTGATGTTTTGTAGATAAAAATGCAAGGAAGAGGAAGAACTGACAGTTTTTTGAATATGGGTCTGCACGATTTCGTATTGTTTACCCCTTCAATAATTCTTAGTATTCTCTTTTGCATCCTGAAAAGTTTAATATTTGTTGTTGTATTTCCCCAGAAGATTATGCCATATTTAATTAATATGTGTCAAGGGTTCAGTTAAAGCAAGACAGCATTTTTTAATAATTGCATCTGGTATTCCATCAATTCCACATGAGTACCCTGTTTTCAAGGTTTTTATAACTGATAAAATTTCTTCAGAATTTGTGGGTGAAAGGAACAAAGATGTAGACACATTTCTCACACTATTGCATGATGGAGGTGATATTTTGTTGTGTTCTTCCAGTCCACTCACCAACTGTTCACTTAAGTTTGCAAAATATTTGTTGAAGGTCCCTGTAATTTCTGTTGGGCAAGAAATCATTTGTCCTTCATAACATAAGTTCATATTTTTATACTGTTTAGTTTCACTTGTTGTTTGATTTTTTATAACTTCCCATATAGCTTTAGATTTGTTTTTTGAATTTTCAATGTATTTGTCATTTGCCATTGGTTTAGCTTTTCTTACAACATTTTTGAGGATCCTCTTGTAATTATTCAGGTACAAATGAAATTCAGGAGGCATGTTCTGTGTCTTTGCTATAGTGTGTAATCTTCTTTTCTCTGCACAAGATATTCTAATACCTGTTGTAATCCATTTGTTCTTTTTGAAGTGAGGTTGACATTTTTGCTTTTTTAATGGAAATGCACCTTCAAAGTATGTCATGAAGATTTCCAAGAATTTTTCAAACTTTTTGTTAGTATTTTCACAAGTATATACTTCATACCAAGTTTCTTCACTTAGTCTCAGTACAAAAAGGTTTATTTGTTTGCTAGTGAATTTCCTTGCTTCTTTTACAAGTTCCTCTTTCTTAGTCGTTTCACTTGGGGTGTGCAAAGCAATAAACTGTGCATAGTGATCACTGAAGCCAGTATTAAGATTTCCGGCACAGAAATTGTGATTTACATTTGTGTTTATTAATATCTGATCAATTGTTGAGCTAGTTGTTGGTGTAACTCTTGTAGGAGAGTCAATGGTGGTTTTTATGTTATATGTTTCCAGTAGGGTCATCAAGCTTTGCCTGTCTTTTGAGATTTCTTGAAAATCTATATTAAAATCTCCACATATGATCACTGTTTTGTTGAAGTTTTTTATAGTATTTAAAGCTGCTTCTAGTTGGTGACAGAAATCATTTAAGTTCCCATAAGGGCTCCTATATACACAGATGATTATTAATTTTAACGCAGATACTTCAAAATTTTCTCTTCAGTTAACAGTTCAATGGGTTTTATGTTACAATAATCAATGCCACTTTTAACAAATATACATGACCCTCCATGACTGGATGTCATTCTACAAAATTATGAAGAAAGATTGAAGTCTGCAAGTTTTGTGACTGACATTGCATCTTTAGGCAGCCAGTGTTCAGTTATACACACCACAGAAACGGTTTTTAGCTCATCAGTACATAAAATTTCAACTTCACTTAATTTGTTTAGCAATGATTGGACATTTTGATGAATCAGCATGAAATTAAAGGGTTTGTTAGGCTTTGGCATATTTAATTGATCACTTACCTTTACCTTGTCAATAAAAATCATTCAAGTGTGCTGGAAGTACTGCTTTTCTTTTCCCGACTGCACCTATTCTTCTATTAGCATCTGCAGCAGAATTTTCTTCTGTGTCTGGGTCCACTGGTAGTTGTTCAGCTGTCGCTCTTACTGTTGATAATATTGCTGCTGGTGATAGAGTTGGGTCTGCAATTGGTAGAGCTGTTACTGCATTCACTGTGCCTGGATATTGGAGGCACCTAGTTCCTTCTTTTGTTGTTGATGTTGGTGAGTGAGGTCTTGCTGGCGTTGCTTCCTTCGAATATTTGGGGGGCCAATCCAGGATGATTTTGCTTTTGAGTGTTTGATGCCTCTTGGTGATAATTTCTTCAATTTTTCCGACGAGCAGTTTTTTCCCCATGTTGTTAACGTGCAATCCATGTAATGTGTGGAATCTGCGCCCTATATTATTAACATTTACGAGTTCTACATTTCTGAAATGTTTGCAAAGTAATGAAATTTGTTGGTTGGCATTGATTATTTCTTTATTTACGCATGACCAAGGCGGTAAGTCATGCCGATGTGGAATGTTCAGCACTAAAATATTTGTGTGTGTCAACTGTCCTAAGCACCTTTTTAGTTCTTGTTTTGCTTTGTGGGTTTCGTTTTTATATACATCATTTGACCCACCAATTAGCACAACAAAGTCTTCAGAGGATAAGTCAGCAATGTCTGTGGATCGTACATGATTGTAAACTTCCAACATAGAAGCACCAGGTTAAAAACAAAGATTCCAAGACTTACCAAGCGGGAAAGCGCCGGCAGACAGACACAATGAACAAAACACACACACAGAATTACTAGCTTTCGCAACTGATGGTTGCTTCCTGAAGAAGCAACCACATCGGTTGCGAAAGCTAGTAATTCTGTGTGTGTGTTTTGTTCATTGTGCCTGTCTGCCGGCGCTTTCCCGCTTGGTAAGTCTTGGAATCTTAGTTTTTAATATATTTTTCCCATGTGGAAGTTTCTTTATATATATATATATATATATATATATATATATATATATATATATATATATATATATATATAAAATAATTAGTTTCTATGAATAGTTTCTATGAATTCTTCAGTTAAATAGAATTCATTATATTTTAGGCAATTTTGTAGCACACTCTTATATTTGTTTAGTGGTACTGTATGAGCAAAGTATGGTAAGTATGAGGGTTGTTCAATAAGTAATGCACCACATTTTTTTAAAAAGGCATTAAGCTACATAATAAAATGTCCTTGTTGGTGCTTCAGATTTGATGTTTGTTCTGTGGGCTAGCGAAGTTTCAAACCATTCTGGCAGATGGCAGAGCCATAGCACAGTGTCAAAATGGCACCTACGTAAACTCATGTTACAAGCAGTATGCTGTTATTGAATTCTTGTATGCAGAAAAAGAAACCATGGTGAACATTCATAAATGATTGTGTGCAGTGTATGGCAATGCTGCAGTTGATAGGAATACAGTTGGGCAATGGGTAAAGAAAGTTAAAGCCTCAGAAAATGCAGAAACAAAGCTTCATGATCAGCCATTCTGGGGACGTCCTGTCACAGCCATTGCCCCAGACATGCTTAATCGTGTGGATGCCATTACTCATGTTGGCTGGTGCATCGCAACTTGACAATTGACTTTACAGTTGTTGGTCAGCATTGGAAGTGCGTCTGCAACTACTGGGAACACATTGCCAAATTGGGTTGGACATCATTGCCTTGTCCAGACCTGGCACCCTCAGACTTCCATCTCTTTGGGCTGCTTAAAGACTCTCTACAGGGAACACACTTTGAAGATTACAAGAGTGTCATTCATGCAGTGAAAACATGGCTATGCCTACAGGACAAGAGCTTTCACCAGAAGGGAATACATGCTCTTCCACAATGTTGGAATACAGGCAAAGAATGTGCTGGAGACAAATAGGATGTAGACAAAACATTTTGATGTATATTGTCATTTAATTTTGACTCTTGACAATTAATATGTTCTGAGAGAAAAATGTGGGGCATTACTTATTGAATGACCCTCACACTAATAGTCATTATTGAGTACAGCAAGTCTTGAAGAAGTCAACCCCAATAAGTAACTGATTCTGGCAGTGTGTACATGCAAATCACATCACATTTAGAATCTTTCCAGACATTCTATAGCATGCATTAAATAATTATACATGTACAGCTTTGGCACTCTCTTTATTCCAGGACATTGAAAGTAGTTCCTGGAGGACCCTCTAGGTAATATTCCTGATAGAAATTGTTTTCTTCTGCTATCTGAAAATACATTTAGCTGTTGTGGAATCACCCCACAATAATATTCCACACTGCAATTGGGACTGGAAAAAAGCAAAGTATGAGTGGAGTAACAACTGTTAGCACATGCCATTTCTCAAGTCTTGTAATAAAAAAAAGCACATGAGCTAGTTTGCTGCAGAGATAACTGATATCTCATTCCCAAGAGAATTATTTTGTCTATAATCAGTCTAAGTATTTTCACTGTTTTTGTATTAATTTTTTTTGTTGCCTTCATATTAAAAATTATTTCTTCTGTTTTTGTCTTGTTAATGCACAACTGGTTTCCCTGACACAGTGATTAATGATTTGCATAATTTCTCTGTTTGTTATCTAGTTCACTTTGTAAATTCTTTTCTGAAATTATTAGTGTTACATTTGCAGCATATGTAATTTGAAAAGTCTTTAATATAGACAATGAAGAAGCAAGGTCCAAGACCATAGGCTTGGGGTATCCCTCTTTTTATTGGGAGTATTTCTGATCTCTGCTTATTTGCTTATGCAAGCTGTAACCTGCTGCTTGAATAAGATTTGAATAAATGGATTGATTTATATTCCATGCCATAGTGTTAATTTTGTTCATTATGTCATGTGACACTGAGTTAAACACTATTCTGAAATGACTGTGTTCCAGGCATAGACAGTCATTTCTCTTTCCCTTCATAAATAATATTCACCAAAGCCTTCTATTGCTTTTACAGTTGATAGGTGAGACCTGTTGCATTCAAAATAGGTATCTTTTTACACATGCAATTTTCTGTTATCTTTGATATTATTGGTGCTATTGAAATGAATCTTTAGTTATTTGATATTTTCTTACCACATTTTTTATACATAGACAATGTAACTGTAAACTTAAAACCTTTTAGAAAAATTTCTTCATCTGTGAGGGGCAGCAAATGAAAACCGTACACATGCTACAGTGGAACCAGGAAAAGAATGGTTCCATTCAAAATTAACCACCACTCATGTTAAGACAAGATGATCAATTCCTTTCTCACAGAATGCATTTGGGGGGATGACAGTTCAATACCACATCTGGCCATCCTGGTTCAGGTTTTCTGAGATTTCCCTTAATCACACGAGGCAAATACCAGGATGGTTCCTTTGAAAAGGCATGGCCGACTTCCTCCCCCGTCCTTCCCTAAACTGATGAGACCTATGGCCTTGCTGTCTGGTCTCCTCCCCTAAACCACCCAACCCAACCCATAGAATGCAGTTGGCCACTGACAATTACAAAAGTACACCCACTGTTGCACTTCCTTGTCTGACAAAAACCGATATCCAAGTATATCTTTCTTTGGACCACCAAAGATGTGAAAATCACAAAGTGAAAGATCTGGTCAGAGGATGTTGCAGTGTTTCCCAAACAAATAAATGAAACACAGTCTTTGTGCAGCTGACAGTGGAGTGAGGGGGTGGGGGAGGGGGGGATTACCGTGCAACAGGATGATTCCATACAACAGCATTCTCACAGCCTGAGGGCAAAAGGCAAAACAAACAGTGGATACATGCCACATCTCCCCTGCCAAAGAAATCCAGTGCTATTCAGACAAGTTCCAGTAAGGTCATGATGACCTTTGATTTCAGGGGTCCTCTGCCCATCTAGTTCCTCAAGTGTGGAACCACAATCAACGCACAGTGTTATGAAGATATTGTGCAGAAACTGCAACACACCATGAAATCAAAACGCCCAGGAATGCTGTCAAACATTATCATCCTGTTGCAAAATAATCCATGCCCACACATTGCCAGTTGGACCAAGACTACACTTCAACGAGATGGTTGGAAAACACTGCAACATCCTCCATACAGTCCAGATCATTCAGCATGTGATTTTTACATCTTAAGAGACTTGAACAAAGACATGCTTGCACATCACTTCCACTCAGACAAGAAAGTGCAAGATTGGGAATGGTTGTGGATCCATCAACAGCTGACTGCATTGTATGAAACAAGAATTGACTGTCTCATCTCTTCTCAGCGAGATAAATGTCTTAATGCATGTGGTGATTACATTTGAATGGAACCATTCCATGACCCCATTGTGGGGGTGTTTGGTTTAGAGTTGACTGGTGCTTATAATACTACACTCCTGGAAATTGAAATAAGAACACCGTGAATTCATTGTCCCAGGAAGGGGAAACTTTATTGACACATTCCTGGGGTCAGATACATCACATGATCACATTGACAGAACCACAGGCACATAGACACAGGCAACAGAGCATGCACAATGTCGGCACTAGTACAGTGTATATCCACCTTTCGCAGCAATGCACGCTGCTATTCTCCCATGGAGACGATCGTAGAGATGCTGGATGTAGTCCTGTGGAACGGCTTGCCATGCCATTTCCACCTGGCGCCTCAGTTGGACCAGCGTTCGTGCTGGACGTGCAGACCGCGTCAGACGACGCTTCATCCAGTCCCAAACATGCTCAATGGGGGACAGATCCGGAGATCTTGCTGGCCAGGGTAGTTGACTTACACCTTCTAGAGCATGTTGGGTGGCACGGGATACATGCGGACGTGCATTGTCCTGTTGGAACAGCAAGTTCCCTTGCCGGTCTAAAAATGGTAGAACGATGGGTTCGATGACGGTTTGGATGTACCGTGCACTATTCAGTGTCCCCTCGACGATCACCAGAGGTGTACGGCCAGTGTAGGAGATCGCTCCCCACACCATGATGCCGGGTGTTGGCCCTGTGTGCCTCGGTCGTATGCAGTCCTGATTGTGGCGCTCACCTGCACGGCGCCAAACACGCATAAGACCATCATTGGCACCAAGGCAGAAGTGACTCTCATCGCTGAAGACGACACGTCTCCATTCGTCCCTCCATTCACGCCTGTCGCGACACCACTGGAGGCGGGTTGCACGATGTTGGGGCCTGAGCGGAAGACGGCCTAACGGTGTGCGGGACCATAGCCCAGCTTCATGGAGACGGTTGCGAATGGTCCTCGCCGATACCCCAGGAGCAACAGTGTCCCAAATATGCTGGGAAGTGGCGGTGCGGTCCCCTACGGCACTGCGTAGGATCCTACGGTCTTGGCGTGCATCCGTGCGTCGCTGCGGTCCGGTCCGCCCTCGCTCAAAGTCCGTCAACTGCACATACGGTTCACGTCCACACTGTCGCGGCATGCTACCAGTGTTAAAGACTGCGATGGAGCTCCGTATGCCACGGCAAACTGGCTGACACTGACGGCGGCGGTGCACAAATGCTGCGCAGCTAGCGCCATTCGATGGCCAACACCGCGGTTCCTGGTGTGTCCACTGTGCCATGCGTGTGATCATTGCTTGTACAGCCCTCTCGCAGTGTCCAGAGCAAGTATGGTGGGTCTGACACACCGGGGTCAATGTGTTCTTTTTTCCATTTCCAGGAGTGTATATTTGACAGATGGTTCCTTTGAAAAGGCATGGCCGACTTCCTCCCCCGTCCTTCCCTAAACTGATGAGACCTGTGGCCTTGCTGTCTGGTCTCCTCCCCTAAACCACCCAACCCAACCCATAGATGTGGCATTATGATTTCCATTACCATATACATTGTGATGAAATTACTGAGTCCATAATAGTCTTCTGTTTTGGAATTGCTTAGTTTCTTTATCAGTTTTTCATTTAAAGTACTTAGGGTCAAGTAAGTTTTCTGGTTCTTGTCTGTTCTCCATGACTGAGCAGGGCTTTTGCTAGTCAATGTTTCAAAATGCTGCAGAAAGAGAACTACTGTTCAGAATGGTGTCAAATTTGCACAGCATATTATTGACACAGGAGAAAATGTCATGGAAATAAAAAGGCCAAAATGGGAAATGTTGAGCATTCACTGAGCACGACAGTATTTTGCAGGTTGTTTGGTGAGGTTGATAGTTGCAACTGCACAGTGATCAGTGAAAGGTGCAAGAATAACTTCAAATGCAAGAATCTTATGACACAAAACATCAGTCGAATAAAACCAATTAAGTCCAGTACTAGATGTTGCAGTTGGAAATTTATGTACCCAAAACATCCCTCAAATGCATCAAATGAACCAGTTCATGGAGATAATAACTACAATTTAAATGAGCAGACTGGTCAATGGGATGCAACAAATAGTTGAAGTCACCACCCAGCAAAAGGTTCTGAGGATTCTTACACAAAAGAAAAGGGTGCTGCTCTCTGTAAAATTTTGAGCATGCCACCATTTTACCCACGTCAGATCATGCAGAACCAGCATAAGGTCAAAACGATGACAACAAATCCTGTGTCCAGAATCAAGAACTTCAGTGTCAGTGAGAGGAATACCTTCATCATAAAATAGAGCAGTGTCCATTGAATCTCCAGGCATCATATTAAAAAAGATCTGAAACCTCAGGACTGGAAAGGTAGTAAACATTACTTCGTGCAATAACATAATGTCTGCACTAGAATCATAAATAAACTGATGGAGAGCCGTGAGGTGTAACTTAGTTTCAATGCAGCTGACATTCAAAGTAACAGGTGTGTATGCCAAGTCACCCACCAAAGTGAAACAAAAGCAACATCCACCTCTGCCACATTCTGACCATCAGTCCATTGCTGAATCCATAGACAAGTCAGGGAAACGGAAGTAGCCCCATGCCTTGGAGAACCCCTATGCTGTGATGTCTTGTGCTAGACAGTATGATCTGGTTGGACACACTGTGTATGTTGGACATGAGAAAAAAATCGCCAAAGCACCAGGGAGTAGGGGAATCAAGCACAAGATTGTAATCTGGTGTACTGGATGAAGGAAAGCAACATTCTTTGCAGGGGCATAATCTGGCATGACAGACAGGGGTGGAACAACAGACTCATCAGGCAGCAAAACTGAAACAACCTGGGACAACTCCGGCACTACAAGATTCAGTGACAGAAACTCTGGAGGTTGCAGAACTAAAGCACTGTTGATGGTGGTCGACATGAAGACAGGGATGTGTCACTGTTCATCAGACTGTGATATCTGTGGGATTGGCGAGGGAGACAAAAAACTGACAGTACCTTTTTGTGGAATCATCAGGGTCACCATGGAGACAAAAAAGTAAATGAATCTTCCACCAAACAAAACACAATGAAAGACAGATAAAGATGATTATTCAACTGAAGTATGTACAGAAATGAACACACATCATGACTCGAAGCACTACAGCAGAGCTAAGGAGTAAACACATCTAAACACTGTTACTGCTCAAGTGTAACTGACACTATTGTGATTTCTAATTTATTTGTCTCATAACTTACAGATGCTAATCATTTGATAAAAAAATGAGACACATAAAAAATGAGTAATACAACTTCACTGAAATAAAATTATAATAGAGGAGTATTTTAACTTTAATGTAATTCTTTGCAAAGTTGTAGCTAAATTTATATAACAAGAGTATTGAAAAACAACAGCTTGCTGAAATATTCAGTTCATCCTTCATGAAATCTCCAACTGAATAGTAGTATCATTGAACTAAAGCATCATGTAGCTTATTTTGTCATTCAGTCTAGTTTCATGTTCAGATTGTTCTTGCCTTTTACTTTGGTGTTAATTTTTATTCATATATGTTGGGGAGTCTGTGAACATGTTTAAATGATGAGCAGGGACCATACAATTATTTTATTTTTTGTATTATTGAGTGGTTAGAATATTTTTCCGTGAATAATTCAAACTGCTGTATAAAAAGTTGATAATGTGTGTGTGTGTGTGTGTGTGTGTGTGTGTGTGTGTGTGTGTGTGTGTGTGTGTGTGTGTGTAGGATATTAATAACCTCAAGTTTTTATTTTGAAATAATGAGTGACATGAATACCTTTGATGTACAGCACATGTGTTTTTAATGATTCTTTTCTCTAGTTTCAGTATGTGCATTATCTTACTTGAATTATTTCAACAAATAATATTGCAGTACCTTATAAATGATTTGAAATTGCTTTTTTTGTAGATCCTTGTCAGTGCTGGCAGCTAACATTTTCTTTTCTAATGCATAGTTACATAATTTGATTATGCTTATCCATTATGGATATTTTAGAACCGTGACTGTATATAGAATGTAAATAAGTTATACAAAACTGCAAACAGTCACTTTTTTGAATAATTATATTTTACTCCATGAACCAGTTTTCGAACCTTTTCAGGTTTATCTTCAGATGGTTTCAGGAAGTTACATCATTATTGCTAGCATAATGCTGGGTGCTGGCTCTATGACAAAAATATGAAACACACTTTAATGTGTCGCCATGACTAGCTTATCTGTTGATATGGATGTAAATTTAGTTTTTTACTTACTGCGACAGTATAGGCGGCTTTTTTTGGTTAGTGTCCATCTGTCTGACTCCATTTTGATGTCCAGTTGTTGTATCACTACACACACTTCCACACTTGTTCATGAAGAATATAAATAAATGCTGCTGCCTCCATCATACATCTCATGTAAAAATAACACATGAAGGTATGTGCAAAGGAAGAGAGACTACCATTTTTCCCTTCCTCAATACATAAGTGGAATAGGACAACAAGTCATTAATATTGGCATCAAATACCCTCCACCATGCATTGTACAATGCTTTATGGAGCATATATATATAGTAACAGATGTAGGTAATATCCTACAGTATTAAATTTTGAGATAATCATCAAGCGAAGCCAAAGAGTATAATATGAATTATCTCCAGTGTGAAGTCAAGAAGATCCTGCAATAACCATATACAATGAATTGGGTTTACTAATTCTTGTTTTTTACTATAGTTATTCCATGATGAAATATGTCATGAATAACATTCTTTTTTCAAGCTACAGAATGGTTAATGAAGTGAGTACTAGGAGTACATATATCTACATAAATAATGAAAGGCACTTACTTTGGCCCAAAAGAGGTGCATTAATACAAGAATAGAAATTTCTGCTAATAAATTATAGTTCAACAGTGTCACGTAATATGAGTTTTGTGTATTATAGTATGTTAAGTATAAGTAATGATTGAAAATTCACTTTTCTTTGTTATATTTGTCTGCAATAATATAGGAGCTGTTTTATTTATTTTAGTATAAATGAGTGGCCTAGATGCAAAACTGTCCATGTCCTCCATAACAGGTTTTGAGAAAAAATGGAAAAACTGTTTTCACTGGGTAAATACACACTGCCCTACACTGTATGTTGTATACATAAGTATGAATTAGTACAAAACCATTTGGGCTATTGAAAAAAATCAGGAACTCAATGCATGTAAGATGTAAGCAAAATAATAATGGACTTGGACAGTTTTGCATCTGACTTTGCAGATGGCCACTTTTGCATGCAACTGAAATGGACATGGACAGTTTTGAACCTGACTAAATGAACATGAGGAGAGGATATGGGGTGAACATAAAACTGTGTATTCAGTTTTAATTTCTTTTAATATTTCTGAAAGTACATGGTGTAACAACTGACAAACTGCAATCCACTTAATATGTCATATCTGGAACAGGTTTTGAGAAAAAGTGGAAAAACTGTTTTCACTGGATAAATACACACTGCCCTACACTGTATGTTGTATACATAAGTATGAATTAGTACAAAACCATTTGGGCTTCATCTTCTCCTGCTAGGCCCTTCTTATTGAACTGATGCCCCTGACCCGCTGGAACCTAGTAATGTCATGTATCACGGCAGGGATTCACGTTCCCTCCAGGACTCACTATAGTGTTTCTCGAGGAGTTTTGAAACATCCTCCAGTTTCTTTTCATTAATAGGAACAACCGTATTCGTAATGCAGCTCGAGATTATGTGTCCTAAGTGTTTCCTATATTTGCATACAGACACTGGTAGGTTGATTTCAAAATTATAATTAGGCGCCCCTTGGACTTTTATAGCATTCAGAGAATCACAGATGATGATCACTCATTTTACTTTCGTTATTTGGAAGGGGAATGATGCTGCAGGTTTAGTGATGTTTTGAATGGCTCCTTTCCAGTCAACTACCTTCCAGTCTCTTCCTAGAATGTGAAGGGTCCCATACTGTTGCAAGATGGTATGGTACTCCGATGGCTGAACTATCGCTTCTCGTTTCTGCAGTTGCCTTTCGATGAGCCCAAAAACTCTATCAGGAGGCATGAATGAATGTCCAGTTATGGGATAAATAACTTCTATTTTGTTTATGTTTGCCGCATGTTTGTACATCCAGTAACACAGCATTGAAACAACTATTGTGTTCTTATTTTGACCAGGGCATCCATTGGCAATTAATCTCAAAGTTTGTACGTTGCTCATGTCTGTACGATACAAATGGTGGTAAAGAGCTGAACATATTTCGTTTAACCCCTTCTTACTTTCATGTTCAAGCCAAGTGTACATGATGACATTAGTGTTAACTTTGATTTAGAGGAACCTACTACAATGGCAAAATTGTATAGGTATAATTGCCTACTGTTATAGACACCCTGATCAGGTATTTTTGGCAAGGGTAAATTCTTTTGGCAGTCAAAGGACATTGTCAGAAGGTTGTCTTGCTTTTCCTTCAGCAGTGAATAGAAACTGTTTGCTTTAAGGTTATGAAGTCTCTTTCGACCCATAAGTTGAGCTTTCTTACTGTCACACTTTTCAGTTTTGATCTGCTCCAAAAGTCTGAGGCACATGGAACAAACATTTGTTTTTGGAAACCCAAATCCAATGTCAAATTTTGTATTAAATGTGTTCCTAAAAAAATTCTGCACGACTCACTTTTCAGGAGTAACCATGTAATTGTAATGTCGCCACATCTTTCTAATGTTGAGAGTCGCAGGTAAATACACGGGACAGCTTTTCTCCCTGCAGTAATGTGACTCAGTTGGAACATACCTTTTTATATGAGCAAATACTTCCTGTCGTTTTGCCTCATTCTTCATCATCTGGTGATCACCTCCTCTTCTCTCCTTAGCAGTATGTCCAGTCTTGAGGTGATGGCGTACGATGTTTTGCATTCTTGCTTTTGAAACACCAAGAATGTTCAAAAATGTTTCACAACATACTTTCACTTTCACTGACCCACCAGGTAATTTTTTCATACAAAATGAGATTGTCTGCCCTCTGTTGATTTGTCTTTCTCCCCTAAAATGAGATCTCGAAGGCGTCTTGATACTCATGTATTTCAGAAGGAAATTGTCTTGGTAAATTTTATCACTCTTTGCATAATAAATGGTATGAAAAGACTTAATATCTGTCATTGTCAGGCTATCACAGTCCCATCTGACTCAATGACCACATTTTGGAGACTCAGGAAGTACTTTTGACGAATATCAGAAATCACACAAATAAACAAAAAAGTTATTCATAGATCAATGTTTTGTCATATCAATAATAATGTGTATGTGCGGATGGATATGTGTGCGTGTGGGTGTGTGCGCGAGTGTACACCTGTCCTTTTTTTCCCCCCTAAGGGAAGTCTTTCCGCTCCCGGGATTGGAATGACTCCTTACCCTCTCCCTTAAAACCCACATCCTTTCGTCTTTCCCTCTCCTTCCTGAAGAAGCAACCATCGGTTGCGAAAGCTAGTAATTCTGTGTGTGTGTTTGTGTGTTTTGTTCATAGTGCCTGTCTGCCAGCGCTTTCTTGCTTGGTAAGTCTTAGAATCTTTGTTTTTAATATATTTTTCCCATGTGGAAGTTTCTTTCTATTTTATTTACAATAATAATATTCAACACACATAATTATTACTTTCACACAAATACGATTAATAGGGTATACATTTTTTCTTAACACCCTGAACTGTTATTCTAATGTTCAGATCTCCATCATTTACTGCATGATGTAAAGACAAAAATAATAGATACCTCTTCAGTTTTACCATATTTTGTTTCCACTGGTCTTCACAGCATACCTGCTTCCTAAAACGGTCAGATTGTCTTTCTGTCATGCCTTGATTATGTTCCATAATTTATAATTTATTTAGATGAAAAATGTGTGTAACTTTCAGAATAAACAGCTGTAAGAGACCACACAAGCACAATGTTAACATGCTTATGGCAGCCATCTTGCATTACAGTCGCATGACCCCAGCCTTCAATGTGATTTGTCAAAAGGGACAAGGCAAGTTTTGCACCCAACTTACTGATGGACATGGGCAGTTTTGAATCCAACCACACTTTTCATGAGCTGTTTTCCATTGGACCAGGAGAGCTTTGAGCATAAATAGCAGCTCAAGCATGTGTAAAATGTCATGTTCTACAATCCACAGTTGCTAACTCAATTTATTTTTTTTAAAGTGGATATGGACAGTTCTGCATCCAAGCAACTCAAATATATTTTGATGTTTTTGAGAACAGTTGTCTTAATCTGAAAGTGTAATTGAGATTTTTACTTTTACCTCATGTGTGGGACTACCTTACATAGGGATCTATGAAATGGGCATTAGATCTGACCATATAAATTCTTGTGTAACATAGGTGTTATTTTTTCTGACTTATGCCATGTTAAAGGCTATCTCTTCATTATGATTCTATGGAACAAGCTGTATATCTCCTTTGTTCTAGTCTAAAGGATACACAGTTGATTCCAGGTGCTTAATTCCATCAAGTGAAGATAACGAAGGGTATTTAAATAATTAACTCATATGACTCTGTTTGTAATTAAAATATTTCATACATTATGTCAAAGCTAAATATGTCTTCCAGTGCAGTTTCTGTCAATAGCAATGGTACATCAGCTATCTACTGACTACTCTTCTTACCTACAGACAGATCAGAAAATATTTCAGTTATGTGTGTATATAAAAAGCAAAAAAAGAAGCATGGAGCTTCAGGTAACTTTTATCCCATGTTTTCAAGTCTTATTATTTAACAATATACTTTTTATAACAAATTATATGAGGCATATTGACTATAAATCATAGAATATTGCACTCATAGTACTACAGGGAACAACTGAATGAGAAAGTCACTGACCAAATCTTTGAGAGGATGGAGTTTGCTCTGTCCTGCCTTCCTGATTTAGGTTCTCCTCCATTGTTTTAGGCAATTGCTGGGATGGTTACTTCATCAGGGCAATAGATGGCTACATGTTCTATTCTCATAAAGCATACTTATAAATTGTGATTTGATTGTTTGTGTGTGTGTGTGTGTGTGTGTGTGTGTGTGTGTGTGTGTGTGTGTGTGTGTGCATGCTCATGCATGTGTGCCTATGTTTTGAGCAATTGTCTTTTATTGTATTACCATGACAATTCCTATATCATTGGAAAATGATACTCCATGGATAAATAAATAGATAAATAAAACTTTGGTTGCTTATTCCATTAATGGTGTTTAACTGTAGTAAATAAATAATAATTTTACATATTTGGAAAACTGAATACTGATTGTTAAACAGTATATCACTTATCATTGGTGAAGAACATATTTCTATTAAAAAATTGAAACTAAGAATGGTAAGACCCTGAATGGTGGTCCTACTTCACATAAAGTTAGTGATGAAGCACGTCTAAATCTAGTCCTTCAAATCATTCAAGCTATTTCACTTATTTAATTTATTTATTTATTTGTCCATAGACGATTTAGTATGATAGCATCAGACGTCTCAGATACATTACAGAAATAATATATACATATGTAAAACTTTAACAAAGTAGGATAGTATTTGGTGAGGACAGGACAGGAAGTCAGCCAATATTTAACCAAAGGAATCCTCCCACCATTCACTTTATCAAATTGGGAATGCCATGGAGAACCTCGCCAGGATGGCCTTAGGGAATAAACCCCAGTCCACTGCATTAAGAGTGGTACATGAGTGGAACGTGATTGGAAGGGGTATCACCTATTAACAGTCTATGTTGTGAGTGCAACATTCACAAGAAGTACATTAATGAACAAGAAATTTTGAAACTAAAAATATTACTGAAAAAATGAAAACACATAAACACTTTACATAAAAGTGCTGAAAAGTATGACATGCACAATAAGTAAATCAATGATGTAGGTAAATCATGAAACTTTGATATAAAACACTCCTGAAAAAAGAATTACATATCACTGCTGAAAAGTATAATGCATTATAAATGAAAACCTGCTGAAAATGCATCCATCACAAACAGTCTAGCACCAGATCCCTTCTTGGAGAAGGTGTATTACACTGTATCTGAAACAGAGGAAACAGAAAACTAACAACAAAAACATTCTTTTCAAAGACAAAAAGAGCATAGATGGTACATCAGTTAAAATAATTAAAAGAACTCAACAAAAAATGAGAGCATAGTAACCCTGTAAGCTAACATATTCATTTACATTACAGAAACACTTCACATCAAGAAATGATTTTAATCTGTTCTAAAGTCATTTCCATGCCCAACCTCTTTATGTCTGTTGGCAGTGCATTATAAAGAGTGATGCCAAAGTGACTCACATATTTTTGAGCAAGGGTTGGTCTAACTTGATCTGTATGGAGGAACCGACAATTGCGAGTATTATAATTTTGGTAATCTGAGTTGGTTTGCAGGTCACCAAGTATGTATACAGGGTGCAAATAAAGTCCAGGAACACTTTCAATTATTTATTTCTCAAGAACTAAATATTGTACAGATGTCACACATATTGCATTTTGAAGAGAAACTATGAAAGTTTTTTCTTACAAACATTTGATAAGCAAACCATGAGTGACCCAGCAGACATCAATATGGTAATCGAATTCTTGCCATACCTGTCCCAGCAAGGCATTGTTGACTGTGGCAGCCACTTCCTGTATTCTCTCCTGGAGCTCTGCTACATCACGTGGTAGAGGCGGTACATACGTCAGATCTTTAATGTGTGCCCACAGCAAAAAGTCACACAGATTGAGATCTAGTGCTTGGGGAGATTGAGATCTAGTGATTGGGGAGACCATTTCATGAAACAGCTGTCCCTTTCTGTAGCACAGCAGATCCATTGTTGCAGCAGATTTGAGTTCAGGTGCCCACAAACTTCACGATGAAAATGGGGTGGAGCCCCATCCTGCTGAAAGATGAAGAGAGAGTATGATTGCATTTCAGGCATCAGACATTGCTGCAACATGTCCAGGTATGGAATATCCAGTGACAGTGCTCTTGGTAAAGAAGAATGGCCTGTACTGTTTTCAATGTGACAGGGCACAAGAAACATTCACTTTCTGGGAATCACACTCAAAATTCAATGCATTTGTGTAGATGCTTTGTACCCCAGATTCGACAATTATGCCAGTTCACTTTCCCATTAGTGTGAAAAGTGGCTTCGTCTCTAAAAATTAAGTGATTAACAATGCCATCCCCATCCTCATACAATTGTTGCAACTGCGAACAAAACAAATCACTTGTCTTTGTCATTGTCATTGAGCTTCTCGTTGCCAGGCACAAATAATCTGTCATAACAAATTTGTTGTGCCACTGCCCTTCCTTGTTGGTGGCTTCTCACTGTACTTGGTTCTAAACATCCATTTAAAAGCTGTAGCCCACTTGTTTTTGTCGAACTCCAACACACAGAAAGCTCGCTCCGCATCTGAATTTGCATGTTTGCGACTAGTGCTGACTATTGGCAAATTACCAAACTATGCTCTGGCGGTATACATGAAAAAAAAACTTTCAGGGTTTCTCTACAAAATGACATATGTATGATATCTGTACAATATTTGGTTTTTGTGCGCAATTAATAACTGAAAGTGTTCCAGGACTTTATGTACACCCTGTATGTTAAATAATGGTACAGTAAGCAAACACAACTTTTTAAATTGGGGGCTTGCAGTGGGCTCTAGTAAAGCTATTTTACAAGATTCAAATAGCCCTTTTCCGTAATATCAAAATTTCACTTAATTGACTACTAATTTTACCCTAGAAAAGTATTCCATAAGCTACAAGGGTCTGGAAGTGACCAAAATAAACCATTCTAGCACCATCTGAGGAGCAAATTTTATAAATAATTCTCTGGGCAAAACACGCAGAACTGAGTCTCTGGCACAGTTTAGTTACATGGTCTTTGCCGTTTAACTCTTGGTCAATATATTTTCCTAAAAGTCTTGTGTATCATATTCCTTTTTAGCTCATTTTCGTCCAGCACCAGACAGATACCTTGGTTTCGATTCATCTCCTGAAATTGTATATAGATTGTTTTCTTGATATTAAGAGTCAGCCTATTGCACTGGACCATGAATGTAAAGATGTGAGGACTTGATCAGTTGTATTGGCGAGAGATGCCTTAACATCA
This sequence comes from Schistocerca gregaria, assembly GCF_023897955.1. Lineage (NCBI taxonomy): Eukaryota > Metazoa > Arthropoda > Insecta > Orthoptera > Acrididae > Schistocerca > Schistocerca gregaria. Next base: position 61,812,150 of record NC_064931.1, read on the forward strand.
CTTACTATTATACTAGTGTCATATGAAAAAAACATTATCACCACTGCAGTTTCTGATGCGTGCATGTCATTTATATAAATAACTAACAGAATAGTTCTTAACACACTACCTTGGGATACACGTGTTACAACTTTCCTTGTATCAGATACTAACCACATGTTATAATTAGCATGAACTTATCTGAGCTCCACAACCTGTGGTCTGTTTCACAAATATGATTGAACCTACCTGTTTTCTATTCCTTCTATCCCCATTACTTCCAACTTATCTAAAAGAATTTCAGGACAAACCATATCAAAAGCTTTAGAAGGGTCTAAATTAACTTCTACAATACTATTGTTGTTATCCAAATTTCTAACTGTTTTATCAGTGATATGATTTACCACAGTTGATGGACTTCTATTTGTTTGAAAGCCATGCTTATTTTTATACAATAGGCTATGGTCATCTAAGTACTTGGTAATTCATTGTTTCATTAATGTCTCAATTACTTTAGAGAATGCCAAAAGGAGTGAAATGGGTCTGTAATTTTCAGCTTTATGTCTATACCCACTCTTGAATGAGGGTATCACTTTTGATATTTTTAATTCACTCACTGAATGATAAATTAAGAATGTGAGCCATGGGCTTTACAATTTGTGAAGCAGTAAGGACTATAAGTGACAATGGTAAATCATCTACATCAGCTGACATTTTGCATTTGAGGCTTTTAATCACCTTTACTAATTCACGCTCACTAGTTGAAACTAACCTCATGCTATATTCTGGTGTCCAAAACATAAGTTCATTTTACTTTGTGAAATTTGATTTAAGTGTTTGAGGAGAATTTATAAAGTCATTACAAATGTAATTTGGCGAGTCTTTTTTCCAATATTGATAACATAAACATCTGTAAGTGTTATTTCTTGCTTTTCTGTATTTCACTTTTTACAATATACCACATAAATTTCGATTTTTTTGTGCCATTCTTATCACTAAATCATACTAAATGGTCTATGGACAAATAAATAAATAAAATAAATAAGTGAAATAGCTTGGATGATTTGAAAGAATAGATTTAGACATGCTTCATCACTAACCTTATGTGAAGTAGGACCACCAATCAGGTTCTCATCATTCTTAGTTTCAATTTTGAATATAAATATGTTCTTCACCAATGATAAGTGATACGCTGTTTAAAAATCTTTGCCTTTGCAATTACCTGTCAGTATATTTTCTTACAAATCTTTACATATTCTATAAACTGGAGACCTGTGGATCTTTCCATTGGTGCACTGAGACTTTTCGAAGGCCTACAGGAAATCTTAATACCTGTCATAATCTAGGAACTAGATTTAATGATATGACATGAAAGGACTAGTCAATTTTTTAGGAAAACACGTTTCAAAATTGAACATGAATATTGAAGACAAAGAATTGTAAGTATAATTAGTACTTGACTGTGAACGTACTTCTAACTAGAATTCATTATTTAGATTACCAACAAATCTACCACAATTTCCCACAGAAAAATGTATTCTGTAAGTAAGAAGTACATTGCTTTCTTTCACAGATATAGATGGAGTTGTAAGGATGAGGGCATTATGACCAGATAGCTTAAGTCAGTATTAATTTCTATCACAGTTGTATCAACATTTGAAAATATGTTGTCAGTAAGACTTTATCTTCTATCTGTTATATTTATTTATTTATTCATCCAGTAAATCTCTGCAGATTGTGGGGAGGCTATGTGTGTGTATATATACACAGGGTGAGTCACCAAACATTACCATTGGATATATTTCATAAACCACATCAAATACTGACGAATCGATTCCACAGACCGAATGTGAGGAGAGGGGCTAGTGTAATTGGTTAATACAAACCATAAAAAAATGCACGGAAGTATGTTTTTTAACACAAACCTACATTTTTTAAATGTAACTTCATTAGTTTTGTTAGCACATCTGAACATATAAACAAATACGTAATCAGTGCCATTTGTTGCATTGTAAAATGTTAATTACATCCGGAGATATTGTAACCTAAAGTTGACGCTTGAGTACCACTCCTCCGCTGTTCGATCGTGTGTATCAGAGAGCACCGAATTACGTAGGGATCCAAAGGGAATGGTGATGGACCTTAGGTACAGAAGATACTGGAACAGCACATTACGTCCACATGCTAACACCTTTTTATTGGTCTTTTTTCAGTGACACATGTTGTATATTACCATGAGGGGTGAGGTACACATACACACGTGGTTTCCGTTTTCAATTATGGAGTGGAAGAGAGAGTGCCCCGACATGTCAGGCCAATAGATGTTCAATGTGGTGGCCTTCATTTTCTGCACACAATTGCAATGTCGTACACACCACAGTACATCTGGTGTAATGCCACCACAGGCTGCCACAATACGTTGTTTCATATCCTCTGGGGTTGTAGGCACATCACGGTACACATTCTCCTTTAATGTACCCCACAGAAAGAAGTCCAGAGTTGTAAGACCAGGAGAATGGGCTGGCCAATTTATGCATCCTCGAAGTCCTATGAAACGCCCATTGAACATCCTGTCAAGGGTCAGCCTAGTGTTAATTGCAGAATGTGCAGGTGCACCATCATGCTGATACCACATACGTCGACGCGTTTCCAGTGGGACATTTTTGAGCAACGTTGGCAGATCATTCTGTAGAAACGTGATGTATGTTGCAGCTGTTTGGGCCCCTGCAATGAAGTGAGGACCAATGAGGTGGTCGCCAATGATTCTGCACCATACATTTACAGTCCACGGTCACTGTCGCTCTACCTGTCTGAGCCAGCGAGGATTGTCCACGGACCAGTAATGCATGTTCCGTAGATTCACTGCCCCGTGGTTTGTGAAACCCGCTTCATCAGTAAACAGGTAGAACTGCAATGCATTCTCTGTTAATGCCTATTGATAGAATTGCAGTCGATGATTAAAGTCATCATGATGTAATTGTTGATGTAGCAACACATGAAACGGGTGAAAGTGGTGATGATGCAGTATGCGCATGACACTACTTTGACTCAGTCCACCGGCTCTCTCAATGTCCCGTGTACTCATGTGTGGGTTCATGGCAACAGCAGCTAATAACACACCAACTGCACCCGCTTCTCCTGTGATGGGCCCGTTATGAACCTGTTTGCATGCTATGACCATACCTGTTGCATACAGTTGGCGGTAGGTGTTTTGCAATGTGCAGCACGTTGGATGCTCTCTGTCCGGGTACCGTTCTGCAAACACCCTGCAGGCTACAGCTGCATTTCATCGACACTCGCCATAGATGAGTATCATCTCCGCCTTATCAGAGTTCGAATACACCATGGTCACAGTTCCTTCAACACTACATTATCACAGATGTCTGGTAACACGGTGTACTGCAGTTGGTCTGCCTGCGGAGACGAATGCAGAATTACAATAGCAGCAAGCGCTACAAGCAGACACTGCGACAGCTAGACCAAACCACAACAGTGCACTACAGCCACACTCATAAACACGGTCGTCATCGTAAACATGACCCTGCAGATGCTGCTCGCCGACCGTGGCCCGTGTTTGTTACAACACGCAACTGAACGTCGGAGGTTTCAAGTGTCAACTTTAGGTTATAATATCTCTGGATCTAATTAACATTTTACAATGCAACAAATGGCACTGATTACGCATTTGTTTGTATGTTCAGATGTGCTAACAAAAGTAACATGGTTCCATTTAAAAAAGAGTAGGTTTGTGTTAAAAAACATACTTCCGTGCATTTTTGTATGGTTTGTATTAAACAATTACACTAGCCCCTCTCCTCACGTTCGGTCTGTGGAATCGGTTCGTCAGTATTTGATGTGGTTTATGAAATATATCCAGCGGTAACATTAGGTGACTCAACCTGTATATATCATACAGAGATATGCACACAGGTTACATATAACTTCAAAATTTATTTTAATAGTACAATAAATTCATTATATTTTACCTTGCTTTAACAGCAGTAGCAGTTTTTCATATTTTTGCTTTGTTTCTATTGTACTTCACATAGTTTAAGAATTCTGCAACTATATAGAAGCAGTGAACTAATTGTAAGAGGAAACATGTTGAAGCTGTGCAATACATTAAGATACAGATTCATTCATAAGGACTATATTGAAATCCCCACAGACAGTTGTAGTGGCTTTTTCAGTAAACATAATGTCCAGCAGAGACTCTATTTTATTAGTGAGAATTTGTATGTCCCCACTAGGTGCTCTGGAGATAAGATCAGATTAGATTAGATTCATTTTTTGTTCCATAGACCCTAAAATGAGATGATTTTCAGGGGTGTGGAACATCTCAGAAAGTATAACACGAAAAACGTAGAACATTTGAATATATTACTCAGTTCATTGATAATTTGTCACGATATTGTCAAGATATGTGAATACATCACAGTAAACAGGAACTGTTAATATTTTTGGAATTTATACACTTTATCATACATAAAACTCCTAATCTTGATTGTTGTGACCAAATTCTGTCAAAACTTAAATGTAACAGAAAGAAGACATGTTAAGTTGCAGACAGGCACAATTAAGAGACAGATGGTAGGTGTCCCCAAATGATGGAACAGGGGGTGAAACTGTTTAAGAAAAAAGTAAATGAAATCCAGCCAGCTTTTTTGCTATGCTGAAGAATGCGACAGCAATGCACACACAACTGTACAATGGCAGTTAAAAACGTGGAGAGCACATCTCCATGCACAGATCATGTTGTGGCAGGCCTCAGTCCAGCAGGGGACCAAGACACAGTGCAGGAAATGAGTGTAAGGTATGAAATGTTCTGTGGTGGTGAGGAGAACATTTGTAAGATACTCTACCTGGTCATCACAACTGAGTAAACGTCATTGGCTGAAGGTCGCCAGTGATGAGTAAAGCCTTCAGTGGGCCTTAGAAAGCTTCCAATTGGGTTTACATGCAGTTGGGGTAGGAGCCAGCAAAGGGATAGCACACGGGAATAGGTTGCTTGAGTACGTGTCAGAGAGAACAGACCACTTGAGATAATTGGTAAGCTGGGAGTGTAGAATGAGAGGTGCAAATGGGAATAGGTGTATGTGGCATCTGAAAAGAATGTGGATGTTCCAGTGTTAAGACAAATGAGGTTGAGCTGATTGAGATGGCCAGCCAAGAGGCAACATCTCAGACAGGTTCTCGAAGAGCTCCAAAGGAGATAGTGAGTATTAAAGTTGCTGAGCAGCAAAAAAGTGGTGAGGGAGCTGACCAATTATTTGGAGTAAGCCTGCTGTGGTGACAGTGGATGATGGAGAGATGTAGATGTTACAAAGAGAAAACGTGAAACGAGGAAGGAAAATATGGACTGCAACATCTTGTAGCCAGGTGTTCAATGAGATGGTTTGGCTATGGATGTCATTCTGGATAAGCTGTATTACCCCTCATGAGATGGAATGCTGTGCTAGGGTGGAATCTCAAAGCAGACTGGAAAGAAAGTTAAGAGGTCATGAGGACACACTTTTATTTCTTGGAAGCACAAAATAGCATTGATTCAAAGAGCAGCCGTAAATCCCCCATGCTGGATTTAGTGCTATGAACATTCCATTGAAGAAAGATCGTAACATGGAATGGGCTTCAGAATCACAAGTGGTCTTCAGAAGCAAAGGCCCATTATGTAAGTGAGAGCAGAATTTCACAGGGCCTGCAACTGCATCAAGACTCTTTTTGGATAGTAAATAGCTTAACCATAGCAAAGGGCTGACCATCTTCGGCAGATGATACCACAAATTTTTAGATTCATTCTGTTTACGTTTAGTAGACATAGACTGAGATGGTGATTAGGTCATTGTGCGAAAATCCCCCATGATTGCCAGCATCCAAAATGGTGCCCCTCCTTCCAACTGGGGCCCCCTCAGAGGGCACCTCACCTACCTTAAGTGATTGCTTGCACCTCATGTCACGCTTCCTGAATTCCCAATGAGGGACCAATTGCTAGATGGGAAAGTAACAGCTCAGGCAATCACCCCTCCCTGGGCCTGGCATGTACTAGGGAGTATGTGAAAATCCACCTGCTGATGTGGGGCCGCAAATTGCAAAGTACACAGTCAAGCGTTATGTGCCAAATGCATGGGCCAGTCTTCAGAAGCACACAGGAAGGAAGAAGAAACAAAGAGAAACCTCAAACATGAAAACAGAGGAAGGGGAGGGGATAGAGGATGGAGGAAGAAAGAAAAGACAGATGAGGGATTGTTCCAATACTGGGCTATCAAAACTTCGAAATGCATTCCAGAAACTATCCAAGACATGTTACCAAAGGGAGGGGGAAAAGAACAGCAGGAGGACAGACTTGCAGCACAGAAAGGGAAGAGGTGCTGCAAGTATGAACCCTCCAAAGAGTGGTGAGCTTGCTGCTGGGGGGCTACTGCTGGTGAAATGGCCCCCACCACCAGTGAAGTGTTCTCTGCTGCTGGTGATGTGTCCTATGCTGCTGGTGAGGTGTCCTCCACTGCTGATGAGGTGTCCTCCATTGCTCATGTAACATCTTCTGCTGACCTGGCATCTTCTGTGGCTGATGTAACCTTTGCTGTAGGTGGCTTACCTCAACTGTGTGTGACCTGATCTCAGCTGCAACAGTAATTGAGTTCAAGGTCCTTAGGATTTAAACTGCCCCAACTTCTTTCCTCTTTCTATTCCAGTAGAGATCATGCCTGGTGAAATGGTCTCTACCATTACAGTCTGCATAAACACAAGTTGAATTCATAGAATGTCTGCAGACATTTTTGTTCATGTACTTTAATGCATGGTTCACATGAGTTTTACAAAAGGTCATGCCTGTGAGTTGTAATATCAACGTTGAAATTCACTTCTAGTGTTTTCTGCAGAGTTTCTACAGAACGGACTCGGCACATTTGTACTAATTCTTATAGATGTCATTTGCAGCTCCAATTAGCACACAGTCACTGTCATGTTTAATTAAATTCTCACAGTCTCTTGTTTCTTCTTTGAGGGGAACTCTGATATTGGTGATATCCACAATACTGAAACCAGGTTCACTAGCTAGCCACAATAGATGTTACATCCCTTCCATGGCTGTCAGACAATATGGTAATGTCACACATTTATTTTTGACATATTCTCTTGTTGCAATTGTTTGCATTATGGCAGCTTATGTGCACTCACACAAACCACTGCACTGGCTGTTGAGGCTGACAAAAGTGTGTCAGATACAGATTCAGCCAATCCAGGACTTGGAAATTTATTGTTAGTCCTCAACAAAAGTTGTGTATCACTGTGCCATAACCAAAACAATCTTCTTGGCCTCCAGTAACTGCCATTCTGCTTAAGTCACATAATGTACTTCCGTTGCAAAACAAACTTAATGAATCTTCAATTTCTCAAACATACCTTTTTGTTGATGAAAGTTTACACTGAAGAGTGCTTTCCACACATACTTCATGATTCTCAAAGCCTTTGATGATTGTTGTTTCTCTTGGATTGCAGTAAGAGAAACCACAACAACTTTCACTTAATGTACTTGTATTTGCCAAAACCACCCAGTGCATCACACACACAAAAACAAGACAAAGGCTTACACTTTTGATCACATTTTTATGACAAAAAATGCAAATTTCAAAGTGATTGACTAGCACTTCAATCCACAATGCTATGTTACCAAATATCTACTATTATTATTATTATTATTATTATTATTATTATTATATTGCCACTCTCATAATAATAATAATAATAATAATAATAATTAATTATTTATTCATCCATAGAGCATTTAGTACAATGGTATTGGACATGTCAGATACACTACAGAAATGATATATCTTTATCTAAAACATTAACAGTGTAGGCCAGGATTATGTGAGGATAGGACATGAAGTGGTCCATGGTTTAGTCAAAGGAATCATTACAACATTCACCACAGCAACTTGGGGAAATCATGGAAAACCTTAATCAGGTCCTCCCAAAGACTGGTGTAGTGATATTGCTCAGTACATGATAGGAGTGGAGATGACAAGTACACCGTCTACATGACTGCAGCACAGAGAAAAAGTAAGTCAACAAAGAATAAATTTTGAAAATAAAAACACTACTGAAAAAACGAAAAAGCAACATATTATATAACACTCCCAAAAAGCACAACATGCACAATAAATAAATCAGTCAAGTAGCTAAATCATGAAACTTTGATGTAGAGGACTCTGTGATTAAACAAAACCATTTGAACACTTATATAACACTGCTGAAAAACCCATAAACACACAGAAAGCTGCTGACACTATATTCACCACAAATTGTCTAGCACCAGATCCCTTCTCAGAGAAGGCGTAATGCACTGCATTTGAAACACAGGAAACAGAAAACCAGTAGCAGAAACATTATTATTCAAACACAAGCACAACAATGGTACATCAGGTAACAGAATCAAAAGAACTAAATGATAAATGAGGGCCTAGTATTCCCATAAGTTAACATATACTTTTACGTTGTAGAAACACTTCTGAACAAGAAGTGATTTTAATCTGCTCCATCCTCTGTATATGTGTTGGCAGTGTATTATAGAGAATGACACTGAAGTGGCTCACATGTCTTTGAGTATGGGTTGTTCTAACTTGATCTGTATGGAGGGATCCACAATTGTGAGTATTGTGACTGTGGTAATCAGAGTTGGTTTGCAGTTCACACAGTCTACCTCTTGTCATCCACACATTTGAATGTGTGCAAGGAGGATACAGTATACAAACACAACTTTTTAAATAGGGGCTTGCAGCAGGCCATAACAGAGTACATAACAAGATTCAGATAGTTCTTTTCTGTAATGTCAAAAGTTCATTTAAGCAACTATTACTTTCACCTTAGAAAACTATTCAGTAAACTAAAGGGGACTGGAAATAACCAAAATAAGCCTTTCTAGTACCATCTGAGGAGCAAACATAATAAACTTATAAACTTTATCAAAACAGCTGAAAATAATTACTGGTTGCAATATTATAAAATAGCAATTTGTAGACTGGCTTTATGACATATTACTTGGAACAAATTACATAATTTTCAAATTAACACTTTTAGTTATTATTTAGAGAAAGACCCCTGATCTCAACACTTCCCAAACACAGACTGCAAAATAGTAAGATTGCTCAGAATGTATGACTGATCAGCTTCTCCTTGCATAACTTCAATTATTTTGGCACCCCACACCATGAACCATGGTCCTTGCTGTTGGTGGGGAGGCTTGTGTGCCTCAGCAATACAGATAGCCACACCGTAGGTGAATCCACGAAGGAAGGCCACTGAAGAGGGGCAGCAGCCTTTTCAGTAGTTGATAGGACAACAGTGTGGGTGATTAACTGACTTGTAACATAAACCAAAATAGTCTTTCTGTGCTGATATTACAAATGGCTGAGAGCAAGGGGAAACTACAGCTGTAATTTTTCTGAAGGGCATACAGCTCTACTGTATGGTTAAATGATGATGGCATCCTCTTGGGCAAAATAGTACAGAGTAGTCCCCCATTCCGACCTCTCAGCAGGGACTACTCAGGAGGATGTCTCATCAGGAGAAACAAAACTAGCATTCTGCAGATGGGAGTGTTGAATGTTAGAGCCCTTAATCAGACAGGTAGGTCATAAAATTTAAAAAGAGAAATGGATAGGCTGAAGTTAGATATAGTGGTAATTAGTGAAGTTCGATGGCAGGAAGAATGAGGTTACTGGTCAGGTAAATACACAGTTAATAATACAAAAATCAAATAGGGATACTGCAGGAGTACATTTAATAATGAATAAGACAATAGGAACACAGGTAAGCTACTGTAAATACCACAGTGAACACATTATTGTGGCTAAGATAGGCATGAAGCCCACACCCTCCAAAATAGTACAAGTTTATATGCCAACTATTTCCACATATGATGAAAAGATTGAAGAAATGTATGATGAGATAAAATAAATTATTCAGATTGTTAAGGAAGATGAAAACTTATTTGTGGTGTGAGGCTAGAATTACATAGTAGGAAAAGAAAGAGAAGGAAAAATAGTATGTCAATAGGGACTAGGGAAAGGAATGAAAGAGGAAGCCACTTGGCCAAATTTCCCATAGAGCATAATTTAACCATCAACTGACACTTGGTTTAGGAATACTGAAAGAAGGCTGTACATGTGGAACAGACCTGGAGACACTGGAAGGTTTGAGGATAATTATATAATGATAAGACAGAGATTTCAAGGCCAAATTTTAAATTGTGGGACATTTCCAGGGGCAGATGTGGACTCTGACCACAATATTTTGCTTATGAAGTGTAGATTAGGACAAAAGAAATTGCAAGAAAGATAGAAAATTAAAAAGATGGGGCCTGGACATGTTGAAAGAACCAGAGGTAGCTGAGAATTTCAGCGAAAGCTTTAGGCAATGATTGACAAGAACAGGGGAAAGGAATACAGTAGAAGATGAATGGGTAGCTTTGAGAGATGAAATAGTGAAGGCATCAGAGGACAAAATAGGTAAAAATCAGTAGTAGAAATCCTTGGATAACTCAGAAGATACTGAATATAATTGATGACAGGAGAAAATGTAATAATGGAGCAAATGAAGCAGGTGAAAGACAATACAAACATACAAAAATGTGAGACTGATAGGAAGTGTAAAATGGCTAAGCAGAAATGGCTAGAAAACAAATGTAAGGATTTAGAAGCAAATTTCACTGAGGGAAAGACAGATGCTATCGACAGGAAAATTAAAGTAGCCTTTGGAGAAAAGAGAAGAAGCTATATGAATATGAAGAACTCAGATGGAAAACCAGTCCTAAGATAAGAAGGGAGATTTACTTGAGGGCAATATTAGAGAAATGGAAGAGGAAGTAAATGAAGATGAGATGGGATGTATCATGCTGTAAGAATAATTTGACAGACTGCAGAGAGATCTAATTCGAAACAAGGCTCGTGGAATAGGTGATATTCTGTCAGAATGACTGATAGCCTTTGGAGAACCAGTCATGACAAAACTCATTAGTGTGCAAGATGTATGAGAGACCTGAAATATGCTCACACTTCAGAAACAATTTAAAAATTCCAGTTCCAAGGAAAGCAGGTGATGACAAGTGTGAATATTATTGAATGGTTGCAAAATAGTAACACAAATTCTTTACCAAAGAATGGGAAAACAGATAGAAGCCAACCTAGGGGAAGATCAGTTTGAATTCTGTAGAAGTGTAGGAACTTGTGAGGCAATACTGACCCTACAAATTCTCTTAGAAGAAAGGTTTAGGAAAAGGCAAACCTACATTTATAGCATCTATAGACATAGATAAAGCTTTTGACAGTGTTGAGTGGAAAACTCTCTCTGAAATTATGAAGGTAGCAGGACCAAAATATGGAGAGAGAAAGACTATTTACAATTTTTATGGAAACCAGATGACAGTTATAAGAGTTGAGAGGCATGAAAGGGAAGCAGTGGTTGAGAAGAGAGAGAGAGACAGGGTTGTAGCTAGTCCATGCTGTTATTCAATTTGCACATGGAGAAAGTAGTGAAGGGAACCAAAGAAAAATTTTGACTAGGAATTAAAGTCCAGGGAAAAGGAAAGAAACTTTGACATTTGCCAATGATATTGTAATTGTGTTAGAGACAGCAAAGGACTTGGAACAGCAGTTGAATGGAATGGACAGTGTCTTGAAAGGAGTATATAAAATGAACATAAATAAAAGCAAGCAAGGATAATGGAATGTAGTGGAATTAAATCAGGTGATGTTGAGGGAATTAGATAAGGAAATGAGACACTTAAAGTAATCAATCAGTTTTGCTATTTTGGCAGCAAAATAACTGATGATGGCCAAAGTATAGAGGATATAAAATATAAACTGGCAATGGCAAGGAAAGCATTTCTGAAGAAAAGAAATTTTAATTTCAAATGTAGGTTTTAGTGTTAGCAAGTCTTTTCTGAAAGTATATGGGCAGAGTGTAGCCAAATATAGAAGTGAAACAAGGATAATAAACAGTTTAGACATGAAGAGAATAGAAACTTTTGAGATGTGGGGCTACAGAAGAATGCCAAAGATTAGATGGGTAGATCACATAACCAGTGAGAAAATACTGAACAGAATTTAGTACAAAAGAAATTTCAGACACAACATGACTAGAAGAAGGGATTGGTTGATAGAGACATCAAGAGATCACCGATTTAATATTGGAGGGAAGTGTGTGTGTGGAGGGAGGGGGAGGAAGGTAAAAATTGTAGAAGAAGACCAAGAGATGAATACAGTAAGCAGAGTCACAGAGTCAGAAGGATGTAGGTTGCATTAGTTATTCAAAGATGAAGAGACTTGCACAGGATGGAGTAGCACAGAGAGCTGCATCAAACCAGTCTTTAGACTGGAGACCAAAACAACAACATGATCTAAAGTAATTTTAAAAGCTAAATTTTGCACACAAAACATCAAATTTATACAGGCATTTCTATCTTCAGCTCCATACTCTGTGACTGTAACTTGAAAAGTAACATAACATGAAATTAATTTTTGTCAAAGAGCTGGGCATTTCAGATGATGTTTAGCTGCTATATTTTAAATTACAACTTAGATGACAGCTCAGGACAAGCTTGCTGGTTTGATTTTGTAAGATTCTTTACTGTCATACAGAGTTGTTGCTTGCAGCTCTCAGAAAAGGGCAATGCAGACATCAGAGTGTGGAAAGCTGACCATGAAAGTATCAACCTAGCAAAGACCAGTGGTGTAGGGATGCATAATTTGACAGAAACTCTTCTGGTAAAATCATAAAATGTGACCACAGAAAACACAGTTATCTAAATTTTTTGACAACTTATTCATTAGTGAGAAATGTAAAGAAGCCCCTTGGGAAAATACTGTAATGTGAATAACTGTTGTGACTCCTGGAAAGAAGCTACTGTGCAAATGCATATAATGAAGAAAGAAGCCAATAGGATTAAAATAAAATAAAAAAACATCAAAACAAAAATAAAAACATAAAACACACAGCCATGTTCAAAACATTAACATCATAGTGTCTTAAATATAGTCAAAACAAATAAAAAAATCATATGGAGAAAAACTGTGTATAGTTAACTGTTTATTTATCCCTATATCATTTACAAGGAATACTATACTATTAGAATAAACCACAATTAAAAGTTAAAAAGCATGCAGGTGTATAATTGCTTACAGCTAATGTAATACTATTTATTCACATTTCATTGTGAACCGCCACACACATTGCACTCACTGTTCACAATACATACTTGTTCTATTGGCTGGTACCAGGACTATGATGATACCTCTGCCTCTCCATTACATTTTTTTGTATTTTCACATAACATCTATCTGAATATCTGAGTCCACAATAAAGGAACTCAGGAAGATTAAATGAGTTTACCATTTTCCATCACATATCTTGGCATATAATAATCCAGAAACAGGCATTATACTCTGGAAGAGTATTGTGGGATGACAGGGATGATACTTTTTGTAATTTATAGCAACCACAATATTTCTTACACACCCATACTTCAATTTATTTAAGAAATCATTTACTGTACTGTATGCTTTACTTAAGAGGTATGTTTTAAATAATGTTTTAAAGAGATTGGTTTTAATGATCTCTTTCACTTCCTTGTGTAGTTTATTGCACAATTTGATTTCCTGATAGAAAGATTTTTATTTAATTTTTTTCTTAACGTGTAAGTGAAGCATTGGTCCATGGTCACGAACAGAGCTGTTAGTGTGATAAATACTAATATTTTACTAAGTGTGCATAATGGAGTGACAGATAATATGGTGCAATTAGATCCTTAACTCTTTAAATAGATTTTTACAATGGTCTAATAATTGTTTATTGTTATTGATTTGGTGGCACTTTTCCATAGTTTCACTGCTGTGGTCATATACTGTGCACCCAATTCCCCCTTCACCCCTCACCCTCCAAACAAAATTACAAGAAAGATACCAAATCTAAGTGCTAACTTTAAAGAATATGAATATATCAGAAAGTTTGGGACTACAGAAGCAGGTATGTGGAGGGGGGTTGTCTCAGCTGCGATGGATAGAGGGAAAAAGAGGTGGGAGGCAGGAAGAGAGGTAGGGTTTGGGTAACAGCTTGGAAGGGGGCAGCAAGTTTCCTTGCTAAAAATGTAAGAGGTAGGGGTTACAGGTGCACAGGCTAGGCCAGTGATGCATGGGTACCTGAGCAAGTGGGATGCAGTGTACAATGAAGGTGACATAGAGATGTGGACTGGAAGAAGTGACAGAATGTAAGCTAGGAAGATAGTTGGGTGGAGGCTATGGGGACAGTAAGTTAATGGAGATTGAAGCCAGGAGGCCCCTGTTGCAAGGGATTGGGATAGAGCAGGATGTTTTGTGGGTTAAGTGGGCAATGGAATACCACTTTGGGGTGCTGGGGAGGTGGGGGGGGGGGGGGAGGGGGTTGGAGAGGCTCTTCAGTATGTTGTACATCATTTCTGGGCATGATGGTAAACAATAAAAAGCCCTGGCAATAGATATGGTCCAGGTGTTCCAGTTGTAATGGATCTGGCAGATGTGCTATTTTCTACCAAATATTTCAATACCAAATCTAATGAGGATTGTATATGTTTTCTTATATTTTTGCCAGAATATCTTTTGTGAATTGTAGTTTGCCTTATTTTATGCTAATTTGCTAATATGTTTGAGAGTGACTGCATATTGATTAATATTAGTAGATGTGATGAATAATATCAAAGAGACTGGTTACAAGTGGAAGCTTGTGTATTGTGTGAAATGTCTTTGATGCTGGAGTGACCAGCAAAAATGAGTTACTCTACTACTTTTTTTTTATAGAAACATCAAGAAGGAAGCACATTCGGAAAAGTGGTAGTTGAAGCACCAAAAATAAGGCAAACATATTGAACCAGGACATTTCGGCAGCTGACAAAACAGCATTATGGAATCATACTTTCACTAGACAACTGAAGCCAACACAAAAAGTAAATATCAACTAATAAACATCCACAGGAAAGTGAGTACTGTCACAAAATATGATAAATTCAACCACAGGTTGCAGCAAATGGATTGATCTTTAGTATATAGCAATGATAATGTTGATACTAAATTTAACTGTTTTATAAATGAATTCTGTTCTCTTTATGAAGAAATATTTCCCAAGAAATGGGTCAGAAACAGTGCTTCCAATTCTGTAAGTAAGCCTTGGATTACAAAAGGTATAAAACAGTCATGTAAAACCAAAAGGGAAACTTATGCTGCAATAAGATTCTGTACAGATGTAGAAAAATGGGAACACTATAGATTATACTTTAAAATTTTGAAGAAACTAATACGAAAATCAAAAGCCCCTTATTATGAGAAGAAAATATATAAATCTAATAATAAAATAAAAACAATTTGGAGCACTGTAAAAAAAGAAAGAGGAAGAGATACAACAAGCAAAGAAGATGTAAATAAAATCAGATATGAAGGTACCCTAGTAGATAACCCCAAAACGGTGGCTGGGATTTTTAATAAACACTTCCTATCAGTAACTCAACAGATTGGTTGCAAGCCCAATGTTGATGAAGCTGTAACTCTTTGTCGAGGAGTGTATTCAAATTCAATTTCAGAAATGCACCTTAATCCTGTCACTGTAGAAGAAATTCAAAAAAACATCATGTCTCAAAAAAGTAAGAACTCTGCAGGGGTTGATAATATATCTAGTAATTTACTGAAATATTCTTGTGTGTGGATAAGGGACATTCTCTGTCATATTTTCAATGCTTCCCTTCAAAAAGGTGTTGCTCCCAGTAGACTTAAGTATGCCATTGTGAAACCCCTGTACAAAAAGGGTGATAAAGCTGAACTAACTAACTATCGACCTATCTCTTTGCTGACAGCTTTCTCCAAAATTCTAGAAAAGCTAATACATGTAAGAATTACTGATCATCTCATGAAGAAAGGAGTTCTCAGCAAGAGCCAATTTGGCTTTCAAAAGGTCCATTCAACAGAACACGCAGTATATGCACTTGCAAATGAAGTCCTAGAAACCCTTAATGAAAAAATGCTAGCACTTGGTGTCTTCTGTGATTTATCCAAAGCGTTTGGCTGTGTTGATCACCAGATTCTCTTGCAAAAAGCAAAATTAGTAGGAATAAGTGGTGTTGCAGGCAATTGGCTACAGTCATACCTCCAAGACACAAAACAAAAACTTGTCTTGAATAGCTCAGGTGGAGTATGTGACACTTCCTCAGATTCTGAATGGAGTTCCATTACATGTGGTGTGCCTCATGGCTCAATTCTTGGGCCACTATTATTCCTGATTTTTATAAATAATCGACCATCATGTACAAGCCTGCCGTGTAAATTTACGTTATTTGCTGATGATACCACAATTTTTATGAGCAGTAGAACAGATAGTAATCTTGAGAAACTCATTAATCACGTACACTCAGATGTTGTTAATTGGTTCAAGGTGAATGGTCTCTCATTAAATTCCAGTAAGACCAGCTTTGTTCAATTCTGTACAAAAATGGAAAAAGAGAGAGATAGGTAAGTGTGACATGTGGTAATCAACCAATATAAAGAATGGAAACAGCAAAATTTCTTGGAGTGCACATTGACAAGAAAATGAACTGGTCTTCACATATTATTGATCTCTGTAAGAGGCTTAGCTCTGCTACCTATGCTTTACGGGTAGTCACTACATGCGTTGAACCGAACTCTGCAAAAGTGGCATACTGTGGCTATTTTCACTCTCTCATTCAATACGGCATTATTTTTTGGGGCAACCAGCAATTAGCAAGGAAAGTGTTCATTGCACAGAAGCGAGCTTTAAGAATTATATGTGGATTGCACCCAAGAGACTTGTGTAGAAATAGCTTTCGAAAACTTAAAATATACACAACTACATGCCAATATATTTGTTCTGTCATGTGCTTCGTTTGTAAAAATATAGAGATATTTCAACCAAACAGTAATTATCATGGGCATAACATATGGAGGAAGGATGACATACACAGCGAGCACAGAAATTTGACCTTGGCACAAAAGGGTGTCCACTACACTGGAGCAAAACTCTTCAATGCTCTTCTTCCTGAAATAAAGACAGAGATCCATAACAAGAATAAGTTTAAGAAATAACTTAAAATATTTCTGCTAGAAAAAGATTTTTACAGTCTAGATGAATTTTTAACTAAATAAATTGTAAAATGTTAATATTATATAATACAAGTTGACATAATGCCACTAAGAATGTTATTTAACCTGAGATATGTATCTGTGTGTGCTCTGTATCAGTTTTCTGTGGTGCTTTAATGATTCTAAGAAAATATATATTTTCTTTTTCTGTATTGCTGCCCAAAGAATTTACTGTATAAATTTTTATATACACTCCTGGAAATGGAAAAAAGAACACATTGACACCGGTGTGTTAGACCCACCATACTTGCTCCAGACACTGTGAGAGGGCTGTACAAGCAATGATCACTAGCATGGCACAACGGACACACCAGGAACCGCGGTGTTGGCCGTCGAATGGCGCTAGCTGCGCAGCATTTGTGCACCGCCGCCATCAGTGTCAGCCAGTTTGCTGTGGCATACAGAGCTCCATCGCAGTCTTTAACACTGGTAGCATGCCGCGACAGCGTGGACGTGAACCGTATGTGCAGTTGATGGACTTTGAGCGAGGGCGTATAGTGGGCATGCGGGAGGCCGGGTGGACGTACCGCCGAATTGTTCAACACGTGGGGCATGAGGTCTCCACAGTACATCGATGTTGTCGCCAGTGGTTGGCGGAAGGTGCACATGCCCGTCGACCTGGGACCGGACCGCAACGACGCACGGATACATGCCAAGACCGTAGGATCCTACGCAGTGCCGTAGGGGACCGCACCGCCACTTCCCAGCAAATTAGGGACACTGTTGCTCCAGGGGTATCGGCGAGGACCATTCGCAACCGTCTCCATGAAGCTGGGCTATGGTCCCGCACACCATTAGGCCGTCTTCCGCTCACGCCCCAACATCGTGCAGCCCGCCTCCAGTGGTGTCGCGACAGGCATGAATGGAGGGACGAATGGAGACGTGTCGTCTTCAGCGATGAGAGTCGCTTCTACCTTGGTGCCAATGATGGTTGTATGCGTGTTTGGCGCCGTGCAGGTGACCGTCACAATCAGGACTGTATACGACCGAGGCACACAGGGCCAACACCCGGCATCATGGTGTGGGGAGCAATCTCCTAGACTGGCCGTACACCTCTGGTGATCATCGAGGGGACAATGAATAGTGCATGGTACATCCAAACCGTCATCGAACCCATCGTTCTACCATTCCTAGACCGGCAAGGGAACTTGCTGTTCCAACAGGACAATGCACGTCCGCATGTATCCTGTGCCACCCAATGTGCTCTAGAAGGTGTAAGTCAACTAGCCTGGCCAGCAAGATCTCCGGATCTGTCCCCCATTGAGCATGTTTGCGACTGGATGAAGCGTCGTCTCACGCGGTCTGCACGTCCAGCACGAACGCTGGTCCAACTGAGGCGCCAGGTGGAAACGGCATGGCAAGCAGTTCCACAGGACTACATCCAGCATCTCTACGATCATCTCCATGGGAGAATAGCAGCCTGCATTGCTGCGAAAGGTGGATATACACTGTACTAGTGCCGACATTGTGCATGCTCTGTTGCCTGTGTCTATGTGCCTGTGGTTCTGTCAGTGTGATCATGTGATGTATCTTACCCCAGGAATGTGTCAATAAAGTTTCCCCTTCCTCGGACAATGAATTCATGGTGTTCTTATTTCAATTTCCAGGAGTGTATTTATGTACTCAGATTTATGTATATGCTATAAGATTATCACATCCTTGTGAACCCAACACAGTTGGACCTATGTAATTTAAATTTGTGGATCTGTACATAGAAACAGTTGATACACTCCTACTATATTAAGATTAACAAGTTTCCTCATTAGTTTTTAGAAAGAGTGTTATGTATTGAAACATTTCAAACTGAATTGTAAATCTCATGCTATCAGTGTTGCATTAATCTAAGCTCTGACATTTATCACATGTGAGGTTATAAGGTAAGTAATACTATTAACAAGTTGAGTACATGTAAGAACTACAGAACTGAAGCATGTCTTTCTATCAAAGCAAAATTCATCATTTCTGAAGAGCAGTGGATGACGATGCTTGCTATGTGTGCAGACATTGATGGTCAAGATACTAACAGTGATGCTAAACAGAATTAAAACAGGTGATGAATCTAAAAAACAAAACAGTAACGATGGTGCTAAAAAATAGAAAGATAGTGAATCTTGGGGGACTGAAAAGTGAAAAGTCTCAAGGTGGGAAGAAAACACAGTTTATAGAGGTCAAACACAGTCATGTTAGCACTACATTAAACTACCTTTCAGAGCTATTCTTACTGTCACACAGCATACCACATGGCTATATCTTCGGACTATTTCTTTTTCTAGTGTAGATTAATCACATGTCATCATGTGTAGAGAATGCAGAAGCAATACTCCGTGCAGATGATGTCAGTCTACTTATTGAAGCAAAAACTAGAGAATATCTAACCAATTCTGCAGGTGTCATCACAGATGAAGTTTCTCTAAAGAAAGAGGCTCATCCTAAACCCACACTTGCAAATCAAACAAATAAAAATGCAGGGAAAGTGAGTCATTCACATGAACAACCAGGAAATTCAAAATACCAGTGAGACAAAGTTTCTAGGGTTTTACCTTCAAGAAAATCTAATATTGGAACTAGCATATTAACTCAACACAGGAAGCAAAAGACAGTAATCAGAAAAACAAAAATCAAACACTAGATGTGCCCATCAGCCTTTTTGAGATCTAAATAGTCTGCCTCTTCCCTTCATTTACGTTTTAGAAATTGGGCTGTTTGTAAGGAAAAGTATGATGAAGATACAGAATGTCTTTATCCCAAACACTGCTGAGTGTATTGCACTATACTATGTTAAGAAAATAAAAAAAATGTAGAAAAAGATAGTTTGCTACTCACCATAAAGAAGGTATGTCAAGTTGCAAACAGGCATGATTAAAAGACACTCACCTGAAGCTTTGAGATTTTTCTTCATCAGTAAAGACACACACACGCACGCGCGCCCACACACACACACACACACACACACACACAAAGCAGCAATCTGCAGGGGCTGGAGGAGGGGAAGGGGTAGTATTGCACAGGTGGGAAGAGAGACCAGTGCTGCCTGGTGGAGTGTGCAGGGACTAGAGTGCAACACATGCAGCATCAGGGGGTTGTGGGGTAGGGAGGTGTGGAAAAAAAATGGAGAGATGTGGGGAAAGACAGCTGGATGTGTTGGCAGAGGGCTGCAAATAAACTTGGTGTGAGACAAGAATGGGGAGGAGATGGTTGGACATAAGTGGTGGAAACTGTTGGGTGGAGGGTGTGGGGACACTATGTTACTATAGGTTGAGGCCAGGATAATTATGGGAGCGGAGAATATGCTGTAAGGATAAATCCCATCTCCACAGCTCAGAAAAGCTGGGTCGTGGAGGGAGGATCCAGATGGCTTGGCTAGTGAAGCAGCCATTGAATCAAGTGGGTTGTGGTCAGCTGCATGTTGTGCCACACAGCTGTCTACTTTGCTCTTGGCCACAGTTTGGCGGTGGCCGTTCATCATGGTAGACAGCTGGTTGGTAGTCATACCATTATAAAAAGCTGTACAATGATTGCAGAATAACTGGTGAATGACATGACTGCTTTCACAAGTGGCCCAGCCTCTGATACGGTAGAATAAACTTGCAATAGGACTGAAATAAGAAGCACTGGGTGGGTCGATAGGGTGGGTCTTACACCTGGGTCTTCCACAGAGATATGATCCTTGTGGAAAGGGGTTGGGATTGGGAGTGGCATAGGGATGGATCAGGATGATGTGGCTGTTGGGTGGACGATGGAACACCACTTTAGAAAAGGTGGGGAGTATCTCTGGTAAGTTGTCCCTCATTTCAGGGCATGATAATAGGTAATCAAAGCCCTGGTGAAGGGTGTGGCTCAGTTCTTCCAGTCCGGGGTGGTACTGGGTAATGAAGGGGACACTCCTTTGTGGCTGGTTTTTTGGTTGTGGTGGAAGGACTGGGGTTGTGAGGAAAAATGGCATGGGAAAGCTGTTTGGGGTCTAGGTCTGGTGGGTAGTGCCCATCTGTGAAAGCCTTGGCAAGACCCTCAGTGTATTGAGCAAGGGAGTTTTTGTTTCTGCAGATACATCCTCCCCAGGTAGCTGAGCTATACAGGAGGGACTTTTGGTGTGAAGGGTTTGACAGCTGTCAAAATGCAGATATTATTGGTGGGTGGTGTGGACAGAGGTGTGGGTGGAGCCACCACAGAGTAGGAGGTCAACATGCAGGAAGGTAGCACGCTGGGTTGAGGAGGACCATGTGAAGCAGATGGCAGAGAAGGTCCCCCCCTTAGCCCCTCAGCCAGCCCTTGGGGTGCTCCGGACTGCTGCTTGCATCCCACGTGTTATAGCATTCCGGCCTGTAGCATTCCGGCCTGAGATGCTGAAGTTGGCAGTCGTGTGTGTGTGTGTGTGTGTGTGTGTGTGTGTGTGTGTGTGTGTGTGTGTGTGTGTGTGTGTGTGTGTGTGTCATATTCATGCAAACAGTTTCAGCATAGGAAAAATATTCATGTAAGCTGCTTCAGTGCAACCCTTTACACACCAACTGGCAAATCCTCGAATCTTCAGGAACAACCTCATTAATCTCAACTGTTAAACTAAACTATGTAAGTTAAAATGATAAGTATATACTGTGGTATGGTTTCACAAATAAACTTTATATATAATTAGTTTTAAGCTATATCTAATAGGTAATCACAAGTTAATAACAGGTACTGGTAATTGATAGGCATTATACCCAAGGCAAAGTGCGTAAAATAGTTCTCATTTATATACTAACCCACTAGGATATCCACCCAGTAGTAAAAGCACAGATTACATCATCTTAAGCCACCTATTCTGTTATTATCTATATTTAATGTGACAATATTATTTTTTCGCTCCTCAAATTGAAACTGATGATGCCTGTCTTCCTTATGTTCAGTATAATAAAGGGAAACATTCCACATAGGAAAAATATATATATGAAAACAAAGATGATGTGACTTACCAAACTCTGGCCATGGTGGTCTCGCGGTTAAGGCGCTCAGTCCGGAACCGCGTGACTGCTACGGTCGCAGGTTCGAATCCTGCCTCGGGCATGGATGTGTGTGATGTCCTTAGGTTAGTTAGGTTTAAGTAGTTCTAAGTTCTAGGGGACTGATGACCTCAGATGTTTAGTCCCATAGTGCTCAGAGCCATTTGAACCATTTTTTTGACTTACCAAACAAAAGCGCTGGCACTTTCATAGACACATAAACAAACACAAACATACACACAAAATGAAAGCTTTCGCAACCAATGGTTGCTTCTTCAGGATAGAGAGAAGGAGAGGGAAAGACAAAAGGATGTGGGTTTTAAGGGAGAGGGTAAGGAGTCATTCCAATCCCGGGAGTGGAAAGACTTACCTTAGGGGGAAAAAGGACAGGTATACACTCGCACACACACATATCCATCCGCACATATGCAGACACAAGCAGACATTTGTGAAGGCAAAGAGTTTGGGCAGAGATGTCAATCGAGGCGGAAGTACGAAGGCAAAGATGTTGTTGAAAGACAGGTGAGGTATGAGCGGCGGCAACTTGAAATTAGCGGAGGTTGAGGCCTGGCAGATAACGAGAAGAGAGGATATACTGAAGGGCAAGTTCCCATCTCCGGAGTCCTGACATGTTGGTGTTAGTGGGAACTATACAGATAACTCGGACGGTGTAACACTGTGCCAAGATGTGCTGGCCGTGCACCAAGGCATGTTTAGCCACAGGGTGATCCTCTTACCAACAAACACTGTCTGTTGGTGGTCATTCCCACATAGAAAGCTTCACAGTGTAGGCAGGCCAGTTGGTAAATCACGTGGGTGCTTTCACACGTGGCTCTGCCTTTGATCGTGTGCACCTTCTGGGTTGCAGGACTGGAGTAGGTGCTGGTAGGAGGGTGCATGGGACAGATTATACACTGGGGGCAGTTACAAGGGTAGGAGCCAGAGGGTAGGGAAGGTGGTTTGGGGATTTCATAGGGATGAACTAAGAGATTGCGAAGGTTAGGTGGACGGTGGAAAGACACTCTTGGTGGAGTGGTGAGGATTTCATGAAGGATGGGTCTCATTTCAGGGCAGGATTTGAGGAAGTCGTATCCCTGCTGGAGAGCCACATTCAGAGTCTGATCCAGTCCCGGAAAGTATCCTGTCACAAGTGGGGCACTTTTGTGGTTCTTCTGTGGGAGGTTCTGGGTTTGAGGGGGTGAGGAAGTGGCTCTGGTTATTTGCTTCTGTACCAGGTCAGGAGGGTAGTTGTGGGATGCGAAAGCTGTTTTCAGGTTGTTGGTGTAATGGTTCATGGATTCCGTACTGGAGCAGATTCGTTTGCCACGAAGGTCTAGGCTGTAGGGAAGGGACCGTTTGATGTGGAGTGGGTGGCAGCTGTCATAATGGAGGTGCTGTTGCTTGTTGGTGGGTTTGATGTGGACGGACGTGTGAAGCTGGCCATTGGACAGATGGAGGTCAACGTCAAGGAAAGTGGCATGGGATTTGGTGTAGGACCAGGTGAATCTGATGGAACCAAAGGAGTTGAGGTTGGAGAGGAAATTCTGGAGCTCTTCTTCATTGTGAGTCCAGATGATGAAGATGTTATCAATAAATCTGTACCAAACTTTTATGTTCAGTATAACTATACTGCTGATTGGACTGATGCCAACATCCTTGAATGTTTCATTCACTTTTTCTACTATGAGTTCAGTACTGTATCTGTACTTAGAATATTGCTGTCATTGACAAACAGGATATTATCCTTGTATCTAACATTATCTAGAAACTGAATGATGTAATCATGAAATGTATTTTGAATCTGATAATTGTTTTATTAAAATTTTTGCTTTGTTCACGGTTGGAACGCCTAAAAGCTCTACCTTTTGTACCCTGGTTTGAGAAATTATTAGAATTAATCATTTGCTACTTCTCTTATTCCTGATGAATCTAGCTTCCACAACAGAATTTTATGGTCAACTTTGTTGAAGGACTATTGTGGCTCTAATAATATAACTTTCAATCAGTTATCATCATCCTCTTTGCAAACACCAGTATGTATGGTTCTGCACTTCTGCTACATCAGAAGCCAAACTGTACTTTCCTAAGCAGCTATAAATTTATGAAATTTTTAACGGACAGGTTTCTAAGCTTTACAGCTCCATTGTTGGGTGACTGTCCTGTAGCATGTTTTAACTGTGATGAAAAAATAAGAAATAGAGTTAAAATTACATTTTTAGATTTTTAAATGTTGAAAAGCACACTCCAGATGGTCACAATACCAGAACCTCTGTTTTTATGAATCAAGCAGATAGAGAGAGAGAGAGAGAGAGAGAGAGAGAGAGAGAGAGAGAGAGAGAGTATTTAGAGTTTTTTTATATTCAGTGAATGTTCTCCTTCATTCCTATATCATGCAAAGAATATGATGTAATTATGATACACTGATTCTGATAATTTCTCAAAACAGGATACAGAGGGTAGAGATAGTAGACTTACCAACCTTGAACAAAGTAAAAATTTTAATAAAACACTTATCAGATTTGAAATAGATTTCATGATATACATCATTCAGTGCATATATAATGACAATAGAACCATAAAGGGCTTAATATGCTGATGAGATGCTTGTTCTTAGCATATGTGTGTGCTCATTTAGCTTCAGTTGATGCCAATATTTAATCGTGAAAGTTGGTTTTGTTGCTAAACAGTGTGTGGTTTGCAGAAGATGAAAGAGGGGAGGGGGGAGGGTTTTTCACCTCTCTGTGTCAAGCCATCCCACTCTTTGATTTTAAATTACGCATCCTAACCTGAGATGTTTATTTCCCAGTCAACGGATGTGTAAAACTTAACATTTAATTTAAATCTATGGAGTTGTACACAGAAAAAAATTAATACACTATTCCTATTTTAAAATTAATAAGTTTGGTCATTAATCTTGTGGAAAGTGTTATGTAGTTAAATATTTCAAACTGAATTGCCATTCTTGTGCTATCATTGTTACTTTAATCTAAACTTTGACATCTGTTACTTATGAGCTTGTCAGCCAAGTAATATTATTAATCAAATGACTCCATATAGGCCTGTAAGAACTACAGAATTTCACCATATCTTTCAATCAAAGCAAAATCTCATCATTCCTTAAGAGCAGTGGCTGATGGTACTTGATATGTATGCAAACATTGACATTCAAGATGAGCGGTGCTAAACAGAAATGAAGTAGAATCTATATTCTTTATTCTTTGTCCATGGATTATTTATTCAGCTACTGCTGTTTTGGTAGATTTGCCCTTTCTGAATCGATGTTGTTCATCATTGAGAATATTGCATGTTTGTATAAAATTTAATATTCTCTCTTCTGTTACAGTTTCTATTATTTTAGAGAGTACAGATGTAATAGTTATAGGTCTGTACTTTCCTGGGACTTTTTACAGCCTCCTTTACGCATAGGAATTACTTTACTCTTTATCAGGCACATTGGAAATATTCATTTTTCTATAGATAAGTTTATCAGACAGGTTAATGGCTTTACCACCCATTGTAAACACCTTTTGATTAGTTTCGTGGATATACTACCTAGTCCATCAGCATTTTTTGTTTTTAGACTATGTGTTATTTTTACAATTTCTGATTCATTAGTTGGGGTCAGGGATAAGCATTTTGTCTCATATGGAATGTTTATTGTGTTTATTTTGGAAGTATTATTTTGAGTCATTAATTTGTCCATAACTTCAATATAATGTTTGTTTAAAGTATCGCTGACATTTTGTGCATCCTTGAGAAAACAAAACAGGAATTATGGTGTTAACAAAAGATTACAGAGGTCAAACACAAGCATAGTAGCACTACAAGCAACTACTTTACAGAGCCATTATTACTGTCACACATAGAACTACAAGGCACTGTCTTATGGCTATTTCATTTTCTAGTGTAGATTAATCACCTGCCCTCATGTGTAGAGAATGGAGATGCAATACTACCTCAAGATGATACCAGTCTGCTTATTGAAGCAAAAACTAGCAAAATAAAAATTCAGGAAAGCTATTAATTTACATGAAAAACCAGGAAATTTAAGATATCACGGAGAAAAGTTTCTAGGCCTTTACCGACAAGAAACTGTAATACTGGAACTCACATATATTTATTAACTCAAGACAAGAAGTAAGGGACAGTAATCAGAATAATAAAAATCAAACAATAGATGCTCATGTAAGCCGTTTTTTTGAGATTTAAATATTCTTCCTCTTTCCTGAATTTACATATTGGAAATTGGGCTGTTTGTAAGAAAAAGTGTGATGAAGAAGGAGAATGTCTTTATCCCAAACACTACTGTGTATGAACACTATACTATGTCAAGGAAAAAATATTCATGAAAACTGTTTCAGCACAACTCTGTGTTAAAAGGGTACTTATCATTCAGGTATAGTGTTATACAATAAGCTGTCAGAAACTGTAAACAGCACCAGTCAAGTAAATGCAGTCACAAATTTATTAATTCTCTTCATCAAAGAACTGTTTTTACACTGTGTCTGATTATATGGGTAACAAACTATAATAATCGTCTAATATTAAGATACGCTCAAATATTGTCCAACATTTGTCACACATTGCATAAAATATTTCAGTAGATCAATAAACAAACTGCAGTAGGAAATAGTATTGTTTCACATGTTTTCAAAACTGGTCAAAACAAAGCTACCTGTAAATGCAAAAATCTTCGTAATATGCATTTTGTGTACAGGAGTTCAAGATCTTAATGTCAAAAGCATGGAATGTGTGCATATAGATAACATGCTTTTAGCTGGTGTTCCTGCCAATAATGCCAAAAAACTAAATGATAAAATTGGTGATCAGGTAATGTACAGTTCATACATGAAATGCATAGAAATCAGACATAGTAAAGAAAAACAAAATATAGAAAACATATGAGTGAAAGTGAAAAAATGTGGGGAAAGCTTCACCAAGAAAAAGTAATCGCAACTACTTTGTTATTGGGACCTGCATATTTAATACCAGAAATTATTATTAGAATTGTATTCAGCAGTAATTGAACTACAGAAGTTTAATGGTTTATCAGTCAGTAATATGCTCCATCATGATCAGGCATGCAGAAATATCATTCCATACATAGAAGAAGAAATGAAAAAGAATCTTGCTCATGTCCTCATAGAATTGGATTCACACTTTAGTATTATGAGGGACAAAGTTACAATTTCAAATAAATCCTGTTTAGTAGTATATGTACATTTGTCCTGTGAGAGAGATGCTTACAGTTATTTCTTTATATTGTTGAGTTAGAGGTGGAGACTGGAGATAATATTTTCAGTACACTGCTAGCAGCTCTTGAAAAGTATAACATTAAATATGATACACTAAATAAACCATCCAGTAGGTAAAAAAGCAGATGGTGCATCAACAATGCTTGCACCATATAAATGTGTAGCAGCTCTGCCGCAAAGTTGTTCACATAACAATTTTATTATCACACACTGTATGGAGCACAATATTATGAATGATGTGGCGGATGTGGCCTACTTATAAACTTCTTTAGAGTTCTCATATTCTGTATTTTTTCTATGTCCCGAAAATGAGAGACAACCACAGGCTGATTGCATGCACAAAGGACCTGGGAAATTCACTTCTGCACACACAGTTACAATGTTTTCCAAAAGGGAGCAGATTATACCAGACAGTCTGAGCCGCTCAGTTTCCAAACTGCCGCTAGATGCCTCTTACAGTAGCAAGTGTGTTATACACTCGACATACTCCCACTCTAAAATGAATCTCCTCATTTTACAAATAGACATAAATTTAACAAACAACAAGGTTCAAAACAAGGCAAACAACAAAAACAATACTAGACACAAAATCAATGCACATAAATATGAAATTTACTAACTTTTGTTTGCGTAAAACAGCGAATGTTTCTGTCAAGCTGATGAGACATGAAAGGTACTAACATGAAACACAAAAGCAACAAAATATTACTATCACACTGCATATGAAATGTATGAAGTCAATACTGACAACTGTCAGTCCACAAAAGAAACATGCATAGCTTCTAAGGCTGATATTATGAATTGAGGATTTTTTCTTGTAAATAGCAAAGGGCCTTTGTCATGTACCACTGCACAAATCTTAGGGAACATTTAAGTGATTCAATGCCTAGGCAGGAGACACAATTTTGCTGTAGGCCTCTTAACCTGCCCATTAGCAGTTTTCACCATCAGCACATGCACATGATTATCAGGTCCAGGAAACAGTTGCTCAATGATGCTCAGCCTCCACACCAAGGGAGGTAAGTTATTCTCCTTGACCAGGACATGATCACCTATCTGGGACTGCCATGCTCCTTCTGATTTTCATTTACTGAATTGCTGTAGTTGATGCAGATACTCAATGTACTACCTCCTCTAGAAGGACCCATATGGCTGCTGTATGAGTTGCCACCTGTGCAACCTGTTGGCAGGAATCTCAATGATGGAGGGTTGTGGATGGGCACAAAGTGGCTGTTCAATGAGGAAATTCCCAGGAATGAGAACAGATGAAGAATCTATGTCACCAGAGAGAACACACAATGGCCTTGAATTTAGGCGTGCTTGTATCTGAGATAATGTATTGCGAATGACACATTTGAGATGTGACTTAATACATTTGACTTCTGCTTCCCACAGCCCACCAAAGTGAGGGGGAACAAGGAGGAGTAAAATGCCAATTTATACTCTCCAAGGTCGAAATGTTCACCACTCTTTCAACTGTAGCATCATTGTAGAAAAAACATTTAAGTTCATTATGTGCACCTACAAATGTAGTGCCATTATCACTATACATGTGAGAAGGTTTTCCTCTTCTTGCTATGAATGAGCTGGTTACTAAGTCGTTAACTAACTCTAGATGGATGGATCTGCTTGGCATGCAAATGAATTAAGCAATATAGGCCTTGGTAGTAATGTTACTCTGTCTTAGACCATGCTTCACAGTGACAAGACCTGCATAATCCACTCCAAAATACTGGAAAGAACGAGACTGGCTTACTCTAGATGCTGGTAGTTGTCTCATAAGTTGAACTTCAGTCTGTGAGTTGAACCAAAAGCACTTCAAACATTTTCCAATAAATATTTTCAACAATATTAATTTTAATTTTAATAATCAACAGCCTCAGTTGCACCATTTACCTAGAATTTACCTAGGTTTCAGTTGGGATAACCCAACCTTCTTCAGAATAACAGTAACTACCGTTTGTCCATAGTGGATATCATCAAGCTAAAACTACAAATCTATACATTACATCAGACTGTGAAAACTTATCTGAAACTGCCTCGGCCCCACTTTGTGACTGTGATGGGGCAGCCATGAGTGCTGTACTGGAACTGACCGTAGCATCATGAGGCCCACCTATTTGGACACAATGCCTTGCACCTGCCTCATAAACTTTATGATAGTTACTTGTTGGGTCAAGACATGAGCTTAACTCCTGACCTCGAATTTATTAATAAAGTGAAATAAAAGTTATAGCTGAGGAAAAGAGCGTATATGTTATCCTGTGCAGAATGTACTTAGATCGACCATCTTAACATTTATAAAGTATTCATTGGTCATGACATGAGGAAGACATCGTGTGCATACAAGGTATGGCCTGTCTAGGAAAATTTTGTGCATAAGCATGAAGTTTAATCACCTAAAAAGAACTTAGGAATGGGAAGGATAATATAAAACCAACATCGTCATTATTATGACTAGGTGTAGAAATTTTTAAGACATAATTGTTAAGCACTTGCTTAGCTATGGTTACAATGCATGAACATCCTA
This sequence comes from Schistocerca gregaria, assembly GCF_023897955.1. NCBI lineage: Eukaryota > Metazoa > Arthropoda > Insecta > Orthoptera > Acrididae > Schistocerca > Schistocerca gregaria. The sequence continues at coordinate 61,842,061 of NC_064931.1, forward strand.
TTGACTTAGCACAAATGGTCATGATTGAACTTATGAACAAGTCTATATCTAATCTGTAACATCTGGCAATACAGGCCATATAAAATAAATGGTCATTATTCAAGATTAGTATATTTGACCTGAAATGGTCTAGAATAAAGTCAAAAACCAATGCACTTTTCAGTTTGGCATCTAAATTGTCACCTCTAACAAAGCATGTGGTCACTGTAGAATGAAGCATGCTGCGCGAAGTTGATGAAATCATGCCAGACAAACTCCAGCTGAATTTAGTTTCAATCAGTGATGCATGATTTGGTTTCTCCAGCCTTTCCCTACAAACAACATCAAAGAAAATCTCAGCACCAAAAACTAAATCTACTTTGGCAGGCTTGTTGAACTCAGGATTAGCAAATGGTAGCTTAACTGGGACATTCCAGCTTCTTATGTCTATATACCTTGCTGGTAGGTCACTGGTGACATTTTCAACAATAGCACAAGTGGTTCTGATATGAAAGTCATGAAGCCTAGATCACAGTTCAACATTACAGGTATAAGACACTGAGGCTGCAAAGGCATTGTTATGTCATGCCAGGAAAATGATTGTTTACTTCTTTACAGTTTTAATTTATCGGCCATACTCTTAGATATATAGGACAGCTGGCTCGCACTACCTAGCAGCACCCTACAAGACTGCTGCCTACCCATGCTGTCTTTAATGTTTACAACAGCAGTTTCCAACAAAGCACTACAATTTGTGTTATATCTCCCCTTCATAGCCTAATGGGCCAAGGAGTGGCTTCCAGATTCACCATTTGGTCTCTCCCTTGAATCAGATGTCTTGTGGAGAGTATATTGTGCCTTCCCTTAACAGGCCTTACAAGGAGAAATCTTGCATTTACTCAAGAAGTAACCAGCACACATGCACAAAAAACAAAGCTTATTTCTCATTACAAATGACCATCCATCTTTGATGTTTAGTGTTAGACCCCTTGTATTTGCTGATAGCATGAGGTTCTTTACAAAATTGACATGCCCCCTCAGCATCATCAGCATTAGCCAGATGAGCCTTCCTCACGCACAGTGAATCAGTCTAAAACAATGAATGTAGTATTTCAGGCCAAGCATAGTGAAAATTATAATATAAATGGAAAGACTATTAAAGAAGTAACCAGCACAAACTTTCTAGGGACTATAATATGCAAACATTTGGCATGGGGGAGGGGGGGAGCACATAGATACACGGTGTAAAAAGATAAACAACCAGATCTTCATCATGCATAAAACAGCTAAGACTGTGGATGATAGAGTCCTCAGATCAATGTATTATGGACTTGTCTTCCCACATTTGTCTTATTCAGTTCATATATAGGGAAGTGCACAAGCTGGCTACTTAAAAAGAATATTCACAATTCAGAAAAGGGCAGTGAGATGCATTGCAAAAATACCACCAAGACAGACCTGTAGGCAAGCTTTTGTACACTGTAATATTATGAAAGTACATATACCAAAAGCATAATGGTGGTAAGGTCAAGCGATAAACACCTCCTAAATAAAGATACACACACACACGGTACAAGAGTAAATGAAAATTACTACATGATAAACAAAGATCTAAAACTGTCTATGACTGCCCCTGAAGAAGCAGGCAAAAGGTTTTTTAATAAACTCCCCAAAACTCATTAAAAAAGAAACAGACCTAAAATGTTTTAAAAATCATTTGAAACTATATCTCACAGAGAAATGTATATACAGTTTGAGTGAATACTAAGATGGTGTTTAAATATGTTATATCATTACTGAAATGTACCTTTAAAAATTATCATTTCTGTATGTTGTTTGGATTTGTGTGTATATATAATGTGAAACATGTAATACCTTTGTATGCTTATAGACTATTTCTGTTTAATTATTTGTTTCATTTATATATAATGAAATCAAGTTTGATGTTAGTAGCCTATTGTGTGACACACCCAATACTCTCAGCTGGATTTTCAGCTGGAATCCATGGGCAAAGAATAGGTAAATAAATAAATAGTTTGATTTAAGTTACTGGCATTTCCTTGTGGATCCCTTGAGGTGATGTCCTTGAATCTGATCAACTCAATAGCCTGACATTTTGTTTCCAAAAAATCTGTCAGTTGATTTAATGGGGTGAACATGAACCCAGACATTTTAACCTCCCACTCAAGCTTGTCTGTGAGTTGCAAAACAGCCAAAATTGCTTCAGACAGAATCACTTCATGAAATGGGGCCTCAAGTTTAAGAGCTTCTAAGGCCTTCAAATGGCTACACACATGATTAATTAATTGTCTATAATTGGTTTCCATGCTATGGCCAACTGTAGACAGAGCTAACAAAGCCTTTGCATGTCTGGCTACAATTATTTTTGGATTGTCATACACCTGCATGATAAGTCACCAAGCAATTGATAGATTTCCTGATGTTACAGGTATATGTTGCAAAAGGTTCCTTGCTTCATATCATAAGAAGGAGTTAAGGTAATGAAATTTCTGTACATCATCAACTGAATTATTCTTCATAATGAGACTTAAAAATGGCATCTCTGTAGTCCCCTATGAAATTTGTCATATTAATTGCAGGTAGTTTTAAAGTACTGGCACTGCTTGTTGGATTCAATTCCATAGGCTATAAGTTAGCCTGCCCCTCGATTAAACCCCTGATAGTCTATTTAGTCAAGTACCATGAATCCTCAAATTCTTCCCTATCCTTGCTGTGATCCACAGATTCGTCTTCAATTTCCAGCTGAATTTGAGATGACTCAAAGTCAGTCTGAATCCATGTCAGTCTGCTTAATTTTGCCTCCAGTATTTCAATGCAAGCACTATCTGTATCCTATCAAAAGGTCTGTATGCGTGCTAGAACAGCCTTTGAAACCACTCTCTGTTTGACTAATTTTGTTCTCTTCCAAGAATCCATTTTGGGAATTGGCAGATGATAACAGAAAGCTAACAGTAGCACTTACCAGGTTGCAATGGCAGTACAAGACAGTATGAACTGGAACAGTAGCACCATCACGGGCAATGGCAGCTGGCATGTTATGGGTTGCAGTCTCTGATGGCATGAAGTTTTGGTGAGAGCAGGAGGTGATGTCACAGGTGATGGCACTCTCCATGTCTGTACTTCTCATGTGTAGAGCTCGAAATACATAAAACATGGGTGAAAACTGTCTCCGATCACTGGTGCTAAGGTTGTTGTTATCGAAGTTCCGAACAGGCCTTGGAATACTCAGCAGCACTTACTGATGAAACCAGAATGTGTGCAACCCACATATGGTTATCATCTCAGGTTTTCTTATATATTCACAAATATCAGAACAAAGATGTGCATGAGCATAGTTATTCCACGTGCTAACTGTATCTGGCCCGGAGGACCAAAAAAATGTACAGAGTTCACTTGCAGGCCTCCGGTCGTGTGTTAGTATATTTAAGTTTTGAGCATGTAGTGGGAGAGGACTCACTGTCCTCCCCTTGTCTCCACCACAATAATTAGACCAAAGACAACCTTTTTGATATACAAACACTTTATTCCATATTACTTTACAGGTACTCTTCAGCAATATTTAACAATTGCACAAGATGCCCGCAAGTCGTGGAACTTGGCTGGATGGGACTTACGTCTGCTCGCAGCATGCAGGCTACCTGCTGGCTGCTTACAACAGCTGAGCACCTTACCTCTATGCACAAAGGACCTCGGAAGTCCACTTCCACACACAAGGTTAAAATGTTTCCCGAAAGGCATCAAATTATACCATACAGTCTGACCCTCAGTTTTCTAACTGCCACTACATGGCTCTACAGTGGCAAGTGAGTTACGAAACTCAATGCCATGTTTTTCACATATGTTGGGATGCCTCATCATTGAATGCTTTTTGAGCTCTTCTTGTAAACAAAAGCTCTTTTGCACATCTTTTTGAAAAACTGAGTCATGATGGTTCCTGAGCAACTCATAAGAGATCTAAATTTGGAGGTTTGTTAAAATGTTTCACAAAATGTTTGCTTATAATGGAATTAGTTGTGGTTTGTGAGGCCCTAGTTGTTTCACAGGTGTTATCACTCTTTATGCAAAACAGAAATTGTTCAGTCCTTAAAACAAAACTAGAAATTTATCTCACTATAAAAACTCTTTAAACACTGAAAACAGATGACTCAGTGCACTTAAGATGGATGGTAGTACATGAGTAGGAGGAAAAATGCACAAAGGAGTTGTGTTTAAGAACCATCTTGCGATGAATATAACAAATATAGTATGTAAACATAATATTTAATTTAAATTAGTGGACTTGTACACAGAAAAAATTAAAATGTTATTTCTACTACAACATTAACACATTTGTTCATTAATTTTGGAAAAAGTGTTATGTATTGAAACATTTGAAACTGAATTGCCGTTCTCATGCTGCCATTGTTGCTTTAATCTAAGCTTTGACATCCATTACTTGTAAATTTGTCAGGCAAGTGATGTTATTAACAAGCTGACTCCATGCAGGACTGTAAGGACTACAGAATTTCACCATGTCTTTCAACCAAAGCAAAATCTCATCATTTCTTAAGAGCAGTGGATGATAGTACTGGATATGTGTGCAAACATTACAGTTAAGATACTAACAGTGGTACTAAACAGAGTTGAAACAGATGATGACTCTAAAAAACAAAACAGTAATAATAGTGGTAACAAAGAGAAAGATAGTGAATCTTCGGGGACTGAAAACTGTGGAAAGTCTCAAGGTAGGAATGAATTGCAGATTACAGAGGTCAAGCACAAGCATGGTAGCACTACATGGAACTACCTTCCATGGCCATTCTTAGTGCCACACAGTGCACCACATGCCTCTGTCTTAGGACTGGTGTAGATTAATCACCTGTCCTCATGTGTAGAGAATGCAGAAGCAGTATTACTTGCAGATGACACTAGTCTGCTTATTGAAACTAAACCTAGAGAATATCTTACTACTTCTGCAGGTGTCACCGCAGATGAAATTTCGCTATAGAAAGAGGCTCGTCTTAAACACACACTTGCAGATCCAGCAAAATAAAAATGCCAAAAAGCTAGTAATTCACATGAGGAACCAAGACATTCAAAATATCATGGAGATAAAGTTTCTAGGCCTTCACCTGCAAGAAAATCTAATATTGGAAATCACATATATTTCTTAATTCAACACACAAAGATAAAGGCAGTAATCAGAATAATAAAAATCAAAGAATAAATATTTATGTGGTTTAAATATTCTTCCTCTTTCCTGAATTTACATTTTAGAAATTGGGCTGTTTGTAAGAAAAAGTATGATGAAGAAGGATAATGTCTTTATCCCAAACAGTGCTGTGTATGAGCACTATAGTATGTTAAGAAAAAAATAATCATGTAAACTGTGTCAGCACAATTCTGTGTCAAAAGGGTACTTATTATTCAGGTGTATAATTATACAATACGCTGTCAGAAATTACAAATAGCTCCAGTGAAGTAAATGCATTCAAAAAAGTTATCAATTCTTTACACCAAAGAACTGTTTTTACACTGTGTGTGATTAGATGGATAACAAACTGGAATAATTGTTGAATATTACTATACTCTCAAATATTGTCCAATATCTGTCATACACTGTATGCATAAAGTATTTTACTGGATAAATAAATAAACTCCAGTGGGAAATTGTGTTGCTTCACATGTTTTTAAAACTGGCAAAACGGTGACTGTCTGTAAATGCAAAAAAACTTGGTAACATGTACAGTGTGTTCAGATGTTCAAGATCTTAATGTAGAAAGCATGGAATGTTTGTATATTGACAATATGCCTTTAGGTGGTGTTCTTGATAATAAATGTTAAAATCAGTGATTAGACAAAGTGCAAATCCTACATGAAATTCATTGAAATCAGTATAGAAAATGTGTGAATGAAAGTGAAAAGATGTGGGGAAAGCTTCATCAAGAAGTAGTAATCACAACTGTTGTGTTATTCAATCTGCATATGTAATACCTGAAATTATTATCAAAATTGTATTCAGCAGTTATTGAACTACAGAATTTTAATGGTTTATCAGTCAGTAATATGCTCCAGTATGAACATGCATGCCAAAATATCATTTTGTATGTAGAATAAGAAATCAAAAAGACTCCTGATATGTGCTTATAGAATGAGGTTCACACTTTAGTATCATGAGAGACAAAGATACAATTTCAAATAAATCCTGTTTAATTATATATGTACATTTGTCATGTGATGGATATGATTACAGTTATTTCTTTATATTGTTGAGTCAGAATGTGAGACTGGAGATGATATTTTCAGTTCACTGCTAGCAGCTCTTGAACAGTATGACATTAAATATGATGCACTAAAAACCATCTTCTAGGTATCAGAACAGATGGTGCATCAAAAATGCTTCCACCTTACAAATGTGTAGCTGCTCTATTGCATAACTGTTCACCTAGCAACTTAATTATCATACATTTTATGAATCACAATTTTATGAATGATGGGGCAGATGTATCCTATATTTAGATTTCTTTAGATTCCTCATATGTTGTTTTGTCTCCAAGTCCCAAAAATGATAGAGTCCTACAGGGTCTTTCACAATTATCATCTCAGCTATTAAAATTACACCATGTTATTCACATATGTTCAGATGCTTCATCATTTAATGCTGTTTGAGCCCTTCTTGTAAGCCATAGTCCTCTTTGAAAAACTGAGTCATGATGGTTCCCAATTAACTCATGAGAGATCTAAATTTGGAGGGTTGCTAAAATGTTTCACAAAGTGTTTGTTTAGAATGGAACTAGTTTTGCTATGTGAGGCCTTAGTTGTTTTGCAGGTAATATCATTCTTTATGCAAAACATAAATTGCTCAGCCCTTAATGCAAAACTAAAAATTCATGTCACTATAAAAACTCTTTAAACACTGACAACAAACAACTCGGTGCATTTAGGATGGATGGTAGTGCAAGAGTTGGAGGAAAAATGCACAAAAGGATATGCTTTTAAGGAACAATCTTGTGATGAATATAAAAAATTCCAAATGTTTAAGTAGAATTTTTTCAGTCTTTGGTAGACAATATAAAAAACCACTTTGAAGACTTGTATTTATTTTCAGATGCAGCTGTATTAAATTCAGACACATGGCCTTAATACAAATATGAACATGTGTTTTGTGGTGACACATCAATTCCTTATTTATGCAAGAAGATGGATTGGAAATTAAGTGAAAGCATGTGTGTGTCACTATTTAAAGATTTTCAAATCTACAAACAAAATCCTCAACACATCGTCTCTTCTGCGAAAGAACTTGTGACAGCAGTTGAAATTATGTGTACATCTGTGACTGAATGTGACTTGGATATAGTGCCATGAATATAGCATTGACTGACCCGAAAAATCATTTACGAATTCCAACATTTTCAAAACTACTTTTTATTTAAATACATTGACCTCCACCTTCACTGTAATGCTCTGATGCAGAAAAATAATTTGCAGCAAGATGGATCAAGTCTTACTACCACAGCGCCCTTTACATACCAATTGGCAAATCCTCAAATCTTCAGGAGCAATCTTATTAAGCTGAACTGTTCAACTAAGCACTGTAAGTGGACAAGTATATAATATAGCATGATTTTGCAAATAATCCTTTAAGACACATTTAGAAGGTAATCAGAAGTTTATAGAGGTACTGTTAATTAATAGGCATTATACCAGAGAAAAGTGTGTAATATAGTTGTCATATATATACTAACACACTAGACTATCCATCCAGTGGTAAAAGTACAGATCGCATCCTGATACAAAACCTATGCAATTATCATCTATATTTCATGTAACACTATTATTTTTCCTCCTAAAGTGAAACTTATGATGTCTGTCTTCCTTATGTTCGGTATAATTGTGCTGATTATTGAACAGATGTCAACATCTGTGAGTGCTTCCTTCACTTTTTCTAGTAGGAGTTCAGGTACCGTACCTGTAATCACGATGTTGTTGTCAACCAGAAACAGAATATTTTCTTTATATCTAATGCTACCTAGAAACTGAATGATGTGTATCATGAAATGTATTTTGAATGTTATAAATGATTTATCAAAAATTTTGCTTTGCTTATGGTTGGTAGACCGACTATCTCCACCATTTGTACCTGTTTTTGGAAATTTTGAGAATCAGTCATTTGTTACTTCTCTTATTCCTAATGAATCTAGCTTCCACAACAGAATTTTCTGGTCAACTTAGTTGAAGGTTTTGTATGGCTCTAATAATATGATTTCCAATCAGTTATTGTCATTCAAATCCTGAAGTGTTTTCCCTGTAAACTCCAATATGGCTGATTCTGTACTTCTACTACATCAGAAACCAAACCGTACTTTCCTCAGGATGTTACATTTTTATTGTAGAGAAAGGAAATGAACCAATCAGCTATAACTTTATGAAATATTTAGCTTAGCTTTGTAGCTCCATTGTCAATCCTCTGCCCAAAGTGTTAAAGTGGTCTTCAAAATACATTAAGAAATTCACTGATATGAAGTCCACAAAACATAAAAGAAATTTTCAAGTTGCAAACAATATTCAGATAGTGATGTGACCATCCTGTAGCATGTTTGAGCCCCAATGAAAAAATAGTTTGAAGATAATAATTTAAGATGGTTAAATATAAAAAAAAACACCCTCCAGATGGTCACAATACCAAGAGAGGGAGGGAGAGAGAGAGAGAGAGAGAGAGAGAGAGAGAGAGAGAGAGAGAGAGAGAGAGAGAGAGAGAAAGTATTGAAACCTCAGACCACTTGAGATCATTACAGTTCTGGGAGAATTTCCTAATACCTGCTGTCATCCTCTTGTTTTTATTGGATATTTTATGAAATGGGTACTTTAGGAAATTTCAGCCCAAATAACAGTTAAAATAGTGCAGAAAACTTTACAACAGCATTTTCCTGCACAGACTTCCCCATGCTTTAATTTAACAATACCTTCAAAAGATTTTACATTTTATGTTTCAGAAAGCATGTGTTGTAGGCCAGAAGTTTAATGGGCCTTTCAGTACAACCTTTTACTCCTATCATTTGGGAAAAAATGATTACAGTGTCCAAGACCTTTTGCAGATACCTTGCATTGTTGCCAGTATATTTTTGAAACTGTACAACTATTTAATGATACTGAATTTTAATTACTCTTATCACCTGGTTTACCAACCATGCCAATGTTCTTAAAGATTTTAATGAGGGTGTTACTGATTTTGTCTGTAAAATGCATATTTTTACATTTATCTGCACATAACATTTTTGCCAATTATGCATGATCCTCACAGTTTAAGGAAGTCTTTTAATGACGACTTACTTTTTCATACAAGAATAATGCAATAAATTGGATTTCCATCTCTTTAAGCCATTGCTCTGTTTTGCATACTAACATGCTATGTAAAGACTGAAGATCCACTTCAAAGTGCTGTACTTTAATTTTTAGCGACTACATTTTTCATTGAATAATTGCTACATTGATACATGCATAATTTTTTTGAGGTATTCTTTGAGGCACTGAAATCTGTTTTGGGAGGATAGTTGGAGAAACTACTAAATTGATGAAGACATTGATTAAAGAAGGACACCTGCTGTCTGGTTTTATCTTTAAAAAAGGCCTTGTTCTCTTACCTATAAGAACAGCTATTTCATCATGTGTGGGCCAAGACCCATCCCATGTAATTTTACTAATCAGCTCAACCAACTTTCCTTGATCAGGTGTAGGCCCTGATTTTTAAAACCCAGTCCATGAATAGTCTGAACTTTTAACAGTGCAATGTGCCTGAAGTCAGTCATCATCACTATCATCTCCAGCCATGCAATAATCCTCTTTACAGCATCATTAAGACATGGACAGTATGATGCAGTGACAGCTAAAAACACTGCATGTTGGTCCCACAAGTCATCGACATTATCTTGTAGGCCATAAGACCAGTCGCTATCCAAACTATCCTTCCCCACCCATTATTATTAGACCCTCCTCATTGAAATCCCTACATAATGATCTTAAATCCTTTATTACTTGATTTGATCCTGTGCCTGGTTTTATAGTGAAGGAAACCTGGTATTCTGTGCCAAGTATTTTCTGTAACTAAGCACCTACATGATTCCCATGGTTACTGCCCAGTTGCAGAACATTCTTCTTCTTGGTGTTTGCACACTCTTAGACTTCAGTTGGAGTCTGGTGTGTATTCCTGCTTCTATCTTAGATTCTTCTGCTCTTGACTCTGGCAACTAGTGAAATCTGTTTCCTGTGTGTATAAAAATAACCTCAGACTGTATTCTCCTCCTCGGAACACCACAAAGAAGCACAGTAACTTTTTCATTTTCTTCAGTGGTTACCATCATTTCTAGTTTTAAAATAAATTTATCTACATTTCCACATAGTTACCAATACTCAGTCATCACTACTGTTTTCCCTTGCTTGCCATGCAGTTCAGTAGCAACTGTTTGAAACTGGCTTTCTACACTTAACTTTTCAATATCACATCTCATTTCGAATTTTAACCCTGTTTTTGTGAAAGTACATACACCACCATTTTTGGCATTTTACCTACAGTGAAACCTAGCCAGTCTAAAATGTATAATGATGTTTAACTCATATTCTCTACACTGATACTCCAAAAAGCACAAGTAAACAATGGTAAACTCGCCTACGGCAACTTCTAGCTAAAGGTATTTATTCCTTAGCCACTGAATATTTTGATCCATAACCTGAAAAGAATTTGGGGGAAGCCTTGTTTTAGTTACCATTTGTTTTGTCAAAATGGTCATAGATGGGTTGATTGTTTGCACATTTGCTGCAAGTACTATATTGCAAACTTTTCCATACATATTACAAAACGTATGTGTGTATATATGTACATATGTTATTCACCATCTCCTTCTAAGCACTGGAATGATTTCAACTAGACTTGGTACACATATCACCTGCTGTCTAGAAATAGTCGCTGTGGGGGTAAGAACATCATACCTACCAAATAGGAGGGGATGAAAAAACAGTGCAGCCCACGATGTGTTAATATCGATACCTTCTTCATCCGGTTTTTGTGACTGAGAGCAGTTAGTGACTTGCAACAAAATTTACACATTATTTCAAATCTTTCTGAAATTTTTTCTCACTGATAACCACCACAAAACAATGAAAGTAAAAAGGTTTATGGTTTACTGCATATTCACTGTGCATGCATAAAAACTGCGCTACGAAATATATTTTAATTTAGTACTTCTTTACTACTAACTGAACTAGTGACACATTTTGGAGACATTATACACATATACCACTGAATGTAGCAGCAAAATTATATCATTGTATGACACAGGGTATATGAGATATGTCATGAAATACTGTGATGCACGAAAAACTGTCTCATCATGCATAATGTTTTAATTTATTACTTCTGTACAACTAATTCTATTCACATAATATTTTGCAGACAGTAGTCACATATACCACCAGATGTACCTTCAAAAATTATGTTATTGTACAGCATATAATTAACATTGATCTGAATGAAAATGAAACTGCAGGGGAAATTTGCTAGTGATACTGCTGAAAGCTGTGAACAAAGACGTGTGGAATATGCTAAATATGGGGAAAGCCATGGGTAAAAATCTCATCCTAAGCTCACGGAACAATTGCTATCTAATTTGGTATTCTTATTTTTTACAATCTGGGGAGAAGTGCTGTAGATGAAGAACCACCTGCCTCCTATTGGGTTGCTGGTTATAATCTGGAGAGCGAAGGAGGAGGATGTGGACAGACAAGAGAGGAATGACGAGATGTACACAGATCAGGAAGAGGAGTCAATGGAAAGAGAGCTGGAGAGGGACATGGACAGTGGGAGGCTTCAGAAGGAGATTGACAGAGAAAGAAAAGAGGAGGTGTTGCACAGAGATGTATGGGGGAGGGGGCAAGACGGGCAGATTGAGGGGTGAAGGAGATGAACAACAAGAAGAGGACGATGGAGAGGGACAGGGAGAGGGTCAGGAGGAGATGGACAGAGAATGGGGGTGAGAATATGGACAGGGGAGGGGGAGGGAGAAATGGATAGACAAAGAGAAGAGGAGGTGAGGCATAGAGAGAGGAGAGGAGAAGGTCAACAGAGAAAGAGAGGAGGAGATGTACGGAGAGGAGAGAGAGAAAGAGATTAACAGTGGGTGGGGAGGGGGGGGAGATTGACAGGGAGATGGGGAGGAGGAAATGGACAGAGAGTGTAGAAAGAGAAGATGGACATTGAGATGGGAAATGGACAGAGAAATAGAAGGGGAGGAGATGGACAGGTTGGGGGAGGGGACAGGGAAGATAAGATAGAGAAAGAGGGGGAGATGGACAGAGAGTGGTAGGGCGAGAAGATGGACAGAGAGAGGTGTAAGAGGAAATGGACAAAGAGAGGGGTAGGGGCATGTGGACAGAGAGAGAGGGGGATAGACGAGATGGACAGAGACTGAGGGGTGGTGGAGGTGGACAGAGAGAGGGGGAAGGAGGAGGTGGAGGAGGAGGAGATCAATGTTTAACATCCCATTGACAACGAGGTCATTAGAGATGGAGCACAAGCTCAGATTAAGGAAGGATTGGGAAGGAAATCGGCCGTGCTCTTTCAAAGGAACCATCCTGGCATTTGGGAAATTTAGGGAAATCACGGAAAACCTAAATCAGGATGGTCAGAGATGGGTTTGAACCATTGTCCTCCCAGATGGGAGTTAAGTGTGCTAACCACAGTGCGTGCCATCCTGCTCGGTGAAGAGGTGGACTGAGAGGGGGAAAAGAGGAGATGGACCAATAAAAGACAGGAAAAAATACATATCTGGGCAATGAAAGATACTCAGCTAGTATCCAATAAACCAACGAGGAAAGCTGTAAAAATATGCGCTGTTCTAACACAAATGAATTACAGGACACCCGTACCACAAAAGTTTAATTTAATAAAACGAATGGTAGGTATGTGTAATATTACCATGCCCAAAACATCACACAGAAAAATTTCGCACACATTTTACTTCCTGTGACCATGTTAAGTCCAGTGTCCTATCCACGAAGCATTTCAGAATTACCAGTAAAATATATGAACGCTGCAGTGAGAGTAGACCCAGATTGAATCCCAGTCAACAAATTATTCACTGGCACAAATAATTAATTGAGCTGTGCATTCACGAAACTAAGAAGCACGTTGGTATAAGCACAAAAATGTAAGTTTTAATAAGGGTGCAATATCACAATTTCTTCAATTTTTCACTTTTAGAGCTAGGCAGTACCAAATCGAGATTGGGATAAGACTAAAGATAGTGAAGTTAAGATTTCCTAATGGTTTTCGACATGCAAGTTTATAGCTCAGTAAGAGAATCAGGATTGTATCTTTGCTGTAGTGTTCGTTAACAGAGGTAATGCTGACTATGGGATCAGTTATACATTCTGTGTGGAACGACATTACTGAAATCAAATAATAAATTCAACTCCCAGTCTTACACCTCAAGTGAGAATCATTCAGATAACTTGTCGGTAACGACAACGAAATACCATCTGAATTTAGCAGGAAGATTCTGAGCCGGCCAGAGTGGCCGAGCGGTTCTAGGCGCTGAAGTCTGGAACCGCGCGACCGCTATGGTCGCAGGTTCGACTCCTGCCTCGGCCATGGATGTGTGTATTGTCCTTAGGTTAGTTAGGTTTAAGTAGTTCTAAGTTCTAGGGGACTGATGACCTCAGAAGTTAAGTCCTATGGTGTTCAGAGCCATTTGAACCACTTTTTTATGATTCTGATCCACTCCAACAAACAAATTAATGGTCACATAATAGCCAGACTTATTCTACATTACTGCCAATTCTCCATCAGATTAGCAGCAGGAAAAATACGTTCCCTTAAAAATGGTTCAAATGGGTCTGAGCGCTATGGGACTTAACATCTGAGGTCATCAGTCCCCTAAACTTGGAACTACTTAAACCTAACTAACCTAAGGACATCACACACGTCCATGCCCGAGGCAGGACTCGAACCTGCGACCGTATCAGCAGCGCGGTTCCGGACTGAAGCGCCTAGAACCGTTCGGTGACAACGGCCGTCGCTCGGTGATCGCTATTGATTGGTAGCCGAAATATTTAAGGTATAGCACAGTAAGTTTTAGTTGCATTTCTGTCTCTATGATATGGATCTAAAGCGTAGTTACGAAATATGTCCACTTTCACCGACAGCAGTGGGAACACCATAAATAAAGAGCAGGGAAAATTATTTGTATGGCCCCAGCGGCGTAGCGTGGATTTATGCCACGTGGCACGAGACCTAAATCTGCCGCACCAGCCACCCCCCCCCCCCCCCCCCGCCCCATATTTCGGAATTAGGCAAAAAATTAATTGAGGCATTTGGCAATGCGTAGCAATATTTCGTTAATGATTCTATAATCAGAAGATTGGAACGTTTAAGTTTATTTTCCCTGCCTAATTTTTTGAGTTTCTTCTACGCTTTTCATTATGCTAAACAAATCGTTTTCGAAGATTCTTTTTACGACTTTCTTGTGTGAGTTGTCCAAAAGTGCATAGAAAAATGACATATATTTAAGAAAGATTCAACAAAGAAAATATACAGAATGAATCACCTAAAACTTGCACTACAAATATTACAGATATGGGACTGATGTGAAGTTTCCACAGAATGGAGAAGTATTATTCGCGCAAACAAAGTTGACACCCGTCGCGATGTGTGATGGGAGCAACTATACATGGGAAATGCCTTTACGGTCGCTCCCATCAGCCCCCACGCGAGTGTCAACTTTGCGCATTGTCGGTACCGGTTTGAATTACCGCGATCGACGGTTTAACATCTGCGTGTGCTTGTAGGCTGAATAAGGGAAGTAGGCTTGTCTCAGCTTGATGGACTAATTTATTAACGAAACCCTACGGTCGGAACAGACAATAATACACTACTGGCCATTAAAATTGCTACACCAAGAAGAAATGCAGATGATAAACGGGTATTCATTGGACAAATATATTATACTAGAACTGATATGTGATTACATTTTCACGCAATAAGGGTGCTTAGATCCTGAGAAACCAGTAGCCAGAACAACCATCTCTGGCCGTAATAACGGCCTTCATACACCTGGGCATTGAATCAAACAGAGCTTGGGTGGCGTGTACAGGTACAGCTACCCAAGCAGCTTCAACACAATACCATAGTTCATCAAGAGTAGTGACTGAATTATTGTGACGAGCCAGTTGCTCAACCACCATTGACCAGACGTTTTCAATTTGTGAGAGATGTGGATAATGTGCTGGCCAGAGCAGCAGTCGAACATTTTCTGTATCCAGAAAGGGCCGTACAGGACCTGCAACATGCGGTCGTGCATGTTCCTGCTGAAATGTAGGGTTTCGCAGGGATCGAACGAAGGGTAGAGCCACGGATCGTAATACATCTGAAATGTAACGTCCACTGTTCAAAGTGCCGTCAATGCGAACAAGAGGTGACCGAGACGTGTAACCAATGGTACCCCATACCATCACGCCGGGTGATACGCCAGTATGGCGATGACGAATATACGCTTCCAATGTGCGTTCACCGCGATGTCGCCAAACACGAGTGCGACCATTATGATGCTGTAAACAGAACCTGGATCCATCCGAAAAAATGACGTTTTGCCATTCGTGCACCCAGGTTCGTCATTGAGAACACCATCGCAGGTGCTACTGTCTGCGATGTAGCGTCAAGGGTAACCGCAGCCGCGGTCTCCGAACTGACAGTTCAAGCTGCTGCAAACGTCGTCTAACTGTTCGTACAGATGGTTGTTGTCTTGCAAACGTCCCCATCTGTAGACTCAGGGATCGAGACGTGGCTGCACGATCCGTTACAGCCATGCGGATAAGATGCCTGTCATCTCGACTGCTAGTGATACGAGGCCGTTGGGATCCAGCACAGCGTTCCGTATTACCCTCCTGAACCCACCGATTCCATATTCTTCTAACAGTCATTGGATCTGGACCAACGCGAGCAACAATGTCGCGATACGATAAACCGCAATCGCGACAGGCTACAATCCGCCCTTTATCAAAGTCGGGAACGTGATGGTACGCATTTCTCCTCCTTACACGGGGCATCACAACAACCTTTCACCGGGCAACGCTGGTCAACTGCTGTTTGTGCATGAGAAATCGGTTGGAAACTTTTCTCATGTCAGCTCTATTAAATCATTGCTGGCAGGGTGAGAGCTCGTCGTCCGGTGGCGAAGTGTGCCACAAAATTTTGTCAACTCTCGAAACAAATCGGACTCGAATTGACTCCCCATGTCTGTCGTAATGTGCAGGGAGCAACATGCGTGAATCATGTCACCGGCGCCAACCTTGTGTGAATGCTCTGAAAAGCTAATCATTTGCATATCGCAGCAACTTCTTCCTGTCAGTTAAATTTCGCGTCTGTAGCACGTCATCTTCGTGGTGTAACAATTTTAATGGCCAGTAATGTAGACTGCAACCGATAACTCGTGCGAAGGCGTGAGAAAAGTTCAGTACGGTAAATTATTCCGTATCTAACACACTTGGATTCAAGCCTTCGCCAAGGAGTAGCACGTGGAACAGAAATCAACAATCAAAGAGTCAATCACAGAACGAATGTCGTTTGTGTATAGCGTCTCTGGCGTCCAGCGGGAAAGTTTCCCGGCACTTTACTTTCAAACACACGCACATGTCACGGCGCTGGAAGATGACAGAAGACGCCACATCAGCCCCCATGGTGGAAGCGGAGCGTCATTCCAAATAGTGTCCTGGAAAATTGACATGTTGCCCTTATATTAAGGTGCGTGGTGGTGGGTCAACTGCGGCTCCCGGCTGCGTCGGTGTCAGCGACGACGTTGACGGAGTGATTGTTGAGTGAGGCGGAAGTCGTGGTAGGTCAGGAGTCGTTGCTCCCGGAAAGACGTACGCTGGTTTCACACGATCAGTGGAGACTGTAGTCAGTTTCCCATTGATCAAATTGTCCACGGTCTTGCTTCCTCTGATTACGACACTGTGTGGGCCGGAACATTGTGGTTGGAGCGAGGGTTTAATACCTTCCGTTCGTAACATGACGTGTGTGTAGGAGGATAGGTCACGATGGACAAACGTAGCAGGAGTCCCGTGTCGGTGAGGTTGCTGCTGTTGTTGTCGCAGTTGGAGAAATTCCGGCTGGTCGCCCGTAGGGTTCGGCAGAGCGTCGGTAGCCACGAATTCTCCCGGCAGGCGTAATGCTTCGCCGTAAACCAATTCGGCTGGAGAAGCATCCAGGTCTGGCTTGAATGTGCTTCGGAGTCCAAGTAATTCCACAGGAAGTGCTTTGGTCCATCCAGTGTCATGACACATTAGGGCAGCTTTTAGGGTACGGTACCATCGCTCTATTAAATCATTGTTGGCAGGGTGAGAGCTCGTCGTCCGGTGGTGAAGTGTGCCACAAAATTTTGTCAACTCTCGAAACAAATCGGACTCGAATTGACGTCCCCTGTCTGTCGTAATGTGCAGGGGGCAACCAAAACGTAACACCCAGTGTGTGATGAAGGTGAAAGTAATATTTCTGCCGTAACATTGTCCACTGGTGCAGCTTCCGGCCGTCGAGTGTACCGATCAATCATCATAAGTATGTAACGGTAACCATCGGATGATGACAATGGGCCAACAGAGTCAAGGTGGACATGCGTGAATCATGCTGTCGTGATTGGAAAGCTTCCTATAGGTGAGTGGACTTGGAGATTTATCTTGCTACGCTGGCATTTCAAGCAGCATCTAGCCCATTCGCGGCAGTCCTTTTGCATTCCAGGCCACACGTAAGGCGTTGTTACTAAGCGTGTCGTAGCTCGTGTGCCGGGGGGCCATAAGTTGTGTAGCGAATGGCAAGCGTCCTTCCGAAATTCCAGAGGTAGGAAGGGTCTGGGCTTCGATGTGGACATGTCACAATATAGCTTTACGTCGCTTCCAGTAATGTCTACCAGCTGCAGGTCTAGCGCTGATTCACCCTTTGCTGCATCGAGGTTGGCGTAATCGATCGTATCGGCGATGCTGCTGTCTGTGGACAAACAATCGGCCACTACATTGTCGATCCCAGACACGTGACGTGGATCAGTGGTAAACTGAGAAACAAACATGAGCTGGTTGTGTTGTCTGGGGGAACAGTTCATGTTCTGACGGAATGCATATGTTAGTGGCGGGGTGATCCGTAAAGATAACAAAGTCACGTGCTTCTAGTTTCGGTCTGAAGTACTTCACAGATTCATAAATGGCCAGAAGTTTTCTATCTATGCGCTCCAAAGTCTTTGTGAGGTTGTCAACTTGCGTGAAAAAAATGCGAGTGGCTGCCACGTATCACTACATTGTTGTTGCAACACAGAGCCGACTGCGGTCTGGCTAGCGTCGACTACCAGTGCTAACGTGGCGGTAGGATCTGGATGTGCCAGCAGGGCTGCGTTGGCGATGATTTTCTTGGCCGCTTCAAATACGACCGTCATTTCGTGAGTCCAAGTTATGGGCGCGTTACCCTTGGCTTTCGTATCAGTTAACGCTACGTCCAAAGGTTCCTCTAGCTCAGCTGAGTGTGGCAAATGGCGGCGGAAAAAATTTAACATCCCGAGAAAGCGCCGTAGTTCCTTGGCTGTAGTGGGCCTCGGAATGAGCGAAATGGTTTCCACCTTTTCAGGTAGTGGTAGCGATCCTGCCGTAGAAATTCTATGTCCGAGAAATTCTACTTCAGGCTGACCTAAAACACATTTTGAGGTATTGAGCACTATTCCGTGGTGTTCCAATCGCTTGAATACTTCGGTTAGATGGTGGCGATGTTCCTCAGGCGACGACAAAAAAACCAAAATGTCGTCCAGGTATGCAAACGCAAAAGGCAAACCCTGTATCACAGAAGCTATTAAGCGCTGCCATGTCTATGCTGCATTCCTGTCACGAACATGCTCTCGAATAAACCAAAAGGAGTGATGATGGCAGTCTTTGGAATGTCACGTTCGGCTACAGGTATCTGTGTGTAGGCCTTTGCACAGTCTAACACAGTGAACACTACTGAAGCACTCAATGCGTAATTGTAATCGCGCAACAAGGGTGTGGGATAACGATCAGGTATTGTCCGGGCGTTCAGGGCTCTATAATAGCCGCACGGCCTCCATGCATCTTCCTTCTTTGGCACTAGATGTAACCAGTGAGGACCAAGGGCTGTTCGAAGGCCGGATTACACCTTCACACAACTTACAGTCAAATTGTGCCTTTGCTACTTTGAGGCGATCTGGGGCTAAACGTCGTGGCCTACAAGAGGTAGAGGGCACATCAGTAGTCTCAATATAATGGACGGTGTCATGTCTTACCTCCTTAAGTGCTCCAGGTGGTCGCACAAGGGCTGGAAATCCTCGCAGCAGCTCCGCGTACTCGTCATCCACTACCTGGATTACCTTGGCGGTATGGACAGCGGCATCTCGACTGAATCCGTAAGTTGTAAGGCCGGTGGTGTTGTCGATCAGGCGAGAATTCCTCGTGTCGGGCAGCAGGTTGTCGTGGGCGAGGGAGTCGGCTCCGATGATTGGTTCGGCGACGTGCGCGACGGTAAAGTCCCACGCGAAAGCGCGCCGCAACCCGAGGTCGAGTTCCAAGAGGATCGTGCCATACGTCGTCATCCGGGAGTTATTAGCAGTTGTGAGGCAAATAGGCGCAGACTGTCGCTTCTGACGTAGCACGGTTCGAGGAAAGATTGACAAATCGGAACCAGTGTCTACTAAGTACTTCCAGGTGGAACGTCGGTCGCTCATAAACAGGCGCCAGCATGTCGGACAGCAACTGGAGGAGGCGCTCACTTCCGATCGCCGCTGCCGTTTGGGTAGGCTCAGGGTGTTGTACACTTACGTGCTTGCGATGGTACCAACAGAATGTTTCTTCTGTCCCTGTCGTAGTCGGGGCTGTCGATGATCGGCTGCGTAAGCGACGACGGAATCGATATCGGCTCCTGCTGTCCGTGTCGCGGCAGTGTAACAGTTCGCGGATTTGCCGTGATAATAAGTCCACTTTGTTGGCGAGAACCTCATAATCCGCGCGTAAGACAGTTGTTGCCGCGCAGGCGCACGCCGCGGTGGCGGAGCTAACTGTTGACGACGCCATTGCCTCTTGGATCTTATCGGCTAATTCGGCCACTGCATCTAAAGACGCGTCAGTCTGCGACATCACAATTGCCTTCACTGGTGGTGGTAACCGGCTGCTCCAGACCGTGCGCAGTAAGCTGTCCGGGACTGTACCTACGTCTAATTTACTCCGCAGATGTAGTAGGTACTGTGAAGGTTTCTTATCGCCGATGTCCTCTTGGGTGAGGACCTGCCAGATTCGTTCTTCTTGCGAAGCGGACACGCGCCGAATTAGTTCTTTTGTTCTGCTTTCAATCGGTCGTAGCTGTTCGTTCCCGGGCGGGCCAATAATGATGTATTGACCCTCAGCGGCGTACTGGTGATCTAGTTGGCTGACCACCAGCGCGGATTTCGTGGCGTCGACCGTGATACCCGCGTAGGAAAAATTTGCTTCGACTTGCACAAACCACAGGGATGCATTGTGCGGCCACAAGGGTGGTAGTCGCACCGCTACACGCGCCACAGAAGTATTTGTGGGCTCTGGTGGATTAGCCATCTCAATTTGTTGCAAGGACTTCTCGTAAATTCAGCGTGCACGCAGGAGATCACGTCGGGGTCACCACCTTGTCGGTACCGGTTTGAATTACCGCGGTCGAAGCTTTAACATCTCCGTTAGCTTGTAGGCTGAATAAGGGAAGTAGGCTTGTCTCAGCTTGATGGAATAATTTATTAACGAAACACTGCGGTCGGAACAGACAATAATACACTGCAACCGATAGCTCGTGCGAAGGCGTGAGAAAAGTTCAGTACGGTAAATTATTCCGTATCTAACACACTTGGATTCACGCTTTCGCCAAGGAGTAGAACATGGAACAGAAATCAACAATCAAAGAGTCAATCACGGAACAAATGTCGCTTGTGTATAGCATCTCTGGCGTCCAACGGGAAGTTTCGCAGCACTGTACTTTCAAACATCCGCGCATGTCATGGCGCTGGACGATGACAGAAGACGCCACACGCATATAGTAATCGGGGGCTCGTATTGCTAGCCAATCAACATATTGTAAAAATACGTAGGAAGTATATTGTTTGTGCAAACATACACTTTTTCAAATGGAACAATGTCTATTGACATTAAAAATTAGAGTAAATTAGAACGTCAGTGGCTTGTTGCAGGATTCTAGTGCGAGTCGTTTAGGAGACACAGGATTTTGAAAAGTTCACAAACTGACACTTGTACAATACTTGTGGTAGAACACATTGAAGAATAACATAAGTGTATAGACTAGTTATGTGGATTCTGACCAGTAATGAGACAACTGACCATCATAGGTTATGTTCAAAATGACCACCGGCAGCTAAGTCCGTATGGAACGACTGCTGCACATGTGCTAGCATTTCAGCTGAGTTGTGCGACCAGGTTGCAGTAACATGTCGTTGCGTATCATTGGGTGCAGCTGGTATGTCCTTATAGACAGCATCTTTCAGCCTTCCCCACAGAAAAAAGTCTACAGGTGTCAAGTGTAGGGAATGGGCCTGCCAAAGTACAGGACCTGTGCATCCAGTCCAACGATTTGGTAACAATTCGTGAACACATGCTCTAGTACTTTGTGCACTGTGGGCTGGACAGCCTTCATATTGGTACCACAGGTTACTCCTAGTCTGCAGAGGAACGTCTTCTAGCATCCATGGAAGATGGTCTGTTAGGAGGCTGCAATATTTGTGCGCGTTCAGTGCTCCGTTTATGAAAAACGGACCTATCGGCTGATGGTTCACTATTGTACATCACACTTTTACACTCCATGGACGCTGACGTTCTGTAGGACGAAGCCAATGGGTTTCATCAGCAGACCAATAGTGCATGTTTTGGCTGTTTACCTGGCCATGACTCGTTAATGTAGCTTCATCATTAAACAAGATACATGATACATCTGGAGTATCCTCTCTTAGTGTCTGTGTACAGAGATTATCATGAGTCAGATAGTCGATTCCATGCAGCTCTGATTGGATAGGGATGTGATAGAGAGAGAACCTATGTCGATGAGGAATCCATAGGACACTTGCCTGGCTCATACCATTTCCTCGTGCGAATCAACTGCAACAGCAGCAAGAACATTAATTTTTACCTCTTCTGTCGTCATCAATGTCTTTTAATAAGCACCACTGTTGATAGTGCAATCAATTTTAGGAATTTTACGAGTTTTTTTCGAATTTTCGACACCAAAAAATGACCTGGCACCATACTTCCCAGTTTCTGTATCATCACCAAATCACCCCTCCACTACTTTGCGGGTTCGAATCCTGCCTCGGGCATGGATGTGTGTGATGTCCTTAGGTTAGTTAGATTTAAGTAGTTCTAAGTTCTAGGGGACTGGTGACCTCAGAAGTTAAGTCCCATAGTGCTCTGAGCCATTCGAACCATTTTGAACTACTTTGAGAGTACCACATACTAGATTGCGAATGTAGATAGATAACTGAGCAGTACGTCCATTCATTGTTAATTCGCAAACGTATGTACCATAGTAAACCAGACAGCGTAATATACCGATATACACTTTTCTAGCACTTCGATCATAGTGCGTAATTTACGATTAGGATTGTCCATCTTTCCCTATGCAGATGAGAGTCACAGAGAATTCACGTATTCTTAGGATAAAGTTGGAGATTGAAAGATCTCCCCTCATTGTCTTTGACCAAGCCTCCCAGCAACACCGTGACCAATTTAATTTGCAGCTGACCAGTAGTAGGATGATACTATACACGCAACATTCCACATCTCGTGAAGGAACAGAGTGGGCCGAATCCGTAACTGCCGTTCAGCGAAGACTGTTCCACAGCATTATGCACGATGAAGCTCCAGACGGGTAGAGTTTGAAGCATTTTGCGTAAATCAACTATGCTACCAATTGTCTAGCGACAGCACCAACAAAGTGTTGGCAAGACACACCTGCAGTGTTTAACATGTGAAACTATGTGCCATGCTGCACTAACTCCATGAAAGAAACACAGTCTCTTCCACACAGAGAAACTATCACGCAAATGTGGACAGGCTGGACAGTGAAGGGGGAGGCGTGTTTATAGCGATAAGAAGTGCAATAGTATCGAAGGAAATTGACGGAGATCCGAAATGTGAAATAATTTGGGTGAAGGTCACGGTTAAAGCAGGCTCAGACATGGTAATTGGATGTCTCTATAGGCCCCCTGGCTCAGCAGCTGTTGTGGCTGAGCACCTGAAGGATAATTTGGAAAATATTTCGAGTAGATTTCCCCACCATGTTATAGTTCTGGGCGGAGATTTTAATTTGCCGGATATAGACTGGGAGACTCAAATGTTCATTGCGGGTGGCAGGGACAAAGAATCCAGTGAAATTTTTTTAAGTGTTTTATCTGAAAACTACCTTGAGCAGTTAAACAGAGAACCGACTCGTGGCGATAACATATTAGACCTTCTGGTGACAAACAGACCCGAACAATTTGAAACAGTTAACGCAGAACAGGGAATCAGTGATCATAAAGCGGTTACTGCATCGATGATTTCAGCCGTAAATAGAAATATTAAAAAGGTAGGAAAATTTTTCTGTTTAGCAAAAGTGACAAAAAGCTGCTTTCAGAGTACCTGACGGCTCAACACAAAAGTTTTGTCTCAAGTACAGATAGTGTTGAGGATCAGTGGACAAAGTTCAAAACCATCGTACAATTTGCGTTAGATGAGTATGTGCCAAGCAAAATCGTAAGAGATGGAAAAGAGCCTCCGTGGTACAACAACCGAGTTAGAAAACTGCTGCGGAAGCAAAGGGAACTTCACAGCAAACATAAACATAGCCAAAGCCTTGCAGACAAACAAAAATTACGCGAAGCGAAATGTAGTGTGAGGAGAGCTATGCGAGAGGCGTTCAATGAATTCGAAAGTAAAGTTCTACGTACTGACTTGGCAGAAAATCCTAAGGAATTTTGGTCTTATGTCAAAGCGGTAGGTGGATCAAAACAAAATGTCCAGACACTCTGTGAGCAAATTGGTACTGAAACGGAGGATGACAGACTAAAGGCCGAAATATTTAATGTCTTTTTCCAAAGCTGTTTCACAGAGGAAGACTGCACTTAAGTTCCTTGTCTAGGTTGTCGCACAGATGACAAAATGGTAGATATCGAAATAGACGACAGAGGGATAGAGACACAATTAGAATCGCTCAAAAGAGGAAAGGCCGCTGGACCTGATGGGATACCAGTTCGATTTTACACAGAGTACGCGAAGGAACTTGCCCCCCTTCTTGCAGCGGTGTACCGTAGGTCTCTAGAAGAGCGTAGCGTTCCAAAAGATTGGAAAAGGGCACAGGTCATCCCCGTTTTCAAGAAGGGACGTCGAACAGATGTTCAGAACTATAGACCTATATCTCTAACGTCTATCAGTTGTAGAATTTTGGAACACGTATTATGTTCGAGTGTAATGACTTTTCTGGAGAAATCTACTCTGTAGGAATCAGCATGGGTTTCGAAAAAGACGATCGTGTGAAACCCAGCTCGCGCTATTCGTCCACGAGACTCAGAGGGCCATAGACACGGGCGTTCGATACAGTTCTCCACAGTCGTTTAATGAACAAAGTAAGAACATATGGACTATCAGACCAATTGTGTTCAAAAAATGGTTCAAATGGCTCTAAGCACTATGGGACTCAAGATTTTAGGACATCACACACACCCATGCCCGAAGCTGGATTCGAACGTGCGACCGTAGCAGTCTCGCGGTTCCGGACTGCAGCACCAGAACCGTACGGCCACCACGGCTGGCACCAATTGTGTGACTGGATTGAAGAGTTCCTAGATAACAGAACGCAGCATGTCATTCTCAATGGAGAGAAGTCTTCCGAAGTAAGAGTGATTTCAGGTGTGCCGCAGGGGAGTGTCATAGGACCGTTACTATTCACAATATACATGAATGACCTTGTGGATGACATTGGAAGTTCACTGAGGCTTTTTGCGGATGATGCTGTGGTATATGGAGAGGTTGTAACAATGGAAAATTGTACTGAAATGCAGGAGGATCTGCAGCGAATTGACGCACGGTGCAGGGAATAGCAATTGAATCTCAATGTAGACAAGTTAATGTGCTGCGAATAGATAGAAAGAAAGATCGTGATGATTTTGATGGAGAGAGATTGATTAGCGATAGAGACATGTTTTTGGAAGTTCTGAAGAGACAAAGTGGGCAGGAGAAGAACTTGAGGTAAGTTGTAGTGTTCTTAAAAGATATGAATGGGCAAGAGGAGTAATTCCAAAACTTTGTGCACTTTGTTCGCATGCTTATTTCAATTCCTTCATCGTCATGTTCTAATGGACGATGTCTTTCCTTTTTACGTCCATTAAAATCTTATTTAAGATCAACAGTGGTGCAAGAACGACTCAACCATATTGTAAGTGTACATATATAAAGATAGAATCGATTTTTGATGATTTGTTAACTAAACGCAAAGTGCAGCACAGCTTTTACATTATGCAGTTGCCTTTTTGTTCAAAATGGTTCAAATGGCCCTGAGCACTATGGGACTTAACTTATGAGGTCATCAGTCCCCTAGAACTTAGAACTACTTAAACCTAACCAACCTAGGGACATCACACACATCCATGCCCGAGACAGGATTCGAACCTGCGACGTAGCTGTCGCACGGGTCCAGACTAGTACCAAGAACCGCTCGGCCACACCGGCCGGCTGCCTTTTTGTACTGACCAGCATTTAATAAAGTAAATGATATTTTGTGAATCATATTTACAAGGGGAAATCTTTCCCTTTCTCAGACAACTACCCACTCACACAAAACATGAATGTCTGGGCCTGATATATTGTGTTTCCGAGTGACTTGTAAAAAGAGCTTACTTCACATGTTTTGAAAGTTTTATTTTTCCAACAATGTCTTCCCATATGTAGAGCAAAATATCCTTCGATGTTTGCCATTTACAGACCTTGTTGGCGGGTTTCGTACATTTGACTAGAGCACTCTTGTATTTCGTAATTACTCGAAAACCCTTGAATAATCTACTTGAGCCCACACTAATATCGCATTTGACGGTTAGAAATGCGATTCAGGTCACTTGAGCGCAAATCGTATGACAAAAACAGTGGACTAAAGCAGCCGACTTTTGCATTGTTATGTCGACAAGCTCTTAAATCAACATTAAATGAGTGCGGATAAAGTTGTAAAAGGTATGAAATTTGAAAAAAAATCACTTACCAGCAATCTATATCCTTTGATGATGCTCATAGAGACGAAAGTTGAGAACTAAACGACACAGTAAGTTTTCACTGTGACAAACGAGCCAAAACATAATCCGTACTAAAGGCACTGCTGCTCCCTATCGGAAAATCATAGTTCTAACAGTCATCAGTAATTGTTGCCTCTGACAACAGACCGAAACTTTTTCTTCTTTTTGGGCTGAAGATAACACCTCATCATTGAAGTGCCTAAGTAGTATGGATGACAAAACATTGACTGACGTATTAAGAGCATGCAGACAGGATTGTCCAGCTTGCTCGCTGTCTGCCATGGATCTCGCGGCATTGGATGGCCCCACTCTTCATGTTCCAGCATCAGTCATGTTTATGCTGTAAACATTACTAGGAGATGACACTTTTTATTCTGTTGATCATTATAAACTTAAAAACAATTTTTGTTAGGAATACTTTCGTAGGCACTATCTGTAAAGGTACGAATAACATTATGTTTCACATCAAAAAAGTGAAGTGGGCTCAAAAATTCGCAAAGAAATTGACACAGTGTGTGTGTGCAGCGCTAACTAGATTACGAAGGGAGAAGCAGCTGTCTCCAGTATATGTAAAAAGGGACACAAAACTGACAATATTGTCTACAGTGTCTGTAATATGTCTTAATTAAGCGAAACTGCTATTCAGACTGCAATATTCAAAATAACGAATAGCGTCATCTACTCATAGTGATTACAGTACAATCGCTGATACTGCTTAGTCAGTGAAAGCGAAATGCGTGTGATAAATACCCTGGTCAACTTTCAGTACACTGCCGACGATGGGAAACCAAAATACACTACTGGACATTAAAATTGCTACACCACGAAGAAATGCAAATGATAAACGGGTATTCATTGGACTAATATATTATACTAGAACTGACATGTGATTACATTTTCACGCAATTTTGATGATAGATCCTGAGAAATCAGTACCCAGAGATCCCCCGTCCGTGTCTGCTCCGCTTCCATGCCTTTGTTACCGCGTCACGTGCTCGCAACGCCTCCACGCGACACCCAACGTCGCGTTGGGCAGTGGTCATAATATTTTGGCTCGTCAGTGTACACTTTTATACAATGTTTACATTTGCTTTCTACTTCATGTCATCATCGTTTAATATTTACATTTCAAACGCAATATTTTTACAAGCACGCATAGTGTGAAGACAATACCCAATCACACGTAGTGTGCAATGAGGCAGTGATCCCTCTGAAATACACAGAACTGAGACAAACAGGTCATCCAACTATTCTACACACAGTCGCATGCATCAACTATTACACATAACTATACGATACAATGAATCACTCCAGTGAATAGTCTGAGTACAGGAGGGCCCCGATCCCATCCCTACAGATAAACCATTTGTCGTCATGACTGTACCAGCCTCAGTCGCACTGCAGTATGTACTTCATGATCGCTCGATACAAAGATTAGCTGACGCATCATGTGTGGAGCTGCGCTAATGCCCTCGAGAGGGCACCTCTTGTAATCTTCGATCGAGAGAGTCTTTAAGGCCACACAGTGCCATCTCTGGGTGGCACCCGCATTTAGACAGTATGCGTGCACCTTAGATCTGATCCACAATCAACGAACCAGTCGCCCTTATATTATCACACATATAACCTTTTTGTTTTGAGGTGTTATTGGCCGTATATCCAGATGTGTCGAACTATTTGGATAGTACCTTATTACTTCATATGAACTGCGGCGTTTCATGTAGTGAATGAAACTTACTGTATCCATAGATAGTAACCTGCGGTCTTAGAACTTAGGAAAGTTGTAGTGAAAGAGGAACATGTGGAGTTTGAAGAGATCCAGAACACACATACCAATATCGACAGGTTTCTTGAACAGCACTGAAACCTTGGCCATCTTCACAGTGAATAGTCCTTCGTTGTAGATGGTGGTCCGTTTGAAATTTGGTTTGCGCCATAATGCCCGTCCCACTGGTAAACTAAATGAACTTCGCTGTATTCTCTAACACTCTCGATAGATTTTCCGAAAATTGAAATTGTTGTTAATTTGTAGAGGTATTTCTCGAAATCACACGTCGTGAGAGCCCTCTGTTTGGTACTCCTTCGCACAGGGACGCTGCTTTAATGCCTCCAGCAGCTCTGGGCTGTCACCGCAGTATAGTATGGCCCGCGGCAGCCAGATGTCCACTTGCACTTAGAGCTTCTCGAGCAAGTGGCACTACGCAGACGACACCTAGTCGCGGCTCTGACAGCATCGTTCGTGCTTAATTCAGAGAGGCTCATACTGGTTCCTATTCTATGAACTGGGCTTATCTTGCTGCTTTATTTGTAATGAGTCTTAGTATGCTTCGAGAAATACAAGTTAAATAAATCTTCTGTTTACTGTGTTAGCTTGTTCGCTAATAATTTCTGTCCTCGATGAGCTTTCCTATGACAACAGCTGCCACACCACTCTGAAGCCCACCTGTCTTTACTGTTGTGTACGAAGTCATACACAATATTATCGTACATAACAGTTTAAAAATTAAACATATATGTAACGGTCCATAACGTTTCTACTTACGTTTATAATTAGCAACACCTGTCAGTTGGCTGGGCTGCTGGAACCTCAAGCACGACAGTGGGTGCGTCTTGGACAGCAGCTCCTGCACGGCCGGCTGCTGGCAGTGGGTACAGCCGCGAGCCAAGCTGCTTCTGCTGCATGACCAGCCACTTGCCTAGGTGCTGCCGGGCGGCCAGTTGTGGATGCATCCCCTTGCCAGGCTGCTGCAGCTTCACGGCTGGCTGTGGGCACATCCCCGGATGGGCGGCATCGTCACGGGCGGCTGCAGAGCGGGCTGCGTCTTCATCATCGTGTCCGCCACCCACTGTCTCCTCCATATCACCTTCACAGTCAGAAGACGGAGCAATATTAAGCATCATTCAAGTTTTTTGTCCGTGGAAAGTAGCAGTAGCAGTAGCAGTAGCAGTAGCAGTAGCAGACACAACAGAATGGATGGATGGATGGAAAGAATGACGTAGAGCTTTCATCTAACGCCACGTCATTCGAAGAAGACGCGAGAGCACACTTCAGGTTACAAGAATAACTTCTGGAAAGTGTATTGCGCTCAGCGGACAAGGAAATTACACTTCTGTGGACGCCTGTGGTGTACTGGGGATTCAACGCCACTGAACGTATTTGGGTCTTTGCGAAGAACAATGTAGCAAAGGAGAACAGAAAAGTAAAGATAAATGGTACTTTACAGTTGTGTCGCTCCACCCTGGGAAGTCTTCCCCCATGTTTCCGGAGGAATTCAGTGATGCATGTGCAGAAACTCGAAAACAGCTATGCACAAAGAGCCCACTGTGTTGACATAGCGACAGAATCATTGCTGAGATAAGTAGATGACTGTAAAAACAGCAGCGTGGCCTAAGATATCAATGAAAGTTATTAAGGTGGTTTTCATTTCATTCATCATCCTTTTCTGCAAAAATTTATTCGAGCTAATCGATTTTTCATTTACTGTTAAAATCTACATTATATTTAATTGCTCATTTATTGAGAGCTACTTAGGGCCTATATATCGAGTTGTCGGTTGCCATTTCCCATTTTATTTAAGTCTGCCGTTCTTCTCGTAAACATCGTGTCAGCCCCCTTTTCTTGCTTATACACTCCTGGAAATTGAAATAAGAACACCGTGAATTCATTGTCCCAGGAAGGGGAAACTTTATTGTCACACTCCTGGGGTCAGATACATCACATGATCACACTGACAGAACCAAAGGCACATAGACACAGGCAACAGAGCATGCACAATGTCGGCACTAGTACAGTGTATATCCACCTTTCGCAGCAATGCAGGCTGCTATTCTCCCATGGAGACGATCGTAGAGATCCTGGATGTAGTCCTGTGGAACGGCTTGCCATGCCATTTCCACCTGGCGCCTCAGTTGGACCAGCGTTCGTGCTGGACGTGCAGACCGCGTCAGACGACGCTTCATCCAGTCCCAAACATGCTCAATGGAGGACAGATCCGGAGATCTTGCTGGCCAGGGTAGTTGACTTACACCTTCTAGAGCACGGTGGGTGGCACGGGATACATGCGGACGTGCATTGTCCTGTTGGAACAGCAAGTTCCCTTGCCGGTCTAGGAATGGTAGAACGATGGGTTCGATGACGGTTTGGATGTACCGTGCACTATTCAATGTCCCCTCGACGATCACCAGAGGTGTACGGCCAGTGTAGGTGATCGCTCCCCACACCATGATGCCGGATGTTGGCCCTGTGTGCCTCGGTCGTATGCAGTCCTGATTGTGGCGCTCACCTGCACGGCGCCAAACATGCATACGACCATCATTGGCACCAAGGCAGAAGCGACTCTCATCGCTGAAGACGACACGTCTCCATTCGTCCCTCCATTCACGCCTGTCGCGACACCACTGAAGGCGGGCTGCACGATGTTGGGGCGTGAGCGGAAGACGGCCTAACGGTGTGCGGGACCGTAGCCCAGCTTCATGGACACGGTTGCGAATGGTCCTCGCCGATACCCCAGGAGCAACAGTGTCCCTGATTTGCTGGGAAGTGGCGGTGCGGTCCCCTACGGCACTGCGTAGGATCCTACGGTCTTGGCGTGCATCCGTGCGTCGCTGCGGTCCGGTCCCAGGTCGACGGGCACTTGCACCTTCCGCCGACCACTGGCGACAACATCGATGTACTGTGGAGACCTCACGCCCCACGTGTTGAGCAATTCGGCGGTACGTCCACCCGGCCTCCCGAATGCCCACTATACGCCTTCGCTCAAAGTCCGTCAACTGCACATACGGTTCACGTCCACGCTGTCGCGGCATGCTACCAATGTTAAAGACTGCGATGGAGCTCCGTATGCCACGGAAAACTGGCTGACACTGACGGCGGCGGTGCACAAATGCTGCGCAGCTAGCGCCATTCGACGGCCAATACCGCGGTTCCTGGTGTGTCCGCTGTGCCGTGCGTGTGATCATTGCTTGTACAGCCCTCTCGCAGTGTCCGGAGCAAGTATGGTGGGTCTGACACACGGGTGTCAATGTGTTCTTTTTTCCATTTCCAGGAGTGTATGTCCCGTGTCCCCAGATTTTTTGCTGGGACACGAATAGGTCCCGTCCGTTCTCCAAAATTAAAAACCGAACTGTTTTTGCCATTTCTTGCTGTGACAAACGTTTGTTCACCGCTTATTTCACTTATTGTTGTCATTGTTTAGCGCGTTATGTGAACAGTGAAGACAGACGAAGTTTGCTTAGTCTAGTATTGGCTGTTGTGATTTGTTGTAATTTGTGTGAGCTAAGTTGTTTTGCCTAAACGCAAACGCACCTTTCCTGCCGACCTAAAGGGAAAATACCCTTTCCTCGAAGAGATAAGGCTTAGTTACGAAGATGACTGTAAAATTTGCAATGCCACATTTTTTATTACACTTAATGGGAGATCGAATACTGTTCAGCATGATAAATCATACAAACATACAGTGGCTTCTTGTGCTACTGTTGCAACAACTTCTAAAATCAATGACTTCTCCACCAAAAAATGGGTAAGTTTGTTTCACGCATCCTCAGAAATTTTGCTTACGTTTTTTGTATGAAGCATGAATTTAAAAATGTAAAACGTTTCTACTATAAACATGCATTATTAAAGGGTGTGATTCGGCGCAGTAAATGGAGCACGAAAATAAGTCTGATTGTGCAGAGTGTATTGTAATGTGTAACAGCTTACAACTAATGGCAGACAACGATACACACACAGAATAAACAGAAAAAGCCAAAGCATCTAAAGAATGGAAGATAACACAAATCAAAGAATAGTGTTCTTCTTTAAGATACCATTAACAGTGCACCATTGACACCCGCTCTCAATGTTAATTAACAATGTTACAGAAACAAATTACAGCCTCTGAGACTTAACAAGGCTCTACATTTTTCAAATTTTATTCTACTTAGTGGCTTTGTTGGAACATCAGCTTCTTGATCATTTGTGATTATATGCTTTAACATAACTTTCTTAATAAAATCTTTCTCTCTCACAAATGAAATTTTCACTTCTATATGCGACTATGTTGGAATTGTGACTTCTTGCTGAGGCTTATTTCTGGCACATTGTCTTCATAAAAAAACAACAGCTCTTTGACTGCCAGAAAGATTATGACACAATTTACTGAGCTAATAGGCTTCACTAGTTGCCATGCTTAAGGCTACAAATTCAGATTCTGTTGATGACAGGAACACTTTGGGTTCCTTCTTAGATGCGCATGAAACACTACAACCCAAAACTTTTGAAAAGATAGCCACTTGTGGACTTTCTGTCTACTGTGTCACCAGCCCAATCAGAGTCCACGTAACCAATTATAAGATCAGTACACAATTCATCCCTAGCATATAACAGATTCAGTTTTAGGGTTCCCTTAATGTGACACAAGGCACTTTTTTTTGGAGATGAT
Organism: Schistocerca gregaria; assembly: GCF_023897955.1. NCBI lineage: Eukaryota > Metazoa > Arthropoda > Insecta > Orthoptera > Acrididae > Schistocerca > Schistocerca gregaria. Next base: position 61,874,783 of record NC_064931.1, read on the forward strand.
TGGTACCTGCTTAGAATACTTATAGCTACGCAGATATCTGGTATGGAACCTAACATAGCATATATCAATTACCCTATTAATTTTCTACACCTTTTCTCAATGTTTTCATTTTCAGATTTTTCTCTTGTTAAAATACTGTGATGAAAATTTTCCTCCATAGGGGCTGAAACAGAATTACATTCAAACATATCAAAAAATTTCAACACTTTTTCAAGATACGTACTTTGGTAAATAGTAATAGTACCCTCAATTAAATTCGGAACAATATTCATAGTTCCTAATCATAACCAAATCTTTCATTTTAAAGTTATCACTCAATAACGGCTTTAAATTGGCAGTTTCACTCTGGGAAGTTGAGGTCATCACCAGATCATCAAAGTAAACAAGTATGTATGCTTTATGGCTATTTTCTGTCTTTACATACAAGTAATACCCAAAATCACTTCTTGCAAATCCTAAGCCAATTAATATTCCAGTTTTTGTGTGAGTCCTTTAAACCACACAGAGCCTTTCTAAGTTTACAAACTTTATCACTCATTTTACTGCAACATCCAATACGTAATTTAACATAAAAGTCTCCAACTATCTTTCCATAGAAAAATGCACTACAAACATCCAGTGGATCGATGGGAAAGATATTCTCCTTACAAAAAACCAGGAAAAGTCTCACTGAAGTTAGTTTTGTTACTGGACTGTATATCCCTGAGTAAGACAAGCTTTGTTGGAAACCTTTTGCTACAAGATGAGCTTTATAAGAAACAAAATTAGATTTTTCATCTCTTTTTCGCCTAAAAACCCACTTTGCCTCAATAACACCACAGTCATTTGGCCTACATACATAATCCCATGTGTTGTTTTCTTCCACGACTTGCAACTCTCTTGCTATGGCATCTTTCCAATTCTTAGCCTAACTACAAGACATTGATTCAGCGTAGGTGCTGGTGTCTTCATCATTCACTGCTGTCAACAGGCCCAACTCATAATCCTCCAAGTAATTCGTGTGTTAAATTTTCCTCCTGGGTCTAAGATTGTATGTCTTCTTGCCATCAAAACTACGTCTTCCTCGGCATCCTAAAAGGAAATGTCCCTGTTTCCACTGTCTCCAGTGCTTTCTTGTTCTTTTCTAGGACGACTTTTATTTTCTTCTACATCCTCATTCCTCATTTCTTCTTTCTGTTCCCCTGAATCTGCAGCTTTATCTATGTTCTCTTCATCACAACAAATAGTATCTGATTCTTTTATATGAACATCAGTTTTCTTCTCCCTTTCAGATACTGCTGGTGGCAAGAAAATTACATCTCGATGCAACTCAATTCTCTTTGTATAAGGTATAAATATCCCGTACCCCTTCACATCATTATCATAACCCGTAAATAAACCTATCTTGTTTTTGGGGAGTAGTTTCAGTCTCTTTCCTTTGGGTACAAGGGCAGACACACGAGTTCCTAATATTTTCAAATCTGCTAAGGGTAATTATCTGCCATAAAATGCTTCAAAAACAACAGGACATGCCCCAATTCTATTTCGAACATATGCCGCCTTGTTAACTGCTTCAGGCCAGAAATGTTTGGGCATTCCTGAAATCATTGTACGAGCAGCTTCAACCGATGTGTGCGCTTCCATTTCAGCTCTTCCATTGTGCTGTAATGATGGGTTATGCCATTTTCTACCAAAAATGTATCTAAGTCAGGAATAATAAACTCCACTCCATTTATCATTCCTTAGAACTTTAATTTTCAGACCAGTTTCTGTCTCAGTCTTTACAATAAAATTCCTGACCCAACCTCTGTTTCATAAAAAATACTTTGCGATAATCAGAGTAGTCATCCTTCAAAAGCAAAAAAAAAAAAAGAAAGAAAATAATAATATCTGGCTTCTCCAAGAGAATGCGTCTCCGCGGGTCTGCATGAACCAGTTCAAGCGGGGCATTAGCGGTTGAACTGACAGGGAAAGGCACACGGTGTTGTTTACCTGTCAAACATTCTTCACAAATGACAAAGTCGTCAATGAAGTTCACCGCTTTACGTGACAAGAACTCTTGCACATTCGTAGTGCTCTGGTGACACAATTTTTTATGCCTGACATCTTTTCAACAAATTTATAAAAATTGACCAGGCCACTATCAGTACTGACTGACGAAATCTCACTAGTGTCACTACTGTTAACCAAAGTGCGTGTTTTATCCGCACACGTCAAAGTAGACATTGAAAGTTCTCGTTGTGTTCTGTTTAGTGAAAACAACAAACTATACATTTTGTTGACATATTTGCGTAATGCACGAACTTCACCTTTACTGTTCAAGAATTAACATATCTTTCTCTAACACAGTTCCAATAGAAAACATATTGAATTTCAGTTCAGGAACAAAAAGCACTCCACTAAGTACTGTTTTGATAAATTTAATTCCATTCCATACATACAGTTCCACAATACCACGCCCAATCATATCAAGAAATTTCCCGTCACCCCTAGTAACTTTCATTGAGGTTTGCACACTGCGAAGTTTGGTAAACAGTTCTCTGTTATTGCACATATGCTCGCTAACACCTGTATCCATGATCCAATAATCCTCTACGTCAACTCTTTCATTCATACACACAAAGCACTTAAATCCTAAGCCATTTTGCCTTTCTTCGATTTCAACAGCCTGCAATCTGATACCAAATAACGACTTTTCTTACAATAATTGCAGCTTCTCGTTTCTCTCTTCACTTTACTTTTACAATATTCTGCATAATGACCCTCCCTACCGTAAGTATAACAGGTAATTTTTTGCTGCCTGCTTACACTGGCCAAAGCTACCTTCTGTTGATCGGACTGATTATTTCTCTATTCCTCAATGATCTATCTTAAAGTTAATTCATTAAGCGTTTGCTTCTCAAAGGTGACGGACTCCTATGCGGAGCGGCAAGGACATAAGCACTTTTGTTATTGTCGTTTTATCTGAAAGTGGTCCACCCGCTTACTTCAATTTTGTGTTGATTTCTTCTGTTTTCGAATTACTGTAACCACCGAGTCATCACCAAACTGGAGAGAGAAAAACCTGTGCTGAAGTAGAATACTCACTGCGGACTCTTTTCCAGGTGCAGTCTTCAGTTTCGTCCACATGCCGACTGACGTCTTAAACGAAAGTAGATGAGTGGGTGGTGCTACCTCCATCCCAGTCACAATAAGTTCCTTTTCCAGACATGTTTTCACTTCTTCTTCTTTCTCCTGGATGGCGAAATAACAATGCCGCTGACAATACCTAAAAGACCTTTTCCTCTGAATATCACTTCCATCTGGAATTTCCACACCGCCCAGTTGTCCTCTCCAGACTACTTTAAACTCTGAAACTGATGCGTAGACTGTTCCATTGCACCACGCCAACACTACGCCTCCATTATCAAATTTTGCTGTTACGCGCGTCACCACCAAACAAATCTGTGCCACTACACTGAAAAACAGACTTATGCACTTGGACCCACAACCTGCGATCAGGCGCAGTAAATGAATCACGAGAATAGACCTGTTTGTGCAGAGTTTATTGTAATGTGTAACAGCTTACAACGATACACACACAGGATAAACAACAAAAGCCAAAGCATCTAAGAAAAAAAGTGTGGCTTCTTTAAGATAGTTTTAACATTTTGCCATGAACAAAGGGTTATCACGAAATCAAATCTTTGATTTAAGATCACAGAACTTTACATTAATTAGGCCTATAATAGCGAAAAATATGATGTTATATTGAAGGGTTGATCTGGTACTTCGCCGTAATTGCTACAAGACATTTGATTAAAGTTGGCTCTGTATAGAGGGAACCACATATTTTACAGTCATGATCTTTAGTTCGTATCAAGATAGAATGGGTACATAAATAATAAAAGTGTAATGTGTGAAATTCCAGAAAATGTAGAGGCCATATGGGCTACAGTGCAGGGGACTTTTGCATACCGTACCATATGTCATAATCATAGCTACTGTTCCATGGATTGCACAACTAATGTCATTAAAACTCTGTTATGTGAAGTTAAGTTGTAGACGCAGCAAAACTGCAGCCACAGTTAACAATGTATTAACTCTTTGATGCAAACAACTTCTCAAAGAAGATCTTGACCATGTAAACTTTGAAAATTTATAGAATTATACCAGTAATCGCAAATCAACAAAGTTTCTTCCAGTATTAGTTAAATATTTCACTTTAGAAAGCAGGCTGCATAAAAAACATTGTAGTTCATTTCTATCGAAAATGAAGTTTCTAATGTAATATCTAAAAATGTGATGTTGGTTCTGCATGATCATTGCCTAGAATCAAAGTTCGTGTGTTTATCTGCTGACAGTACGAACAGTATGTGTGGTGGAGTAAACAAAAGTGGCAGAGAAAATAGTTGTGCTAAATTACAAGCCCTGGGAATTATGCAGACTGCATGGCACATATCCACAACAGTGTGGAAACAGCCTTTGGGAATCTGCCATTTGATATAGCGAATATCATTTGTAAAGTTAATTAACTGTTTCAATGTTTATACCGTAGGGGCGGACAGGCCCACGAAGTTGTAGAATTTTTCAAATGTCAGTTACCGACAATTGCTACGTTACAGTAGTACAAGACGGCAGACATTGCTTCCAGATCTTGAAAGATTTTGAATTTATATCTCTTGAAAGAATTTTGAATGCACTTGCCCGCGAAATGCAAAGGTCCCGAGTTCGAGTCTCGGTCCGTCACACAGTTTTAATCTACCAGGAAGTTTCAAATCAACGCACACTCCGCTGCATAGTGAAAATCTCATTCTGGAAACATCTCCAAGGCTGTGGCTAAGCCATGTCTCTGTTGTGATTGGCAGGAGAGCCAACACCGTGTTACTAGAGGAGGCCGAAAGCCACGCGATTTAGCTCACGCAGGCTGGCGTGAGGTCTGGAACAGGACAAGGAAATTAGAATTTAGAAACAACGGATGCAGCTGGTGGAATACTTAACTTTAATCCATTAATGATGAACGTCGCTCTTGACGGTACATAGTTCACAATATCAATAGCAACTGATAATGGCGCTTTGCTAGGTCGTAGCAAATGACGTAGCTGAAGGCTATGCTAACTATCGTCTCGGCAAATGAAAGCGTAATTTATCAGTGAACCATCGCTACCAAAGTCAGCTGTACAACTGGGGCGAGTGCTAGGAAGTCTCTCTAGACCTGCCGTGTGGCGGCGCTCGGTCTGCAATCACTGATAGTGGCGACACGCGGGTCCGGCGTATACTACCGGACCGCGGCCGATTTAAAGGCTACCACCTAGCAAGTGTGGTGTCTGGCGGTGACACCACAGAATCCGCAATATCCTTTCTTTCAGGAGTGCTAGTTCTGCAAGGTTAGCAGAAAGCTTCTGTAAAGTCTGGAAGGTAGGAGACGAGATTCTGGCAGAAGTAAAGCTGTGATGACGGGGTGTGAGTCGTGCTTGGATAGCTCAGTTAGTATAGTTATTTATGACGGCCAGCCGAAGACGTGTTCCGGATGCGGCAAGGAAGGTCACCTTCGTTCCGAGTGCCTCCAGCGTCGGATCACACAACTCCCACCGAAGGACGTTGCACCACCAGCGATGAAGACTATTCTACCAGTGATTTATGCGGAGGCGCTTACGACGTTCTCCACACAACAGACACAGCCGGCTGTTTCGGCGGTACAAGAATCACTTTCCACGGACAAAAAACCTGGATGATCCGCCGAGCTGGCCAGTGGTGGAAAATAGTGCTACGACTCTGGAGCTACCGAGCGCGACAGATATTGACGACAGCAAGATGGCAATTGATTCCCTTATTGTACCGACCGAAGCGTTTGTCCCGGCGGAGCGTGAGTCAGTGCCGTCTTCTGACAATGAAGGCCATGTAAGGAAACAGCGATCACCGAAACGCGCCGTCGTCGGACCGTGTCGGAACACAGCGGTTCGCATTCGGCCGGGGAAGAACAACTGACGACTCAAGAAGCCAGCCGCGAAGCTGAAGCTGTTTCCACTGACTCCAACCTTGCAGAACAGACAACAAAACATGCAGCTTTCGACCATCAACCCATTGACATAAACAGTGAGCAGCGGGAAGGTACCAGTGCAAGCAGCGAAGTCGCCTGGTCCCTTACTATCAAACATTCCGAGGCTATGGAACATGAACAGACATCCTCACCCGCTTCGTGGGCCGAGGACGTCGAGACACAAGATACTGATCCGCGGCCAGCTGAGGCGCCGCCGGATTATGCAACATAAGCAGCACAAGGAGGACCGCGTTCGGCGGGAGGTGACATCACATCCGATGTTCGCTTCTCTCCAACTTCAACATGGATAACCTCGCCCAAACAACGCGTTGCCAGGCTTACCGCCTGGCGACAATGAATATCAACATGATAAGTTCTCCTGTCAAGAAACAATACGTGCCATGGGAGTTGACTTTGCTTTCCTACAAGAAGTGAAACCGACTGCACTCCCGAACTTTTACGGTTACGCCACACATGTGACGCCCGGTAGCCCTGCAGACATCGGAGTGGCACTATTAGTGCGTGATGGTATTGAAGTTACCGACGTCATGTATCTTCCCTCTGCGCAAGGAATAGCATTTACGGCGCTCAACACCCGATTAATTAATGTTTACGCGCCGTCGGGTACCACAAGACGTCACGATCGCGCCAGATTCTACTCCACAGTTGTCGCTCCCCTTTTTCTGAGACGACACGACCACAGCGTCTTCGCCGGCGATTTTAATTGCGTACTACACCCCAAGGACCAAATCCCACATTACATGCCCTGTCCGGAACAGGGTGCGATGCTCCAAGAACTTCACTAGTGCGACACGTAGGAAAAAGTCCACGGTAACCGCTCTGGCCACACTCATCTTACCAGTCATTCTACCAGCCGACTTGATCGCATGTATGTGTCACAAGAGCTCACACAAGGTGTGGTGGACGCCGAACTATGGCCTCAGACCTATTCGGATCATAGTGCCTATACCTGCACTATACACCTACGCCCCCAACAAGTCTGGCGCAGCAATGGCTTTTGGAAGCTCAACATAACTCACCTCCAGGATCTGGATTGCCATCGGCAAGTTGCAGCAACGTGGACTGACTGTGAACGCCGCCACCCACGATACACATCGACCCTGGAGTGGTGGCTCCTCTGTGCCAATCCTGCAATCCATAGGACACTTATGCAATATGGTAAGGACGGGACTGCGTGGCATCGACAGACCCTCGATTTTTACTACGCGGCACTCAGGGACCTCGACCCCTTACCCCCTTTCCCGGAGAGACAACATGACCACAGCAGAATCAAGGCTCACATAATATCTTTGACGAAGCGACGACTAGAAGGTGCAGTAGTCCGCTCGCGACGGCACGACCGAACGGTTGCACAGGAACAGACTATGCACCACGTGGTGGCGGATAAGCGCCGACAACGCCAACATTTAATCACACAACTCAGGACACACGACGGTCGCTTATGTACGACCCAAGCAATCATAGTAAAGGCGGTGGAGGATCATTTTCGTCATCTTTACCAGGAAAGAACCGTCGATGACGAGGCCACTACTGAAGTGTTACAGCAGGTAACACGTATTATCGACGAGGCTACCGTGAATGCACTAACAGAGGAAATCTCACTCGAAGAAGTAGAAGACGCCGTGGACAAAGGTGCGGCCAATAAGTCTTCTGGACCTGATGGATTGCCCATCGAATTCTACCGGACTTTCCGTGACATCATGAGGCCTCGCTGGGTTATAATGTTCCGCGAGCTCATGTCTCCAGACTGTGTTGTGCCGCCAGCGTTTGACGAAGGACTTCTCATACCGGTACACAAGTCAGGTGGAGGGCTATCGATTACCGACTATCAGCCGCTTACAATGTTGAACGCCGATTACAAGATTTTCGCCAGGATTATGGCGAGCCGTATTAAGACGACTTGGCCGATGATTCTCGCTCCAGAACAGACGTCGCAGGGGGAAGAAGCCAACATACACATGGACACCGGTGACTGCAGGGACGTAATAGCGATCGCTTCTGCGTGCCGTCTGAGAGCGGCGATCGTCTCCATCGATTTCAACCGCGCCTTTGATAGAGTGCACCACAACTTCCTCCTTCGAGTGATGGACTGTATGGGATTCCCCCCGGGCCTCATCGACACCCTACGGCGTCTTTGGACCGCAGCCAGCTCACACGTCCAGGTCAATGGAAGGACGGTAGGACCAGTACCCATTAAGAGGTCTCTACGACAGGGTTGTCCCCTTTCTACCTACCTTTATGCAATCGCACTCGAGCCACTCCTAGGGGGCTTTAACCACCGCCTATCTGGCATCACGCTGCGGGACGTCACCTCTCGCTATAGGACATACGCTGACGACCTGCTGCTGTTGGTTCGTTCCAATGACGAAGTTCAAAGCGTACTAACCTGGATTGAGCGATAGGGACAGGCCGCAGGCAGTTTTCTGAAAATCAACAAGTCGGCAGCGTTGGATATTGGGCGTGGTCTCGGACCGGAAGCCCTCGCTCCCCTCGCACCAGTTTCTGATCTGCGATATTTGGGAATCACGTTCAAGAAAGATGTACGTCAAATAGCTGCAGCAAACTACCAACGGTTATTAAAGATCGTAAGCGCAATGGTGCGACAGAACCTGCTCCGGGACTTGAATCAGCTACAACGTGTTGAATACCTGAACCTCTACGTGGCATCAAAACTCAACCACGTGGCACAGGTCCTCCCACTACCGCTGCAGATAGGTCGCCGGCTTCAGGCGACGTTTCCGCAGGTCATATATTTAAAGTACGATACGACATTCTTACCCTCCCACTGCACAAAGGGGGGCTGGGATTGGTCAACGTTAGGGAGAGAGCAGCTGCCCTTTACATGAGCAACGTGAGGAAACGATGGAAAGTCAACATACCTCTCTCACGGGTCGTTTACTACAGGTTTTGGTGCCAGTCTCTAACGTCCCGCCGGTGTCGGTTGCGCACGTCGCACCACAGCTCTCCCATGTGTCGACCTTCATTCTTGATTACAGCTATGTCAGTTCGAAACTCTCCGCCACACGTCCACCAAAGGCGAAAGATTTTTATACCGACCTTCTGCGGGCTGTTCCCCATAACGTGATGGAAAACAAGTACCCTACGATTCACTGGCCAAGAGTGTGGAAAACGGTACACCACAACTTTCTGTCATCCACGGTGCGTTCGAAGTGGTATCAGATCGCCAACAAAAAATATGCGATACGGCAGCGACTTCACACTATTGGACTGGCAGACTCATCTTATTGCCCAGATTGTCACCTCTTGGATACCGATGAACATCGTTTTACATGCGCATCATCGTCCGGAGTTTGGCGACTAACACAGAAGGTATTGTCTTGTTACCTCCGGGTCACATCTAATATGATTGACCCTCAGACCCTACTCTGTCCAGATGAAACTTACTTTCCGGCCGCAAAATATCATGCGCTTACATGGTTCAAAGGACTTACCGTCGCCTATATCTTTAGCGACGGAGAGAAAGAGCAGCTTGATTACTGGTGGTTCCTACAAAATGCTCACAATGCCCTCGAACGCACACCGAAATACCGTACGCTCTTCCCAAACTATTTACGCAGCGTTTTCGTTAACCCCCCCCCCCCCCCACTCAGCTGGGGAGTGCCAAGATGCGGTTTTCCTTGAGTCACTAGCGAAGCAGAATGCCTCCGTTGCCGGTGCCCTTCAAAGGCGCTGTTGGAGATATCAGATGACGATGGCGAAGCACCAAGTGGAACCAGTTACATTTATTGAAGAACCTTTTAGTTGGATTTGCATCATTGATTTACATTTTTATTTTTTTGATTACTCTTTTATGCCACCATTGTTGTTGTAACACTTACTTGTAACACTTAGTGACTAGAATTCTCATTGTACACGTTTCCTAAATGTAATCATGTAAAAAAATTAAAAAAACACATTAAAAAAAGATGGATAGAGCGTCTGCCATGTAAGCAGGAGATCCTGGGTTCGAGTCCCGGTCAAAAAATATATAAAAAAAAGGTTGGTAGAGCACTTGCCCGCGAAAGGCAAAGGTCCCGAGTTCGAGTCTCGGTCCGGCACACAGCTTTAATCTGCCAGGAAGTTTCAAAATTCTAGTTGTATGAAAGATTTGTAAGAACATTTTATTTGAGGTATTAATAGACATTGTTAATCGGTGTCATGTTTGCATCATCATAATGTACTGTCAACACAATATTCCCGAAATTATTGATCAGTTGATCACGGTCTTTGAAGGTGTCCCGTGTTTTCATGTGAAAAAGTATGGTTGGGTTAATTTTATTACCCTACAGGTATACTGGCAACAACAACAGAATACGTCAGTGCCGCGTTGGAATGCTAGCACCATTCTTTGCTGATGAGTGGCCCTTATCGCACAGTACAAAGGTGATAGCTCGCTGTACCACAGCCTTCCATGAACTGTAGCTACTAACGCAGTTGCTTCACAAACTCAACTGACAAATACAGGTAGTGCTCATTAGTAATGACATACTATGCAACCAACGAAATTCCAAGCTTTACACCTGTGCTTTCCCAGCTGCTATATCTACAATGGTAACGTCAGTCGCAGTATCTTACGTTCGACTTTATAGCGATGAAACGACCTATCAGAAAATGACACAAATCCTCCCGCAAATAGAAAAAAGTATGTCTCCTTAAACTGTAAAACAAATTTTTCTCCTAGTTCTGGTATGGCTTACGTGACACCAAAAAATGTTCTAGAAAAACGTTTTCTCTTAAATATTAACACGTATGTCAGCCGCCCCTTTTCAACGAACTTGTAGTATATACGCATCAAATAAACGTAGATATTTTCACCATCCCGGTAAGGTGCAACACATCGATCTTCGTCGAGTGATGTAACCATAATATGAGCTCAAAGTCGGGGGTGACTCATAATGAAATAGGTGATAGTCGGGTAAGCTGAACGAATGACCCGTTAACCCCGAAATGTGTTATTCACTTAACCCCGTATGCACTGGTTACATATATTTTGCAACAGCATAACTTAAAACCAAAGAATAAAAGAAAAGTTGCTGCGGGGTAAGACGCGTCCGGTGTAGACGCGGCTTTAATACACTACTGGCCATTAAAATAGTTACACCAAGAAGAAATGCAGATGATAAACGGGTATTCATTGGACAAATACATTATATTAGAACTGACATGTGATTACATTTTTACGCAATTTCGGTGCATAGATGCTGAGAAATCAGTACCCAGAACTACCACCTCTGGCCATAATAACGGCCTTGATGTTCCTGGGCATTGAGTCACACAGAGCTTGGATGGCTTGTACAGGTACAAATGCTCATGTAGCTTCAACAGGATACCACAGATCATCAAGAGTAGTGACTGGCGTATTGTGATGAGCCAGTTGCTTGGCCACCATTGACCAGACGTTTTCAATTGGTGAGAGATCTGGAGAATCTGCTGGCCAGGGCAGCAGTCGAACATTTTCTGTATCCAGAAAGGCCCATACAGGACCTGCAACATGTGGTCGTACATTATCCTGCTGAAATGCAGGGTTTTGCAGGGATCGGATGAAAAGTTGCAACACATCTGAAATGTATCGTCCACTGTTCAAAGTGCCGTCAATGCGAAAAAGAGGTGACCGAGACGTGTAATCAGTGGCACCCCATACCATCACGCCGGGTGATACGCCTGTCGTGTAACCACTCCGCCACAGGCCGTGCATTACGAACAGGTGCTTGACCGTGTTTAAAGATGCAGTCGCCGTGCCCGAACTGCTCTTCAACAGTGGGAAGCAAGAAGGTGATTAAAACATGAACTTAGTAGGCCTGTGCTGTGATAGAACCACGCAAAACAACAAGGGGTGCAAGCCCCCTCCATGAAAAACACGACCAGACTATAACACCACCGCTGTCGAATTATACTGTTGGCACTACACGCGCTGGCAGATGACGTTCACCGGGCATTCACCATACCCACACCCTGCCATCGAATCGGCTCATTGTGTACCGTGATTCGTCACTCCACACAACGTTTTTCCACCGTTCAATCGTCCAATGTTTACGCTCCTTACACCAAGCGAGGCGTCGTTTGGCATTTACCGGCGTGATGTGTGGCTTACGAGCAGCCGCTCTCCTCCCGCCTGTCATAGTACTTACAGTGGATCCTGATGCAGTTTGGAATTCCTGTGTGATGATCTGGATAGATGCCTGCCTATTACACATTACGACCCTCTTCAACTATCGGCGGTCTCTGACAGTCAACAGACGAGGTCTGCCTGTACGCTTTTGTGCTGTACGTGTCCCTTCACGTTTCCATTTCACTATCACACCAAAAACAGTGGACCTAGGGATGTTTAGGAGTGTTGAAACCTCGCGTACAGACATAATGACCTGATCACGTTCTAAGTTCGTGAGATCTGTGGAGCACCGCATTCTGCTCTCTCACTATGTCCAATAACCACCATTGAGGTCGCTGCTATGGAGTACCTGACAGTAGGTGGCAGTACAATACACCTAAAATGAAAAACGTATGTTTTTGACGGTGTACCGATACTTTTGACCACATACTGTTTGTATGTGCAAAGGAATAGGTACTGCGGCGGCTACAGCTCTCACGAAATACATGAAATGTATTCGCAGTTGTGTATACAGACAACTATCAGCTCTGTAATGGAATGATAATGATGAAAATTTGTGCTGGGTAAGACTCGAACCCGGATATCCCGCTTTACGAGAGTGGTCGCCTTAGCTGCTCTTATTTATCTATTTATTTTTCCCTCAACTTCAAAATTTGGGATATAATTTTCTCTTATTGAGCAGCCATTATGCACAATTTGAATGACATAAATCACAGCAACATGAAATAAAATCTAAGTGCGCTTACTCCGTGCGTCCATCTTACACCAGACAGGTGAACTCAAAATATCCAAGAACAAATAAGATAATGGAAATTACTACAGTTATATTGCTTGGACAATGGCCACACGGTCGAAGGAAATTAAAATAATGATGTAAACTAATCCTGCACACAATCAAAAATGGCTCTGAGCACTATGGGACTTAATTACTGAGGTCATCAGTCCCCTATAACTAAGAACTATTTAAACCTAACTAACCTAAGGACATCACACACATCCATGCCCGAGGCAAGATTCGAACCTGCGACCGTAGCGGTCGCGCGGTTCCAGACTGTAGCGCCTAGAACCGCTCGGCCAACCCGGCCAGCTGTACAATATCCTACATACACTTTCCATCTTCAGACAGTGTCCATTGGTAGTCGATAACCATTTCACCTCATATCAAGATCCACTACAGGGGTTGTCCTTTGCCCTGCCCCACCCCCCAAACTGTGAGAACTATTTACAAAAACACTGAGCAAATAATTTGTGGAGAGTTGTTGATAGTGAAGAGTGCGCTCAAGTATGCTCTGATTGACTTGGAGATATTGCCAATAGCCAAGAACCATCTTCTCATCATCTACATCTACATCTACATACATACTTCGCAATCCCCCATACGGTGTGTGGCGGAGGGTACCTCGTACCACAACTAGCATCTTCTCTCCCTGTTCCACTCCCAAACAGAACGAGGGAAAAATGATTGCCTATATGCCTCTGTATGAGCCCTAATCTCTCTTGTCTTTGTGGTCTTTCTGCGAAATGTAAGGTGGTGGCAGTAGTGTGCACTCTAGCACATTAGCACACGATAACTGGCTGCTACTGACTCTGATCATCTTAAAATTAGTACCATATGACTTGAAATAAAGCTGAACCACATTCCCAGATAGAATAGGAAGAACCTTATGTTTTACTCTTGCATGGCATAAATATCATCACTGTCTATCCATAGATGTTTATTAGTGGAGGATTGTTGTTTTTGGAATTAATTGGAGTAATCTGAAATATATATTCTAACATTGGTGAGATTCTAATAGAACTTTCATCTCAAGTCTCTGTAGTTGTAAGAAGGTATTTCTTCATAAGTTTGTTAGAAATGTAGGGTTTTGAAGTCATTTAGCTGTGTAGTAGAGGTTGCTAAGACGTGGAAGTGAGGTAGTGGTGGTTCTAAAGAACCTTGGTTTGAAAATGCTAAGAGAAATTTTCATCACCAATACTTATTAGTTAAATGGAGAAGAGCTTTCATGAGTATGTGCTTCTGATCATATCACTTAAATTGATAGATCCTTACTAGGTTCTTTACTACAACCTGTTTATGCATCAAACATAAAGATGGAAAGTTTGATGGAAACCAGCTGCATATCCATAGTTCTACATCTACATCTACATCTACATCCATACTCTGCAAGCCACCTGACGGTGCATGGCAGAGGGTTCCATGAGTACCTCTATTGGTTCTCTCTTCTATTCCAGTCTCGTATTGTTTGTGGAAAGAAAGATTGCCTGTATGTCTCTGTGTGGGCTCTAATCCCTCTGATTTTATCATCATGGTCTCTTTGCAAGATATACGTAGGAGGGAGCAATATACTACTTCAGTCCTTGATGAAGTTATGTTCTCGAAACTTCAACAAAAGCCCGTACCGAGCTACTGAACATCTCTATTGCAGAGTCTTCCACTGGAGTTTATCTATCATCTCCGTAATGCTTTCGTGATTACTAAATGATCCTGTAACAAAGGACACAGCTCTCTGTTGGATCTTCTTTTTCTCTTCTGTCAACCCTATCTGGTATGGATCCTATAGTGAGCAGTACTCAAACAGTGGCCAAACAAGTGTACTGTAACCTACTTCCTTTATTTTCAGACTTCATTTCCTTAGGATTATTCCAATGAATCTCAGTCTGGCATCTGCTTTACTGACGATTAATTTTATATGGTCATTCCATTTTAAATCACTCCTAATGCGTACTCCCAGATAATTTATGGAATTAACTGCTTCCAGTTGCTGGCCTGCTATATTGTAGCTAAATTATAAAGGATCTTTCTTTCTATGTATTTGCAGCACATTACACTTGTCTGCATTGAGATTCAATTGCCATTCCCTGCACCATGCGTCAATTCGTTGCAGATCCTCCCGCATTTCAGTACAATTTTCCATTATTACAACCTCTTGATATAATACAGCTTCATCTGCAAAAAGCCTCAGTGAACTTCTGATGTTATCCACTAGGTTATTTGTATATATTGTGAATAGCAATGGTCCTATGACACTCCCTTGCTGTACACCAGAAATCACTCTTACTTCTGAAGGCTTCTCTCCACTGAAAATTACCTGCTGTGTTCTGTCTTCTAGGAACTCTTCATTCCAATCACACAATTGGTCTGATAGTCCATATGCCCTTACTTGGTTCATTAAATGACTGTGGGGAACTGTTTTGTTAGCTTGTGTGTAAAGCATTTGCTTCATTATGTTGAGATGGAGTTCAGATTTTTCTGTCCACTCCCAATACAAAGCAGCTATAAACAGAGCTCAAATCCTTGTTGGCTGCACACTAAATGTGTATCAACAGCAAAAACAAAACAGTTCAAAAGCAAATCAAGATCATAGTAACTACAGTAATATGACAATGAACTGAATGCTTCATACAGCATGGACAATGTGTAGATGCTGTCTGCAGGCCAGTTTAAATCCACATTGCAAACCACCCATGTGACATGCTGGTATGACCTTTTGTGGCCAGGCATACCAACTTTCCTACAGGCAACATGTCGCATCTTGGCATCACTACTACTATCGATACATGCTGTAGGTGGGATACTAAAGAAATTTGTTTATATCAGCGTACCACACAGGAGAGCAGAACTTACTCTTAGGTTCTGTCTGCACATTTCTTAGACTAAACCTGCTAAGATGCCCACAGCACTAACGTCCAAGCAGTCACAATGGGCAAGGATCATAGATCCATACTCTGAGTCAGGGGAATGAAGTCAGTATAAATTGTGCAACTCATATCATTATAATGTTAGAATAAATACTGTTTCTCTCTAGTTCACTGTCTGTCTTGTTTTATAACAGTCTGGGAATAGTTTCTCTATTTTTGATTGTTTTTGAGAGAGTTATTGTCGTAGTAAATGATCCCATGTTGCAGAATGTTGAAATACATTTCTAAACAACTGTCATGCAACAACTGTACCCAAACACATCCTTCAATAATGAATTTTTTCCAAATTGCTTTCAATTCAACTATTGATCAATTCATCACAAAACAGTTTGTGAAGGATGGCTGTAGAGATATCTTCATAAACTTGTAAAATGTATTAGTTTTTATTTGTGCATTAATTTAAAATTATGGATGGATATAAAAGCTATTTCCTTAATTGTAAGAAGCTGCATACCAATGAGGTAATTAAAATTAAAATTAATACTGCAAAAATCAAGTAATTGGATTTGTCGATTGGCTTGGCACACTCCATGGTGATGTGTGCAACAGGATGTAATCTCCCCCCTCCTTCATAGTTGCAGTTATAGTCCGCAATAAGCAAAGTCTTTTATGAAAACTTTGAGAGGAGTGAAGATTACAGTAAACTTTCTAGTTTACTTAGCTTTTAATGTAGAGTTGGTTACAGTTCTTCTTGTCTAGGGGTCTGCTTCCTGAAGCTCAAATTCTCACATTTTAGTTCCTCAGGGTTGAACTGATCTAAATAAATTTTAAGATTGTTACTGCAGAATTTTTGTTCTTACATTAATATATTTTGTCACATTTTAAAACATCATAGTCTTCTGATTTTTCACATTAACAAAACCAAATTACATTGTTTGCACAAAATATGAAAATACATCTGATCACTCCAGAGGCATGCTTACTTCTACTTCACTCTGTGGTAATAACCATATTCCAAAGGGTTTACAGTTTTTCATGATAAATGAATTTCTGTTAATTTCAATTATTATTTCATAAATGAATCCAGAAATAAACATAGTAAACACTACAAGATTGTGTAATTAATAATAGAAATTTTAAGTGTGACAAATAATTCGAAATTTCAAATGTTCCTAAAAAATAATGTTAACTGTAAATTCAGAGATAGTACTTATCGATTGTAACACTGAAAATAAAATAATTCATTTTCATGAATTATAGCTTGAAATATAACATATTGTGCATAAAACTTTATGAAAGTTCTCAGAAAAGCAGCTGAGATGATACTAACCTGTCCAAAATTTGAAAAATAATACTGGTATCGACAACTACTGCTGAAGAAAAGTAATGCTAGAGGAGAGTGTCCCATTACAAGGAGAGGGAAGACAGGCAGTGGTGAAGCCTTGAATGGTGTACACACTTCGTCAATGATGTTAAAAAGTGCATTGAATCTTCATCAAAACGGTGTTGATTTTCATTTACACGCTATTAAGTCATCTCTGAAACCATCAAGTCATGCATGCAAGAATATTCAGGCTGATGATGCTGTGAAAATCTATATGCCATGCCTGCCACTGAAACAATGGCTCAGGGAAGCATCATATTGTTCGGCATGTATTCATTTTATCTATGACATGAAGAAGCTGTATGAGATGATTGCCCACCACCATTCCAATGACACAACCACAGTCACACTCTTCTAACAACACAAACCACGACAGTGCAACTCTTTCATTTTGTTCAGTGCAGTACTTTCATAAATGGAGTAAAAATTGTGATTGGGCAAAGTAAAATAATAATTAATCTGGAAATTATAGGTCATTAGAAACAGTGATCTGACTTTTATTTGACCAATTCATCACTGTTCTACCCTAATTCCTTTGTAATTTATTACAGATGATAACTTACATAAGAATTATGATCTTAAGAATTGTAATAATATTTTCTTAATTTAGTATGGTGCATCAAAATACAATGCTAATGATGCAGATAATCCAAATTGGACAAATTTAAGCTGTATGCAGTGGTCACCTATATTTTTCCATTTGCTGGCATAAATTTTGCTAGTTGAAAGCTCACAATCCAGTTTACAATAATTCATTACTTAAAAACAGTTTAAAAATGGCTGCCAGAACATGGCATTAGAATCAATATGGCTTGCATTCAACGTCAGCATTCTGAATATAGAGCACAGCTTATAAATTTGCTTTTAAATTCACAGTAAATTTAAAAATTAATTAAAATTAAATTAGCTCCTACATGGCTTGGTAACTTCAAGAACCCAGGCATAATATTTCTTTCAAAGGGTTTAATAAGGTAAGACACAATCACCTCTTTTTCTGCAACTGCATCATAAGACGTTCAACAGATGTATATATTCATGGTATCGAATGATACTGAATGTAGGCAGTGCTACAATTAAGGCAGTGTATGGTAATAGTGGTTGAATTTCATGACTGAGTTCCTGCATCAGTCAGTTACCTCAGAACTGAGAGCTAATCATCTAAATTGTTCAACAACATTCCATTTAGTATGCATCTGGTTCCACTCATGGAGAAAGGTGATAATAATATTGTTATTTGCCCAAACAAATACAATGTAAATATGCCAATGTATGATAGGGTAAATCTTTTGTGTACACTAATAATTTATGCAAAGGCTAAAAGTTACAGTCTCTGCTACAGCCAAGGTAACGTACAGTAGCTATGCAGATGGCATAGACCACTAACTTGGATTTGGAAACTGCAAAGTAGCTTTATGCATACATGGACCACAAGTCAATTAAAATATACAAAAATAAATCTGACAATCTTCACATGAGACTGTGGAAGAAACAACGAGCAAAGTATTCAAGAATAATTAAAATTGTAACACTTTCTCTTAAGGGTTTGCTAAAAAATGTTGAAGCTGGTTGTGACGTTGGTTGGGGTTCTGGTGTTGTTGCTAAGACCGTTGCAGTAGTTCCTGGACTACTCATTGCTGATACTGTTGGTGGTTCTGCAGATGAATCTGATTGTGATGTCTGTTAGGCTTCTGTTGTTGTTTCTGCTGTTGCTGGACTAATTGACAGCCCAGAAATTATTGCTGCTGCTGTTGTTGGTACTGATGAAGTGGTTACTGAAGCTGGTTACGGTATTGGTTAGGTTTCTGCTGTTGCTACTATAGTAAACTGGAGATCCCTTTTGTAATTTAGTAGAAACGAGCAAAAATGCAAGAGCGTGAATTGTAATGCTGTTCTATTACTGTATTTATGAGAATAAGTCAACACAATATGGATTGTGATCAGTTAAGAAGAACTGTAATTATTTTATAAGGGTATTGAACTACAAACTAAAAACAAATCAAAAATAATGTAAAAAAGGCAGTTTATCATTCATATTATTCATTCATAGAAAAGTGATAACAATTATGATGCAGCCAACAGCAAAAACACGGGATTTATGTTGAGAACTAAAATCATTCTGTATTTGTAAAGCAATTAACAGAAACAAGTAAGGCTTGTTATGGATGCACATTTCAGGTAATTTAGATATGTCAGTTATAATATTTCTATGACAAATAACATAACCAGTTTTATAAAGGGCATTGAAAAGTTAATTGTTACTTCAAATAAGTTTTATTGAAACAATGTACAGTGTAATTTTGCAATTCTTATCTATGTAAGGCAGAATGGCAGTCACCATGGTAGATTAGTCTTAAGTCATGTTTCAGACACAAAAACCATATCCATTTTATGTGTGTTGTGATACAATAAACCTGTTTCAAAAGTATTTTGACTTTATTGGCTATGTCATTTATTTGATTAACTCAAAAAATTGCCTTAGTTGTAGAAATTAGACCCAGATGTTATTTCAGCTGGAGGAAGCTCAATTATTCTGGGTTACACACCTCATTCAGGATCTTCAATTATCAGCAAGTTAATTAATTGAAATGTTGCCATGAAAGATGGTTCCCTTTTAACATGGTGTTTGGAGCTGGGATATATTGAAAACATTAGGACAGTTGTGTTAGTTTATAAGTTTCAGGTTTCCACACATAACAATAAAAATATTTTAAGCAACATTTAAAATTATAGACATGGTTGGTACAGACAACATTATTGACCAAAAATCAAACACACAGATGCTCAAGAAATGTGATGAACTAAATGAATGGAAAGTAATTAAATGTGATGTCATCATAAAAAATGTGTTTTTGGTTCTGTGAAAATCCTTTTTTTTTTTAGAATGTGAAGTGTTCTAACAATAATTGGGCATATTGAAGCAGGAGGAAGTGGTTAGCAACAAAGCAGTTTTAAATGCCAATAAGGTGTCTAGTGACAGCCTTAGTGAGGCAGAAATAATTATGAAAAATAATGATGAACTTAATTGGAATCATGATGATGAACAGTAGGTGGAAAATTGAACACGTAGACAGACAAGGAATGCGATGAAGTAAATGACTGAAAATTAATTATGTGTGGCATCATCACTCAAAGCATCAGAAAAGGTAAGTACTTTGAATTTTTTTCCTTTCTATACTGTAGTTAGATGCAGCATTGTAAGTCATGTGAAAAACTTGTTTTTAGGTTGTGAAGTGTTTAAACAATAATTATTCATGGTGAATCAGGAGGCAGTAGCTAATAATGAGGCAGTTTTAAATATCTTAGTGACAGCTTTAGAGAGGCAGAAATAATTGTGAACAATAATGATTAATTTAATCATAATCATGACCAGGGAGCAGTAAGTGTAAGTTTTTGTATGGTCTGCAGTCTGTTCTGAGGTTTCATCATAGAGAACAACTAGGAGGAAACTATAGTCCATTTGAACAACCTGCTAAAGATTCTTGAAGAAAACCTTGAGAAACAGAATAGAGAACTAAATAACAATCTGGGTGGCAAACTAGAGTAAACAAATAATAAAATCAAGGCATCAAACAATGAATTAGACAATATAATCACTGCCAAAATTTTGAAATAAAAGTATTTGGGAATGGAATTTTAAATATTAATAGTCAAGTTGCTGAAATCTGAAAGAATCTCAACAAATATAAATTAGTTGTATAGTCAGAATACAAATGAAACAATGCACAGGTTGGTTCTTGTAATAAAACAAGGTGTGACAGAACGTTTTTCCCAACTAGTGAAGTATGTGATATCACCTAATTTCTGATCCTATTTGGCCTTGTTTTCGTTTATAAAGTACATAATCCATTACTATGGATGTATGAAAATGCTTCTAACTCTTGACTGTAAATTTTGCTGTTAATATATTTTTTGTTTATGCATCAATGTGTTCACTTTATGCAAAAATTCACTTTGAAGATTAGTTTGCAAAAATTTAATTGCAAATCCTCTTTAAACAAAACTACATTATTTCTTAATAATTTTAACAGACTATTTCAGCTGCAAATAAAACTTGTGATCATTTACATATTTTTGTTTATATAGCAATGTGTAATCATTGTTGTTACATAACAGGAAGTTTCCAGTTTTCATAATTAAAAATTTTTAACCTTTGTTATCAGCTGTTACCTTCACATAAGTACATGTCCTTAGGAAATGTTCAGTCAGCTAAATTTGATGAATAATCTAAAAACAGAAATCACACTAATGTAGTGTTGACCAAAAAAAAATCAAAAGTTTCAGAAGCCTTGAGAGAAAGCAGCTTATCATAAATTATTGTGTGCAGACACTAAATGCATCAGACTGTTTTTGATGATGATTGAATTAACACCTGTAGAGATCTTTGCAATGCATGTAGCAGTTACAAAATAGTAAGAGCTCTTTGTTTTATTTGCAGAAATTTTCATATAATATTGTTCAACTACAGTCGAAATTTTATGTGGAATGGTAAGTAAACTACATTTTCTGCAAAATTACTATTAACTCTATGCCATATCATCCAACAACCTTGGCCTCAAATATGATATTATGCAACATTTCAATGCCTCTGAACAATGATGTCATCTTAAAAAGCTAAATCAGCTTCTTGAAGTTGTCTGGTGTCACCCTTCTTGTAGTTGAATATACATTGCTTCCTACAGAGTGAATGCATTTATGTTCGTCAGAGAGGCATCATATGTGGAAGCTGCCACCAGGGGATTACAGCCAGCTTTAGCTGCAGTGTTAATAGTTTTTCTACTGAGGAGAAGTGCCCCAAAGAGAGAGAGAGAGAGAGAGAGAGAGAGAGAGAGAGAAATAGAGAGAGAGAGAGAGAGAGAGAGAGAGAGAGAGAGAGAGAGAGAGAGAAGCCATTGATTAATGTCATGTATACAATATATTGTGAAGGAGCATGGAAGCATGGAATCTGGACGCTGAAGGACCACTAACTTGGATTTGGAAACTGCAAAGTAGCTTTATGCATACATGGACCACAAGTCAATTAAAATATACAAAAATAAATCTGACAATCTTCACATGAGACTGTGGAAGAAACAACGAGCAAAGTATTCAAGAATAATTAAAACTGTAACACTTTCTCTTAAGGGTTTGCTAAAAAATGTTGAGATGTATTATAATAACAAAGAGAAAAATGGTACAGTAGGCAGTGTGGCTGATGCAAGCCAACATGTTTTTGACAATTTAAGTGATGGAGAAGTGGATGAATAGCCAGATGAAAACGATATTTTAGGTATAATATTAGAGAAAGTTGGAGGATTGGAGACTTTAATAAAATACAACAGTGAATGTTATGGTTGATGAAAGGGGGGAAATAGAATCATCAACGAAATCTAACAGTGACTATATAAATGAGGAGTTGTAATATTCAATGAAAATGAATAACGACTCTTTAAAAACAGAATTGTATAACTTAAAAAAGGGATGGAAGCTGGCTTTAAAATGTGGGTGTATTACTAGACACTGTTCAAAATAGAGGAATAACATTAGAAAATACATTATTTCATGGAACTGCTCATCAGACAAATGCTATTGAATAGCTACAGACTGTACAGAAAATTGTAGAGGATGCCTAAATTAAATAAAAGGATAGAAGATGTAAGTGTGACTGTTAGACAAGATTTAAATGTGTTAGATCAAAACGTAGTAGAGATTCAAGAAACTTTTGTGGCATTATGTGGTACAGCTTACCAGTTAAAAATTTTCCCTTTCACAATTGGCATCCTGTTGGCTTTCTACAGCACTGTAAAGAAAACTTTGTGTCTGGTAGGAAAGACAATTTAAAAATTACGTTTTTCGAAAGTATTATTGAAGGAGAAGCACTGTTGTAGGTAAACTTAATTTTGGTTAGTGAACATCATTTTGGGATTTTGAAAAAAAAAATTAGCTAAGTTTTGATCACAATCAGAACATATTAGAATTAACAGTGAATTTCTGATTGGTTATATTTACAGAGAAATGAATGGCTCTGTGAAAGATTTCTGTAGGAACCAATTAAAGAAAGTAGTACACTTAGACAAATCCTTTGATGAAATGAAACAGATTGATGCACTTAAGGGAAGATTAGCTCAGAAGTTAAAGAGGGAGCTAATTCATGGGCCAGATGACTCCGTTGACTTATTTTGAAATTTGTTAATAAATTAGACAGGCCTCCAGATAGATATATTAGACAGAACTGTAACCATGAACATAATTACCATGGGGGTGGTATGGGCAAGTGATTATAATGAAAAAGTAAGAGATAGACAGTGGGAAAGAAATGGTGACAACAGGAATAGGAGACAAGATGGAGGAAATGGAACACGTTCAAATGGGGCAAGATGCAGAGAAAACAGACAGGAAAACTTAAGTTTGTTTCAGTGAAGGCCCACAGCTTCATGGCAAACAAAACAAATACCTATAAGATCTCCAATTTGAACTGAAATAGAAGAGGAACATTCAGTAACAATAAATGGGAGCAGAACAACCAATCTACTTTCCATATGAACAAGTTTGAGTTTGAAAAAAAAATTTGGGATGCCATAAGAGCTGATGATTTCTCATAAAGTGAATGAGATCATAAAAACATTAAAGACACAAAGATGGGTATTGAAGTCTTAACTGAATTTTGTAATTGGATGGAAAGTGAAGTAAAAAATATAAAGAAGGAAAGTAATGAGCATAATAGTCCTGATCTGGGGAGGTTAGTTGAAGAGAAAGTAGATGACTGTATGAATGTCAGTACTCGGCAGCAAAAACCTGAGGATCTGATGCTAAGGTGGGAACAAGATGTGAATAGTGATACTGACTGTGATCATGATGAAGAAAATGATGATAATATTGCTAATGGTGAGGAAAATGATGTTGAAATGGAGGATAAACTTTATGTCGAAATAAAGGTAGATGAGGCAATGGAGTTAAGTGATGTTGAACTTTTGGGTAGTAGCATTTGTATTTTTGCATTTGTTTATAGGTCCTGTAAATCATGTTTAGGTACATATTTTTCACAAATGATGTAAGGTAAGTCAGGTTGGTACAGTATATACAACATCATACACATTGTTATTTTGAAAAGATAAGTAATTAAAAATTATTCAATACATGTTGAATATTGATGGCAAAATTAATATAATGAAATAAAATGATAGATGGGTTAAGAATATTTGAGCAGTTACACTATACTTTTCTGGTACTCTAAAAACTCAGAAACAGAATAGAAGCAGTGGTCAAGCAAGTACTCTTTCAGTTTCACTTTAAACTTTTGTAAATTTTGCATCTGTTACAAATAGGATGGCATGTGATTGTATAGCATTATGCCAGTATGGTACACTCCTCTCTTACAAATGTTTGTACTTACTGCATTGACATGCAAATAATGCTTCTGCCTAGTATCGTGAAGGTCATCACAGTTATGCTTGAAGTTATACTTGGAGATATTTCCATCTTTTAAAATACTTACTTTTGTTAAATTTAGAATTTCATACATACATAAGCAAGGAAGAGGCAGCATATCAAGATTTTTGAATATTGGTCTACATGAGTCTCTGTACTTAGCATGGTTTCTTAGTCTAACAATCTTTTTCTGTAGCCTAAATATTTTGTTTGTACCTACGGAGTTCCCCCAAAAGATAACGCTGTACATCAGCATTGACTGAATACTGCCATGGTACATTGTGATCACTGACGAACGGCTTGTATTTTGTGAGAGGATTCTTACTGCATACATAAGTGTGTTTAACATTATATTTACATGATTAAGATGTGTGTCCCATTTTAGGTTTTGCTGAATATGTATATCTAAAAATTTTGTGTCACTCACAGATGAGACAGTTTTTCCATCAGTTTTAAAACTCACTCTTGCAGGATGTAGTTTCAGTGAATTGTGGAAATTGACTCTCACTATTTTTCATTATTTATTATTAGCTTGTTTGTTCTGAACCATTGTGTTAAATTTTGTATTATAGCTGTAGGTGTTTTTTGTAGGCTTTCCTCATCACATGATTTGATTAAGATATTTGTGTCATCTGCAAAAAGTACTGTTGTACCTTTAATTATTTTTCTGACAAATCATTAACATAAAGAATCAAAAGAATTGGGCCAAGGACTGACCCTTGAGGAGCTACATATGTAATGTTTTGTGCATTACTGTAAAAATTACGATTTTTTGTGTTTTTATGGCTTTGTATTTTATTTGAGTGGTCTGTTGATGGTCATGAAGGTAAGAATCTACCCACTTGTTTGGCAGGCCTCATATTCCATAATTACCTAGCTTCTGCAACAGAATATTATGATCAGTTACATTGAAGGCTTTACTAAGGTCAATAAATATACCAGACACATGTTGCTTATTATCTACTGCAGTTAGAATTTCATTTAAGAAGGTATATACAGATGACTGTGTTGATCTGACAGTTCTGAATCTGTGTTGTGCATCACTTATTATGTTTCCTTTATTTAGAAAGGCTGTCAGCCTTCTGAGAAATAGCTTTTCAAGAATTTTGCCAAAGCCTGACATTACTGATACAGGTCTACAGTTTGCAGCTTCATGTTTGTCCCGTTTCTTGTACAGTGGTGACACTTTTGCCATTTTGAGATTTTTTGGGAATATACTACTCATGAATGTTGAATTGAAAATATCCGTTAATGGTTCTATGATAGATGTTACACTTGCTTTGATGATAATATCTGGTATTTCATCAGGATCTTTTGAATACTTATTGGGGAACCTTTCTATAATGACAGATAATTCCTCGGGTGTTGTAGGAGACATAAACAGGGTTCTTGTAAGAACTTTTGTATCTAACTGGAGTGTATTTGCTGTCTGGTTGTGAGTTGTAATGTTTGGTAATCAGGTGTTGTGCTAAATTAGAAAAATAGTTGTTAAATTTATTAGCTATTACTGTGGGGTTGCTTATTTTATTGGTTTTTTTTTTCATGAATTTCTGTATTTTTGTGGGCTAATGATGTAGTACCTGTTTCTCTTTTTATGATACTCCAGGTTGCTTTAGTGTTATTCATGGAATATTTTATTTGTTTGTCATTTTCCATTTTCTTTGCTTTTGTTATAACTTGTCTCAGTATTTGTTTATATTGTTTAAAGTAGTTGATAAATACAGGATTTGTGGTTTGCTTTGAGTATTCATTTAAGTTCCTTTTATTCTGGCATGATATTTTTATTCATGTTGTGATCCATTTATCTGATTTGTGTACAGAATTTATAAGTGACATTTGCTTAGGAAAGACTATTTCAAAAAAAATGTTTGTACATGGCCATAAATTTATCAATTATTTGAACGGTAAACATCAGTCCAGATTTCTCTTCTCAATACAGACAAAATGTAATATATGTTTTCATTATTAAACTTTCTGAGAATAGCTCTAGTTTTCTGGGCTTTTGTGTCTCCTGGAATAGTGATTGTTAGTATTTCAGCATTGTATGGCAGGTATTTTTATCTGTATTTTCAAACACCTGATCTGTGGTTATTGCAGAAGTAGTGGTTATACGAGATGGGTTAGTTATAGTTTGTTTTAGGTCAAAGGACTTCAGTAAATCTTTGATTTCATCTTTAAATTTACTGGGTTTGGAGAAATCAACATTGAAATCTCCAGATATGATAGTTTTTGTTTGAGGGTGTTGAAATCCTGTAACAGCTCTTCCATATGATTATAAAAAAACTTTTTATCACCATCTGGTAACTTATATACACAGACGATTACAGAATTTCTAGTTGGCAGCTATACTGTTGAGAATTCTATATCTCTTTCTTTAGATAAGCTGTCAAATTTGGTTATGTTAGTGAAGTCTATATCTTCTTGAACATACATACAGCTACCACCATGCCTGAGTACTTCTCTACAAAATGTGCAGCTAATTTAACTGAGGCAGGTGTGCTAGTTCTATCATGTCTTTATTTAGCCAGTGCTTAGTAAAACATAAAAATCAGTCATATCATTTAACAAGATTTGTATTTCATTCAGCTTATTGGAAAGAGACTGAATATTCTGATGGAACAATTTAAAGTATGCACCAGGGACTATATTGTGTCTTGCTTGACCACTAATCTCTTTTTTATATCTAGTATTGTTAGCTGTAAAAAATCCTCCTTGTTTTGAGGTGGGGGTGGTGTCTTCTTGCTAGCTGGTTCGCTGGATTCTGGGCCCTGCCTTTCGTGTGCAGTGGTGCTTCTAATAGTAAAGGTGGGAATGAGGTTTAAAGGCAAAATGTGTGAAAGAAACAGATGTATCCTACCAATACTTGTCAGCCTTTAGTCATTAAAGGGATGGGAAGAGAGAACAGAGGAAATGTGGGTCAGATAGAGTGATGCATCACCTCACAAGGAAAGGGACAAAAAATTTTAAGATTACTGCAGAATGCTCACGAGAATTACAGCAGTAATGAAAATTGCTGGGAAATGCTTGCTAAAATCAATAACGCCTCTCATCCAAACTGGTGTAAGAAGCTGAAAAGTGAAATAGAAAGAAAGTAACATCAGTAGTTAGTTTTGTGTATAGCCCATGGTAGAAAAATATGTTAAAATGAAGGGTCATCTGCTGAGAACTGAAAGTGAGGAACTTCTTGAAAAGGATAAAGTGGAAGATATAAAATCTAAAGAAGTAGAAAATAATTTACTATTGGAGAATACTGAGGGAAAATATCTAGATGATGAGCTAGGCTGTCCATATATAAAAGTGAAAATAGGTGACTGGGAAAGTAAACACTTGATAGACACAGGAAGACCCATTTCCAACAATGGAAAATCCAGTATGGAATGTAACACTATTGTAAAAAGGAAAGTTGCTATTCACCATATAGTGGAGATACTGAGTCACAGACAGGCACAACAAAAGGACTATCACAGTTATAGCTTTCGGCCAGTAAGACCTTCATTAAAATTAGAATGAAAGTAGTGACAGTAGAATAAAATATGTATGTGGTGCCATTTTCATCCAGCAGCCATTATGAATTAAGGCACAGGGGAGTTACAGACATTGGCCACAAGTAGGCATTGATTGAAATCAAGGGGGAGAAGCCAGCATCTGTAATACCTTTGTGTCTTAATTCATAATGGCTGCTGGATCAAAATGGTGCCTGTTCTTTCAGACATTTCTAAAAAAAACAGAAACCCCATGCATATAATTAAGGTGAGGACAGCCAATGATCTCTTCTTGCTGATGCACACACCATTCTTGAATTATATATATGGCACCTGTTCTTTCTGACATGTCTGGTAGAACAGACATGTCTGAAAGAACAGACACCAAATAAATATAATTCAGGCAAGGACAGCCAATGATCTCTTCAATACAGATGCATACCAGTCTCAAATTCATGGGAATCAGCAAACTGTCATGAGTAATGTGAGTAATGGGCAAGGGACACTACGTTACTAGTGTGTGCATAAGTTGAGAGTTTGGGTCTAACAGGAGGTGTGCTAGGATAGTAGGTGCAGCTGCAGTGTCAAGATGGCTTAGTGGTCAGATATTACTTGAATACATTTCCAGAAAATACACTGCTTTTCTATATTGTGGTAAATCTTTTCAGTACTGATGATAACATTGAGGTTAAACATGTGGGTTGCAGAGATTATACAAGGGTTATATTATTTTTTTGGGAAAGGAATTACTTGCTATATTGATGATTGATATTTTAGTAACGGAAAAAAGAGGGGAAGAGCACTTGAAATTATTGAGAGAAGTAAGAAGAACGTTAAGCGAAGGAGGTATGACATTACAGTTGAAAAAGTGCTGTGAAACAGTTGAAATTACTTGGGAACAGCATTGCAGAGGAAGGAATTATGCCTGACAGTGGTGATAAGGTCTCAGACTTTGAGTGCACCTAGTCTGAATAAGAATTTAAGGAAAAATTATTATGGGAAAAGGACTAAGGAATTCCAGTAAGCTTTTGATGAAATAAAGAGACAGCTTTGTGATAGGAGAAATTTACACAGACCAGATCTGACATCAGAGTTTTGCCTTATGATAGACAGCTGTGACAATGGAGGGGTAGCATACTAATTGCAAGAGAAAGTAGCAAATGGTACAATAGGACATCATTATATGACATTTGCAAGCAGAACCTTACAAAAACGTGAGAAGAATTACACTGTGACTGAGAAAGGATAGTTATAAGTACATTGGGCTTTTACCAAATTTAGAAATTATTTAATGGGACATAAGTATATTCTGACCACAAGGTTTCTTTGCAGGAGTGCAAAATTGCATCACAGTATTATTACAAGATGGGCACTTTCCTTGGAACAGTTTGATTATTCAACAAAATGCATAAAAGGACAGGAAAATGTAATTGCATATGCATTGTTGTGTTGGCTACTGTCGGAGTCAGTGCTGACACAAACAAGGATGGAGACAAACTGTGATGTCCAGTGGCAAGAATACAAAATGATCTGTCACAATACTTTCAAATTAATAGAAGTTTTTATTTCTAAAACAGAAAGAAACATAAGTTAACTTTTGTTATGAAGTGGTGTGATGTCGTTGATGTGCTTCCTGTGTCTGCTATGTGCAATTGCGCAGAATACAGGCTAAGTATCATCTTCCTTTTACTCAGTACTGATGCACTCAAAGACTGTGAGTGAACTGGGGCCTGACCAGTGATGAGTGGCTGTTAAGTCAACACTGACTGGGGGTAATGGACTCTTCCTGGAGGTGTTTGACAGATGCTTTTTCCATTGGCGTGCAGGTTGTCATCTTTTTGATTCTGTTTTGTGGCACTGCACTGGTCAGTGTGTGCTCATTGTGTTAAGACTGCACATTCCTTCCCCCCAAAATGCCACACCATTGTCATATAGGGAGCCATCTTACAACAATTGGGGGGCGGGGGGGGGGGGGGGGGGGGCAGGAATCTGGGTGGTTCGAGGTGGCGTGGGACCAATGCTGAGACCCAGCTGTGCTTCAATATCCATCCCATGCTCCGAGGGGAACATTGCTTGAATAATCCCTGAAAGACCACACATCTTCTTCCTGAGCCAGTCCAATGAAAAATGGAGAGGATGGCAATGATGATGGTGCTGGTGATGGTGACAACAGTGGCACCAGGTCCAAGGCAGGCACCAGGATGAATGCCAGGAAACTGAGCTGCTGTAGTGCCAAAGGTAATGGGTCCAGCTCCATTGGTTCCACAGGTCGTACCAAAGAGGCACCCAGATGCGACTTTGATGGCTGGAAGATCCTGGTGGGATTGGAATCTGGTGACAAAAAATTTGTGGAAGAACCTATCAATTGGCAAGCATGAATCTGGTTCTGATAGCAGTGCAGCAACCCAGCAGGACCTTGAACTAGATACACAGAAGCGCCCAAATTTTGAATAATCATTCTCTCCCAGCACCTGGTACAACCAAAAACTCTGAAAAAGAATGAAAATATTAGGTGGAAAGCAATGCTAGTGGAGTGTGGGAGGTGCCGAGTGTTGAGGTGGGTGCAGCAACAGGACAATTGCTGGGCTAGGAGAGGTACATCATTAGGAATAGCAGCAGCTTGCCCCCATGTGAGGGTGGCATCTAGTTTGTTCATCTGTTGCTTGGACATACACACAAATTTTTCAGCTACACTGTTTGACCAAGGATGAAACAGAACACTGGTAAGATGAGTGGTACCACTGGCAGTACAAAACTGTTCAATGTTCTGAGCCACAAACTGTCATCCATTGTCTGTAAACAACACTTCAGGCAAACCTTTGAAGCAAAAATAGATCACAAAGCCTGAATGGTACTACATGACATAGTCAAGTTTATGGGAACTGCAAATGGATGTTTGCTAAGAGAGTCCACAACAATAACCCAATGAGTGCTCCAAAAGGGACCACCATAGTCAGTATGCACTCACTGCATGGTGACTGAGACTTTGGACAAGTCAAGAATGTTTGGGGAAGGGCCAATAGATTTTCAACATCAGCACAACACCATGGCATCATCTGTTCAATGTGGGCAATCCGTGCCTTGCCAAATGCAGTGCTGATGCGCTAACTGTTTTTTGCATACAGTTCTTCAATGCCCTTGGTATACCTATCACAACACACCTTTTTACAATATTTTAGGAATAAGTACATGGTATTGCCCAAGGTCATTTTGCAATAAAATCACACCATGCTTGACGGAGAGGCTATGCCAATGAGCAGAATTATAATTGGGGCACAACAGGATTATGAATGTTTTTCACTGAATGAGGCTAAGCAGCAGAGATATAGTGCAACAAAAGATTAAAGTCAGGGTCTGCTTCTGTGGCTTGTGCAGAGGAAAATTCTGTAAAAGTTCAGTGGCCTGTACATCAATCTGACAACAAGAAGTGGCAACTGCATTGAATTCAGAACTGGGAGCAACAGGATGGTGAGAAAGGATGTCAGCATTTGCATGCTTTGATGTGGGCCTGTCCTGTGAACCAAATCTGTGCAATAGCACAGCTCTGATTCTACATGAAGAACCATCTACTGCCAAAACCACAGGCTTAGTGGGATCCTAACACTCTTTAGTCCAAGCAAAAGGCACATTCTTCCAGTACAAATGCTGAAACAGAGCTGTGATCTGGGCTGCATTGAGTATAAACCTTGGCTATTAAGAACAACGTTTAAGTAATGAATTTCAATCTGAAAAAATGCACATTTGCCAAAGCGACACTTCAAACTTGCAGCCGAAAGCACTTGAAAAAGCATATGAAGGTTACTGATATGTTCCTCTGGTATAGGTCCTGACACCACAGTCTTGTCCAATTAATTTGAACAGAATGGAACTTTTGCAGTAAGCTGTTCTAAGAAGCATTAGAATATAGCAGGTGCAGAAGCACTACCAAAGAGTAAGCACAAAAATGTTGACAACCCTAAATGTGTGTTGGCACTAAACACTTTTTTAGAGTTCCCATCTAATGGAATTGCAAATATGTGTCATGTAATTATTGTTTGTGGATTCACAGTGGATTTAAAGTCAACACACAGACGAAGTCTTCCAGAAGACTTTGGTATGATTATTAAGGGAGAAGGCCATGAACTAGCCTGGATGCAATAACACCTTTGCCTTGTCATTCTGTAAGTTCACTTGCAACTTTGTCTCTAATTGAATGATGGATGGGATGTGTCCAAACAAACTGAAGTTGTGCATTGTCCTTCATTGTAATGTGCAGCACAGAATTATTTGCTCTGCCAAGTCCTCCAGAAAATAAATCAGGATACTCCTCAATCAGTTGAGTAACACTGTCTTTTAGGTTAAAAGCAGAAAGAGCAATTATATTGTCCTGAATATGAAGACCAGACAAATCAAATGAATCTAACCCAAAAATATTTTCACAGTCTCATGAACACAAAGTTGTAAATGTCATTGTTCTCTTGTGAGACTGGAATGTGGCAGACAAATTACATGTACCAAGCACTGGACTGTCCTGACTGATTTATGTAGTAAGTTGTGAGCAAGAGTTTGTCAACTGTGGTGACTCTGACACTTCATAAGTGGCGCAATTAAACAATGTAACAGAAGCACCAGTGTCACTTCCACACAGCATCTGGAAATGACTAGGTTCACAAACAGTTTGTTTGACTGCCATTGCACAGAACATGGGCAGGTTGAAGGCACATCCTGAATTTGGTCATCACTAATATTGGTAGCCAGTTTAGAAAAAAACTACATTCAGTGAGTGAGAAGGTTGTCTGCACTTATGAGGGATAATGTGGGTAGAGTTCTTTTTCTGTTGCTAGCACACAGACTGTATATGACCTTGCTTTCCACAAGCAAAGCATCACATTCTGTGAAGGGAAATGGTGTATTGTATGCATGGAAAAGCAGTGGGGACATGATTTCACAGCAGACATATTCACTGACACTTGTTTACTCTCTGCACAGCAAGGTGCCCTGTTTGTGTGTACTCTGCCCATGGTGCAGAACCCTGTTTGCACATGGTGGTTGTCACAAGACTTTACTTGTTTATCACTTTGTGTCACACTGAAAATGGGAAATATGTCAAAGTTTTCCATGGCACTATCACAAGAGTCCTGATGTTCAGTAATCTGTAACACTTGTTTCAAAGTAGGATGGCACTATCACAAGAGTCGTGATGTTGTAATTTGTAACACTTGTTTCAAAGTAGGTCCAGAATGTTGAGAATTTGTTCAATAATCTTACTGTCTAGCACATTGTACATAATTGCATCACAAATCATTGTGTCACTATAGCATCATCAACAGCCATAATGAAAATGACACTGTCATGTCAAAGTCTGAAGTTCTGTGACCCACTGATGGTACGTCTGTTCTGGCCTTTTCCACAGTCAAAAGAACTGTTAATGAGCTGTAGCAATCTGTACCTGATCCTTGTAATACTTACTGAAGGCAGAAACTAAATCTTCAAAAACTAGCAACTCTGGCCTCCTAGTCAGGAATAACCTCTGAGCAAGGTGGTAAGCTCCTGTGTTGGCCATTGACAAGAAATAATAAAGATTCACAGAATCTTGCACTTGATGTGTAGTGCAATGAACATTGGACAGAGCCTACTATTCATTCCATTCTTCTTGTATTAATTGTAAGGTAAAAATGGTGGGACACATGGAGGCAGTGCCACGGATGTGGCTGGCTGTTGTGGTGGAGCTGATGCAGCAGCAGCTCATGCATTAATGACCTGTGGGACTGCCATCATCAACTGCAATATTTGGTGGTTCTGAACCTGAATAATCTATGTTAGATCAAAGCCAGCAGCAACTGGGGGCATAGGCACAGATGGTGTAGGAGGCAGGTTAGAGGCCATTTTAATGAGAGGAGTGCTGCAACAAAATGACTAGGAGCAAGTCAGATACACGAATAGAAGAAGCAGTCTGGCCAGTATGCAAGAAAGAACAGAATTAGCAGCAATGCTCCCCTGAAAGAAAAGAAAGAATGTTTAGTGACACCCTGTGATGAAGCAGCAAAGAGCAAAGGCAGCATTGAGTCTGGAATCCTAAATGCCAGATGTTGTGTTGGCTACTATGGGAGTCATCACTGAAACAAATGAGGATGGAGAGAAATTGCAATAGCCAGTGGCAGGAATCCCATATGATCTGTAGATAACACTTTTAGATTAATAGAATTTTTTATTTCTAAAAAGAAAAGAAACATAACTTAACTTCTTGTTATGAAGTGGTGTAATGTGACTGATGTGCTTCCTTTGCCTACTATGCACAATTATGTTTCTCTATTACTATGCACAGAATACGGGATAAGTATCATCTTCCTATTACTCAGTACTGATGCTCTTGAAGATGGCGATTGAACTGGTACCCGACCAGCAATGGGTGGCTGTTTAAGTCAGCATTGATGTGGGGCACTGAACTCTGTCTTATGGGGGTGTGGTACCTCCCACTCTTTCCATGTGTGTTCAGATCAGCATCTTCTTGACGCCATTTCACAGCTCTGGGCTGCTCAGTGTGCAGTCAGCGTGTTAGGACTGCACATACATTATCAAGATTACCTGTGGGAAAGGGGGGGGGGGGGGGCGTTAATGGGAAGAAAGATGAAATCAAGAAGAAAGGATTTATGTATATGAAAGAAATTAAAGATGAGAAAGGAATCAGGAGGATGTGTATGAGGCAAGGAGAAATCAAAATCATTAGGAAATCTGGAAGTTTTTAAAACATTATTTGGGGAAGAGAGGTAATGAAATGGCAGAACAATATTATAAAGTTTACAAGGGAGTGTTATTTAGAGAGAAAAAAAGATAGAGACAGTGATAAGTGGAAGTTGTGTGGGCTAAAACAGTATTGATAGTCTTAAAAATATGTACATGAAAGTTATGGATGCTGTGGAGCTTTTGCATCCAAAAAATTCAAGAAAAATTATTTTTTTACAATGTAACCAGAAGAGTCATAAATACATTAACTAATTGTGACAGATGTCAACATGTTGTGGTCAGTTGCCAAAGTAGTAGGGGATACATGCATAATACACTCCTGGAAACTGAAATAAGAACACCGTGAATTCATTGTCCCAGGAAGGGGAAACTTTATTGACACATTCCTGGGGTCAGATACATCACATGATCACACTGACAGAACCACAGGCACATAGACACAGGCAACAGAGCATGCACAATGTCGGCACTAGTACAGTGTATATCCACCTTTCACAGCAATGCAGGCTGCTATTCTCCCATGGAGACGATCGTAGAGATGCTGGATGTAGTCCTGTGGAACAGCTTGCCATGCCATTTCCACCTGGCGCCTCAGTTGGACCAGCGTTCCTGCTGGACGTGCAGACCGCGTGAGACGACGCTTCATCCAGTCCCAGACATGCTCAATGGGGGACAGATCCGGAGATCTTGCTGGCCAAGGTAGTTGACTTACACCTTCTGGAGCACGTTGGGTGGCACGGGATACATGCGGACGTGCATTGTCCTGTTGGAACAGCAAGTTCCCTTGCCGGTCTAGGAATGGTAGAACGATGGGTTCGATGACGGTTTGGATGTACCTTGCACTATTCAGTGTCCCCTCGACGATCACCAGAGGTGTACGGCCAGTGTAGGAGATCGCTCCCCACACCATGATGCCGGGTGTTGGCCCTGTGTGCCTTGGTCGTATGCAGTCCTGATTGTGGTGCTCACCTGCACGGCGCCAAACACGCATACGACCATCATTGGCACCAAGGCAGAAGCGACTCTCATCGCTGAAGACGACACGTCTCCATTCGTCCCTCCATTCACGCTTGTCGCGACCCCACTGGAGGCGGGCTGCACGATGTTGGGGCGTGAGCGGAAGACGGCCTAACGGTGTGCGGGACCATAGCCCAGCTTCATGGAGACGGTTGCGAATGGTCCTCGCCGATACCCCAGGAACAACAGTGTCTCTAATTCACTGGGATGTGGCGGTGCGGTCCCCTACGGCACTGCGTAGGATCCTACGGTCTTGGCGTGCATCCGTGCGTCGCTGCGGTCCGGTCCCAGGTCGACGGGCACGTGCACCTTCCGCCGACCACTGGCGACAACATCGATGTACTGTGGAGACCTCACGCCCCACATGTTGAGCAATTCGGCGGTACGTCCACCCGGCCTCCCGCATGCCCACTATACGCCCTCGCTCAAAGTCCGTCAACTGCACATATGGTTCACGTCCACGCTGTCGCGGCATTCTACCAGTGTTAAAGACTGCGATGGAGCTCCGTATGTCACGGCAAACTGGCTGACACTGACGCCGGCGGTGGACAAATGCTGCGCAGCTAGCGCCATTCGACGGCCAACACCGCGGTTCCTGGTGTGTCCGTTGTGCCGTGCGTGTGATCATTGCTTGTACAGCCCTCTCGCAGTGTCTGGAGCAAGTATGGTGGGTCTGACACACCGGTGTCAATGTGTTCTTTTTTCCATTTCCAGGAGTGTATTATTTAAAAAAAAATAAAAAAAAACAGATGGAAGTTGTTTGGGCAATTACCACACACAAGAGACTGGTACAGCTACATCTTTTTATGATAGATCTATTTTCTAAATTATTAAAGTTATATCCAATACAGAGAGCAACCATTAAAAGCATAATACAAAAAATTAAAAAAATATTTCTTTGAAATAGTAGCAATCCCAAAAGCTATTCTTTCTGATAATTGAATTCAATTTACTTCTAAATGGTGGAAGAGTTTTATAGAAGAGGAAAGTATAAAGCACATATTAATATCAGTACACAGTCCAACAAGCAACCTAACTGAATGATATATGAGGGAAATTTGGAGACTGTGTAGGACTCCTGTGTAGGACTTATTACAGTAAAGACCATAGAAGTAGTTTTGAGGTTATACTAAATAGTTTGCAGCCTTCATTGACTAGGTTTTCACCTTATGCAATCTGTTATTTTAATAAATGAAATGACAGAATTCCCTGCATGCAAAAGTCTTGCAACACAAGAAAGAGAAGAGATAATAAGGAAAAAATATGAAGGAACAGTGTAGCATTAGGAAGTAGAGACAAGATTGGAGGGTAAAAACAATACAGTTTATGGTGGGAGACCTGGTTCTTGTGAAACATAATGACAAAATTAGAGCAATTACTGAATAAATTAAGAAATTTTTTGACATTTAAATTGGATCATTTGAAATGTTGGGGATTCCTCATCAAAATGCTTATAGGTTAATTTATAGAAAGTCAAGGAAGTTATTGGACTAAGAAATATTATAAAATTGAAGCTATATAAATTTGGAGCCAAAATGTGTACACAAATTCTATCATTGGACAATAATAGCAATATAGTGATAATGAATATTAAGAAATTTTGTAAATGTCAAAGAGGGCTGCATCATCTTTATGCATCAAGTGTGTGGCATACACAGATCCCCAGTCAAGTGATTCTTATTTAAAAAATCATGCATAGTCAGTTTTATTGTGTCAACATCATGCATAGGATAAGGAATGATACAAGCAGAGAGATGATATTATGATACATGTGTCATATTTTGTACTATGTCTGTTGCCACATTCACAGAAATACTCATATGACTAATGTTACACTTGGAAAATTCCCTACTGGAATGTAACAATATTCGAGAAGGAAACTTGCTACTCATCATGTAGCGGAGATGCTAAGTTGCAGATAGGCACAACAAAAAGGGTTTCACACTTAAAGCTTTTGGCTAATGGCCTTTGTCAACTATAGGCACACATACGTGCATACACACACACACACACACACACACACACACACACACAAATGCAGAGTGTGTGAGTTGCATTTGTGTGTGTGTGTGTGTGTGTGTGTGTGTGTGTGTGTGTGTGTGTGTGTGTGTGGTGTGGTGTGGGTGTGTGTGTGTGTGTGTGTGTGTGTGTGTGTGTGTGTGTGTGTGTGTGTGTGCGCGTGTGTGCATAGTATGTGTGTCTGTTGTTGACAAAGGCCATTGGCCGAAAGCTTTAAGTGTGAAACCCTTTTTGTTGTGCCTATCTGCAACTCAGCATCTCCGCTACCTGCTGAGTAGCAACTTTCCTTCTCAAATATTGTAATGTTACACTTAAGTATATATGTACACACAAATACTGGAAATGAAGGAATAACACTGAAGCCCAATTGTTATTACAGTAGTACGTGCAAAGTTGCTGGTTCTGTCTCAGAATGAACACTTGATTATCTTAATAATAAATGAAACACACCAGTTTGCTTTTGTTCTACGATATTGTAGGTTGATCAATGGAATAACTATGCTTCAACCCGATATTAGGCTCTGTGAATGTGATATCGTACTCTATCCACTGTGATGTCAGACTACAAAAATTACAAAAAGTTTATTAACTGTCGCAAATTTTTGTCTGGCCATGTACCATTCAAGCAAAAGAAGTATGTAAACAAGTATACCTTGTGCCAGGAAATTAATCTGTTGATCTGTAGACTTATGTGTTACCTAGTTAACAGCAATATTGTGCTTTATACTCTATCATACACATCATAATTATAGTAAGATATCGTGGGATGTCATACCAAGCACACACTTATTATCAAGTATTCCATGAAGACTCATAAATATGTACTATTATGGTCCTGAATACTGAACTGGTTTGGAGACACTTATCAGATTTGTATGCTTTGAGACATGAAAATGAAATACCTCCCCCCCCCCCCCCCCCCCCCCCCCACACACACACGCACACACACACTCTACACCTACTTGGCACTCAATATATGGAATTACAAGCTACAAATATACACACCAAGTAACACATATTTATAACTGAAAATACTTTTTATTTTGCTGTTATTGGGATGCCTTAAAAACTGAAGTTAATGTGAAATGATATTATCATGATATATGTTTATGTATTTAATGAAAAACCTAGCTATGAGAGTGGAGATGACAAGATGAAATATTTATGTCACTGAAGAATTTTGATGTTCACAATTCAAACTACATTCATAGAATCATTTTAGTCAATCCTGGCTGACTCATAGCTGCCCAGGCTGTTGAATCTGCACACTGTGAAGTTTGGCTGAATACAGATAAGAATGATAGTCACATGTAATGAAATATTTCACACACAATTTACCTATGTGATGTACAGACAAAGACAACTTAAGAATTAACTAATCACTTATTCAGCTAAGATAGTCATTAACTGCTTATGTTATAAATGTGATGCTATGAACATCTTTAAGCTATTATACCACTGATATACTAATAGAAAATACATGTTTCCCTTATTAAACTGCAATTTGTATGAGAATAACTTTATATTTAATGGATAAGGATTATTAAGACATGTCTATTACAGCATAGGAATTAGCATCCCTATCTTACTGTAAAAATAAGATGCCAGAGGTTGAAAATACCATTTCAGTTGTAAATTTCTCTTGTTATCATGACCAGTTTTGGGCTCTCATAAGTAAATCCTCAGGTGTCACAACTGCGCAGTGATCCCCGAGCACCGCGGTGGACATGTACTAAGTGCGGTAGCACCTAGTACATACACAAAACTAAGCACAAAATTAGACCTGATGCTATGTTCCTTAATACTAGGGTCCAACCTTTCTCTTTTATGGGAATGCAGATTATACTCATGCATGTTAATGGTAATTAGGCAAAAACGAAAATAAAACGAATTTAAGGAGTCAGATGGCAAAATAAGAGAGGAAGTAAAGAGATCCCAGCTTGCTTAATCACAACTTGGTTACAAAACTCTATGAAATTATCAGAATGAAGGATATTTTGGATACTGATGGTCATAAAAATATCCATAAGATGAAATGCTGCTTCAGCAGCACTTTTCAAAGTTAATGCTCGAAGGATGACAAATTTTGTCAAATGACATGTTTTCCAGGTTTGCCTGCATGTCAGTTAAGTCAAGATTTTATTTTCACTACAACACCCATTTTCAATGGTTTTTGTTTTTTCTGACGTTCACATAACCTCAGACAAGTAACAATTGATTCAAGAGTTACGTTCTTGTGCTTATGATTCAGTTCCATAATCATCAAAGTTCAACTGGCATGGCCTTTAGCCTGGATTACATTAAGCACTTCATTATAAAAATGCAATAACAAATTTTCTTTTTTCCAGCAGACACTGGTGCTATGAGTTTCTCTTCACCTCCAATGTTGAGAACATCATATAGCTTCAAACATCTGTAGTGAACAGATTTTTAATTGACAACAGTTTTTACATTTTTCACTTCACTTACCAGAATATTACATTGCTCAACAGTTACATAAATACTGTTGTCCTTCATCTTATACAGTTCTCTACTTAAAAGTTCATAAAATCTATTATGTATTACACTAACAGTTGCTCTGTACACCAGTGGCAAGACACAATCAGTACCTTCACTGCATGATAACACTGATGACAGTGCCACAAAAGCAGAGTTATTAAACACAGTTTTTCAAAACTCCTTCATCAAAGAAGATGAAGTAAATATTCCTGAATTCCAATCAGGAACAACTGCGAAGATGAGAAACATAGGAGTAGCTTAAATCGCTCAATAAAGGCAATGCCAGTCAGGTTCCTTTCAGAGTATGCTGATACAATAGATCCATATTTAGCAATTATATACAACCACTCGCTCACTGAAAGATTTGTACCTAAAGACTGGAAAATTGCTCAATTCACACCAATACCCAAAAAGGGAAACAGGAGTAATCTGATGAATTACATGCCCATATCACTATCATTGATTTGCACTAGGATTCTGGATCATATATTGGATTCGAACATTATGAAGTACCTCACAGAAAATGATTTATTGACACATAGCCAGCACAGATTCAGAAAGTATCATTCTTGCAAAACACAACTAGTTCTTAATGAGTACTATCGACAGGGGATGTCAAATTGATTCCATATTTTTAGATTCATCACAAGTGTCTTCTAACCGAAATGTGTGCCTATGGAATATCGCCTTACTTGTGCCCTTCCTGTCAGAAAGGTCACAGTTCATAGTAATAGATGGAAAGTCATTGTGTAAAACAAAAGTAATATCTGGTGTTCCTCAAGGATGTGTTATAGG
The DNA here is from genome assembly GCF_023897955.1 of Schistocerca gregaria. Taxonomy (NCBI): domain Eukaryota; kingdom Metazoa; phylum Arthropoda; class Insecta; order Orthoptera; family Acrididae; genus Schistocerca; species Schistocerca gregaria. The sequence goes on from NC_064931.1 coordinate 61,915,873, forward strand.
CCCTCCATTGTTCCTGATCTATATTAACAACACAGGGGACAATCTAAGTAGCCCTCTTAGGTTGTTTGCAAATGATGCTGTCATTTACCATCTTGTAAAGTCATCAGATGACCAAAACAAGTTGCAAAATGATTTAGATAAGATATCTGTATGGTGCGTAAAGTGGCAATTGGCCCTGAATGAAGAAAAGTGTGAAGCTACTCACAAGAGTATGAAAAGAAATCTGCTAAATTTCGACTACACAGTAAATCACACAAACCTGAAGGCTGTAAATTCAACTAAATACTTAGAGGTTATGATTGCAAATAACCTAAATTGGAATAATGACATACATAGTGTTGTGGGTAGAACAAACCAAATATTGCAATTCTTTGGCAGAACACTTAAAAGGTGCAACAGGTCTACGAAAGAGACTGCTTACACAGCTATACAGTGTGAGATCTGCATCAGGTGAGACTGATGGATGACATCAAAGAAGTTCAAAGAAGGCACCCACCTACATAGGAAGAAATGATCATTATGATAAAATAAGAGAAATCAGGGATCACACAGAAAAATCTAAGTGCTAGTTTTTCCCATGTGCCGTTCGAGAGTGAGATGATAGAGAGACAGTTTGAAGGTGGTTCATTAAACCCTCTGCCAGGCACTTTATTGTGAATATCAGAGTAATCACATAGACACAGACATAGATGTAGACATATGCATAACATCAGTCATTCTAATGCAAAACTGCTCAAGAAACAACATCGCTAAAATGAGTCACGAAAATGAACATGCATGCACACATGATACTCAACATAGGCATACACTACACAGTGATGAACAGACTGAGAAGAAAAAATTGTCAATAGAGAAACATATCTGAATCTGCATTATATAGGTGGGAGTCTGCAGACCAGCTTTTACCAGTTTGCTTGGGTAGATCCTTAGATCAACCAATGTCTATTGGTAAAAGTTTGAAATCTTTGCATATAAAAAGAAATTTCAGACTGTTACCTTACCACAATGGTAAATGTTAGGTTTCATAGATAAATTCTAGGATTTAATAATCATCTTACATTTGCAATAACATATATGAACCTGCTTTGTATATTGATGGTACACCAAATATGGATGGAGGTCTGCCTTGTAATTTCTGGCATTCCTGACTGTTTCTATCTTAACACAAGTAATTAGATAGTGTAAAATTGAAATATTACCATGAATATAATACAAAATTGACTATATAGCTATAAAACAACAAACTTATTATACAAAATGAAATATGTCCATCTCCAAATAAACAGTTAACACATCAAAATGCAGTAAACAATCAGTAAAATTTCTTACCTTTGTAAGGATGAGCAAGACAGTAGGGGATTTTACCTCATTTTATTAGCTTTCAAAAGATATCTTTATTTTTCTTGTTATGGCCAAGCCTTGGCTGGCAGTGTCGGCTGCCTGTAAATTTTCTAGTCTCATGGTCTGGCAACAGGAAGTCAGCACCAAGGAAAGCTACCTTGATCACGCACCACCCTCATGTGCTGATGAAGTAATACTGTCTACGCAATGCTGACCAGGCCACGCCCTGGAAATTTCTATGCCACCCCTGTGGGTTCCTCGGCTTCTGACCAATCAAGGCAGAGGAAGCCACGTGGCTGCGTTGGATGTACCCGGCCGCCCGCCACTGGGGCACTCTCTTTTGGACGCGCACCCTGTAGCAGTGAAGATCTCCCCCTTCTCCTGGTGCTGCGGCACTGTGAACTTAGTTTTGCAGGCGGCATGCTGCTCGAACTTTTCGATTGGCAGACATCAACTTTCGTTAGCTTCATGAACTATGAATCGCCAAACTCTACACTCTGGCTCACCCTTGCCTCAGTAGGCCTGGCTATATGACTCCTTTTTAACATGCTTTCACCAATAAATGGCCTTTGTCTAATTATTATCCTGATCATTTAATTATGCCCACTGCCTTCCCATCTGACCATCCTGCACAACTGGTGTCAGAAGTTGGGATGCGTTCTCATAGTGACTTTGTTGCTATTCCAAATTTTTCTGGTGAAGCACCAAGCATTTTGCACTTAGAATGTGCCAACTGGCCGACGTGTTCACCATGGCCATAGAAATGCACAGGGCGCACACTGTAGTGACACACTCGTCGGAGTCCGACAGAACGAGTGACGCAGTCCAAGGTAGCCAGCCATGAGCGCCGGACGCCGCTACAACCCGCTGTTGTCGCTACCAAGCCAGGGGTCTGCCACTGTCACAAACTGGCTGAGCCAGCACTGTCCACCACCAACACATTTGCCGCTGCTCGAGAGTCCAGACGCCACCGCCACCTGCCACTGCACGCTGGCACGTAGCCCGTCGCCACCACTCCATGACACCGTCGCTGCTGCTGATGTGTCGCGCCAACTCCACCTTCATGAAAGTTGATGCAATGCTTCCGACTTTAACATTGAGCTGTCCACTGTGGGAATAAGTTATTTGTGACCTTTCTTTTGTTTGTAATAATCATGTTTTTTGGGTCGCTAATCACCTTTAAAAAAAAAAATCCCCCCCTCCATGAACCATGGACATTGCCGTTGATGGGGAGGCTTGCATGTCTCTGTGATACAGATAGCCGTACCGTAGGTGCAACCACAACGGAGGGGTATCTGTTGAGAGGCCAGACAAACGTGGGGTTCCTGAAGAGGGTCAGCAGCCTTTTCAGTAGTTGCAAGGGCAACAGTCTGGATAATTGACTGATCTGGCCTTGTAACAATAACCAAATCGGCATTGCTGAAAGCAAGGGCAAACTATGGCTGTAATTTTTCCCGAGGGCATGCAGCTTTACTGTATGATTAAATGATGATGGCGTCCTCTTGGGTAAAATATTCCGGAGGTAAAATAGTCCCCCATTCGGATCTCCGGGCAGGGACTACTCAAGAGGATGTCGTTATCAGGAGAAAGAAAACTGGTGTTCTACGGATCGGAGCGTGGAATGTCAGATCCCTTAATCGGACAGGTAGGTTAGAAAATTTAAAAAGGGAAATGGATAGGTTAAAGTTAGATATAGTGGGAATTAGTGAAGTTCGGTGGCAGGAGAAACAAGACTTTTGGTCAGGTGACTACAGGGTTATAAACACAAAATCAAATAGGGGTAATGCAGGAGTAGGTTTAATAATGAATAGGAAAATAGGAATGCGGGTAAGCTACTACAAACAGCATAGTGAACACATTATTGTGGCCAAGATAGATATGAAGCCCACACCTACTACAGTAGTAAAAGTTTATATGCCAACTAGCTCTGCAGATGACGAAGAAATTGAAGAAATGTATGATGAAATAAAAGAAATTATTGAGATAGTGAAGGGAGATGAAAATTTAATAGTCATGGGTGACTGGAATTCGAGTGTAGGAAAAGGGAGAGAAGGATACGTAGTAGGTGGATATGGATTGGGGCTAAGAAATGAAAGAGGAAGCCTATTGGTAGAATTTTGAACAGAGCACAACTTAATCATAGCTAACACTTGGTTTAAGAATCATGAAAGAAGGTTGTATACATGGAAGAACGCTGGAGATAATAAAAGGTATCAGATAGATTATATAATGGTAAGACAGAGATTTAGGAACCAGGTTTTAAATTGTACGACATTTCCAGGGGCAGATGTGGACCCTGACCACAATCTATTGGTTATGACCTGTAGATTAAAACTGAAGAAACTGCAAAAAGGTGGAAATTTGAGCGAATCAGACCTGGATAAACTGAAAGAACCAGAGGTTGTACAGAGTTTCAGGGAGAGCATAAGGGAACAATTGACAAGAATGGGGGAAAGAAATACGGTAGAAGAAGAATGGGTAGCTTTGAGGGATGAAGTAGTGAAGGCAGCAGAGGATCAAATAGGTTAAAAGATGAGGGCTAGTAGAAATCCATGGGTAACAGAAGAAATATTGAATTTAATTGATGAAAGGAGAAAATACAAAAATGCAATAAATGAAGCAGGCAAAAAGGAATACAAACGTCTCAAAAAATGAGATTGACAGGAAGTGCAAAATGGCTAAGCAGGGATGGCTAGAGGACAAATGTAAGGATGTAGAGGCTTATCTCACTAGGGGTAAGATAGATCCTGCCTACAGGAAAATTAAAGAGACCTTTGGAGATAAGAGAACCACTTGTATGAACATCAAGAGCTCAGATGGAAACCCAGTTCTAAGCAAAGAAGGGAAAGCAGAAAGGTGGAAGGAGTATATAGAGGGTCTATACAAGGGCGATGTACTTGAGGACAATATTATGGAAATGGAAGAGGATGTAGATGAAGATGAAATGGGAGATACGATACTGCGTGAAGAGTTTGACAGAGCACTGAAAGACCTGAGTCGAAACAAGGCCCCCGGAGTAGACAACATCCCATTGGAACTACTGACGGCCTTGGGAGAGCCAGTCCTGACAAAACTCTACCATCTGGTGAGCAACATGTATTAAACAGGCGAAATACCCTTGGACTTCAAGAAGAATATGATAATTCCAATCCCAAAGAAAGCAGGTGTTGACAGATAAGAAAATTACCAAACTATCAGTTTAATAAGCCACAGCTGCCAAATACTAATGTGTATTCCTTACAGACGAATGGAAAAACTAGTAGAAGCCGTCCTCGGGGAAGATCAGTTTGGATTCCGTAGAAATACTGGAACACGTGAGGCAATACTGACCTTACAAATTATCTTAGAAGACAGATTAAGGAAGGGCAAACCTATGTTCCTAGCATTTGTGGACTTAGAGAAAGCTTTTGATAATGTTGATTGGTATACTCTCTTTCAAATTCTAAAGGTGGCAGGGGCAAAGTACAGGGAGGGAAAGGCTATTTACAATTTTTACAGAAACCAGATGGCAGTTATAAGAGTCGAGGGACATGAAAGGGAAGCAGTGGTTGGGAAGGGAGTGAGACAGGGTTGTAGCCTCTCACCGATGTTATTCAATCTGTATATTGAGCAAGCAATAGAGGAAACACAAGAAAAATTTGGAGTAGGTATTAAAATCCATGGAGAAGAAATAAAAACTTTGAGGTTCGCCAATGACATTGTAAGTCTGTCAGAGACAGCAAAGGACTTGGAAGAGCAGTTGAAGGGAATGTACAATGTCTTGAGAGGAGTATATAAGATGAACATCAACAAAAGGAAAATGAGGATAATGGAATGTAGTCGAATTAAGTCAGGTGATGCTGAGGGAATTAGATTAGGAAATGACACACTTAAAGTAGTAAAGGAGTTTTGCTATTTGGGGAGCAAAATAACGGATGATGGTCGAAGTAGAGAGGATATAAAATGTAGACTGGCAATAGCAAGGAAACCGTTTCTGAAGAAGAGAAATTTGCTAACATCGAGTATAGATTTAAGTGTCAGGAAGTCTTTTCTGAAAGTATTTGTATGGAGTGTAGCCATGTATGGAAGTGAAACATGGACAAGAAGAGAATAGAAGCTTTCGAAATGTGGTGCTACAGAAGAATGCTGAAGATTAGATGGGTAGATCACATAACTAATGAGGAAGTATTGAATAGGATTGGGGAGAAGAGAAGTTTGTGGCACAACTTGACCAGAAGAAGGGATCGGTTGGTAGGACATGTTCTGAGGCATCAAGGGATCACCAGTTTAGTATTGGAGGGCAGCATGGAGGGTAAAAACCGTAGAGGGAGACCAAGAGATGACTACACTAAGCAGATTCAGAAGGATGTAGGCTGCAGTAGGTACTGGGAGATGAAGAAGCTTGCACAGGATGGAGTAGCATGGAGAGCTGCATCAAACCAGTCTCAGGACTGAAGACCACAACAACAACAACAACCAACCCTAATTTTGTAAATATGCTAATGGGAACAAGAGCAATGGAAGGGGATACTCCCGCAGAGGCGCCAACCTTGCAAGACCAGCTCAAAGCTATTAATGCACAAATACACCAATTGTTCACACAAAATCAAGAATTACTTGAGCAAAACCGTATCTTGAAACAGACGCTGGAAGCCAGTATGCAAACTTCCATACTTGTGGCTACTTCCACACCTGCAACAAGTGCACAACCCATGGGCACTAACACTAATTTGGTCACTAATGTGACTGCCACAACCTCAGCTAACACGGCAACAGTAAGTCACTGCATTTGATTTCATTCCCACCTTTTCTGGGAAGTCCCACGAAAATGTGGCTATGTTCATACAGAATATTCATGATGTGGGTCACATTTGTTCCTGGCCAGATGATCTATTGGTCAACATAGCCAGATTAAAGTTGACAGGGGAAGTCTGAGTGATTATAGAAACAGTGGACAAATTGCGTGATACACGTGACTTTGAAGTTTTGGCTTGCAGACTAACTATGCATTATTCTGATGCCAGAAGTACTGGATATTACAGAAATCAATTATCAACCCCTAGGCAGAAGCCAAATGAGGATTTTGATGCTTTTCCAGATTGCCTATAAGCCATATCTTGTCATACTTAGAAGCTAGGAGAAAATGCCAGTAAAAATAGAAATTTGCTCTCCGAAGCAGAAGCACATGCAATTGATGTGTTTGTTTGTGGTATTGAGGCCCGCCCCCCCCCCCCCCCCCCTCATCAGTGGAAAAGTTGGAAAAGTTAAAACAGCCTCCCCCACCTCTTTTTTTGAAGCTGTTCATTTGGCAATTGTACACAAACATGTATTGGGCTTCTTTACTGCTGCACCACGTCTGCCAGATTCAGTACCGGTATTAACAAAGGAAGTATTTTGCCAGTGTTGTGGGAGACCCAACCATATGGCAATGTGCTATCATGCACCTTTCTGCACCATGTGTCAGACTGTAGGTCACCCTAATAATGTTTGTCCAGCTAAGTCCCAATTTTCTAATCAGATGCGCTGGCACCAATGCAATGCGGGGTCGAATCAGAGAAGCACGTGAGGGGCAGGCTCCGCCACCCACTCGTGCCCCCGACAAAAATAATAAACCCTGTGAGGACTGGAAAATGTAAAGAGGTGGAACATGTTAGTTTAAATGGCATACTCAGGAACAAAGTAGTTAGAATTTTGGTTGATACTGGTGCACAAATTAGTGTGTTATTTGTCGATAAAAATGATCGAAGGGTACTACAGCCACCCCGATTTCATACAGTGGCCTTGGTGAAGAAATAATTGTCCCTGGAGGTTTTTGTATAGTGAATTTGCAAATAGATGAGAATAAATACATTCAAGAGATGGAAGTGGTGAGGTTAAAGAAAGGTGATTTTGACATCAAATTAGGGAATGACTTCTTGCTCCGTTATCAGGGAATAGTGAATTATCAAATGTGAACTGTGCAGTTTGGTGAAGAAATTCACTGTTTCAGCAGTGCACTAACCCATCAGACATGAGTAAGCTGTGAAAGACACAGTTCACAGTCTCCCATAAAACCACGGATGTGGGTGATAAAAAGCCACTGACCCTGTAAAGATAAAAGGTGGACGTGGAAAAATTCTTTAGATAGATGTCAAAAATTGGAAGCAGCTGAAGACAGATGTTCTGGTGGATCCACTCACCCATAATGATGTATTAGATCATCAATCAGTGCATATAAAGAGAAGTACTTGTTGACCAGAAAGGAAACAGAAAAGTTTTCCTATACTGGTGAGTAATGATAATTTTGGTGTGAAAGATGTTGTGATACCGAAAGGTACTATTGTTGCTAGTGGACAGGAAAGTTTTGAAGAAGTAGGAGGAGCTGAGATTCAGCAAAGTAAAGATGAGCAGGGATGGGGAAAAAGAAGTGTCCAGTTATAGAAGTGTGCTATGTCACGTCATCATTAAGGGATCAGTTAACAGAAAGTTAAACCGCTTAAGAAGTGAGGAGAAAAAGGTGTTGCAGCCAGTATTAGAGGAATTTTCTTGGTTTTTTGATGAGAGGCAATTTCTACCAGCCATGGACTTGGTTCAGCACAAAATTCCGACCACTGAAGCATGGCTGACTGCACAAAAACCATATAGTATACCATATCATTTGCAATCTGTCGTTGAAGATATGATTCAGCAGCAATTAGCTGCAGGAATCATTCAGCCCTCCTTAAGTTTGTGGGTGTCCCCTGTGATTGTTGTACTGAAAAAGTCAGTAAATGAAGAGAAAGCCTATTGTTTATGTGTCGATATGCAGGCAGTTAATGAGTAACCACACCAGACATGTATCTGTTACCACACATTGACAACACATTAGGCTGCCTAGGCAACTGCAAGTATTTCACCACCCTTGACTTACACTCCGGATATCATCAAATCCCTGTTGCACCCCAGGGCCACCATAAAACTGCTGTTGTCATACCTACAGGATTATATGAATTTCTAAGAATACCTTTTGGTTTGAGGAATGCACCCACCACTTTTCAAAGATTTGCAGATTTGTTGTTGCATGGCTTGAAACCTACTACATGCTTGGTATATTTAGATGACATTATTATTTTTTCTAAAACTATAAAAGAACATGCAGAAAGGCTGAGGGATGTTTTGGAAAAGTTGAAAGGAGCTCACTTGAGTGTTAAAGTGGAAAAGTGTACCTTTGTCACAAACACAGGTACAATATTTGGGACATATTATAAGTGAAGAAGGTGTCAAACTGGATCCCTGTCTGACCACAGCTGTAAAGGAATTTCCAACACCAACAAATATCAAAGATTTACAGTCATTTTTAGGCCTTGCCAACTATTACATATGTTTCGTGAACAATTATGCTATCATTGCAAAGCCCCTGCCTAAGTTATTGAAAAAAGGAGTTAGTTTTACCTGGACCTAGGAATGTGATGAAGCAATACAACAAATCCAACATGTTTTAACTAGAGTCCCTGTACTACCATATCCAGATTTTGAAAAACTATTCATTCTGTCAGTAGACACCTCTGCCTATGCTGTAGGAGCCATTCTGTCACAAGAAATAGATGGCGAAGAATGACCAATTGGTTGTGGATCTCAACAGCTTAACAAAGCAGAATCATATTACAGTACCACTGAAAAGGAGCTTTTAGTGCTCATGTTTGGTGTAACCTATATCCGATGTTATTTGTATGGGAGAAAATTTACTGTCATCACTGATCATGCTGCGTTACAGTGTATGCTAAGCTTAAAAGGTTAACTCATTGGGCTTTAAAATTGAGCAAATCTGAGTATGAGGTAAAACACAAATGGGAAAGCTGCATCAAAACGCCGACACATTAAGCCAGAAAGTCAGAGTGACTGTAACTAATGATGTTTCTATTGAAGAATTGAGGGAAGCACAGCAAAGAGATGTTGAATATCAGAAATATGAAACTTTGCCTGAATTTTCTGCCGAAGATGGAATTTTGTATTGAAAGTCCCCATTGGGTAAATGAGTGGTAATTCCGAAAGAAAGATGTCCCAAAATAATAGCACAATGCCACGATAGCCTGCAAGCATGTCATAATGGTTTTCGTGCCACCAATTGTCAAATAGTCACCCATTACTTCTGGGAAGGCAAACGCTGAGACGTGCAAAGGTATATACAAAATCGTTTGCCTTGTGTTAAGAGGTCATTACCAACTCGGACAAAAGTGCTCTTACAGCAAATACCTGAAGCCACTTCTCCTTGGGCTTTAGTAGCAGCAGATATAGTCAGTCCTTTCCCTTTGAGCCACAAAATAACAGGCGTATTTTGTCCATCATAAATCATTTCTCTAGATTATTAATTCTTGTTCCCATACCAGATATGTCTGCTGAAACCATAGCTTGTACATTTGTCACCCACTTGGTGTTATCCTATGGAAGTCCTGAAGCTGTACTTACAGATCAAGGCACAAATTTTATGTCCGGATTGTTTACAGAAGTCTGTCAATTGTTGCAAATCAAAAAGTGGAGAATGACGCCGTTTTACCCAAAAGCGAACGGATGCCAGGAGCAAGTCCATCACACTGTTACGCACATGTTCTCTTACTATCTCAATAAAAATCACTCTGACTAGGACAGGTATGTCCAATACATCATGTCAGCCTACAACAGCCATATCCATGAAGTGACGGGATATTCCCCTTATGAATCGGTATATGGCCACCCTATGAAGTCGCCTTTTGAGATTGACAAACTGCCCCCTGGAATTAAATCCAAAAGGTTTGGCCTGACCTCTTAAAGCCATTTGGAAGAAAGAAAGAGGGAACAACACAAAATCCACTGCTCAACATTTAAAGAGGGATAATCAGAAAGCAAAAATGCCTGAGTACAAGGTAGGAGATCTAGTTATGTTACGCAATCCAATAATAAAAAAGGTAAGAACAAAGAAGTTTACACCTACGTATGAAGGACCATACCATATCACATGGGTTACCTCATCAGCAAATGTGGAGATTCAGTTAGCAGAATGTACAGTGATCGTTAATTTTGACAGGTTGAAGTTCTGAGCCACCCCTGCTCGATAGGGAAACAGAGCCTGCTACGCCAGTAGTTCCACCCAAGAAAGTAAGAAAGAAGGTAATGCAACTGCCTAGATGGCCACCCAAATACGCTCTGAGTTCTAAACACCCCTATGAGTTACGTTCCAGGAATTAGGTCTGAGAAGACATGCAAACAGATGGAAAAGACCTGCGTGAAGCAACAGAATAAATTGACTATCATTACTATGTATTCATTTAAGTTGTGCATATTAGTTATAAGTAGACATAAGAATTGGCAACCATCGGTAATAGAATTTAGGATGTCACATGTTAATGGAAGTGAATGAAGTTTCTGTAATCATTTTGTATATCTCCAGTACCATTGTCGTAGCAGTGGAGAATTTAAAATAAATACTTATTGATAATTCAATTAAGGGGAAAGTTATCCTTGTCAGTAGAACATGTTGAGTTAAGAATTAGTTAATCTTGTATATGTCACAGGGATTTACACTTCACCTGTTAATTTAGTGTGTGGTGCAGAAACATAGCTGTTAAGGCTTTGTCATAAAAACATTATACTAACACACTTTCATAACTGCCAGTAGATCAGTGACAACATGCTGCCATCTACCTACCATTTTAAATATGCTGCATTATATATATATATATATATATATATATAATGCGGCAACCAACGGTTGCTTCTTCCCTCTTTCCTGAAGAAGCTACTGTTGGTTGTTGGTTGTGAAAGCTAGAAATTTTGTGTGTGTGTTTGTGTGTTATTTTATTGTGCCTGTCTACTGGCGCTTTACAGCTTGGTAAGTCTTGGAATCTTTGTTTTTAATATATATATATATATATATATATATATATATATATATATATATATATATATATATATATATATATATATATTGTGTCAACGATGTGCCGTGCACTATACCTTCATAAAGGAAAAGTCCTTCAGAAATTATGCTTAAGTTAGCCATTTCTAATCCATTTCCTTACACTGTCTGTTTCCACTATGGATTACTATGCCAGCACTTGTCATTGTTGACTGAAGCCTATTATATAGGAGGATCTGGGTAACAAGCTAGCATTTCTGCACTATTGAGGATATTGAATTTACTTTTATATGTTTCATGTATAATGCCTAACTTATGAAACAATTTACTAATACATAATGTAATTTTAAACAGAACCCATTGTAACAATGCATCTAGCATGACGTCATGCGTAATCCCACTTCTGTTTTGTTGGTCATCGTTGAATAAACCATATTGATTATGCTCATCGACCCCTTTTAATCAATAATATTATGCACCTTTTGTGACATTTATATTCATCACTTCTCACTCTGGATCCCATAAATCTCTAATCAAATCTAGAAGGTTTTGTGCAGTGTTGTGTTGTGCTCATTGCACAGTGCACATGCTTACTGTGAGTCGCTGCGGCATTTGACAGTTTCAGCTGCCTCGGCTTCACTTCTCGGCTACCACATGCTGTTCTGATGTAGCACAAGATTCGGCTTTGCAGCCACCTGCCGCCCTGACATGGCATAGACTTGGAAGTCATCTGTAGCACACCGCTCTGTAGTAGCCATCACGCTGACTCCTGCTGCATTACTAGTGCTATCACGATATTAATGCTTCATTCCTATGAACACAATTTCCAGTCAAAGACACATGAGATAGAAATCTCAAACAGTAGATTTCTAGCAAACTGTTCTTATTGTGATATTATTACACCATTAATAATCTCCCATGCCAGTATAGCTTACTCACTTAGTATTCACACCTGTTTGCCCATGTTTGTATACCTGAAAGCTCATTTGTGATTCTCTTGTCAACTGATTTGCCTGCCTTAACTAATATATCAAATGATCACCTCATAACGTCAATTGATGACCTTTTAAAACATGAGCAAAGACAAATTTGTTATGGTCACCTGTTAGCACACCTAAATGAATGTCAAACAGCCACTAAACTACATACAACCATTATACCCAGCGCCACAGTAACTCCAGTCTCTGCTATTCTTATTATTGTAGTGATATGGACCTTCTACAAATAGTGATTCTGCAAACGATTAAAATTGTCCCATACAATGGTTCCAGAACTCAGCCTCAGGGTGAATGATGCCCATGTCTAGAAGAAAGAAGTTATCAGGAATGTGCCCTCCCTTAGTTTTAAGAGTGCAACTGTGTAATCCATCAATGTGAAAACTTGTTCAGTATAGTGATGTGCTTCACTAGTGTTAACTCCCTTTTTAAATTTGTTTGAAATGTGTGGATCTCCCCTCATATCACACTGTGCTGAGTTCCAGTGAATGGCCTTGGCCACAGCCATGGCTGCTTCCCACCAGCAGCCTGCGCACTGCCCACTGAGGACAACACAACACACTGCCTCGCACCACCCATCCTTGCGTGTGACATCAGTGGTGATATGTTCACATTTTCAACTTATTTAAGCAAAAAAGACACTTTAACTTCATCCTAGAAACAGGAACACTCAGCATGTTTGCCTCATTCACACTATTATTTTCTAATGTGTTTTATTCATGTGCTTCATTAATGTAATTTTGTTTTGATGTTTCATGACTATTATTCCTTGTTATTGTATACACATAATATTGTTAGCAGGTGTAAGTCCTTTTGTGACCCCTAGGAGGTCTTTAGAATCTCTACACTCTCCCATAGATTTAGGCCCCTGCCTCCTTCTGTGGGAGCCTTCAATAATGTTTACTTTGTTTGTTTTGTAACCTAAAATGATCTACATCCACATAACTCACTTTTTAAGTGAATTCACATAGGTTTTCCACTCCCACAGAAGGGGGAGGAGTGTAAGGATGAGTCAGACAGTATGGGATTTTACCTTATATTATTAGCTTTCAAAAGGTAACTATTTTTCTTGTTACGGCCAAGCATCGACGGCAGTGTAGGCTGACTGTAAATTTTCTCGGCCCATGGTCTGGCAACAGGAAGTCAGCACCAAGGAAAGCTACCTCAATCACATGCCTCCCTCATGTGATGATGAAGTCTACATCCACATCTACATTTATACTACGCAAGCCACCCAACGATGTGTGTCGGAAGGCACTTTACGTGCCACTGTCATTACCTCCCTTTCCTGTTCCAGTCACGTATGGTTCATGGGAAGAACAACTGTCTGAAAGCCTTCGTGCGTGCTCTAATCTCTCTAATTTTACATTCGTGATCTCCTCGGGAGGTATAAGTTGGGGGAAGCAATATATTCGATACCTCATCCAGAAACGCACCCTCTCAAAACCTGGCGAGCAAGCTACACCGCGATGCAGAGCGCCTCTCTTGCAGAGTCTGCCACTTGAGTTTGTTAAACATCTTCGTAACGCTATCACGGTTACCAAATAACCCTGTGATGAAATGCGCCGCTCTTCTTTGGATCTTCTCTACCTCCTCCGTCAACCCGATCTGGTACGGATCCCACACTGATGAGCAATACTCAAGTATAGGTCGAACGAGTGTTTTGTAAGCCACCTCCTTTGTTGATGGACTACATTTTCTAAGGACTCTCCCAATGAATCTCTACTTGGTACCCGCCTTACCAACAATTAATTTTATATGATCATTCCACTTCAAATCGTTCTGCATGCCTACTCCCAGATATTTTACAGAAGTAACCGCTACCAGTGTTTGTTCCGCTACCATATAATAATACAATAAAGGATCCTTCTTTCTATGTATTCGCAATACATTACATTCATCTATGTGAAGGGTCAGTTGCCACTCCCGGCACCAAGTGACTATCCGCTGCAGATCTTCCTGCATTTCGCTACAATTTTCTGATGCTGCAACTTCTCTGTATACTACAGCATCATCCGTGAAAAGCTGCATGGAACTTCTGACACTATCTACTAGGTCATTTATATATATTGTGAAAATTAATGGTCCCATAACACTCCCCTGTGGCACGCCAGAGGATATTTTAACGTCTGTAGACGTCTCTCCATTGATAACAACACACTGTGTTCTGTTTGCTAAAAACTCTTCAATCCAGCCACACAGCTGGTCTGATATTCCGTAGGCTCTTACTTTGTTTATCAGGTGACAGTACAGAACTGTATCGAACGCCTTCCGGAAATCAAGAAAAATAGCATCTACCTGGGAGCCTGTATCTAATATTTTCTGGGTCTCATGAACAAATAAAGCGAGTTGGGTCTCACATGATCGCTGTTTCCGGAATCCATGTTGATTCCTACAGAGTAGATTCTGGGTTTCCAAAAATGACATGATACTCGAGCAAAAAGCATGTTCTAAAATTCTACAACAGATCGACGTCAGACATATAGGTCTATAGTTTTGCGCATCTGCTCGACGACCCTTTTTGAAGACTGGGACTACCTGTACTCTTTTCCGATCATTTGGAACCTTCTGTACCTCTAGAGACTTGCGGTACATGGCTGTTAGAAGGGGATCAAGTTCTTTTGTGTACTCTGTGTAGAATAGAATTGGTATCCCATCAGGTCCAGTGGACTTTCCTCTGTTGAGTGATTCCAGTTGCTTTTCTATTCCTTGGACACTTATTTCGATGTCAGCCATTTTTTCATTTGTGTGAGGATTTAGAGAAGGAACTTCAGTGCGGTCTTCCTCTGTGAAACAGCTTTGGAAAAAGATATTTAGTATTTCAGCTTTATGTGTGTCATCCTCTGTTTCAATGCCATCATCATCCCGGAGTGTCTGTATATTCTGTTTCGAGCCACTTACTGATTTAACGTAAGACCAGAACTTCGTAGGATTTTCTGTCAAGTCGGTACATAGAATTTTACTTTCGAATTCACTGAACACTTCACGCATAGCCCTCCTTACACTAACTTTGACATCATTTAGCTACTGTTTGTCTGAGAGGTTTTGGCTGCGTTTAAACTTGGAGTGAAGCTCTCTTTGATTTTGCAATAGTTTCCTAACTTTGTTGTTGTACCACGGTGGGTTTTTCCTATCCCTCACAGTTTTACTCAGCACGTACCTGTCTAAAACACATTTTACGATTGCCTTGAACTTTTTCCATAAACACTCAACATTGTCAGTGTTGGAACAGAAATTTTTGTTTTGATCTGTTAGGTAGTCTGAAATCTGCCTTCTATTACTCTTGCTAAACAGATAAACCTTCCTCCCTTTTTTTATATTCCTATTAACTTCCATATTCAGGGATGCTGCAATGGCCTTATGATCACTGATTCCCTGTTCTGCACATACAGAGTCGAAAAGTTGGGGTCTGTTTGTTATCAGTAGATCCAAGATGTTATCTCCACAAGTCAGTTCTCTGTTTAATTGCTCGAGGTAATTTTCTGATAGGGCACTCAGTATAATGTCACTTGATGCTCTGTCTCTACCACCTGTCCTAAACATCTGAGTGTCCCAGTCTATATCTGGTAAATTGAAATCTCCACCTAAGACTATAACATGCTGAGAAAATTTATGTGAAACGTATTCCAAATTTTCTCTCAGTTATTCTGCCACTAATGCTGCTGAGTCGAGAGGTCGGTAAAAGGAGCCAATTATTAACCTAGCTTGGTTGTTGAGTGTAAACTCTACACTCTGGCTCACCCTCGTCTCCCTAGGCCTGGCTATGTAACCCATTTTTAACATGCTTTCGCCAATAAATGGCATTTTTCTAAATATTATCCTGATAATTTAATTATGCTCACTGCCTTTCCGTCTGACCATCTTGCATACCTTATTAATTCTCGGCAGACCTACTTTATTCCAGTGTGAACAAATGAAAGAAATGTGAAGTGCCTTCAAATTACAAAGCTGAACTAACCATATGTAGGTGTATTATTATTGAATCATACTTTTCTGAAAGCAGTACTAACATAAGTCTATATGCAAAGAAGCAGAATTAGTTTATGCAGTAATTTAATGTACACACACTTCATTACACATGAGATGGTTTGTATCATGGGTGTGTAATTACATGAATCATGATTGGAGGAAATTGTTGTCAAAGAGTAACAACCTGTACTGGCTGTGGATGATGAATAACATACTCAATCTGATGCAAAGCTGCTCAAGAAACAACACCTCTAAAATGTGTTGCAAAAATGAACATAAATGCACATACTATGCAACTATTATTGTATGAGCTAAGGGACTGGCAGTTATTGAAAATGCACATTGATGCTCACTTCAATTTACTTCATTTTTACAAAGATACTTCATAACAGTGGAACCCTTTGCATTTCATCAGGAATTACTACAACTCAGTTTTTTTTCTAGATAACAAAATGACTACTGTAATTTTAAACACATAATTTTCCTAATGATGGATTGTATGCTGAAGGTGTTGCCATGTCATTTAAATCAAACAAATGTCATATACAAATACCAGTTTCATTTTGCCTATGCTATTTTACTGTGAATCTCTTTCCAAGCATTAATCCTGACTTGTGGGGTCTGCTGGTTAGTCAGATGTGGCATGTTAATTTTAAGGGGTGGCCCCCAGGAAGAAATTAGTGCACCCCAACTGTCTGCAACTAGTGTAATCCATGGAATAGGGTGAATGTGTTCAGATATCTGTGAACAATGTAACTGAAGCAGAACATGGAGACCAGCCCAGCATTCACATAGTGAGAAAAACAGCATCCAGGCTGGCCAGCACACTGGCCCTCATCGTTAATCAGTTGGGCGGATTCGATCCTGAGTCCAGGAAGCAGCACATTAGCACTCTTGGCTACCCTGGCAGGTTACTCGATAATTTGACAACATACCTGAATTGATTCTAATTAGTAATACATTTAATTAACACCTTATCTTGTGAACTTTGGCTCCATGTATACTACATGCATCTGCAATACTAGAATAAAACACCCTGTTTATTAATAACCTGCATATGTAATTGAGTTTTGTAATCTGAAGCATGACTGATTAAACTATATACTTGTACTATTTAATAATATAATTATTTGAGTCATTTAACTTTTAATTGTGTGATATTAGATACTGCAAGGCTTGACAAGGCATAAATCATTTAAAACTGTATATGTTTTCTGTTTTTGTGTTCTGAATGAACTGATAGTAATGAAGATTGCGTGTTATTTCAGAGAAAGACAAATCATCTAAATGAAATTGAGAAGGACACTGAAATATGAGTTTTGGCCATCCCTGTGAGTTCATGGAATGAAGGGATATAATTGAGAAGACATTTATAAAAAGAAATATATTGTTGCTTAGCAGAGTAACTTTATTCTGCAGACAATCTTGGAACAGATTAGTTTTGATGAACTGATGTGCCAGTTGATACGTCAACATGACATACTGACAATGCAATAGACATTCTGACTGTGACAGAAATTTATTGTTGCACAGCAGAATAACTTTATTGTGCAGGCTTCAAATTTTTACTAAAGGTCCATTAGGCTAAATTGAACTGAAGTGGTGTGCCAGTCATTACGTCAATATGACATACCATCAATGGAATGGACCTTGGGACTGGGACAGGCAGGAAAGTAAGCATCACTGTACTATTTAGCAAGGCACTGTGAGATAACATTGTGCACCTTTGTGGCTGAGTGCCGCTACCAAGTCAGACGTCAAGAGAAAAGTTGAGCTCAAAAGCCTAGAATCATTACTGAAATTATCACAGCGAGGCAAGGAGTGCTGACAGGTCTGATAAATGTGGACAAATATGATCGTGTCCTCAGAGCCACTGCATGGTAGGTAGGGGCTCAGCTCTTATAAATAATGAAGCCTTTGGAGCATAAGACACATGCTGCCATTCTTTTCATTTTAAAGAACCAGAGAGAATGACAGTCTGATTTTCAGTGAAACCATGATGAGCTGATCAATGATGATCATCCTGCTACCTGTTTGCTGAATTCAACACAGTGGCAGGCAGACCTGCTGCATACCACAGCTGTGGATTGCTGCTGCTGCCTGTGGAGTCATTGTGGACGATCAGACTATTAAACAGCCATCCCAGCCCCCTTCCTCCACTGGGCCATTACAGATGATCTACAAGCTGCCATTTTCACACCAACCAGATGAGATGCATTCACACAACTTCCTGGCCAACTCATGAACACCTACTGCAGCCTTGGTCAATCCATGGTGAATGATCAGGGCCTCTCTGTATGGTAAGTGGCATCCTGAACCACCATCAACAGACTTTGCCTGAGTGCAAGATGGAGTGATTGTTGAGAGCACTCAGATGTGAGCCAAACAGTGTCACCAGGGCACATTTGGCGGGCTGTGCCTGCTTTGCCCACTGCTGACACCAGCTCTACATGTGACTGAGGCACTGACATTTGGCAGCAACGTTAAATGCTGACAAGATGTTAGCATTGCTTCATGTCACATGCATCTTGAATATGGACATATCTGAAAGAACAGATACCATCTTCATATAGATAAGGCTTACCGGCGAATGATCTTCTTCAGTGTGGATGCACTCAGATTGCTCAAACTCTTATGGGAATCAATAGACAGACTGCCGTAAGTAATGAGTGTAGTGGTCAAGGACACTAAAATTGTAGTGCATGAACAGTACATTGGAAATGTGGGTCTCATGGGGAGTGTGCCAGAAATAAGTCCCTGCAGTCACACTATCCTCTGTGTCTTCAATGGCTCAGTCGGATAGAGCGTCTGCCTTGTAAGCAGGAGATCCCGCGTTTGAGTCCCAGTCGGCACACACATTTTGATTTGTCCCTGTTGATATTTATCAACGCCTGTAAGTAGCTAATGGTCTGCATTTCATTGTACTTTCATTATTTGAGAGCTGCAAGATCACCAATGGTATCTGTTCTCTCAGACATGTCCCAAAGGACAGATACCATCTTCATATACGTTAATATGTGGTGTCTCCTCTTGTGCAAACTATCTGTATGACATTATTTCCACAGGGTCCTCACAGCAGAAACATCTTGACAACTTTCAGTCTCTTTGCACTAAACGGAAAGAGGCAGGATTTAAGTGCATCATCTAGCAGCTTTATTGCCAACTTTTCTGAAACTTGAAAGAACTCCAAACATTTTTGGGAAAAAGTCGGTTACTATTCAAAATTCATCCCTTATGTGGCAGATGCCATTTATACCATAAAGAACTTATGGAAGAAAGGTGTTCCTTTTGTTTGCTCAGTGAACTAGAACAAGATGTTTGCACACATCACATTGTTGTTAATGTCTGCCCCATGTCTTGGTACTTTTACACTGGGTAAACAGATGATTCTTGCCACAAGAACATCCCACAATGTACTCCAGTTGGTTTTGCCTCACAGGAAAGCTGATGAATCTGAACAACCTTTGGCATATGCCTCAAATATGTTGACAGGTGCTCCATTAAATTATTAGCAAGCAGAAAAGAAATCATTGCTCATTATCTATATGATCCATGAGATCCACATTTTCTTTTATGCAAACAAATTCCATCTCACCACCAACCATAAACCACTTATGGCACTTTTTGGCTCCCATTCACAGCCTCCTGACAGAACTGCACAAAGACTTCAGCAGTGGACCTTATTTGTGAATGTGTATCAGTATGAGATTCATTATTGTTGCACTGTTTGTCACGTTAATGCAGATGCACTAATGTGCTTACCCATTGGTTCTGACCAGAATTTGTCAAAATAGAAGCTGTGTGTTTGCAAATCAATTATCATGAGCAGCAGCTGTTGGATAGGCTCCCAGTCACAGCAAAGTGCATTGAGAAAGCCACTTGGCAAGATCTAGTGCTCCATCAGATGTCCTATTTTGTGTTGAAATGTTGGTCCAAAAGGCTGCCCACTGAAGGGTTGGGTCTGCTCCACAATTTGTTTCTTCTTCATAATCAGCTGGCAGTGGTGGATGGAACACTCCTCCTTAGTATGGATTTAGACAAACCCTGCATTATCATCCTGCTGGTCCTGTTGTTCTGGAGTCTTGTGCTTCTCCACTGTGGCCTCTGGGGCGTAACCTGCATGAAAATGCTAGCAAGGCACTTTGTCTGGCCCCACATTCATTCAGTGTTTGAGAAGCTCATCTGTGGGAACAAACAATGTGCTGTGAATCAGGCAGCCCCCCCCCCCCCCCCCCCCCGTCCTCCCTCCCATGAACGTTTGGTTCATGGCCCACTCCCAATCAGCTGTGGGACCATGACCGCAGCAATTCTGTGGCCCCTTTTTGTCATTCCATGTGGTTAATAATGGTGAATGCGCTGGAAAATTACCTGTGTATCATGCACATGTGCGCCACATTGGCAGAAGCTGTTGTGCAGGCTCTAACATAGCATAGTTCTGCAATTTATGCATCTGGAACAGCGTAACTCCCTTCATGTCCACACCATTTCATGACAGTTTAATGGTGAGGCAGAACATATGGTGCATACATTTAAGATGCAACTGGCAAAGTGTTTGGTGGACTCTCCTGCCAACACACCATTACCCCTGTTCCTAAGCACCTACTGGACCCTCTTTTCTGATTGGCTGCAGTCCAGCAGGGGTTCTCCATGGCCTACAACCCTGGATGTTGCAACACCTGCTCTGTCCTGCATCTTGACCTGTGGCACATTCGTGCCATTTGCGATATGCTGTGGGTGATCCAGTCTGAGTGTGCACCTTTGGTTGGTGGCTGGAATGGGTGCCAGCTACGGTTTGGGAGATGCGCCACTGGGAGATGTTCACTGTGGACGCTGGTGGAGCATCACTCTGCTGACACTGGACTCAACTATGCCCACAGTGGACATTGACTTGCAAGGCAGTGATCGGCAGGCAATGGAGGCTTTAGTACTGTGGTTCATGGATTTATTTAACATGAAGAGTCCTTTACCAGCAACACCCCTTACCCAGAACCATATACCTACAAATGACAATGCACCAGTTTATGGGAAGCCATTCACATAGCAAGATATCTTCAAACCACACTGGAAGAATTTGTTGGTCAGCAGTCAGCAGAAGCTATTATAGAACACAGTTATAGCCCATGGATTACAAATGTTGTCATCACACCAAAGAAGTCAACAGATGGTACCAAGAAGTATGGATTCTGTAGCGATTATCACTACTTAAATGTAATTACTGTTACAGGTACATATCTGTTCCCCAATATTATGGAAAAATTAGACCATCTATGGCAGTCTCAGTACTTTACGAAAATAGATCTGAGAAGAATGTATCATTAGTTGGACGTAGCCACAGACAACAGATCAAAGATAACTTTCACATACCCTTGGGGACATGATCAGGCTAAACAAATGCTGTTTGGACTGAAAAATATGGCAGCAGTGTTCCAAAGGTTACTGGATGGTGTACTATGGTGGTTAAAGCCAAAGATTTGCATGGTGCATTTGGACAATGTGGTTGTATTTTTTAGGGATATGCCAGGGCATGCGTGATCTGTACATCTGGTGCTTCGCATAGACAAGTGCTCTTTTGTGCAGACAAAGGTAAATTATCTTGGACATGTGATTGGTAGGAAATGTGTTCAAACCAATCTTCATCTAACAGATGCAAACAACAAAATGGCTTCACTCCTTTCTGGGTTTATACAATTATTATTGCAAGTTTGTGAAAGGCTTTGCCTGGATCATGGAACCCTTAAATCATCTGTTGAGGAAGGGTGTGAAATTTCACTGGACAGCCAAATGTTCAACAGCATCTGAGACTTCTGAAGGCACATTTAACTCAGTCTTCTAATTACAACATGACCTCAAGGCCAGATCATAACAATATGTAAATAATATATGCCATGATATGTACATATGCTCAAGCTGTTCTTTGTGTAATATTTCCATATAATATGAATAATAGAACTAAATCTGTCACTACTTTATTTCACAAACTGATACAGGAATGACAGTCATTTTGTATAAAAAATTTCTATTTTGGTGCATGCAATTCATGACAAACAAAGTTTTTCCATAATTCTTACATGCAACATGGTGGTAGGAGGGAAATAGTATGTAATGTAGCAGAGCAGGACCACATTTAATGAAAACTACAATCTAGAGCATATGAAAGAATATTATACAACAAAGCAAAGTTTATGCTATTATGTAAATGCAAGAGATTGAATTCTAACATTGTTGGATTACTGTATTGACAGAAATAAATTAACATAAGTTGGGCTTATTTATTTATATTTATTTATTTATTCATTTATCCATCCATAGACAATAAATACTGTATGGATGTACTCCAAAAGTACCTGTAAATTTATCGGAAACAATTTGTGCAAAAGGAACATACAAAATAATACATTAAGTAGTACAAAGAATAATACATACAAAATTGTACAAAGAATAATACTTGATCATACAAGACACAGTAATACAACTTTTTATACATGTATACTAACAGTATAACTGTGTAGCCTGTTTGCCCTAAAGTCTTTACTTTTGTCTTCCCTAAGCAGGAAGCCCTTTTATTCACTACAATAATTCAGTAATGATTTTACCACACTCCAAAGCTGTCCATCAAATTTAAAAAATTAACAGAAAATTTCGTGGATGAAAGGCAATATTTTCAGTTTTGCCTTAATATAAACATTATCAGAATTATTTATTGGCCTAAATAGACACTTACTAAGTAAAAACATTGTTCATGTATAAATTCTTTAAATTCTGCTTTATATTTGTTTTCATCTTCTAACTTTATGATGTTTGCTGGCAGTATGTTGTAGAGTTTTGTGCCAATATGGCTCACATCCCTTTGTGTGTGTGTTCTTTTTGTTCACTGAGTATGGAGTGCTGTGCTATTTCGAGTATTGTTGTTATGCAACTTGGCAAATGTCTGAAAATCTGCAAGGTGGGCCCTAACATATAAAACACATTTGTATATTTATAAGGAAGGCATTGTAACAACTTTAAGGTTGTTGAATAAGGGTTTGCATTGTGTCTGTGGATTACTGTGTGTTATTATTCAGATAGCCCTCTTCTGTAACAGAAAGATTTGTTTTAGATGATAAGTGGTGGAACCCCAAAATATTATTCCATATGTTGCAAGAGACAGAAAATAGCTAAAATATGCCATCCTGACACTCTCTGCAGTACAAACATTTGCAATAATTCTAAGAGCAAACCAAGCTGAGTTAAGTTCCAGCACAATTTTCATTATGTGATCATTAAAATTAAGATTTTCATCTACATGAATCCCCAACAATTTTGTTGATGCCACTTTGTCTATGGCCTTGTCATCTAACAACAGATCAAGATTTGCATTTTGGCATATTCTCCCAAACTGCATATAATTTGTTTTATTTTCATTCAGTGTCAACCGGTTTGCGTTGAACCAAGTGTTGACATTCTTTATTCCTTGATCAATAGTTGTTTGCAGCATTTGCTTAGGTGCACCTATTATCACACTAGTGTCATCTGTGAATAGTATGGCTTTTGCCACTCCATCTGAGGTGTGAAAATCGTTTATGTGAACAAGGAACAATAAGGGAGCTAGAATACTGCCTTGCGACACTCCTATTTCCATTTTTTTGCATCTGATACTAAATTTATTTTGTGGTTGGAATAATCTGACATCCGTTCTACAACTTGTGTTGTGTTTTGTAGATATGATTCAAACCAAGATTTCCCTGTCCCATGCTTCCAGTTTTTCTGAAATAATGCTATGATTGACAGTGTCAAATGCTATGGAGACATCTAAATTTATTCCTACTATGCTGCTGTCTTTTTCTAGATTTTTGATCATTTGTTCAGTGTAGCACATTAATACTCTCACTGTATTTTTACCTGTCTGGAAACCATGCTGATTTCTATTTAATAACTTATGGTCATTTAGATATTTGTTGATTCTATGCTTCATAAATTTTTCTATTATTTTGGAAAATTCTGGTAGAAAGATATTGGCTGATAGTTTTCTACCTTATGCTTGTCGCCATTTTTGAACAATGACTTCAATTTTGACATTTTCATCCTTTCTGGAAGCAACCCTTCACTGAATGATAAGTTGTCTATGTATGCCAAAAGCCTTCCAATTTGTGCAGCTGTCATTTTTATGATTTAAAAAGGCACCTCATCTACTCTTGTTGACATTTTAGTTTCTAGCTCATCTGTTGGATCTATCCTCATGCTATAAGCAGCTTTTGAAAAATTCAGGTTTTTCTTGATTTGTAAATTTTGACCTTAATGAAATTGTTGCATTTATGAAATATTTTTTTATGTAATTTGGCAAATCATGTTTTTCATTATTGATATTTCATATGTTTTTGAGAATGATAATCTGGTCCTTGGATCTCTTTCCTGTTTTAGTCTTCACAATACCCCATACGGCTTTTATTTTGTTATAAGACTGTCTTACTAAGTTGTCATTACTCATAAATTTTGCCTTGGAAATTACTTTTTGATGTATCCTCTTGTAATTCTTAACATATTCTATGAACTGTGGATGTGTAGATGCCCTCAATTTTGAACTTAGTCTCTTTAGAGTTCCACAAGAGGTCTTGATGCCAACTTTGATCCAAGAACTTGAATTTATATTGTGATGTGATGTGATTCTTGGCAGCTTCTTTGGAAAGCACATTTTGATATAACCATGAAAATTGAAGAATTAGTGTTATATGCATCATTTGTATTTTTTAGGGACAGCACTTCTGCGCAGGATTCACTAGTTAGGATATTTGTAAATTCTATACAGTTTTCAGTGGAAAATTTTCTTTTATACATGAGGTACCCTTTTTTTCTTGCAGTTGCAGTGAAGGAATTTTGAGGACAAGAGCATTATGGTCTGATAATCACAAATCAGTATTTGTTACTTCTAATTCTGTGGGTTGTACATTTGAAAATATATTATCTATAAGACTTTTTATATTACATGTTATTCTTGTGGTTTCATGTACCTGTGGAAACAAATTGAAACTACACAATAGATTTAGGAATTGATTTTTTAACCTATCCCATTCATAAGATTTATGCTGAAGTCCCTACAGACAAGTACAGTGATTCTTTCAATAAAAAGAATGTTAAGCAGTATTTCTGACAGAGTAATAAATGTGTCTGTGTCCTCAGTAGGTGGTTTGCTTATTGCAATGACTATGAATTTTATCTGTGTTTCATACAACTGTATAGCTGTTGCTTCAAAATGATTTTCCACATTCAATAATTCAGCTTCACACTTTTTTTTTTTTTTTAACCTGATACTTGATTTAGTATGGATACACATACATCGGTTTTCGGCAGTTTTTCTACAATACTGACTTGCCAACTTATATGGATGAATATTAATGATACTTAGGTCAAAAGTTCTGCACCAATGCTCCATGATGCACATGCAGTCAATGTTTGCACCATTCATTGCCAACTCAAGTTCTAGTGATTTATTTCTAAGGCACTGAATATTTAGACTTAAAATATGCAGAGTGACTAGGGTTAGAACTGGTTACAGTTTTATTTACATTTTGTGTCATATTCATTCCTGTGACCTGGTGAGACACCAAAAATCCTTGAGAAGGACATGTTTCCTGCACCTCTCGGGATGTACCTGTACATTGGGCCATGGCGAGTTGCTTGTTGTTGCAATTGGTGCTGCTGCTAATGTACTTAATACTGCCATTTCTGTTGTTGTTGTTGTTGATGGTGATGCTGTTTCTGACACTTCAAATGTTGGTTCTGTCTCCACTGCTGTGCTTTCTTGTGAACTTGGAGTCTTCTCATTTTTCTTGTTTTCATTTAAAATGATATTTGGAGATGAGGAACGGTAGTTCCCTAGTTGTTCAAATCACTGTCCACTGTTCTTTCTGTTAACACTTCATCTTTTTTTACATGCTTTGCTGGTGCTGATGATGGTTCTAATGCTTTTACCTCTTTTTGAAGTGCTTTCATTATGGAGTCTGGTGATGGCAATGCAATTTGCATTTTGGTTTTGAATTTATTTTCGTGGTTTTTTTATTTCCTTGGTTACCAGGTTAGCCAGTTAAGATGAACTGTAATTAATTTATAAAGATACTGAACTAAAAATTAAAAATATGTCAATAAAATGTAAACAAAAGCCAAATGATCATTTGTGGCATTAATACATAGTAAAGTGGCAGTAATTATGATGCCTGTAAAGACACACAATTCAGGTTAGGAAGTAAGATCACACTGTATTTGTAAAGCAATTAACAATAATAATTAAGACATTGTTATGGAAGCTTTTTTCAGGTAATTTTGGCATGATAACTATTTCAGAAACAGTGTGATGATTGTAAAGCCAAAAATCATAACCATATTAGTAAAAGAATTGAAACTTGAAATAAGTTTGACTGAAACACCATATAATGTAATTTTGTAGTAGTTGATATCTGTATAAGGAGCAAGGGTATCAGGTGTGGTGCATCATTCCTACTTCAAGTTTAGGCACAGAACCTGTGTCAATTTCATCTCTGTTGTGATGTAATTCTGGCCCAAGTTGCTGGAGTTGGTGGTCATGTGTGCATGTGATGTGTTTACTTGTATGTATGAATGGTTTGTGTCTCTCTTTTACTGATGAAGGCTGTGGCCAAAAGCTTCATGTAAGTGTCTTTTAATTGTGACTGTCTGAAACTTAACAAGTGTTCTTTACAGTAAGTAACAGTCTGCCTTTTCCTACACTGGTGATGTAATAAATATTTTTTAAAAGCATTTTGACTGTTTTGGCTACATTACTTATTTGATTAATGCAACAAAGATCACCTGACATACAGAAATTGGACCCAGATGTTATTACAGGTGGAGAAAATGCAACAATTCTGAGTTACACACCTCAGTAAAGATCATCAGTTATCAGCAAGTTAAGTACCATACCCCCCCTCCTCCCCTCCCCCCCCCCCCCCCCCCCATGAACCATGGACCTTGCCGTTGGTGGGGAGGCTTGCGTGCTTCAGCGATACAGATAGCCGTACCATAGGTACAACCACAACGCACAACGAAGGGGCATCTGTTGAGAGGCCAGACAAGCGTGTGGTTCCTGAAGAGGGGCAGCAGCTTCAGTAGTTGCAAGGGCAACAGTCTGGATGATTGACTGATCTGGCCTTGTAACAATAACCAAAACGGCCTTGCTGTGCTGGTACTGTGAACGGCTGAAAGCAAGGGGAAACTACGGCCGTAATTTTTCCCGAGGGCATGCAGCTCTACTGTATGATTAAATGTTGATGGCGTTCTCTTGGGTAAAATATTCTGGAGGAAAAAAAGTCCCCCATTCAGATCTCCGGGTGGGGACTACTCAAGAGAATGTCATTATCAGGAGAAAGAAAACTGGCGTTCTACGGATCGGAGCGTGGAATGTCAGATCCCTTAATCGGGCAGGTAGGTTAGAAAATTTAAAAAGGGTAATGGACAGGTTAAAGTTAGATATAGTGGGAATCAGTGAAGTTCGGTGGCAGGAGGAACAAGACCTCTGGTCAGGTGACTACAGGGTTATAAACACAAAATCAAATAGGGGTAATGCAGGAGTAGGTTTAATAATGAATAGGAAAATAGGAATGCGGGTAAGCTACTACAAACAGCATAGTGAACGCATTATTGTGGCCAAGATAGATATGAAGCCTACACCTACTATGGTAGTACAAGTTTATATGCCAACTAGCTCTGCAAATGACGAAGAAATTGAAGAAATGTATGATGAAATAAAAGAAATTATTCAGATAGTGAAGGGAGATGAAAATTTAATAGTCATGGGTGACTGGAATTCGAGTGTAGGAAAAGCGAGAGAAGGAAATGTAGTAGGTGGATATGGATTAGGGCTAAGAAATGAAAGAGGAAGCCTATTGGTAGAATTTTGCACAGAGCACAACTTAATCATAGCTAACACTTGGTTTAAGAATCATGAAAGAAGGTTGTATACATGGAAGAACCCTGGAGGTACTAAAAGGTATCAGATAGGTTATATAATGGTAAGACAGAGATTTAGGAACCAGGTTTTAAATTGTAAGACATTTCCAAGGGCAGATGCGGACTCTGACGACAATCTATTGGTTATGACCTGTAGATTAAAACTGAAGAAACTGCAAAAAGGTGGGAATTTAAGGAGATGGGACCTGGATAAACTGAAAGAACCAGAGGTTGTACAGAGTTTCAGGGAGATCATAATCGAACAATTGTCAGGAATGGGGGAAAGAAATACAGTAGAAGAAGAATGGGTAGCTTTGAGGGATGAAGTAGTGAAGGCAGCAGAGGATCAAGTAGGTAATAAGACGAGGGCTAGTAGAAATCCTTGGGTAACAGAAGAAATATTGAATTTAATTGATGAAAGGAGAAAATACAAAAATGCAATAAATGAAGCAGGCAAAAAGGAATACAAATGAGATCGACAGGAAGGGCAAAATGGCTAAACAGGGATGGCTAGAGGACAAACGTAAGGATGTAGAGGCACATCTCACTAGGGGTAAGATAGATACTGCCTACAGGAAAATTAAAGAGACCTTTGGAGAAAAGAGAACCACTTGTATGAACATCAAGAGCTCAGATGGAAACCCAGTTCTAAGCAAAGAAGGGAAAGCAGAGAGGTGGAAGGAGTATATAGAGGGTCTATACAAGGGCGATGTACTTGAGGATAATATTATGGAAATGGAAGAGGATGTAGATGAAGATGAAATGGGAGATACGATACTGCGTGAAGAGTTTGACAGAGCACTGAAAGACCTGAGTCGAAACAAGGCCCCCAGAGCAGACAACATTCCATTGGAACTACTGACGGCCTTGGGAAAGCCAGTCCTGACAAAACTCTACCATCTGGTGAGCAAGATGTATGAAACAGGCGAAATACCCTTGGACTTCAAGAAGAATATAATAATTCCAATCCCAAAGAAATCAGGTGTTGACAGATGTGAAAATTACCGAACTATCAGTTTAATAATCCATAGCTGCAAAATACTAACACGAATTCTCTACAGACAAATGGAAAAACTAGTAGAAGCCGACCTCGGGGAAGATCAGTTTGGATTCCGTAGAAATACTGGAACACGTGAGGCAATACTGACCTTACGACTTATCTTAGAAGAAAAATTAAGGAAAGGCAAACCTACGTTTCTAGCATTTGTAGACTTAGAGAAAGCTTTTGACAATGTTGACTGGAATACTCTCTTTCAAATTCTAAAGGTGGCAGGGGTAAAATACAGGGAGCGAAAGGCTATTTACAATTTGTACAGAAACCAGATGGCAGTTATAAGAGTCGAGGGACATGAAAGGGAGCAGCGGTTGGGAAGGGAGTGAGACAGGGTTGTAGCCTCTCCCCTATGTTATTCAATCTGTATATTGAGCAAGCAGTAAAGGAAACAACAGAAAAATTCGGAGTAGGTATTAAAATCCATGGAGAAGAAATAAAAACTTTGAGGTTCGCTGATGACATTGTAATACTGTCAGAGACAGCAAGGGACTTGGAAGAGCAGTTGAATGGAATGGACAGTGTCTTGAGAGGAGTATTTAAGTTGAACATCAACAAAAGCAAAACGAGGATAATGGAATGTAGTCAAATTAAGTCAGGTGATGCTGAGGGAATTAGATTAGGAAATGAGACACTTAAAGTAGTAAAGGAGTTTTGCTATTTGGGGAGCAAAATAACTGAAGATGGTCGAAGTAGAGAGGATATAAAATGTAGACTGGCAATGGCAAGGAAAGGGTTTCTGAAGAAGAGAAATTTGTTACCATCGAGTATAGATTTAAGTGTCAGTAAGTCTTTTCTGAAAGTATTTGTATGGAGCGGAGCCATGTATGGAAGTGAAACATAGACGATAAATAGTTTAGACAAGAAGAGAATAGAAGCATTCGAAATGTGGTGCTACAGAAGAATGCTGATAATTAGATGGGTAGATCACGTAACTAATGAGGAAGTATTGAATAGGATTGGGGAGAAGAGGAGTTTGTGGCACAACTTGACAAGAAGAAGGGATCGGTTGGTAGGACATGTTCTGAGGCATCAAGGGATCACCAATTTAGTATTGGAGGGCACTGTGGAGGGTAAAAATCATAGAGGGAGACGAAGAGATGAATACACTAAGCAGATTCAGAAGGATGTAGGTTGCAGTAGGTACTGGGAGATGAAGAAGCTTGCACAGGATAGAGCAGCATGGAGAGCTGCATCAAACCAGTCTCAGGACTGAAGACCACAACAACAACAACAACAAGTACCATACATTAAGACCTTGATAATACAGGAATCTGTCAATGCTGGATCATCAAATGTGCTGGGTTGTCAAGGCCTTTTTTTAAAACTGTGTTTAAGAAAAGGGGTATAAGCAAAAACTATAGTTTAATGTAGAGAAACATGTACAATAATTGTTATTTATTAAACACAACAGGAGAGATTAAACTGCAAAACATTAAGGTGTGTATTATTTTTATGTAAAAGCAAAATTGAATTAAAAGGTGAATAAAGTACTGTTCTGTTTAAACAGACTAAGGTTTAAAGTCTTAAAAAACTTCAATATACTTAGTGATTTATGGTACACCAGTTATGAAATAAAATCAGCAGCTTTATTTTGAAAAGATCAAGAACAATCTAATTAATAAAAATTGTTATCTAGGATTTGTGCAGTTCATTATCTTTATGGACACCACAGATATCTTATGTTGTTGAGGAGGTGGAATATGTTGGGCTACTATCTACCACTCTTGTGGAACTTTGCAATGTTTTTGGATTTAATCCTTTTTGTTACAAAAATTATTGTTATGTTGTGCAAATTTATAACTTCAAAAGTTTGTATTGTGGCTACTCTCTGCATGTTTTATGAAAGTGTTTAATGCTTCTGAAGCCTCAGTTTAAGAGATCTGAGTTGAAGACTTTTTTTCTTCTCTATTCTCAATTTCTGGACCTCACATGGCTTGAAAACTCTTCACAATATCATATTTTCATTTAGCTAAATTTCTGACAATGTTGATCCATTCATCAACTTCTGATGCTGAAAATGCACTCAGTTCATTAGTTGATGCAGAATTTTTCACTGAATTTTAGAGTGATCGGTTATCGACTCATCATCATTTACATTACTTTGCATCTTGGCTTCTTCAACCACTTTAGGCCATAGTTTTCCCTAGGCCTTGTGAAAAGTTTTTTTCCCCAACAGAGGTACAAAGCAGCTGCAGCCATGAAAATAGCATCTTTAATGTTAAAACTGCATTGGAATTCTTTGCATTCTGAGCTTAGCAGCTTTTCCACCAATGTTTCTCTGTACTAGCACCTGAAAAATCTGTATGGCCCCTTGTTGTATGGGTTTTAAGAGTGATGTAACATTGGTATAAAGATATAAAAACAAACAAAGATTGTCCAATCAGGCCTGGAAGTCCCAATGGTACCGACCTGCCACCATGTCATCCTCAGCCCTTAGGCATCACAGGATGTGGATATAGAGGGCATGTGGTCAGCACACCCCTTTTCTGGTCATTGTCAGTTTTTGTGACTGGTACTGCCACTTCTCAATCAAGTAGCTCCTTAATTTGCCTCACAAGGGATGAGTGCACCCTGCTTGCCAAAAGCACTCGGCAGACCAGGACAGTGACCCATCCAAGTGCTAGCCAAGCCTGACAGCACTTAAATTCAGTGACCTGGTGTTACCATCATGGCAAGGCCATTGGCAGCAGAAAATGTGTGAAGAATATTACCTGACACAGGCTCTGATTCTGGAGTGTAAGCTCTGAAATTGTCAAGGATTTCCACATGCTAAGCCAGTTACTCTGTCTTTACTCTTTTTAATGTCCTTTTCGCTGGACTCCTCAGCTCCGACTAGGGTTGAAGCTGGCAAACACCACCACAACAGGCCAGTCTCATCAGTGCTGAACTAAAAATGTGGGAAAATGTCTGACATGTGCCTTACTATCAGGTCTGCTGGATTATTGAGTGCCAGATTATCACAGTCCTGCTGTAATTGAAATTTAGCCATGAAAGCTGGTTACATGTTACCTTGACATCTCAGAATGTGTCCTATCAAGTGATCACTTCTTTTAGTCAAGTTGTGCCACAGATTTTGTTTCCTCATAAATTCTGTTCAGTACCCATTCCTTCAGCATTTCTATGTAGCACTATATTCCAAAATCTTCTTTTCTCTTGTTGACTGAACTATTTATTGTCCTTGATTCACTTACATACAAGGTTACACTCCAGACAAATACCTTCAGAAAAGACCTCATAATATTTAAATCTATATTCGATGTTGACAAATTCCTCTTCTTCGGAAATATTTTTCTTGCTTTTCACTACGATTCTGCACCACATACATACATTTTATATCCTCTCTACTTCAGCCATCATCAGTTATTTTAGTGCCTAAGTAGCAAAACTAGTCTACTACTTTTAATGTCTTATTTCCTACTCTAATTCTCTCAGCATTGCCTGATTTAATATGAGAACATTCCATTACTGTTGTTTTGATTTTGCTGATG
Organism: Schistocerca gregaria; assembly: GCF_023897955.1. Lineage (NCBI taxonomy): Eukaryota > Metazoa > Arthropoda > Insecta > Orthoptera > Acrididae > Schistocerca > Schistocerca gregaria. The sequence goes on from NC_064931.1 coordinate 61,948,483, forward strand.
TTCATCTTATATCCTCCTGTTCATTCCGCTCAGCTGCTCTTCCAACTCCTTTCTTCCCTCTTACTGAATTACAGTGTCATTACCAAACCTCAAAGTTTTTATATCTTCTCCCTGAACTTTAATTGCTTCTCCAAATTATTATTTGTTTTCCTTTATTGCCTGCACAACATACAGACTGAGTAATTTCAGGGTTAGACTCTAACTATGTCTCACTCCCTTCTCAAGCACTGCTTCCATTTCATGTGCCTCAACTCTCCTAACTACTGTCTGGTTTCTGTACAAGCTGTAGATAGCCTTTAACTCTGTGTATGTTCTCCCTGCTACCTTCAGAATTTCAAAGTGTCTATTCCAGTAAACATTGTCAAAAGCTTTCTCTAAGTCTACAAATGTTATAAAAATTGATTTGCCTTTTCTTAACCTATCTTCTAAGAGAAATAATAGGGTCAGCATTGCCTTGAGAGTTCCTACATCTCTCCAGAATCCAAGCTGATCTTCCTCGAGGATGGCTTCCACCAGTTTTTCTGTTATTCTGCAAAGAAATCATTTTAGTGTTTAGCTACCATCATTTATTAAACTGATACTTTGGTAATATTCACTTATACATGATTATTTATGAAACATGTCCAAAATGCTACTATTTTCATAACATTATGGTGTATAATTTGCAGTTCCACAGGCTGCACCATTAGTCAAATTACTAAAAACACTTTCTTCCGAAAAAAACAAATTCTTGTGGCTTCCACATCATAGGAGTGAGCCATGTCATCAGCCACTGCATTCAAAATACACAGACTAAATGCCTTACGCTCAGAGTAATGCCTCAATTCCACAAATGTAAAACTAACAGTATGGATGCTGAACTACTGCAGAAAGCAGCAAGCAACAGAAAAGTCGCAAGCTGTATATACAGTGCTGTGACGGATGTACCCTGTCATTGTACTACAACACATGGAACTGCCATGATGGCTGTACCCAGCATGGTATGCAAATAAGTTAACTGAGACCACAGATTAGATATTTGGAAAATATTGTTGACAGAAAGACCAGAGGTAATAATATCAAATGAATGACCATATTCAGTCTGGCATCTTTAAAACAGAAAATACCTATTTACTCAAACAAGTTGCTACATGAAATGTTACTGCATAGATTAGCTACATGAAAATTAGAAGTAGAATTTTCATTTGATGTAATACCTTATGGTAGTCAACAAACAAACAACACACAATACAGCAGGAAATACAGATGGTTATCCTGTTGGTGAGTAAGTGTCCTAGTTGCTTCCATATATGGAATTATTTGCTGTAATACATGGTAATTTAATCATTAGGCCTGTTAGAGGACATATGAGAGACAGGCATGCAAAAGAACACATATACACAAAATTACAACATATCTATTAATGACCAGATCATCAAGGCAAAATACACGAAGAATTTTCTCAATCAAGTGATGCAGGCACTGGGCTCTTCATAAGCAGCATTGTCAAGGGTCTTTTGAGGGTAGCTTGGCTTGTGGAAAACTGCCACTATGCCACAGTCAGCTGTTACAGTTAAGAATATGAAGATAAGGCTTGTGGAAAACTGCCACTATGCCACAGTCAGCTGTTATAGTTATGGACATGTAGTTCAGGCTTGTGGAAAACTGCCAATATGCCACAGTCAGCTGTAATAGTTAAGGATATATAGATGACAACAGCCAGTATTGAGTAGCTCATACCATAACAATGGATGGGCAGGACATATTGCAACATATCACTCACCAAGACACTGCTTGATAACAAAGATATATGTTGAACTACAGAATCACAAACTATCTCCTTTGCTGTAGTTTACAGAACCAATATCTCACATGAGTACCTTTGAACAGCATAACATGGATGCACAAACACCGCAACTGAATGTCTGAAGCGTGGAGAAAGGTTTCCTGGACTGATGGGCTGCAATACAAGTTGCCATACACTAATTGTAGTATACAAATGCATTGACCATAGGATACTATTACAGCCTGTGATGGTTGTTCCTTTGTATATATCCAATCATTATGTAGAATGGAATGGACCCTGTTGCACTGTCATCATCTTTTAAAGTAAATTACACAGGCCCCTGCTGGGAAACCATGTCCACCTGTTTGCTTCTCTATACATGTTAAGCATAGACAATACTTCCAGAATAGTGTTAAAGTGGTCCTGTGAGCATTATGTGGACATTACGTGCTGACTCTACATGATTGTGTAACTTAGTGCTAGTAAACACACATTAACAATGTCCAGAGGGTTGTCTTTGGCCCTGCTCTGACCAATTTTTATGTTTTGGTGGCTGTTGTGTTGTCATGGAAGAAAAGGGCTCCATATCACTTCTGATGCCTTGTTTACCTGACGATCAAAGCAAAAGAATTTGTTGGATATATACCTATAAAGACATACATCTATAAACGAATTTAAGAAAAAATGTTACATTGTAACAAAAAAAATTCACTTTGATGAAAATAAAGTCATAGAGACCAAAAGGCTAGCCAGTACTCGGCTTCAGGAGGCAAGATTACAACCTTTTCTCAGGGAGAGAGAGAGATAGGTTAGGGAAGGTTACAAAGGAGCAGCAGGTCACTCAACCCCACGGTGATAGGATCTATATGACGTTAAGTCAAGAGGAAACAATAGAAGGAAGAAAGATTAGGTTTGAATGCATCATCAACAATGACGTCAATGGATATGGGGTGGAAGTTCAGACTGAGGAAGAATGGGAAGAAAATCAGCCACATCCTTTGTGAAGGAATCATCCTAGCATTTCCTTGAGTGATTTATGAAAACTGTGGAAATCTTGAATATGAAATGGGAGTGTGAACCACTGTCCTCCTAAATTCAATTCCACTGTTTTAATTGCTGTGCTGCCTTGCTCAGTAGGGAATAAAAATCACATTGATGTTACTTTCTCACTGTCACAGTTACAGTCAGTTAATTCTCTGTATAAATCAAATAAGTGACCTTTACATTGCTTGATGCATTAGCTTAGCTCACCATTCACAATTTGACAAGACTGAAGACATCTGCATATACATTTCAGTTCTTCAACAAACATCTTGTTTATTTTGCTTTCATTCAAAGAGCCTGATTTCACTATGTGTGTTTCTTCTTCTTCTTCTTCTAGAAGATGTTACAACTTTTTCATATAGAACAAGAAGCCATGGTGCAGAAATACATAATGAAAAAGTGTTCTGCACGTGTTTATTCATGCAGACATTTTGAATACAATCATATGAAATTAAATATCATGAAAGACGTCTTCTTGATCTGTCAAAAGTCAAGAGAAAGGAGCTAAGGAGAAAGGCCTGATATTTTACTTACAAAATATCTGATCATAATATTGTTGAAAATGGTTAAGTAATGTACTGCTGTGAATTTTAGAAATATGTTTTTTTTTTTTTTTTTGTTTTCTCTTTCTGTGATTGGTGCTCATGATTTCTCCTGGAGAAGCAGCTGAACAAGCAAGCAAGTAAACAATTAGCAGGTTGAAAACAACTGATCAGTTTTATTGAGCTCACAGGTCATGGTACAGTGAACATAGCGTAAAGATACAATTCAAAATACAACAAAACTTTTTTTTTTTTTTTTTTTTTTTTTTTTGCTCCGGACAGATGGTTTTCATGGGCAGGAAAGAGTATTAGAAGACTTCATACCTTTTTGATTTAGCTTTACAAGGTGTAAAAAAAGAATATTCTTTGAATGTTGACTGATTATGATTTGCATTTTGGGGTGCTAAACAGAGACATGGCTATAAGTGCCCTAAAATTCACTGGATATCTAGAGGACTAAAATGATATTGAAAACACTAAAAAATAATATACAGGGAGACTATAAATGAATATCAGGGGTTTTAATGCTTAATGCTATTTATTATATTAAACTTGCAGTTATAAATGATATGTCAAATGAAATAGCAGCTCAAACAGTTTTACCAAGAACCTTATAAATGTTCAAAGTGAGCACCGTTTGTCACATGGCACACATCAAGTCTATAGCCAAGTGCTGTATAGGCCGCAAGGAGCCCAAAGACAGGGCTTTTTTTGCATGGCCTCCACATTCACCTGACCTAACGCCATGGGGTTTTTCCCTTTGGGGCTTAATCAAGGATCACGTGTACATGCCTCCACTACCAGCAGACCTCCCTGAATTAAGAAACCAGATTGAAGTGGCTGTTGCTACAATCACTGAAGACACACTTACCAATGTTTGGGAAAAACTCGGCTATAGACTTGATGTGTGCCATGTAACAAATGCTGCTCACATTGAACATTTATAAGGTTCTTGGTAAAACTGTTTGAGTTGCTCTTTCATTTGACATATCATTTATAACTGTAAGTTTAATGTAATAAATATTATGAAGCATTAAAACCCCAACATCCATTTATAAACACCCTGTATTACAGTACCATGAGTCATACAGACCAGATGACTGAACTCCAAACAGTGTTACCAAAACATTTATTCTGGACAACAGCAGCTCAAAAAGATGAAACCATGGCATGCACACCTGCAAATAAAGTGCAGCAATTTGGTCTACAAACTGAAATGCATTTGGCTCTTAGGCAGTCCACTCTAGTATGTAACTTAGTATCACCTGCTTCATACATCAAATTACATTCTATCAGAAATTTATAGTAGGTTTTTCAATCGCTTTCTAACTTATGGTTCTTGAAGCTATAGGCTTAATATTTGTATCCTCTTTCAATAGCTTCATTGTATTTAACAAGTAACAGTGAGGATTTAAAAACCAAATTAGTGGTACAGCTGCTCCATGTCAGCAGATGGTACTGATGTTTTGTTTGAGAACAGATTTCACTATAATTATTCACTGTTATATTCATGCTATCTGAAAAAAAAGAATCAGTGCCCACTGGTAGCAACTGTGAATTTGTCAACAGGAAATACACCAGGTGGTTAGAATTAAAGTGCAGCTACTCAGGAGGGTCCAGTTTGGGCTGTAATTATTGCGTATTAGTGAAATTTTGTATATATGCTAATGTGTTAATATGGAACTGGTTTACACAGGGAAAAAATTAATTCCAGTTTTGGCCACCAGGTACCAGCCCCAGATCTCCAATATTTCTGAACTGGGGCAAAAACTTGATAGTGAACCCCCCCCTCCCCCCACCCTTTGAGCATTTTAGATATGACATGAAAAATTAGAAACAAAAATCAATTTTTCTGTCATATGTCACTGTAGTTTTATCTGTGGAATTCAAACATGTATATTTTGTAATGGAAGCCATCAAACCTATATTCAGGACAGTGGAAATTAAATAATCCTGTGGTGCCCCTCCTGCTCCCAGACATGTTATTTAGTCTCAAGTGTGCCAAAGTGCAGTGCCATGTCTCTTCACACAGCATTCTTCTATCAAAAATTACTGTAATTTGCACTGTGAGATTCAAACGTTTATATTTTGTAATGGAAGCCATCAAACCTATATTCAGGAGAGTGGAAATAAATTGTCCTGTGGTGCCTCTCCTGCTCCCAGTTGGGCAGCTTGACATTCTAATTCCCCACCCTTTAAACCTTACTCACAATTATTAGTACCGGGTGGGATTATTTGCGACGGGGAGAGTAAGAACTTGTTAGAAAATTTGCACTCTTTATTGCCTATTAGCTGATAACTTTCACTTTTATGTAACATAAAATTAAATATAAGAAACATAAAACCAGTGAAGATAAGAGACAAGCAAGAAAGTATACATTTCTTCAATCCTTAGGTCCCAGCATTTTTTTTTTCTCTCTAATCACACTACAGCTTTACATGGCATGGTTTCCTTTCTGCGAAAAAATCTATTCCTCATCAAAGTTGTCAAACATTTTGCTACATGAAAAATCAAAATGTCATTGCCTAATACTGAAAAAAACTGTTAATATGAACAGTACCTAAGACTGGTGTGGTATCTCAATTTAATTATGTCTATTTTGTCACTGTCTGCTAGATAAAACTAAGTAGGATTTTCTAATATTGCAGCAAAAGTAACACACGCCAAAGAAGTGAGACTGTTTCAGCACAAATGGTGGTCTTTGTGTACCTCAAGTACACAAATAACATGACAGAACATAATTCATGAAGTATCAATATCAAATGCCTATTAGGCCTACTGCAAGCAAAAAGTTCATTTTGAGCAATTGTATAAGCTGCAGTTAATAATAAAATTAACAGAATGCCTTTCTCAATTGTTTGACCTTTTCCGCCCATGTTCCATTCATAATCTGTTACACACGGAAACATTTGTACACATCTTCCTGGAATTCTCTGCACCAGATTTGCACCTGGTGGCGAAAACTGAAACTAATTCTCTTCTAATGTAAATTGGTTCTGCTCTAACATATTATAATGCCTACCAAGTTTTACTACCATATGATAATTACAGCCTACACTGGACCTTTGTGAATAGTTGCACTTTAATTATAACTTTCAGTATGAGACATGCTAATACACAAATGTTTTGTGGAAGTTGCAACACCTAAAAAGAATGAACTCATTGCACACAAATGAGAGAATTGTGTATATCAGTGAAGTCATTAATATTTTACACAAGTAACATACAAGTAGGCCCAGAAGTGCCCAGTTTAGTTTGGCATAAGTGGCCATTGTTACAAGTCTATGCCAAGATCAGGTCCTTAAAAGGTATCAGCTAAAAGTAGACATATGGAAGCTTGTGCTAGTGTTCCTTATTCAGGTTAAGGGGCCTGATATTAACATGTGACTGAGCTCTTATGGGGTAAAATGATCAGACTCTGGGAACTTGGCTAGTCATTTGAACTTGTAAAGCACTTGCTGCTATGGCAGTTGAGTGCATTTTTTATTTTTATTTTTTTTTAATTTTTTTTATTTATCTCTTGTTCCTGTGATCCAAGTTGTGACACTATCACAGGATATGGAACGTGTCAATTTTACAAGCTTTATGGCCAGAATTTATGGGAATACATAAAACAAAACAAAAACAGTAAAGAGTAACTTAGGTCCCACTACAAAAAAAATACATTTTAGATATAGATAGAGATTACAAAACAAAAAACAGTAAACAGTAACTTATGTCCCACTACAAAAATACATTTTAGAGAGAGATAAAGATTACAAAATAACAAATGTTACAGAGAAATAAATATTTCGAAATATATGTTTACAATAAAAATATTCGGTATTACAAATACAAATTTGGGCATACATCTGCAATTTACAATACAAGAGATGTTAAACATTGTAGTTCAGGAACTCTTCTAATGTATAAAATGATCCTTGCAATAGGAACTGCCTTAAGGTTTTTTTTTAAACAGGAGATCATCATCTACCAAACACTTAATTCTTGAAGGGAGGGCATTAAAAATCTTACAGCCACTGAAATGGACTCCTTCCTGCACCATACTTAGATTTTGCTGTTCATAGTGGATATCATGTTTCCTTCTAGTGTTGTGACTGTGATATGCACTATTCAGCTTAAAGATGGATTTTTGTTTCCTTATGAAGCACATCAATGAGAATAGATATTGTGCAGTGGATGTAAGTATTTCAAGCTTCTTAAAAAGATTCCTGCATGTGGCTCTAGGATGGACTCCACACATGATCCTTATGGCTCTTTTTTGTACACACAGTACTTTTTTAGCCAGTGGCTGATTTATCCAAAATATAATTCCATATGCCATAATTGCATGAAAGTGACCATAATACGCTGACTTCATGGCTTCCATATTTCTATAAGAAGAAACAATGCGCAATGCGTATGTTGCTGAACTTGGTCTTTTGCACGAATGTTCAGGAGAGGGTAATATACTGTAATGAATGGGTACTAGATCATGGAATATAATCACAAAATTTAATGACTGGCAAGGTTTTCACAGAAACAGCTTCTCTAGCTTCATGGAGTGATACTGCAACGGCTGCAACCTGGCTGTGTTAAAAGTCTGATGCCATCTACTGCAGGCTGAGCTGAGATCATGAATGCCATTGTATTGCATCACATTTCTACAAACCAAAGATGGTGGACTGTGTGGTAAAGGTTTTTTTATTTTTTATTTTATTTTATTTTATTTATTTTTTATTTTTAGAGAGAGAGAGATAGAATTTCCATATGAATGTAAATCTCTGGGCCTGCTTGGTTAAATGGTAATGTGCCTGCCTACCATGCAGTGGGCCCAGGTTCCATTCCTGGCTAGGTGGGAGATTTTCTCTGTTCATGGACTGAGTGTTGTGTTGTCCTAATCATCATTTCATCCTAACCACCATCACACAAGTCGCTCAATGTGGCAATGACTGAAATAAGACTGGCACTCAATGGCCAAAGTTCTGTGGAAGGGACCTCCTGGCCAACAATGCCACATGATCATTTCATTTTTTGTAAATCTCAGCCATATTGTTTTTTTGGAACATAGATGTAATCAGTTGAAAGACTACTCACGGTGGGTGTCATATGATACATACTCTAAAAAATGTTATCATTTAACAACAGAATATCTAGGGTGGAATAACAAAAATGAAAAGGAAATGAAAATGTTATAATTGTAATTTTATGTGCACAGTCAATGGATAAACTTGAAATTAATGTTGTGTGATATTCAGTTTAATGGCATTTATTGGCTAGTGACAGAAAAACAAGAAAAATTAATCAGTTTTCAGCAGTAAGTGACTAAGACTGCTGTACTAAACTACACTGGCTACATACAGATGTGCGATGGCATTGTGAAGACAGTGCAGCACATCAGCTGTTTTCACATGGTATAGAAAATGCAGATTTTTCCTTATGTTCTGCAGCTGCTGTAGATAAATATCCTCAAAATGAGTATCGGGCCAGTCTAATATGATTTTGCTTTATTTATTGGTCAGATATAATTACAATTTAGGCAAAATTTCATGTATAATGAGAAACAAACAGTGGTAACTGCATGAAATTCCTCTTTGTTTGGGCTGACTTCATGTACAAATCATAAAAACAATACTAAAAATGTTTTTAGAAACACATGAGTGAAAAATGACTTGAGAGTGACTCTCTCTCTCTCTCTCTCTCTCTCTCTCTCTCTCTCTCTCTCTCTCTCTCTCTCTCTCTCTCTCTCTCTCTCTCTGTGTGTGTGTGTGTGTGTGTGTGTGTGTGTGTGTGTGTGTGTGTGTGCAACTTGAAGAAGGTATGGTTCAGTTTTTACACCCATTCATGAGTGTAAAGTTGTTAAGGTAGAGCAAGAGTGATGTGGTCTGTCTATCCCACCCAATTGAGGGAAATGATCTGAGAGATGCCACAAACTTTTCTTTTGCTGGTAATTTAAATAAAAGATTCCCACTGGCAGTGACTGTTTCTAAGATGATGATGTTTTAAGAGCTGGTGCATGTGTAAAAAATCACTTACTGGCTTAGAAGACAATGAAGGAACATGCTCATTATCACCAATATTTTAATTATGTTCTGTTCTCACCCATACATTAAATTTTAGTTGTACTGTCCAAGGTGCGGCAGAGGTCTCAATGTAGACTCATAAGGAAACAATTGTCCAAAAAAAAGAGAAAGTAGCCTATAGCATGTGATTTTCATAAGTTTCAAACATATATTATTTATTTATTACATTGCAGCCTGTTACTTATTATTTAAACTCAGGATTTACTCAAGTTACTACCTCAACAGCTTTTCCCCTATACGTTGGCAACTAATGACACACACTGCACTATTGCACCTAATACAATACTACCTTCTGTATTGTGTCACCATAACTGCTGGGGTGGCAAAATAAAACTGCCCTGAGAAATATTCACAAGACTGACATGAGATTGACCCTTGTTAATGAACACCACAGATTATGCTGAAAATGGCTACAGTTGATGTTAGTGCTGTGCTCAATTTATCACACCATACATCTCTTCAACCTGAGACAACATTGTCAAGGTGATGTGTGCCATTTCTCCATCTTACTGAAAATATCAACACAGTCATTCATCTTTTTTGAGTTAGTCCACATATAGATTAAAGCATTTCTGAACACACTGGTTAGAATTAATAGTTTGATCAAATAATCATGTTACAGTGTGGACACCAAACACTGGGCGCAAACACCAATCTCAAAATCATTCAGTGGCTCTTATAAGTTCTGATGGAAATTTTCTGATGCATAATGGCACATGTTCTGTGAGTTCACATACCCTGACAGGCTGAACCAGACATCATCTGAAGTAATTAAAACTGAGGATCAAAGAACCCTGATTCCAATTCACTCAGAAACCACTGGCAGAACTCCACATGTAACAGTTTGCCTTGTCACATTAACTCACACATAAAAGTAAATTTGCAAGTATACATACACAAGTACTTTTTGACAATGTTTCAATTCCTACTTTCACTGATAAATGGCACTGAGATTTCACTGGATGTTGTTCCAGGCTTTCTTTCACTTCAACAACATACTCTGGTGTTCAAACACTTTTTGGGTAGTTACAGTTCCAATTCCATAGAAAGCAGGTGTTGACAGATGTGAATATTACCAAACTATCAGTTTAATAAGTCATAGTTGGAAAATACTGACACAAATTCTTTGCAGAAGAACTGGTAGAAGCTGACCTCGAGGAAGATCAAATCTATTCTGGCATATGTGAGGCAATACTGATGCTACAACTTATCCTACAACATAGGTTAAGGAAAGGGAAACATACATTTATAGTATTATTAGACTTAGAGAAAGCTTTTGATAATGTTGACTGGAATACCTTCTTTGAAATTTGGAAGGTAGCAGGGTTAAAATACTGGGAGCAAAAGGCTATTGACATCTTGTACAGAAACCAGCTGGCAGTTATAAGAGTTGAGGGGCATGAAAAGTATGAGAATGGAGTGAGACAGATTGGTAGCCTATCCGTACTGTTATTCAATCTGTACATTGAGCAAGCAGTAAAGAGAACCAAATAAAAATTTGGAAAAAGAATCAATGTTCAGGGAGAAGAAATAAAACCTTAGAGGTTCGCCAATGATGTTGTAATTCTGTCAGAAACAGCAAAGGACTTGGAAGAGTCGTTGAATGGAATGAACAGGGGGATGTAAGATGAACATCAATAAAAGCAAAACAAGAATAATGGAATGTAGTCGAATTAAATCAGGTAATGCTGAGGGAATAAGACTAGGAAACAAAGCATTAAAAGTGGTGGACAAATTTTGCTATTTGAGCAGCAAGGTAAATGACGATGGTCAAAGTAGAGAGGATATGAAAGTTAGACTGGGAATGACAAGAAAAGTGTTTCTGAAGAAGAGAAATTTGTTATCACTGAATACAGTTTTAAGTGTTAGGAAGTCTTTTCTGAAAGTGTGTGGAGTGTAGCCATGTATGGAGGTGAAACATGGATGATGAACAGTTTAGACATGAAGAGAACAGAAGCCTTAGAAATGTGGTGCTACAGAACAATGCTGAAGATTAGATGAGTACATCACATTACTAATGAGGGGGTACTGAATAGAACTGGGAGAAAAGAAATTTGTGGAACAATCTGACGAGAAGGGATTGCTTGATAAGATACATTCTGAGACATCAAGAAAAGGTAAAAATCATAGAGGGAGACCAAAAGATGAATACAGTAAGTAGATTCAGAAGGGTGTAAGTTGTAGTAGGTATTTACAGATGATGAGGCTTGCTCAGGATAATTTAGTACAGAGAGCTGCATCAAACCAATATTTGGACTGAAGACCTCAACAACAACAATTGTTATTCACTACAAAGCCTGTTTTCTACATTTTACCATTAAATTTTTCATTGGAGACTTTGGTGGAGGTTTTACCAAAACACTTTTAGCCATAAACTCCTGTGTGAACAGCTATGCACAAATTTTCTATGAACTGTGGTTCAAATAACACTTAACAATGAACATGCACTGTTTTATTGTGAACACCATTTTGTGTTGCATTGAACTGCTCATGAAATGAATCTGTTTCTCTCAATCATCCAGATGTAATGACACAATACTCGGCACAGACCATGCAGGAGACGCACATGCACAGACATATGACAGCAATTGATTAGTGCATTGAAACCACAGTTACCAGCATTTTCTGTGATGGACAGTTCTCCTGTTCACTAATAAGCATCAATTCATAGTCAGTCTTAGAAATATTTTCTGGGCCAGTTTTATTTTGCTCTGCCTGTATTTCTACAGTTAATGAAGACTGCCCCTAATCCTCTAACTAAATATATCTACTAGTACTATTGCCATATAATGCAACTCCCTTATCACCAGCCACTGGTGTACACACTAATTAATTGAAATAGATCATAAATAGTAATGGCACAAGTCTTTTGCTGCCACATTCCCCTTTTCTAAAGGGACAAATCCTATGAAAATGTCTTAATGCTTCTTAAGTCTTGCTTCCATTATGAAATATAGCATCACAACTTCCTCTTTCATACCTTTGCCATTCTCAAAGCCAACAATTTCTGCTTAACTAACCCTTTCTTGTATTTATCTGTCAAATTTCTGTGATTAACTGTTTTAGAGATGTACATTCTTCCTCAACTTATCTACATTGTATGGTATTCATTACTGCACTTTACAGCCTATAAGAGACACTTCTTTCTTCAAAAAACTTCTTCCAAAATTCAGGTGTGTATTATACATGAAATTAATATAAAAAATGTACAGTGTTTGATTCAAATTCCTGTAAGTCTTCAAAATGGCCATATATTTCGATCTCTCTCTGGTAACATTTGATTCAACTGGCAGCAGCAGTGCACTGATGCAACAAACATGGGTTGTGGAGACAATGATGAGGAAGAGGAAGAAGAAGAAGATGAAGAAGAAGACGAAGAAGAGAGTTCAGATGAATTATATTATTTTTCAAAAAATTGCTTAAAATTAAGGTGCATCCTATAGTCCTTTGCTTATAGTCCATAAAAAATTGTATTGCAGTACTGACCAAATTCCACAAACTGTATTAAATACTTTAGAAAAATTAGATACCTGGTTTGATTTAAACAGGTTAAAATTAAACATGGAAAAGACTCTGTTAAAGAAAGAAAAAGCAAAATTAAATGATATTTAGGTTAGTCACAGAAACCAGGATTTGCAGTAAGGTACTTGTGGGAAATTCCTGGGAATGAAACTAGATAAAAATGTTTCATAGGGATCACATATACAGCACCTTGCAAATAAATTAAATATCCTAGCATTTGCAATGAAGATATTGTACAATGCTACTAGTATTGGTATAAAAAAGTAGTATATCACAGATACTTTGAGTCAGTAATAAGGTATGTGTTGGGGTCTTTCCCACTTGTCTCGTATAGGGTGCCATAAAGGACACTGCGTTCTTGGAATGTTATACAATATTTCAAGCAAATAACATTAATAGTTTTATTTCAGTAAAGCAGTTTGACAATACTTAACTTGAATGTACAAAGGTGACGCAAGTGATGGATGACAGCAACATAAATCTGTAGCCTTGCTATACACAATGTTCAAATATGCAATGGATATGGATCACAACAATCTGATAACACAGCACTCTCTGCTAGGCCATGCTAATACTCCACTAATGTCCCACTGAGGCTGGCAGGAGTGGCACTTATATTCACTTCTTGCAGGGGTCGCTCCTGTCGTGGCGCGGTCCTTGTCAGCAGGCTATTGGCTGACATCGCCTCACCGCCCTGTCTGGTATTGCATTCTTCCTCCTCATTCCGGTGCTTGTGGTTACACCAGGACAGTATGGAATTGTATTTTGGTGTAACTCAGAACATATGTGTTGAATACTAAAACTTCAGAAAACTGTCAGTAGAAATATAGACAATGTAGGGTGAAGAAAATCATGTCATCCACTCCTAAAACACCCAAGTATACTAAGTGTTCCCTCAATATACATATTTGAGCCAATTATCTTTGTACACAGTAACCCTGATTTATTTATAGCAAATCATTTTCAACATGATTACAACACCAGAAATCAAAATAATTTTATGCTGCCCACTCACCATTTAAAACTTTATGCTCAAATTCCACATTATATGGGTATGAAAATTTATAACAAAGCAAAAGGAAGGGAATTTTTCATCATAGAAACTAGTACAGGAATGTTACTATTCAGTAGAAGAATTCATAAATGACAACCTGAAAATTTGAGCAGGAGAGAGCAAGTACTTAGCACTGTTAATTTTTAAAAGTTTGTTACTTTTGAAGAAAAATTATTATTTGCTTAATTAATTAATTATTCAGTACCATATATTACATTTTAGATATTATAAGGAAACTTGTAAACCAGTTTTTGTGTTTTGATGAGTCTCCTGTACATTAAGTCAATGGCTTGAAATTGTATGTTAATGAGACAATAAACTTCTATTATACTCTATTCTACAACCTCAGAGAACTTCCAATGAACATCACCATTCCTCAGTAATTCAGTATTCCACTTTCTTGTACATTGATTCTCCTGATGATTCTCTTAAACTTCAGCCTACTCTTTATTTTTAATAAATTATGATTGGAATTTATACCTGCTCTTGGGTATGACTTGAAATCCAAATCTGATTTCCAGATCTCTGGGTCTCCATGATATAATGCAGCTGGTGTCTTTCTGTATCTCTTGGCTATTTTCTGGTATGCTTCCTTACTTTGCAATTTTTAACAGTGAATTTGCTATTATTAGATGACATTTATTACAGAACTCAGAGGGCCTTCTCCATTTCTTATTCCCATTGTGAAGCCTCTGTTCTCCCACAACTCTGGATTCTTTTTCTTGCTCTATTATAGTGATCCATTTCTTTGTGGTTGTTAAGTTTTCATCCGCCTTTTTGTTGTAGCATTGTGGAAACACAATATCAGATCTCCCACCAAAAAACTTAATTCTGCTTCCACATGAAGGGATACACCTAGATATTGAACGAAGCAGGAATTGTTACAATAACTCTTAACCATAGAACATATGTAAGCACAGTCTAACAGATGAGCATACAATCATCACATAAACTTTAGTCCTGCCGAAGACATAGAGAATGACTGCTGGAGCAGGTGTCATGTCATCACAGGAGAATATGGTCTGAAATGGCACAGGTATGGACAGGAGCAGTGTCCACTCCCCATGATAGGCTGTAAGGGAGCACCAGTGTCAGAGGCACTGTATCCATGCCCAGATCTGCACAAGCACTTAGTGATGGCAGAGGAGAATATGGTGGTGATTGCAATTTTCACAGGGGCTGCAGAGATGGAGGTGGTGTGACACAGACTATTCTGCCCAGTGACAGTGTCACCCAGAATGAAGGCAGTGCAGGAGCTGGAGAGGGTGTGGACCATGCTGCATGGGCCAGCACAAATGGTGGAGGTGGCAGTGGGGATGAAGGGCTCTCTGGCACATGGTCAGTCATGCCTGTGTGGAATTGGTCAAAGTGTTATAACACCAAGCCATCACAGATGTGTATAACATAGAGGTGGCAGTCTCAGCAGTGATGGATGACCACTGGTATCTACTTAGGGTGCTGGCCAAACACTCAGTTTCAGATGGCAGAGGCCAGATGGAATCACTGCAAGACAGGGGCCAGTTGGTGGTTGGGTGTCAGTGGGAGCAGATGGAGTAGCTCTGCCAAGCTACTGTTGATAGTGGGAGTGAACCTATATGAACCCCAGAACCTATTGAGGGCTTCTTCGGTAGAAGATTCTGTGATATAATCCCAAAGTGCTCAGAGCCACTTGAACAACAGTTCATCCTGATCTCATGAAGGATCAGGGTCAAAGGGCAATTGAGAAATAGCATCTGCATTTTGTGCAGGGGGTTGGAAGTAAATCTCATAGTTATAGCATGACAAAAACAGAGCCTAGCATTGCAGGTGATGGGCTGCTTTGTCCAGTAAAGACACTGAAGGATGGAAAAGAGAAACCAGAGGTTTATGATCAGTAATCACATGAAATTTAAGAGCATATAGGAAAACATGAAACTTTTTGAGTGCATACACAATAGCAAGGGCATCTTTTTCTATCTGTGAGTATAGCTGTTGCATCTGATTCAGTGTTTTGGAAGCATATACAATAGGGAGTTTGGAACCATCTGAATATTTATGTGTGAGAATGGCCCCGGGACCATACTGAGAGGCATTGCTGGCTAAAGCAAGATAACGGCCCAATTAGAAAGTAATCAAGCAAGGCACTGAGTGTAATTGTGACTGCAGTAGAGTAAATGCACACTCACATGGATTCGACCAGTGAAAAGGAGCACCTTTATGTAAGGGAGCATGAAATGGCTGAGCCACTGTGGCTGCACCAGGAAGAAATTTATGGTAGTACACAATTTTTCTGAGAAAGGCCTGCACAAAACTGTAATGGCATCAAAAGCTTCACACCAGCACATGAGACCTCAAACACGAGATATATGACAGATTGCTGAAAAAATATCAATTTGTCCAAGCTACATTTTAATCCAGCAGCCTGCAGCATTGTGAGCAAGGCATGAAGGTTCTGCAAATGTTCATTTGTTGAGGAGCCTGAAACCACAATATCCTCCGAGTGCACCTCACCACGGAGACTGTGAGTTGCTCTACAAATCATTGGGAAATGGCAGGGGTGCTAACCATGCTGAATGGTACGCATTAGTATTAATTAGCCTGAATGAATTATTCATCATGAGGAAGGAGCTGCAAATAGGCATCCAATAAGTCTATTTTTGAAAACTATTGACCCCATGAAGCTGTGCAAAGAGTTCACCCTGGTGGGGTAAGGGATAAGTATCAATAATAGACTGTAAATTTACAGACTTTTTAAAATCTTGATGGAGCCAAAGGTTGCCATTAGGTTTTGTGACAATTATCAACATAGTAGACCATTTACTAGAGGAGACAGGCATGATAATACCCAAAGACTTAAGTCAATGTAGTTTTAATTTAACTTGCTCCTGTAAAGTAAAGGGGTTGGGTGGTCTTGAAAAAAATGGGGTACGCTGTTGGTTTCATGGCAATGAGAGCCTTGTAGTCAGTAGCACACTGTAACCCTTCCACAAACAGGGAAGGATATTCTGAGCAGAGCATGTATGGTTGTTGGTATGGAATTCAATCCAGTACCAGATGCACTTTGTTGGAGATAGGAAATTCAAAAATTTTGAAGGTATCTAACCCAAATAAGTGTTCAGTGTTAGCATTATCCACCATTAGAAAGATCAAAGTCTTTATACATAATGGAAATATAAAGCTGTCGCAGTACAGGTATTTGTTGTTCATTGTAACTGAACAACTGGTGAGAGACAGGGAACAATGCCAGTGATCCAATATCCAGATAGATCTGAAAATTTAACAAAGTCACTGTTGCACCCATGTTCCCTTGCATTCTTATCATCTTGTCCATAAAATGCACTTCAGTGTAGAGTTTCTCGGGGCTACAATCACTTGGGAAACACTGATCATATCCACATTCATGTCTGGTGAAGGATGTTGAGAGTTGCATACAGTCAGAATATGTTCCTTCTTTTTGCAATGGCTGCATGTCACGTAATGCTCTGCACATGTAGCCCACCCATTTTAAACAAGGTAGGAGACAAGGTACTGACGGAAGTAAAGCTGTGAGGATGGGGTGTGAGTCATGCTTGGGTAGCTCAGTCAGTAGAGCACGTGCCCTGCAAAAGGCAAAGGTCCCGAGTTCGAGTCTCAGTCCAACACACAATTATAAACTGCCAGGAAGTTTCATTACTGTTGTTTTACTTTTGTTGATGTTTGTCTTACACTATCCATTCCATTCAACTGCTCTTGTAAGTCCTTTGCTGTCTCTAACAGAATTACAGTGTCATCAGCAAAACCTTGAGGCTTTCATTATTTCTCCCTGTACTTAAACTCTCTCACCAAATTTGTCTTTGATTTTCTTCACTGCTTATTCAATGCACAGATCGAATAACATAGGAGATAGGCTGCAGCCCTGTTCACTCCCTTCCCAACCATTGCTCCATTTCATATCCTGCAACTGCAACAAGTGCAGTCCAGTTTCTGTATAAGTTATAAATAACATTTTCCTCTCTGTATTTAAACCCCATTACCTACAGAATTTTGAAGAGAGTGTTCCAGGTAACACTGTAAAAATTGTTCTCTAAATTTACAAATGCTGTAAACATACATTTGCCTATCTTTAATATATCTTGTAAGATAAGTTGTAGGGTCAGTATTGCCTCACACATTCATACATTTCTCTGGGACCCAAACTGATCTTTCATGAGATTAGTTTCTACCAAGTTTTCCATTTTTCTGCAAATAATGTACGTCAGTATTTTGCAAGTATCACTTCTTAAACTGACAATTTGGGATTATTCACACCTGTCAGTACCTGCCTTCTTCAATATTATTGCATTTTTCCTAAAGTCTATGGTTATCTGTGTGATTGATTCTGACATGTGAAAGCTCATTTTCCATACAGTTTCAGAACTAATTGAGATTGATTGATTACATGTTATGTCACTAGGTAGGACCCATTAAGTAATTTGGCCTTTTCAGCTCTGTAACATAATTTTCAAGAACTTCATGCCAACATACTGACTAATATTATCTCCATCCACTGGTAGGATAATGTATTGTCAATTTGTTCAATTCCAATTAGAGCTTTCCATTTGTGAACAATAGAAAAACAAAAGAGTTACCACTACACAGTAATTATAATGTTTGAAATCTGTAACAAGTCTGTTTGTCATACTGTCAGCTTGCTATGCTGTTGGTTAACATAACAACATCAAATTACTTCATAATTACTGTAATTCATAAAATGAAACCAGATTAACAATGTAAACAAAGTGTTTCTTTGGGCTTCTGTATTATATATTGAAATCCTGTTCACACTAAAAGATAATATACTCATATTTGAAATAGAAAACATGGTAGGAATACTTGGAATAACATAGTTCCAGTGTAATTAACAAAAAATGTAATTAGCTTTGTCCATTCATATCATTTCATTTGTTTTCCTGTAAAAACAAGATACATGTAATCATCTTTGTATCACATTCCATGCATTCCAATAATAACCACCAGATGATATCATTTGTAATTAGCAACAACTTCTGTGATTGTAATTAGTGAATTTCCTATACACAATGATACATCAGTTGTTAGCAAGAATATACAGGGTGGTGAAAAATTGTTTCACAGAATTTTAACCATGGATAGCTGATGCCAGTAGGAACCAAAATGACTAATGTTGTGTAGGTCGACAATGCACAATTTTTAAAGTACGGAAACTTGGCACCACACGCTCCAATTGGCCACAGGACAGTGCATGACCGCGAATGTTTTGTCTGCTGGCGGTCGCGATGTATCCAAGGCCGCCCACACACTCGGTGGTAGCATGCCAGCCTTCCACTCTGGGGCCTGGGCCCGAATCAGCCAGGATCGCGACATCCATAGCAGTTTCATGATAGGACGTAGTGGGAACATACCCATCAACAGTTGTTAGTTTGTGTACAGAAAGTCTTTTAAAAATTGTGTTTTTTGTTACTAGGACATTGTTTACTTATAGCAGGTGCTCAAACTGGGTCCGCAGCTTGTGGTTGTGCGATAGCGTTCTCGCTTCCCACGCCCGGGTTCCCGGGTTCAATTCTCGGCGGGGTCAGGGATTTTCTCTGCCTCGTGATGACTGGGTGTTGTGTGATGTCCTTAGGTTAATTAGGTTTAAGTAGTTCTAAGTTCTATGGGACTGATGACCATAGATGTTAAGTCCCATAGTGCTCAGAGCCATTTGAACCATTTTTTTTTTGCTCAAACTGGTGACCCTCTGGTGCAACACAACCTTGGTAACATCAAACGGTGTTTTGCCAAACTCTTTCAAAGATTCCTGGCATTGCCCTGATGTTATTGGTGGCATGTTGAATGTGATCCAATAATCCCTCTTTGTTTATAGATAGTTTGCATGTGGGTGGGTGAATTAGAACCTTGAAGAAACCCCACAGAAAAAAGTCCGCTGGTGTGAGGTCTGGTGATTGTGGGGACCATGTCCTACGAGCACCTCTGCCAGTTACCCGGCCATCGAAGAGATCATTTAAATATTTGCACACATCACAGCTGTTATGTGTGGGTGTCCCATTATGCTGCAATCACATGTGTAGCCGTATGTCCTAGGGAACACCTTCCAGCAAGTAGGTAGAGTTTCTTGCACAACGTAAAGGTAGTTTGCCCTGGTAAGTTGAGGATGTAGATGCACCAGCCCAATCAGATGATCACACACAATACCTACCCAAATGTTCAGCGAAAATTGTTCCTGGTGTCCGTGGACATATGTGACATGAAGATTTCCTCTTGCACTGTAATGAACATTTGGAGTGTTGTAAAAGCCAACCCAATGGGAGATGCACTTGTTGGTAAGCAACACGATGGTGGGGAAGTCAGGATCTCATGCAACACATCACAGAAACCACCGGCAAAAACCTAGCCTGTTTTCATAGTACGCCACAGGATTTAGGTCTTGGACAGGGTGGAAACTAAATGTATGCTGACCATCATCCCTCAAAACCTCCCAGACTAACCGATGAGTGAACCCCAAGTCATGTCCAACAACTCGAGTGCTTGTCGTAGGTGCTTCCTCAAAGTGCTCGAAAACAATCTCTTCAAACACAGCATATTGTCATGTTCGAGGTCTTCCAGCATCACCATATTCCGCTAATGAGGCTGTTTCACAAAGTCACACATGAATTTGCTGTAAACGTTTGTGGGTGTGGGTGGTGTCTTGCTGGGTACTCTTCCTCATACAACCGTCAAGCTTCATGTGCATTACCGTCAGCTAGCCCATAAACGAAAACCATATCTCATTGTTCTTCAAATACTGTGCCAATAAGCTTACTGTATGACAAAATCAAAGATGATGTGTGTGTGCTCCAAAGTGAGGCTTACGTGTGAATGCCTCTGAAGTGAGGTAGAGACAAACAGCAAGACTTATTCGGCACATGTGCATATCATGTTGCGCAGTGATAGGGCAAGGGACATTTGTATTTGTGGACTGACAACCATATAGCACTGCTCATCAACCAATGAACGGCAACAGGGCAATCCCTTGGCCAATCGGAGCAAGTGGAGCCAAGTTTCCGTAATTTCAGAGTAGTGCATTGTTGACCTACACAACATCATTAATTTTGGTTCCTAGTGGCATCAGCCATCCAGAGTTAAAATTCACAACACAACTTTTCTCCACCCTGTGTAAGACCCATAAGAGATTGTGTGGAAGGTCTAGTATGATGTAAGACCTTGACCCTGCTGTGACACAGTAAATTATACACTTGAAACAATCTCTGACTTTTCATATCTTTTGAGAATCATGGTGTTCTATACTCAGTTTTCACTTAAGAAACATCGCCTGTAGTAAAGCAACTAAATTAAGGGAAGTTCTGGTTAACATTTAATACACACATCAAAAAAAGTTTTGCATCACCCCAGTTCCCAGCATTCCTGAAGATGGATGTTGACTATGAATATTGTATCACAGACATAGTCCTTTTGACTGTTCAGACATGTCACTAAATGCACCCAAAGATGTAACTATGCATGAGCAGTGCCTATTAGATGGAGGGGGTCCAACAGCTGATCAGTTTGAGTCATTCCACCAGGAAGGAGGTGCATGACTAGGCGTTGCCTGTAGTTCAACCACGCCTGGATGGTCAGTACCACAGTTCAATCATGTCTGCATTGCTACTTTGCATGAGAAAGGGCTCTCAACTAGGGAAGTGTCCAGGCATTTCGGCGTGAACCAAAGCGATGTTGTTTGGACATGGAGGAGATACAGAGAGAGACAGACATTGTTGATGGCATGCCTTGCTCAGGCCGCGCAAGATCTACTACTGCAGTGGATGACCACTGCCTACAGAGGAACCCTGACAGCACTGCCACCATGTTGAATAATGCTTATTGTGCAGGCACAGGACATCATGCTATGACTCAAACTGTGCGCAATAGGCTGCATCACGTGCAACTTCACTCCTGACGTCCATGACAAGGTCCATATTTGCAACCACGACACCATGCAGCATGGTACAGATGGGCCCAAAAATATGCCAAATGGACTGCTTGGGACTAGCATCACATTCTTTTCACCGATGAGTGTCACATATGCCTTCAACCACACAATTGTTGGAAACGTGATTGGAGGCAACCCGGTCAGGCTGAACACCTTATACATAATGTAAAGCAAGCGCAGCAAGGTGGAGGTTCCCTGCTGCTTTAGGGTGTCATTATGTGGGGCCAATGTACACTGCTGGTGGTCATGGAAGGCGCCATAACAGCTCTATGATACATGACTGCCATCCTCCAACCAATAATGCAACCGTATCAGCAGCATATTGATGAGGCATTCATCTTCATGGACAATAATTCATGCCCCCATTGTGTAGAGCCTTTGAATGGCTACCTTCAGGATAATGACATCGCTCGACCAGAGTAACCAGCATGTTCTCCAGACATGAACCCTACCGGACATGTCTGGGATGGATTGTAGAGGGCTATTTATGGACAACATGACCCACCAACCACTTGAGGGATCTACACCGAATCGCTGTTGAGGAGTGGGACAATCTTGACCATCAGAGCCTTGATGAATTTGTGGATAGTATGCCACAATGAATGCAGGAATGCATCAATGCAAGAGGAGGTGCTACTGGGTATTAGAGGTACCGGTGTGTACAGCAATCTGGACCACCACCTGTGAAGGTCTTGCTGTAAGGTGGTACAACATGTAATGTGTGGTTTTCATGGACAATAAAAAGGGAAGAACTGATGTTTATGTTGATCTCTAGTCCAATTTTCTGTGCAGGTTCTGGAGCTCTCGGAACTGAGGTGATGCAAAGCTTATTTTGGTGTGTGTGTAACAAACCTACTAAATTTGAGAAACATTTATTTCAGCTACCATTGACAAAACAAATATTTTCTAAAGATGTTTACTTTGAATTATTTTCTGCTTACTAGATTTATCCCCAGAAAGTTGGTTCAATGCAACTCATAAATTTTGCATACAAGGTGGAACAGTTTTCCATGGCTTGTTCCCCCAAGGATCTTAATAATTCTGAAATTATATCATCTGTTTCAGGGATGCTGTTTTTTGTCTATCCTTGTTTCAGTCAGTTTTTTCTTAGTGCAATCCTAGAAACTCTCAACCACATCATGTTCTTTCAAGCTATCTTGGTGCCACCTCCTTAATTTTCTACCTTCCAGAAATTTCATTGCTTTTAATTTGCAGTTTGTAAGCAATAAATTATGGTCAGAGACCACATCTGCTTCTGGAACTGTTATGCAGTTTAAAATCTGGTTTTTAATTCTCTGCCTTACCATAATGTAATCTGTCTGAAATTGTCCTGTATCCCCGGGCCTCTTCCATGTAGGCATAATTCTCAAACCAAATGTTAGCAATGATTAAATTTTGCTTTGTGCAACAGTCTTTGAGGTTGTTTACTCTTTCATTCCTTTCTCCCAGTCCGCATTCCCATAATATTTTACTTTCTCTCGCTTTTCCTACTACCAAATTACAGTCCCCCATAACAATTAAATTTTCTCCTTCCTTAAGTATTTGAATGATTTCTTTAAAATCCTCATATATTCTTTCAGTCCCCTCATCATCGGGGGAGCTAGTTGGTATGTTGTTGTTGTTGTGGTCTTCAGTCCTGAGACTGGTTTGATGCAGCTCTCCATGCTACTCTATCCTGTGCAAGCTTCTTCATCTCCCAGTACCTACTGCAACCTACATCCTTCTGAATCTGCTTAGTGTACTCATCTCTCGGTCTCCCTCTACGATTTTTACCCTCCACACTGCCCTCCAATGCTAAATTTGTGATCCCTTGATGCCTCAAAACATGTCCTACCAACCGATCCCTTCTTCTAGTCAAGTTGTGCCACAAACTTCTCTTCTCCCCAATCCTATTCAATACCTCCTCATTAGTTACGTGATCTATCCACCTTATCTTCAGTATTCTTCTGTAGCACCACATTTCGAAAGCTTCTATTCTCTTCTTGTCCAAACTAGTTATCGTCCATGTTTCACTTCCATACATGGCTACACTCCAAACAAATATTTTCAGAAATGACTTCCTGGCACTTAAATCTATATTCGATGTTAACAAATTTCTCTTCTTCAGAAACGCTTTCCTTGCCATTGCCAGTCTACATTTTATATCCTCTCTACTTCGGCCATCATCAGTTATTTTGCTCCCCAAATAGCAAAACTCCTTTACTACTTTAAGTGTCTCATTTTCTAATCTAATTCCCTCAGCATCACCCGATTTAATTTGACTACATTCCATTATCCTCGTTTTGCTTTTGTTAATGTTCATCTTATATCCTCCTTTCAAGACACTGTCCATTCCGTTCAACTGCTCTTCCAAGTCCTTTGCCGTCTCTGACAGAATTACAATGTCATCGGCGAACCTCAAAGTTTTTACTTCGTCTCCATGAATTTTAATACCTACTCCAAATTTTTCTTTTGTTTCCTTTACTGCTTGCTCAATATACAGATTGAATAACATCGGGGAGAGGAGAGTTGGTATATGAACTTACTATTATGGTGAGTGTTGGCTACATGTCTAAGATAATGTGCTCACTGTGCTGCTAATAGAAGCTTAGCTACATTCCTACTTTCTTATTCATTATTACTCCTACTACTGCACTATAGCTGTTTGATTTCGTATTTTAAATCTTGTAGTCACCTGATCAGAAGTTCTATTATTCCTGCCACCACACTTCACTAATTCCTACTACGTTTAACTCCAACCTATCCATTTCCATTCATAAATTCTGTAGTCTACCTAACAAAGTAATGGCTCCAACACTCCACACTGTCACTGCCCACTTTGTCAAAGTACTGGTTATTGAATAAGATATGAGATGACATGGAACAGTTTTTTCATGGCTTGTTCTCCAAAGATCTTAATAATTCTGAAGGAATGTCTTCTACTTCAGGGAGCCTGTTTTGTCTATAATATTGCCTTCAAGTTCATTTTTCTTGTATGGTCCTTTTGTATATTCCTTCCACATTCAGCCTCCCCATTTTTTGTTTAGTACCAGTACTGGCTTGTTACCTGAGTTCATGACTTTGATAGAGTTACTTGTCTTTCCTCCAAAGGTCTCTCTGAGCTTCCTAAAAGCACCAGCTATCTTTCCGCTAGCTGTACATGCTTCAACATCATTGCATTTCTCATTTCATTCCTACTTTGCCATTTCACACTTTCTGTCACTCTCAGTTTTTAATATATGTTTTCCCTTTTTGCCTGCTTCATTGGTTGCACTTTTATATTTTCTCCTTTCCTCAATTAGATTCATATTTTATTTGTCATCCAAGGATTCTACTTGGCCTTTTGCACATTTGTATCCTCTGCTGTGCTCACTCTTTCATCTCCCAAGGATACCAATTTGTTTTCTGTTATGTTCCTTATTTCTGTTTGTCAATCTTTTCCTAAGGGTCCCTTTGAAACTCTCAATCACCTCTGGTTATGTCCAACTTAGCCTGGTCAAATCTTAATTTCCTATGTTTCAAAAATGTCATCAGTTTCAATCTGCAGTTCATAACTAATAAACTATGGTCAGAGTCCAAACCTGCCTCCAAAAATTTTATGCAGTTTAAAATCCAGTTTCTACTTCTCTGCCTTACTGTAATTTAATCTGTTTGAAACCATCCTTTATCTCCAGGTCTATTCCATGTACAAATGATTCTTAAATCAAATTTTTCTTTGTGCGATATTCTACGAGTTGGGTTCCTCTTTCACTCCTTTTCCCTAGTCCACATTCTCCTACTATTTTCCCTTCTCTTCCTTTTCCTACTACCAAATTCCATTCCCCCATTACAAATAAACTGTCACCTCCCTTAACTATTTGAATGATTTCTTTTATGTCCTCATATATTCTTTCAATTTCTTCATCATCTGGGGAGCTACCTGACATGTAAAGTTAGTATTGTGGCGAGTTCTGGCATTGTGTCTACCTTAGCTTGGTAACAATTCACTATGCTATAGGTAGAAACTTAGCTGCATTCCCATTGCCTTATTCATTATTACCTCTTCTCCTGCATTACATCTATTTCAGTTTTTTATTTGTAACCCTGTACTCACTTGACGAGGTTCTGTAGCCTACCTAACAGATTAATGTATCCAACAATCCACACTCTAACCCTTAGATGCCAGTCTTGTTTCTCATGATGACACTCAGGCAAGTGAACTTGAAAGTCCATGTACTAGTGTTAAAATTGTTTTCCTGTATTGATACTACTTATGAAATAGTTTTGTCAATATCATTGACACCAGCCAAATAATGTAGGTCTCCTAAATTTAACTTGTTTATGGGCATCTTTTACACACACATTCTTACTTCTTACATGTGAATGTGGTGTGACAAAAATATTGGCATTTGAAAGATCAGACAGGGTTTGATACATATGACTATAATTTGAAGGCAAATGAGCCCTACTTTAACAGGTTGACTAACAAGTGGCCACCACTAGCCACAGCACAGTCACACACCTAATGTTTGCCTGGCCTGTTGGTGAAATATCCATCACCAAGCATGTGGCAGTGAATTTTTTAATACGCTGTGGTAATAAAAACCTGCTGAAAGTCAAAAAGAAAGTCATCACCTACTAAAATGCATCATTTGTTCTTCAATTGTAAAACTTCAGTATTCTTTATTTCATACACAGAAAAACCCGTAAATAATAAGCATTAGTAAGAGTTAACACATTCACTTAAAATGGGAAAACAGTATTCAAGTAGAAATTATGGAACGACAAAAGTTGACCATTCAGTACATAATCAAATATCATGATCATGATAGCTCAGATCTCAAAGTAATATTTATTTTCAGAGCACCAGCCAGACACATACAAAATGTGACTGTCTGTATGCTATGTTGTAGGAATGTCAACAAAAGATGGTTTTGGTGTGTTCTGCACTGTTCAATGTTCCTTTGGCAAACAATAAAGAAGCATTGTAGCTGTAAGCCATAGTTCTCTACATTATAATGCTAAATATTGATCATGAACAGTATTGTCTAATGCATAACGGAAGTTGCAATCTCCTAGCAGACAAGACACTTTCAAATGACTATAACTCATGTTGATACAATTAAACTCAAATTTATTCTGTTCATTCCTCTAGCCATGCCTTTTGTTACAAAAAGAAGCAGCATATTGACAGAATGTGAGAGGAAGCCTGTTGTACAGCATTCTTGCTTGTTGCTCACATTCAGTTGAATTATTCCTAATCAAGCTAGTAGACACTCTTGATGCAACACTGTTTTTGATATGTGTGATCACTGGTATTCGTCTGATGGGCTATCTAGATGTGCAGCTCTAATCTGTGGAACTATATTGATAAGAATGTGGACTTTCTTTGAAACACTGACACCGAAACTTATGCATAACTAATACTTCATGTACTGAGTGTTTTTAAATTCTTCAGCAGGATGGCACAACTTCTTGTACACCCACAATAAGTTGTCATTGAAATTCAGTTAACCAAATTATATGTGCTTATTGACATGCTCATATGTGTACAATGTTGTTTATATTTCTTGCTATTATAGTCTCTTGTCTTCAGCAATATGATACAGTAGATTGATTACATGCTTACTTTCATTTTAGATCATAGTTTACTGGAAGCATACTGACAACAAGAGTGTGCTAAAATGTAATGCATCTGAATTTTTTATGTGAAAGTTCTTTAAGGTTTTTAAATTAGACAAACTATATTAATGTTCTATGTTTATTCTTTATGTCTACATATTTATTTCTCAACATAGTCATCCTGGGGACAAACACATTTCTCTCAATGAGAGACTAATTTGTTCATACAGTCATGTTAGAAAATTTGACTTCATTGATGGAGCCATGCTTCTACTTGCACTGCTTCATCATTATCAAAGTGGCATTATCGAAGGTGTTCTTTAAGTTTTGGAAACAAGTGAAAATCAGATGTTGCCACTTCAGGACTGTACAGAAGATGATCATTGACAGTGAACCCAAAGTGTCAGATTGTTGCAGCACTCATGTGTGGTCTGACATTGTCATGTTGAAGGAGAGGGAGCTCCTCATGTAAATGAACTCTTGGAACTTGAATTTTTATTACAACATACTGTTTATCCCACCCTGTCATGTTAAACACAACAATTCAGATTCCTCTACTGGCAGAGGGCTGCAAATATGTAGACATGTACAATATTAATGACATCTGTTTTATTTTTTAAAAAACTTTAAGTTTTCACATAAAAAACTGGGAGGCATTAGTTTCCAGTGCCCTCTTGTAAATTGCACTACGCTAACTTGTACTTCTGAAATTTTCAATGTCTAACAATGAAGTGTTGCTGAATAAAGTGAACACATGTACAATGTAATTTTATGTCTATGTCACTAATGATGTGAGTGAGAAAAAGGAAAGGTAAAGTCCATGCTCATATCAGAAAGCATCAAGGGATCACAAAGCTAAGCTCTCCAGCCTGACTCACAGACTCTTCACTTGCAAAGAAACTGTGAAAAGCTTTGGAGTTTATTCAAGATATTTGTGTACATTCTGCCAGGTCCCATGATAATTAATCTTACTGTTTCCTCACTTTTCACATTAAAATTTTTGCGATGAAAATTTCTTTCATCATGTGGATTTTAACCAAATGTATTCTGGTTAAATATTCTTGTGCTATTATTACTCTAGTTACAGAACAGTGTCAGTAAATATTACTCTAGTTACAGAACAGTGTCAGTAAAACACTATTTTTTTTTATAATTTTGCTTTCTTTCACTCACATTTGCAATATGGAATGCTGGTTTGGTGAAATTCACTAGGAGCAAACTGTATTTACACATGGTAAAGTAAAGTGGTTAGGTACTAGATTGTACAGAGTTTTGCAAAAAGAAGTTCAAATAATAGAACATAATGACAGTTATTAATCTATACACTTACAGTTGTTTAATGTATAGAAATGAAGACTTAGAAAAATTTGATATGGGAGCATGACGGCAGAAACTAACAACTACATGATTTGCCATATAAGAAACCCACACTAGTCCATAGTAACAACAAATATAAGTTTAACCATTTTAATGGTGGAGGAGCTCCATCAAAGTACTTTAAGAAATATGATGATCAATAACTTTTTCATACCTTTATTTATGCAGAAACATTTCAAATGTGTAATACATTTATATATTGACCAGCACATTGTTTTTATTGACTGTATTCTTAAATCTGTACCTGTATTTTCATCTGTAAATTATGGCTCATTTTTCTGCATTTATATGCATAGTGCAAATGCTTTTTGGTTAATTGATGCAATGCAACATTTGACATGTGGCTAACTATTGCATATATTATACTGGAAGTTACATCTAAAACAGCTTCAGGTTGGGATTTATGGAGAAAAGTCCAAAGAAGAAATTTGTGATTTGGTGTGGATTAGTATGGCCAGCACATGAGCATCATTGAAATATTTCAAAAACTACACTAAGAGATGATACAAGATGTATATCATGGAGAGACTTACTCTCAAAATACTGAGAGTCAATACCTCATAATGTATCATGAAACATCTTAGCTCCAGCATCCTTCTCATGTAATAATCATGATGGCAAAATCAAACTAATGTAGATTTATGTAGAGTAGTACTGACAGTCTTCCTTCTCATGTAGCAGTTGCAAGTTGAACAGGAATGTATCAAAGTCATTCTGGTACCCTACAGTCTGTACAGTCATTTACAGTGTGAAAATGTAAAATGTACCGGTACATATGAGCAAGTTTAGCACAGTGATAATGTACTAGTGCTTACAAAGAGTGTGCTTGTTTAAACAATAGACAAAAAAGTTCCAAATTCTTACATTCATTGTTATTTTAAATGTAAAGAAGAGTGCTTCATTTTTTGCTTGATTCATGTACACTTTTTGCTGGCCTGACATCAGTGGTTACTTACCTCTAACTTCTCTATTATCACTGAGGTCAGTTTATAAACTCTGAAATGTTATTAGAAGTGCAGTGTTCTCAGGACAGAGCACATTATTAGGTGAGACGTAATTTGAAAAGCTATTTATTAAGTCAACAAAGGGAAAACACTAAAGTAAAAAGGCATAGAAAAATCTTCATTTGTTTCTATTACTCGTGACTTCTGTGTATTTGTATATACTTACTGTAGCCTGTTAATCAAGATTCAGTAATTGGAATGGCCAAACTGCACTATTATAAGGAGCTAACTTTATCATAATTTCACCTGCTTCTGTCAAACACTTTGCTTGAATTTAATTGTTTATCATATGTAATGAGTTGGTATATCAGAAGATTAAAATATTCCAGTAGTTTATGATGCAATTTACCTTACAGAACACATTGATAATCAAGCCGAACAATTAACTATGGAAATAGTAACTTTCTTCTCATAATCTTACATTTCAAAACATGATGCACGATAACTACACAACCTATTACGATGGCAAAGAAAAGCTGCAAGCTAACTGTTATCATAAATACAAAGGGAATATGCCTTTCTAATCTGGTTTACTGAAAAACTTCCATGTTTCATTATTCTGTTATTAATTTTACTCAACGTATATCCTTGAAAAAAGATTCTCTCTTTTGCAGCTAGAGTAGTGATGACATTACTGTATAATACTGAGTTACTGCAGTGTATATAATTACTGCAGTGTGTAGTGTTCTCATGTCTTAAATCCTTGAAAACAGTATTTTGTATACCTTTTTCTGTCATAATCAAATCATTTTATCTTTAAGTTGCAGCTGTAGTGGGCCATTTTACAAATATCCTCTCTTCCTATGAATGAGTACACCCAAGCATATTTGAGCACATGCATCAACAAACATCAGAAATGTATAACACTTCTTGATGTATCCACTTTTTTAACAATCAAAAGAAAATATTTGATCAACTACATCAGAACATTCACAGATGTAGTTTATCTAATTTCAATTTATGATATTACTGTACAGGTGATAGAAACTCCTGAGTCAATCTGCAGCCTCCAAGGAATTCTCGCAAGAATTTCTTTATATAAGCAAACAATAACAGAATACAACAATAACAAACATTTACTGAAAACACCAAACAAAGACTTGGTATTTACTATACCAGAATTTTTCTACACAACATACGCACTAAACATGAAACATTACTATAACATCCATCATATTTTAGAAGGTATCATACACCTGTCTTGCATATGGATGCATTATAACAATATATACATATCTCTATGTGGATTTCTTCATCCAGTTTAAATGTGAAAGCAGCCCTTGATGATCTACAGTTATCACATTGACTGAAATGTTAGTCATGAGTTCCAGTTGAGGTGTAACCGTCCATTGAAATCCATTTAAAACACGTATTTTTCAATCCAATGCGAAATAAGCAAGAATTACTCATTTAACCAAGAGGTGGATCTGTGCTTGTAGAATGATTGCAATGAAACTGGTTACTAAATTATAACTGTATTGAAGTGCATAGATCCTGTAACTGGTAGGAACATTTTCCAAACCATGTATCTTTTGTATTTTATAAAAATAGTAAAAGTATTGTTAATATTTCATATGTTGAGTATTTGCACACTACTAAAATGTTATTGCTTGAAAATCCAATTATGTATTTGCTCTATAACAGCCAATGCAACTGTTGAAATATGTTGTTAATTTTGAGGCAACAGTTTTAACTGTAATTTTATTAAAAAATCCTTCATAACAATACCAAGGATTGTTCAGAATTGTATATAAAGGGGCAGTCATGTTGGCATTTTATGTCAGTGTCTTATGAGGTTTTGTGCAAGAAGCATATAACTGCTTAAGTAAGATGTATGTCAGTGTTGTAAGCATGTCAATATTTTTGAGTTATGACAATGTAACATAATAATTATGATGTGATCCAGAATCAACGTTCTGAAACATAATGTTAGAATTGGTCATTCTTGGTGTAAAAACCAAGTTAAAGTGAATATGAAGGAACACTGTGCTTGTGGCAGCAGCAAATAAAAAGCAGTTGGATGAGTACACCCTACAAAATTATAAGAATTTTAATAGTAATTTCACATGTGGTGAATGGAGCTGGGATAAGTCATGATTCTGTAAATTAATCTTACATTTTCTTTCAGGAAAAGTCTGTAATTCTATATTGTATTTGAAAGTTATGTGAATAAAGCAACAAGTAGGTAATCAGCAGCACTACAATACGAAGAATGTAATGATAAAGGCCAAAATTGAGGTAAACTGAAATAATAAAAAAAGTATAGAAGAAGAAAAATACTGTAAGTACAAATTTTATTTGATTTTTTTAATTGTTTGAAAATTTTTCACTAGCTTTTTTAATATGGAAGACAACAGGCAGGTTGACGTAAATAATCAGAATGGTGCAAATGTTAGTGGGGAGGAAATAAATGATAATAACTCAAGTATTTGCTCATCAATCTATGATGAAGATAATGTAGTTAATCGAAACAAGGGAATTGGGGAGAACAGTGACCACAATAATGTAAGTTTATGTTCACCTGTTCGTGGGTTCGAGTCAAGTGCATCTGTTTTGAATAGATTAGTTCAACTATTAGAGGAACAGAAAAAGTCGACTGATGAACATAAAATCTCTCTAGATCAAATACTTGACTCTATTGAAAAGAAGTTAGATGGACATGGGAACAAAATACGTGAAACAAAAGATAGCTTAGAAAAATGTTGGGTACAAGTAGACAAAAATACGAAGGAAAGTTAGATTCTGTAGAAAAAAAAGATGATAGTTTCAAAAAATTTGCAACCTCAGAATTTCAGCATTTAAAAAAGTTTAACAAAGATGTAGTGAAAAAATTTACCAGTATAGATAAAAGTGTACAAAACTTTACCAAAACTGCGAACAATAATTTTCCAGAACTAAAAAGAAGATGTAGGTACATGTTTAGGGTGAATTTCAAATTTCAATTCAAAAATTCAGGAAATTGAGGACACTGTTACTATAAAATCTTTCATCAACTGCAATCAGTTTTGGAATAATATCAATATCAAAACCTTTCCAGGGGAAGGGACTATACATCCTGTCGACTTAATGTTTCAAATTAAACACAATTTTGAAAGTAGCATGAGTGACAATTTAAAAATTAAATTCATAAAAAATTCTTGGATGATGAGGCTCTTTCATGGGCTAATAAGACAATCAAACCTGAAATGACTTTTTGTGAATTTGAACATGCTTTTATGAATAAATTTTGGTCAGAACTAGACAAGCCAGAATCAAGTCAGAGTTCTTAAATTATTCAAATTTCAAGCAAGGTAGTGGTCGAATGAAAATATTTTGTTAACAGCAGTTAAAACATTAGTACATTTAGATAAGCTGCTAGATGAGATGATTCAAATTCATGCTTTGAAAAGACGTTTACCACAAAGAGTAGAGTGGAGTCTGGTCTATAAGCCTGATGACACGATTGAGGAATTTTTGAGATATGTTGATGAATTAGATTTAGCCTGGGAAAGAAATGAAAAGTATAATGACAGGCAAGATGACAGTAGAAATAGAAACAACAGAGCTTTAATGATAATTTTGAGCATAGGGATAGGAGGGAAGATTTTAGAAATGAAAATTATAGGGGAGAGTACCAAGGGAACAGTTGATTCAGAAATGATGACAGAAGAAATGGGGAAAGAAATGATAGGCAGAGACCAGAGAACAGAAATTTTGAACCAAGAAATAGGCAGTGGGGACAAGGTCAAGGAAATAATGGTAACAATTTTGATAACAGAAGGAATATCTGGGAAACTAAGGCCTGCCTCTTTCGCAGCCTGGTGGACTGAGGTAAACAGAAATGGTGTTTATAATCAGGCTCATTGTGGTGATTTCAGAAAGGGAAGGGGTAGAGCAAATAGGGCATACCAAAACTATGTATCCAGAAGACAACCTGAAGTGAACAGAATGAATTTTGATAGGGAATTTTGGGAGAATTTTTTATCTGAAAACAAAGATGAACAAGAAAGGAAAAGAAAATAGAGGAAATCATTTTGACAAATTTCTTTCTTTAATAGTAGTAATGTAATAGAAGTAACAGATAGTGATGAGAACAGATCTGACAATTATGGTTTAGTGAAAATGTTGAGTGAATGTGAATTGAGTGAAAGAACTGATACTGGTGTTGTAAGTAGAGAAGTTAATGATCATGTGCTTAGAAATAAAAGTGAAAATGACAGCGTTATTCCAAATAAAATTTCAGTAAGCAATAAACAGGGAAAAGATGATGATGTGGTAGAACAGAATGATCATTGTGTTGAAGTAGTTGATGTATTTGAAGAAGTGTGTGAAGACAGAAATGAATAGAGATGGTATTAAGTAAGCTAATAATGTTGATGACGACGACGACGATGCTGTATTGCTCACAGAACTGGATGGAATGGTATATCCAGAAGTTAAGGTTGATGATTGTATGCTGAATTATTCTGGAAACTCTGCTGTAAGCTTGAGTGATGATTCTGAAACAAGTAGAAAAGTACAAGACAGTTTAATTTTGCCAACAGTTGTTAATGATATTGTGTCTGAATGGATTAATGAAATTAGAAAAATTTATCAGTGATAAAACAGTGAAAGTACATTAAAATTGCTACACCACGAAGATGACATGCTACAGATGCGAAATTTAACCGATGTACAGAAGATGCTGTGATATGCAAATGATTAGCTTTTCAGAGCATTCACACAAGATTGGCGCTGGTGGCAACACCTACAATGTGCTGACATGAGGAAAGTTTCCAACCGATTTCTCATACAGAAACAATAGTTGACCGCCATTGCCTGGTGAAACCCTGTTGTGATGCCTCAGTAAGGAGGAGAAATGTGTACCATCACATTCCCGACTTTCATAAAGTCGGACTATAGCCTATCGCGATTGTGGTTTATCGTATTGCAACGTTGCTGCTCGCGTATGTTGAGATCCAATGACTGTTAGCAGAATATGGAATCAGTGGGTTCAGGAGGGTAATAAGGAACACTGTGCTGCATCCCAATGGCCTCGTTTCACTAGCAGTCGAGATGACAGGCATCTTATCCGCATGGCTGTAACGGATAGTGCAGCCACGCCTCGATCCCTGAGTCAACAGCTGGGTACGTTTGCAAGACAACAACCATCTGCACGAACAGTTCGACGACATTTGCAGAAGCATGGACTTTCAGCTCTGAGACCATGGCTGCATTTGCCCTTAACGCTGCATCACAGACAGGGGCGCCTGCCGATGGTGAACCCAACAATGAACCTGGGTGCACGAATGGCAAAAAGTCATTTTTTCGGATGAAACCAGGTTCTGTTTACAGCAGCGTGATGGTCGCATACGTGTTTGGTGACATCGCGGTGAATGCACATTGGAAGCATGTACTCATCATCGCCATACTGGCGTATCACCTGGTGTGATAGTATGGGGTGCCGTTGGTTACACATCTCGGTCACCTCTTGTTCACATTGACGGCACTTTGAAGAGTCTGTGTTACGTTTCAGATGTGTTACAACCTGTGGCTCTACCCTTCATTCGATCCCTGCGAAACCCATTTTCAGCAGGAAAATGCACGACCGCATGTTGCAGGTCCTGTACGGGACTTTGTGGATACAGAAAATGTTCGACTGCTGCCCTGGCCAGCACATTCTCCAGATCTCTCACCAAATTGAATATGTCACAATACGCCAGTCACTACTCTTGATAAACTGTGGTATTGTGTTGAAGCTGCATGGGCAGCTGTACCTGTACACAGCATCCAAGCTCTGTTTCACTCAATTCCCAGGCATTTCAAGGCTGTTATTACAGCCAGAGGTGGTTGTTCTGGGTTCTGATTCCTCAGGATCTGTGCACCCAAATTGCATGAAAATGTAATCATGTCAGTTCTAGTATAATATATTTGTCCAATGAATACCAGTTTATTATCTGCATTTCTTCTTGGGGTAGCAATTTTAATGGCCAGTAGTGTAGTTAGTGACTGATATATGTAACCATGGTGACCGAAGGTTTAAAATCCTAATTGAAATTTGTCAAAATGTGTATTCAGGGAAGGAAAGTTATTTTGAAAATCTAAAACAGTCATCTAATATAAAAATAATCAGTGGATGTGTAGAAACAGTAGAAGAAAGACATGATTGTGAAAAAGGGGTGAATTTCTTGGATATAGAGGAGGATCTGTTATTTGAAAATGAAGTCCATATATTTTAGTACAGATTTCTGATTGGATAGGAAACTGTCTTCTGGACACAGGTATCCCAATTACAGGGTTATCAAAGAAGCTAAGAGATAGGTTTAAAAATAATGAGAATTTCACAGAATTTGCAGTAACAGGGGTAAGGGTAAAAGGCGCAACAGGAAAAAGTAGTAAATTGATTACCAGACAAGTCTTACTAGTATTTAAAATTAATGATGTGCAATATGTACAAGGATGTTCAGTGATTGATGATTTGAATGAAAACTTGATATTGGGTATGAACTGAATGGTTAGGGCAAAAGTAAATTTTATCTAGGCTGACATGAAAATAACATTTGTTGAACCAAAGAGTGGAATTTATGGGGAAGCTAGTATTTTAATGGAAGATCATGGCCTAAGTAATCTGATTAGGGGGGTGCAAGAGACTAACGGTGATGGTTATTGGGAGGAAGGGGAAGAATTTTGTATTAATGATAACAGTGTTGACTCCTACTGTGAAGTGGTAGCTAGAAATGTGTCTGAAACTGAAAGTCTTAATGTAGAGAACAGAAGAGAACTTGAGGATTTTTTGTGGGATTATAATGACACCTTTGACGTAAAACCTGGGAGAGTGAAAGGATATCGATGTAAAGTGAAATTAAAAGTGCATGATCCAGTATTCATTAAACCATATGCTATTCCCATATGCAAAAGAAAAGAAGTGGAAAGAGAGCTTCAGAAACTAGAAAGATGGAAAATAATAGAAAAAGTTGTAGTTCATACAATAACCCATTAGTGGTGGTTTCAAAACGAGATGGGAGTATCCAATTACTTCTTGATTCAAGACACCTAAATAGGTACTTAGAGAGAGAAACTGACCATCCTGAATGTATATATGAACTGCTTAACAAGTTCGAAAATGTAACGTATATGACTAGCCTTGACTTGACTTCTGGGCTTCATCAGATTGAAATGGAGAGAGATTCTAGAAAGTACACTGCACTTTTGTTTAGTGGAAAAAGTTTTCAGTACTGTGTTGTGCCATTTGGTTTAAATGTATCTGTAGCAGAATTAATCAGGGGGTTAGACTTTATTTTGGGTAATAAACTCTTGGAAAAATTAATCATATATGTGGATGACATTTTAGTATCAAGCAAGACCTGGGAAAAGCATATACAAATTGGAGAGAAAATGAGAGAGGGGGTATGACATTAAAATAAGAAAAATGTAAATTTGCAATGAAACAATTAAAATTTCTGGGCCATTGCATTAGTGAAAAAGGGACTTTACCTGATGGAGAAAAGATTGAGGCCATCGCAAAATTCCCAGAACCTTGGAACAAAAAAGAATTGAAGTCATATTTTGGATTAGGGAACTTTTATTGAAAATATGTGAAAACACAGGCACTTAATGCACCATGTTTAAATAACCTGTCCAGAAAAAATGCTGTGTGGGTTTGGTCTGATGAATGTCAATTAGCTTTTGAGGAAATTAAGAAAGAGTTGATAGAAGGTAAATCCTTTATAGACCCGATTTATCGTTACCATTTTGCTTGATGACTGACATTTGTGATTATGGTTTGGGTGTACATCTGTTCCAATAAAAGGAAATCAATGGGGAAATAGATCATCATTCTATAGTATTTGCAAGTAGAACCTTAAATAAACACCAGAGAAATTATATGATTACAGAAAAGCACCTTTGTCAATAGTATGGGAATCCAAAAAATTTAAAAATTATTTGTTTGTGCACCAAGTCAAGGTCTATACAGATCATAAAGCATTAACTTACATACAGGAATGTAAATTGTACCATGGGAGAATTACCAGGTGGTCAATGTTCTTACAGCAGTATAGATATATAATTCACTTCATAAAAGGAAAGAAAAATGCAACTGCTGATGCCCTGTCAAGAATGCCAGTGGGAAATGTAAGTAATAGTGAAATTGATAGTCAAGAAAACAATTTCAAAATTATGTGCTTTAAAAATGTGAAAAGAGAATGAAATTAGGAAAATTTGTAATCAATTGAGAAGATACCAAAATGGTGATGATCATTGGAAGCTTGTTAAAAGTTATATCCACATATATACTCCGCTAGCCACCAAGCGGTGTGTGGCAGAGGGCACAATTCGTGCCAAAGTCATATTTCCCCCCTCTGCTCCACTCGTGGCTTGTGAGAGGGTAAAACGACTGTTTAGGGAAGAAAGGTCATGAGAAGGTACAAATGTACTATCAAGTCTTCAAAGGTATTCTGTTTTATAGACACAACCCAGACAGTGACGTATGGTAAGTTTGCTGGCCAGATTCTCACATCAGTAATTTGATAAAATATACACATGAAAGTTTCATACACTGTGGTGCATTGAAATGTATTTAAAAAATCCAAGAATCTATATATTTTCATTGCATGTCTAGGAGAGTTAGGACTTTACTTACCAGTTGTGATCGATGTCAAAGAACAAAAGTTAGTCTTTTGCAAAATGTGATACCTCAAACAGTTGTATTTAGTGGGAATAGATTTGTATGGCCAACTCCTGAGAGCTGAAGGAGGGTTCCAGTATATTTTTGTTATTGTACATTTATTTTCAAAATACATAAAATTTTATCCTTTAAAGAAAGCAACTGGCAAGAAAATAGCTACCAAATTTGTGAAAGACTACTTTTTTTTAAAGTGGGTACACCAAAAGCAATTTTATGAGACAATGGGAATCAGTTTACTTCAAAGTTTTGGAAGGAATTTGTACAATAATATAATATCAGACATATCCTAATTTTATCTTATTCACCAAAATTTAACCCAACTGAGCGTAATATGAGGGAAATTGGAAGATTATGTAGAACGTATTGTCATAAAGATCATACTAACTGGTTAAATTATATCAATAATTTTGAAGATATTATGAATAGCCTACAACATACTACCACAGGATACTCTCCTTACGAGATCATGTTTGATGCAAAGCCACCTTAGTTAATTAAAGAACTTAGAGTTTCCAGCATGTAAAAGTGTAACAGCAGCTGAAACAGTAGAAGTGGTTAGAAGAACCATGAATGAATATTTAAAAAAAAGGCATGACAAACACATAAAAAACACAGAATTCAAAGTTGGAGATCTAATTTCGACAAAAAGTTACACCAAATCTAAAGCTCTAAATGATGAAATTAAAAAATCTTTGATATTTATATAGGATCACTGGAAATTGTTGAAAACCCACATCGAAATGCATACAGACATGTATATACATATAGTCCAAAAGGTTATTTGGATGTATGAATGTTACGCAGCAAAAAGTGTACAGACAACCTTAATTACCCATTTAGCATCATGATATTTGTTCTTTGATTTTTGATGCACCATTGGAAATTTATTTGAAATGCATCTTACATTATGCAGTCTACATCTACATGACTACTCTGCAATTCACATTTAAATGCTTGGCAGAGGGTTCATCGAACCACAATCATACTATCTCTCTACTATTCCACTACCGAACAGCGAGCGGGAAAAACGAACACCTAAACCTTTCTGTTCGAGATCCGATTTCTCTTATTTTATTTTGATGATCATTCCTACCTATGTAGGTTGGGCTCAACAAAATATTTTCGCATTCGGAAGAGAAAGTTGGTGACTGAAATTTCGTAAAAAGGTCTCGCCGTGACGAAAAACATCTATGCTGTAATTACTTCCGTCCCAACTCGTGTATCGTATCTGCCACACTCTCTCCCCTATAACGTGATAATACAAAATGAGCTGCCCTTTTTTGCACCCTTTCGATGTCCTCCGTCAATCCCACCTGGTAAGGATCCCACACCGCGCAGCAATATTCTAACAGAGGGCGAACGAGTGTAGTGTAAGCTGTCTCTTTAGTGGACTTGTTGCATCTTCTAAGTGTCCTGCCAATGAAACGCAACCTTTGGCTCGCCTTCCCGACAATATTATCTATGTGGTCCTTCCAACTGAAGTTGTTCGTAATTTTAACACCCAGGTACTTAGTTGAATTGACAGCCTTGAGAATTGTACTATTTATCGAGTACTCTAATTCCAACGGATTTCTTTTGGAGATCATACTGTATACTTGAGCAAACCCTACGGTGAATACTTTAACCCAGTGAAAGTGGATTAACTAATAGAATGAAATTTGTTATCTCTGGATTTTTTAAATTGTTATACCCATCATGGATTACAAATTAAAAGGTGATTTGAGGAGTTGAAATAGTTGAGACTACATTCTGTGCACTGTATAGCAAGGTAAAATCTGGGGGTAAAAATCCCATAAGTAAAATTTTTTTCAGTAATTTTGTGGTGAAATTTAACAGGTAGGGGAGATATAGTACTTTCATAGATACATCTTGTGGCATATGGTGCCTTGAACCAGCCAGTGACTTCATATTTATTTTCTGGAATCACTCCTCTTCTACTATCCTATCTAGATAGAGCAATTAGGTTTCTTCTACTATCCTACGGTATACAGTGTGCAACACATAAAGACACAAGACTATATCTTCACCAGTCACTTAACTTACAGTGGGGGAAAAGAAAACACCACCAATTTCATTTTTTAGTAACCAGTATTTTCAAAAATATCCATTTTTTATTAAGATTCAACATGTAGTAGTTTGCCACTCTGTACCAGTAAACTATAATAGAGTAAGAAAGATTTTTGTGGTAAAAGGTTGTATGATTTTATGCTGATTTTGTAAGTCATGCCTATGAAATGTAACACAGGAGAACTTATGTTTGAAATGAACTGATGTTGGATTACGGCTAGAGATGTTTTTCTTATGGAGATAAGTGCATGATAACTATGTACGTTAGCGTAGAAATTATTGAAATTCTGTAAGTCTATGAGAGATGATGGTATTATGGTAGTAGATTTGCAAAGAAGTTGATTATACATTGCTATTTGCAATTTTGGTTTGCTGCTGGTGATGATGATGCGTATATTAATGTAACGGATGTTTAGGCAGGTAGGGACATGATATTTGGACACACTGTTTTTTGGTGAAATTGAACTTCTTTCACTAAGAAATATCTCATACAAGTTGGTTGGCAACTACCTTTGTGTTATATGATGCACACTGTAATCGCCTGTTTGACTTGATCCATTTTAACTTCGGCAACTGTTGATGTTTCCAATACTCATTTATTGTCTACGCATTCTCAAACTTACGGCTGTTTATTTACACACTCTTCTGCTTGAAGTACCTTTTACCTCTACTATATACACTATTACTTGAAGTTGATTTTCTTACATGAAATATGTCATTGGATTTATACTTTACATATGCCTTGTTGATTGGAAGGAGAATGTATGTGATGCGTGGACCAGAATTGTGTAACTTGATTTTGTATCTCTCAGACCTGTCTCCTGATTGAAAAAACTGGCCAGAAATGATACACATCCATAAATGAAACAAAAACATAAACTCAATAAGGTGAGATGTGGTGATGACTCATGTCCATGTTATGCTGGAATATTATAGATTATGGTTTGGCGTGTAGCAATTAAAAAAAAAAAAGTTATCTAATTTTTCTTTGTCACTTTTCACACATGACTAAGGTGTCTAGCAATTATATGAAAGTTTATGAATACTCGAACATAATAGAGAGAAACATTCCACGTGGGAAAAATATATATAAAAACAAAGATGCTGTAACTTACCAAATGAAAGTGTTGGTATGTTGATAGGGGTGTGTGTGTGTGTGTGTGTGTGTGTGTGTGTGTGTGTGTGTGTGTGTGTGTGCGCGCGCGCGCGCTAATTCTGACAAAGTGATATTCATCAGATGTTTCTTGTGGTAAACACACACTATTCATTTTTTTTCAAAAATTAAAATAGTTTATCTTATCTAATTATGCATGAGAAACTACTACTCAAAATGAGAGCATTTTTTTGCACCTGGATGATCAGCCCAAAGAGGCATTCCACTTTATTTATTGATCTGAAACTTACAGCGATTTGATATGATATTTACGCACCTTATTTCTATATTTCCATGTTTATGTATTAATTGTGTTTGATCTGAAACAGATATCAAAGGAACTGCTTGTAAGTTAGCTGGTTATATCTAGCATTTGATATTTGTATTGACCAATACAAAGTTAAATATTTTAATTACGCTGTCTAGCAGAATGCTATTGTTTAACCTTCGTCGATCAGATAATAGGGAGTGTTAGGGTTAATTTTTGGGGACTGGGAAGGTGAAGCTGTGGCAAGTCCATTCTGTAGGGAATGCCGAACACACTTCTCCCTCTGGCGCCACAGTGAAGTACTGGAACAGTTGGGGTCCTGGGTGGGGGGGGGGGGGGGGGGGTTCTGTCTTAGGTGTCTGTCATCTCTTCTTCTTCAGCCCCAACACTCCAAATCTTCAATTTCATTTCTTACTTCTCACCAGACTACTAAGCTGTCCTTCCCTGTGTCCACATGCATATGTCTCTATTGCTGAGACCTTTCTCATTTGCAGTGTCAGTTCTTGTCTTTGTGACAAAAGCCTATTGTATAGGAGGATCTGCAAAACAAGCCAGCACTCCGTACACCATGAACATTGGTAAATCCCACCGTTTACTCACAACCTACTGCTTGGACTGTCACACAATAACTGAGTATAAAGTCACAATGCACTCAAGGAACATGCAAGCACACTGTAAGCAAACTTAATACCATAGCTACCAACTACGCACACTGAATGGCACTA
Source organism: Schistocerca gregaria (assembly GCF_023897955.1). Lineage (NCBI taxonomy): Eukaryota > Metazoa > Arthropoda > Insecta > Orthoptera > Acrididae > Schistocerca > Schistocerca gregaria. The sequence goes on from NC_064931.1 coordinate 61,991,233, forward strand.
ACAAGTGTTGGTGCGCAAACTTCACACAGTACAATACCTTCCACAATTCGCACTACACTCCTGCAAAAAAATATCGACGAAATTCTAATTTACTTTACTTTTAGTTTGTTTACAAGTGTTTAAAAACCATGTATGTTTGTAAAAAAAATAAACTTTCTAAGTATTATTACAATCTGTTTATTGGATAACATGAGCTCCCGACTACCAATCATGAAGTATTTGTCTCTTTATAAATGTGCTATTATGATATGTAGTACAATAATGGACGTTTTATTTTATTATCATCTTACCCAAATTTATATTGCTGCAGTCTTGAAATTCAAGGAATGGTAAGACACTACAATGATTTACCTGGAGAACATAATTTAATAGGCAAGACAACAAATCTAAACACATTTGAAACCTGTAAACTGGAAGCTTACATACTCTTTTTTTCCTACATCAACTGATCTATGGATTACATGATGAATGCTTGAAGCTAGTTTTATTCATTGTACTGTATTTAACTAATAAATTTCATAGATCAAACAGTGACAGCAGCAGAGGATCAAATCAGTAAAAATACAAGGCTTTGTAGACATCATTTGAGACTACAGGAGGTACTGAATTTAATGGAAGAAAAGAAAACATATAGGTAGTTGCTTTCATGTTCCATGGATCATTTTACATGATAAATCGTCATGATGTGGAGAGTGTCGTTTTATGTTCAAATAGCAGATTAATTTGTACATCTATTTGTGCTCTAAGCATCACCATATAGCTGCCCCAAATTATCTTAGAAGACTGGTTAAAGAAGAGTGAACCTGTGTTTATAACACTTGCAGACATAGGAAAATGTTTATGACAGTGTTGACTGCACTTCAATCTTTGAAATTTTGAAAGTAGCAGGAATGAAGCACAGGCAACTAAAAGTTATCTACATATTGTATAGAAAGCAGAATGCAGTTTAAAAGTTGAAGGATGTAAATATAGGCTTCCACAAGAGGGGGGGGGGGGGCTGTCCTAGAGGGGGCACTTGCCCTCTCCTTGAATATGTGGGTGAACACTTTATAGTTACTAAAAATTCCAGAGCACTTCTAGCAATGACTACTAAATCACACATTTAGCATTACCAGTACTTTATTTATAAACAATATTTTCAAAATTCAAAATGGAGCTGTTTTACCTAGCAATATGCAAGTTAGGTATGTCTGTATCAGTTTAGTCTCGCACAGTATTGTATAAGCAGAGAAAATACAGTTAATAAAAGATAAGAGGAAACAGACACTGCCAAAAGTTACGTAGTGGACCCCTTCCTAGATTTTCCTTTGAAATATGTAAATAAATATACAGCAAAATAACAGTCTAAGCCTTGTCTCCTATCAAAGGTCTTCTGAATTTATGTCTCAGTTTCAGTGTTTATAACAAAGAGCGCATTAAATATAGCATGAACATAGGGTTGGTTAATGTACAGCTCAATCTATCATCACAAAGTAGACCTCTAGCTGCATTTCAGACTGGTATGTCATCACAGCCAAGATTTCAGACAGGAGAGCAGGGGTGGGGGCGGATTCCACTACTAAACAATAGCCCATACTTTTAATATTTCAATTAATAAGGATGAAGGACTTACATATAAACTGGATGATACAACTTTTTTTTTCTGCTAAAATATGTTAGCGTCCCCACCCACAACAAAATCTTGGTTGTGGTAAGAGATTGATCTTTAGTGTAGCTCAAAGTCTAGAGTCATATGAATGTGAATGCAATAAAATGTAATAAAACAAACAATACGTTTGTTATTAGCAAGCTAAGAAACAATTATGTAGGATGTGGGAAGAGAATTCTGTAGAGAAAACTAAACAATTGGGGTAACCTACAATGGGCCATGTGATCAGTTAAAAAGACATTTTGAGAATGTGTACTCATCAGACGTCAATCAAAAAGATAAACCGTGGATTTTTCTTACACAACTATGTCAGATCGGGTACACGTATAACTGCCAACTTCAACTAAGCAGAAATCAGTAACTCCCAATTTGCAGAACGCATACATTCACGTCTTTATATAGCCTATGAATTTTTCCATTTATTCCTACACCACTACTAAATTTAACACTCCGGGACTTTCAGAATTCATGTAGGCTACGGCAAAATTTCCGTAACATGATTAACGTATTTTTTTGTGAGAACACTGTTTTCAACTGAAAATGTTTTTGTTTAGTTTCATTTCCAAATATTATCACCCCCCACCCTCGAAAAGACTATCATTAATTATAACGACGGGAGGTCTACAGAACACGCTATGAAGATACCATCACAACTGTCTAAATTTTAGTACTTCGAATCTTCGATTAAGATACAACAATACCAACTGAAATACGACATACATCAGAATATACATACAACCACTCACTCTCCTCAAAGAGTAAAACACTACACACAGAATTTGCATCCTACAGTTGGTTCAGCAGATTGAAATTAAAGACCCGCCCAATTTTGCAACTGTTTATTCCAAAATTTGTGCTGCGGCCTGCGTGCAAACAGCGAAACTACAGCGCTGCATGTAATAGGACCAGAGACATGAGGTTGCAGTTATTAAAAATATGAGGAAACCAAAATGAATGACTTCGAATACCAACTAATAACTTTCCTACAAAAATACAATGTTATGTACTGTCAATGCAACATTTAATACTACGACAGAGTACACTAAATTCCACGGTGCCGCCAAGCTGCTTTATGTTACTCATAGATGGCACTACTGTCGCTTAGGCGGCTGTAAGAGTAACGATCAAGTAAACTTTTCTCGGAAAACATGTAATTCACGCCCATCAACCATTTTGCAATTTAAGTAAAAGCCACTTACATTCCTATACTTTACACTATGAATCAAATCAATTTCCATGTTTGTTAATGAACCCTGCAGTAACAACGTATAATAAGAACAGCGGACTACCAAGTCGAGCCTCAAAAAAGACCGGTTGATGCATTCCGCAATTACCATTCCCAATGAGGAAAAATCAACCTATACCACTATCATTTCAAATACATATATTCACAGAAATGTTCAAATAATACTAACGACTAATATTATCATTGCCGTTTTTACCGGTAGCGGCACGAGTTTCGTACACAACAGAAATATACTTTCGCAGTAAATGTGCTTTTTTGAAAGGACGAACTGCTTCAGACAATGAGATAGGGACTATAATTTTAACGATTCATATGTTTTGGTGCAGCTGATGTCCGTAGTTCCATCATACCCCGAAAGCACATTCCATGGAAGATACCGGTAACGAAGAACGCGCAAAAGAAAACTGCCTAGACAGACGCGTTTTGTTCTTTTAAATAAAAAAATCTCTTATATGTTCTATGAAACGAAAACATAATCTTGTTGTATATATCTCAGCTTTATTAACGTTACAGTGTTTCTGTGCTGTAAGGAAGGAAGAAAGTAGCTACATGGAAGTGACCAAGTTACAGGAAACAGATTTTCTCTTAACGAACTGGAGCTTGTACGATGCAGCTGTATACAAAGAAAAAAAAAGGGTATAGAATAAAAGAAAAGACATCAAACCTACTTGCAACTTACGTCTCCGTGTCTGAAAGAACCGCCGAGTCCTTGTGAGGCGGAAAAATAACGCGTGACGTCACACGAGCATGACGCCACTTGCAGTAATGTCCCTCCAGAGCAAACAGAAGCTGACCATGAGTAACAGGCTTCACTGAGCAGTCTCAAGGCTTCACTGAACACTGACACATTCCTGCAAGCGTCACTTTTGTTTTTGCAGAGTTTCAACCAATACGATTTTGAAGCGAACTGGCGTTGAGGAGACTGTATAAAAATCTCGAGAAGTTGAAAAATTCTTCTTGTTTTGCATGAACAGGGAGATTCTCTTCTTTCAAGAACGCATTCTCGTCGGCTAAAGTGGAGACCTAGGTATGGTCTTTGTACCAGTCAGGGAATGAGGACGCTACAAGTAACCCGATCAAGGATAGAAACTGTTCTCAGAAGACGTATTTATCGTTGGGTTTCGCCAATACTCCCTGCTGTTAGTAGCTATATATAATGTTGCGTTAAAATGTGATATGGCATTCCGGGAGATAAGTAACGTCTGTTAATATTTATACGAATGAAATGTTCGCTCTGCAGTGGAGTGTGCGTTGACATGAAACTTCCTGGCCATTAAAACAGTGTATCGCAATGAGACTCGAACTCGGGATTTACGCCTTCTGTAAGCAGCTGCTTTATTATTTATTTATTTTTTTGCGCGTTTCAGTTCGTTGTATTTGGTCGTAGCGGACGTCACATGAAATCCGTTGAAGTTCGTTATTTTGTTCGTTCACTCAGTTTTTTTTATTATTATTATTACAGAGAGCAGCGTGCTCTCTGACCAAACATGCAGAGCTACCGTGCCAGCAGCAGCTGAGCCACCCAAGCACGAATCACGATCCGTCCTCACAGCTGTACTTCCGGCAGTACCTCATCTCCTACCTTCCACACCTCACAGAAACTTTTTTGTGAAGTTCGGAAATACGTACTATGTTTCGCATCCGTAAATCGATCGCCAGATTAAAGTCTCGTATTGTTATGAATAGTAAGCAAATTACGTGATCGTCTACATGCGTCAGAGCGGTTGTTTCTTTGTGTTGTCAGCTGTGCTGCGGATAGCGGTTGGGTCGGGTTCGCCTGCGAAGAGAGGCAGTGGGAAACAGGCTGCGGGTGCAGCTGAACGTGAGAAGCCTACGAAGAGCCGACGATACCGTTCGTCTCTGTGAAACAGTCCTTACAGTTAAGCAAGCACGATTCACAGGCGACACCAACAGCTGGATGAACGCAACACAACTGCAAAAATAGCCGTTATTCGATCGATTCTAGATTTGTTTTTTGCCTCACCTACTTACCTCTGAACGGAAAGCAGGGTAGATACTTCTCGCCTTTTTCTATCTTCTCTAATTTATAAATAAGATATAATGTGTAATCATCGTTGAAAGAGGAGATTTTTCTCTGTAATGAATCATTTCGGCAGTTAGCAAGTGCTTGTATTTTTTTTTTTTTTTTTTTTTTGTGAAAGAACTGGCATTTTCCCCTACCGGCTTGAACAAACTTGCTTAATCACTTGTTTCCATTCCCTGAGCTAGTGCGTAGTGTTGACTGAGATCCTGTCATTACAGAGCTCTATTCCTTTTAGCCTGGAGTGGGGGCAGATGGGATTCAAATTAGAAATTACGGCGAAGGTAAGCCTCCCATCAAGGTTGAGTCAGAGACAGCCTATGCGTCGCCTTGGCGCAAGCATTAGTTCGGCGCTCCACAGCTAATGATGAATTTAAGTTTATTTGCTAGTCTAGTCCCAGTATTTAAAAAAAATGTTGGGGCATTTAGATTTAGACGATAACATTTAACAGAATTCTCCATTTATCATCACACATACAACACTAAAACATAATTAGTTATTAAGTTTCAAAGAAACAAAAATCTACTTTATGAGATTAAGTGTTTGCAGAATTATTGACAACGTCACAAATTTTAATTAAACCAAAAGATGGCCCAAGTCACAAGTGTTTAGAAGCATGTACTCATGAATGGGTCAGGTGCCCTCGTTTACATGTAAAACAAAATTAGCATTGTAGTCGCTTTGAGTGAAAATTAATAACTGTTGCAGTTATGCACTCGGCGTTTGGCATCCTCGTTGAGCTGGTGCCCCGATGCAAAGAGTGAAATCATAACCGTCACGACTTGCACAGTGTACCAAAACCCTTGCGTGCACCGTGCGTGTTGTAACTGCAAGTTTAAGCGATTTGTTTACACTGATGAACCAAAACATATGACCACTGCCCACCGCGACTTTGGATGCATTGGGGGCACGTAACACCTTAACAAAAGTACGTAAGAGGAGCGGACAGGGACGGATGATCACCTTAAAGAAGATATGGGCTGCAAATGGCGAAATCCATTGAGATGAACGACTTTGACAAAGTGCAGATTATTATCACGTAGAGCCTGTGAACGAGTAACTCGAAAACGGCGAACCTGGTCGAATGTTCACGTGCTACTGTCGTGAGCATCTATGGAAAGAGGTAGAAGGACAATGAAACTACCACTACGCGCTAAATGATTGGACATCTACGACTCTTGACTGGACGTGTGGTTCAGAGGCTTGTCTGCTCGCTAAGCTAGGGTGGTGATCCGTGGCAGTTCTGCTGAAAGAGCGCAATGTTTCGGAACACACAGTTAATCGTACATTGTTGAACATGGAGCTCCGCAGCAGACCACCCGTCCATGTTCACATGTTGACCCAACGACATAGTCAATCGCGACTGCAGTGGGCGAGAGACCACCGGGATTCGACCGTCGATCGATGGAAATCTGTCGGCTCTTCGGGTGAATCACATTTTTGCTACAGTAGGTGGATGGTCGTCTCCACAAATACCGTCATCGAGGTGAACGGTGGCTCGAAACGCTTAGCGCGCCACGGATGCAGGCTGGTGGGAGCAGTATTATGCCGTGGTAGACATTCTCCTGCTCTTGCATGGGACCAGTGGTCGCAATCGAAGACACGCTGACAGCTGCGAACCACCCGCATCCCTGCATCCTTTATGTCTTCCCCGACGGCGATGGCATCTTTCAGCAGTATAATTGTCCATGTCTCATAGCCAGAACGGTGCTATTGTGGTTTGAGTAGCATTATAGTGAACTGACGTTGATGTCTCGGCTGCCAAATTCGCCTGATGTACATCCAATGGAATCCATCTGGGTCGCTATCGGGCGCCATCACCGAGTATGCGAATCAGCGACCCGTTATTTACGTGAATCACACGACCTGTGCGTAGACATCTAATGCCACATACTTCGACAAACCTACCAACAAACTGTCGGATCACTGATATCCAGAAATAGTGATGTATTACGTTCCAAAGACGGACAAAGGAGCTGTTAAGCTGGTGGTCATAATGTTTTGCCTCATCAGTGTAGTTTGAAATTAACATCCACAGTCGGGGCAAACGCTGTAATAGAAGCAGAAAACTAATGTTTCTAAGAGAAGGAGAGGTAATCTGCCCATTCAGTTTAACGAGTGAAGTGTTACGACGTGGAGCATCTGGGGTTCAGAAATGTATAATACAAACAAATGGTACAAATGGTTCAAATGGCTCTGAGCACTATGGGACTTAACATCTGAGGTCATCAGTCCCCTAGAACTAAGAACTACTTAAACCTAACTAACCTACAGACATCACATACATCCATACCCGAGGCAGGATTGGAACCTGCGATCGTAGCGGTCGCGCGGTTCCAGACTGAAGTGCTTGGAACCGCTCGTCCACACCGGACGGCTATAATACGAACAGCTAAAACATGAAAACGTACAAAACAAAATTTACACGATTAGCACACAGATGGCAGGCGGAGTGTGTGTGGAGTCTAACTTCACGATCAGGTATCCACATCGTCGGCAGTGCTCATACTTGAACGTTACTTAACGACGAAAAAAGAAGTCCTGTTACTAAACCTGGTATAGGTCAAAAATCTTGATATAGATTTATGTTATACTTTAATAACAGTAGCTATAAGACATTTTCTGTGCAAAATGTAGTTATAACTTAACGATGCAGTATAATGCCCCAACGTCAATACTAGCAACAGTCCTGTAAGGGGAACAAACGTCCTAGGCTGAAAACACACATGCAAGATGGCATAGAAGTGGGAACAGTAATAGAATGTAGTGGACTGTTGGCTTGACGAATATTCCAAGTGCATTATCGCCAAACGTTACGATGGAGACTTGCCTATATCTCTACCTATTTTCTATTTTTGCTTTCTTCTTATTACTTAGTTAGACGCCTTAAATTTTTCTGCGTAGCTTATATATTTTAATTAAGTAGTTACAGGCTGCACAAAACACCAAAAGAACTGTCATTCTTTGAATTATTGTTGTACTATCAAACTACGTTGTGTACATAAACTAAAAATGAATGCGTCAGTTGCTTATTATTCCATTATTGTGATTATGATTGTTAGCTGTGTTGTTAATGGAACGTAACGTCTGTCATAAGACATATACATTTCATTTCATTTATTGCATATTTAAAGATCCGCCGCCTAATATTTTAAAAGCAGGTCGTACATTTTAAAATGTTGCATCTAATATTACATTGTTCCACATCATTAGCAAAAGTTATTTTGAGCAATAGAAACATGAGTAAAACAGTGAGTTACAAAGAAATTTAAATTAGTTGAAGGAAACGGAGGGATCAATTAATAAAAGTTAGTAATTTAGAAGAAAAATAGAAACCTGGGAAAAGAACGATCTGCAGATTTTCTTTTGCTATTAAAACGAAATAAGAGTATAACATATAAATTATAGTTCGTGTTGTTGTAATTCCATGTAGGAGGGCCTCGGCAGAAAAATCAAGCCTGTCTGACCTAAAGTAGCATACATAGTTATGTCATCTTATATTACTAAATGAAACGTATTCTACTTATTACGTGTTTTAAATGCTTATGTCGGGCATACCCGTTGCACTATTGTGTTGATATACCAAGACAGTTGTACATGTAGTGTGTGTGCTGTTATGTTGTATGTGTAAGACGCTGTTTCCCTTAACCAGTGCCATAGGCGGGAGGAGAACGTCGGAATTTAAACTTCGGGCCTCGCCTTTCCGTATGGCGTATTCCTTAGATCTAATGATTGTCTCATTGTTTACGTTAGCTATTTTCTTTTATATTATTTAGTTATGTTTAAAGTGCAGTTTAGATACATGACACAGTCAAGTGCTATATCTGCTTTTCATATAATTAACTTATTTATTTATTTTAGGTGTTATGCTCCTTATGTTATGAATATGTATCTGATGTTGTTGCTGTGTTTGTGTCATTTTCTGTGTCTGCATCTATATGAGTATCTGAGTGTGTAACTTCCCAAGAAACCTGTTGCGTTTGTTGTGTCTGTTCTAGATCTGCCACATGGATTTTGTAGCCTATGAGCCTCATACTGTGGTCTTTGAAACGTTACCAGCAATGTTCCCTAAAGCACACTATTTGTCTGGGTCGCGTAACATTTCTTTGATGTCATTGTATTCTGTTACAGGTCTTAGGAGTGCGATGGTGTTGCAATGTAATGTCACGTGTTCAGGAGACCCATATGCCCCAGATGTGCATGTAGCGGTCTGGTTGATGTCCATGCCGTTCAGATGTTCTGGGTACGGGCCGTGGCCGGTCAAAAAGTGAACCATGCCACGGCTTGGATTCGCATGCTTCAGCTTCAGTCGTTCCCGTATATCGGGGAAGGAGGTGAAAGCGCGAAGGCCTTTATCGGTCGTCTCCCACGCCCGTTGCTATATGTTAAAGGCGCCAGATGTTTAGTTGACGCATGTATAAGTGTCTTCCCCTGTTATTTCACGGACTTTGTCGTGTCTGCCCCTCTTTAGCCAGCATGCCACTGCTCTGTGGCGCACGGTGATGTCAATAGGGCAAGTCCCCAGAACCGCACACAAGGCTTCCACTGATTTATCAAAAGGGCCCGACATTCTGAGTAGTATGCTTCTCTGTCTTCGCCTCACTGTGTTTCTATCCCTTTCAGATCCGATACGCACAATTGTGTGGGCGCGGTTTATTTGAGTTGCAGCATCATATTATTCCGCAATGCAGTTGAGTCCCATGCCACACGCGTGTGCAGGAATCGCTGTTTCGTATACAACTTGACTTATATCGATATCTCGTTACAGACGCGAGATATTGTGTATTAATCTTTGGTAATTTTCAAGATGGCGGCTCGGAAACATGTCTGTCGAGGTAAATGTTTATTGTGCTTTATTTATTGCGTTTTGACATTTGGAAAAATGTGTTTGAGATTCCGAAAGGTGTACAGAAGTAAATAAAAATATTTCCGCCACAATTATTTGAATGCTTTCATAGCTAAAATGACTGTGACATCCACACTCACAATTGTGCGTGTTGGGACTATTTTACGGCATATGGCCGTTTTCGGTCGATGTTTGTGGTTACGATTCGGATCAGATTACGGAATAGATAAGTGGTTCAAATGGCTCTGAGCAGTATGGGACTCAACTGCTGTGGTCATCAGTCCCCTAGAACTTAGAACTACTTATAAACCTAACTAACCTAAGGACATCACACACATCCATGCCCGAGGCAGGATTCGAACCGGCGACCGTAGCAGTCGCACGGCTCCAGACTGCGCGCCTAGAACCGCGAGACCACTGCGGCCGGCAATAGATAAGTGATTTTACTATTGTATTTGCGCGTTATTTTCACAGTTCGTTTGTTTGTTTCGTTTTAGGGCTTACTGATGGAGAAATTCTAGCCATATTAGATGACTCTGAAGTGGAATTCTTCAGTAGTGATGATGCCACGATACATCTTAGTGCCGTGTCCTGCAGCCGTAATGAAGTACAACCTGTGTATGGGAGGAGTGGACCTCTGCGATCAAATGACGGAGACCTACAGGTCTTTCTTGAAGACAAAAAAGTGGACTTTAAAAGTTTTGATTCATTTACTTGATTTGGCTTGCGTCAATTCCTGGTTACAATACAAAGTTCAATGTGAAGCCAATAAAGTAAAAAAGTAAAACACTTTAGATCTTCTTGTATTTCGACAAGTGATTGGGGAAGCGCTAATTTCTTCTTCTTCAGGACAGGAACATGAAAGTGAATCCGATGAACAGCCACCAATTAAAATGTACAAACCAGCGAACACACCATGTGATGAGAAGCAGCTAGATGGATAACATCACTGCCCAACTGCTGATGATTTGCCTTCAGCTCATTGCTGCAGGCAAAAAAATTGCAAGAGGAGGACGAGAACAAGATGTCTGAAGTGTAATATTTATTTACGTTTGTCGAAGACAGTAATTGCTTTCGTGAATATCACTGCACGAATTTACATAAATATGTAAGATAATCCCGACCCACACAATCGTGTGGGTTCGAAATTTGTATCAAAATTAGAAAATAATATTTTCTAAGCAATTGGTGCACGATTCTATATTTTTTTAGTTACAAAAATGCATTTATTTCACAGTTTTCATTGCAAGTTTGGGTGGGGGTCTGAAAGGGCTATAGATCACAAGATACAGGCGGTGCACCCATGCACTTACCGCAGAACACACTGGGGCTTCCAAGAGAGCTGTGTAATTCGTAGAGTCCTCAAAGGTAGTCCGTATTGTGTAGTGTTTAGCCCTGCAAGCTCGCGCATTAGTTTCGTCGCTTTGTCAATTGCCAGTCTGGTGTGCACATTGAAAGTACCTTTTGTCGTTCGTCAATATGTATTTCTAAATGCCGTGTTACTTGTTTCCTCTTTATGTTAATGTTATGCAATTTAATAATTGAGTTCCGTTTCAGAACCATTTTGAGTAATATATATTTGCTTACGGTTATTTTGAGTTTGTTTTGGCTACACCAGTGACTTCTACTTATAAGAAGCTGAGTAGTTTTGTTTTCTAAGTGTACGCGTGAGTTTGGTGATACAATGACTAGTAAGTCATCTGCATAAGTGACTACGCTCTTTACCCTGTCGTCCACATCCAATTCGTGTAGGAGTGACTTGTTACCAAAATATTGGTCCACGGACTGAGCCTTGCAGGTATTCTTTCGTTATTTTCTTAACTACTTTCTGGTGCACTGATTCTCACCCTGCTATCCTGTGTTTGCAATAATTTAGTGATCCGTTATACAGGGCAGTTGGTAGTTGATCTCCCTCAACCTAGCGAACAACGCAGTCCACCAGAGGTGAGCAAAAGCACTAGTGATAACGATTAAAATTGCAATTGCATATTTATCGTTTATCGTGTGTATTATTCGTAACATTGCGCCAACTACTGATCATTTTACTCTAAAACCGTAGTGGTGTGGACTTAGGCCAAAGAGATGCAGACGTGATTGTAGTCGATCATAAAGGAGGAGCTCCCGCACCCCCGCCCTTAGCCAATGTGCTTATGAGGCAGATTGGCTTGTATATTTTGGGATTAGTTGGGTCCCTGTCCTCTGATTTCTTAATAATGACCACGTTGGCTATTTTTCAAAGAGCAGGGGCTCTTTCTCGTTGTAAGGTGTCGATAAGCATATCTGTTAGAAAGGGGGCAATGTGTGAGACACTATTTTTAAAAAATTTCGAATGTGTTCTGTGGTGTCACCGCTAGGCACCACACTTGCTAGGTTGTATGCTTCAAATCGGCCGCGGTCCGTCAGTACACATCGGACCCGCGAGTCGCCACTGTCGACGCTAGCAGACCGAGCGCCGCCATTCGGCTGTTCTTACGAGACAAGCTAGCGCATTGCCCAGTTCTACAGCCGACTTTAATAGGAATGGTTCATCTGGTATAGCTTCAGAGATCTTATTTTCAGAGACGCTAGTTAGCATAGCAGTTAAGTCAGTAGCTACGACCTAGCCAGGCACCACATACAGTTTATGCATTGACAATTGATCTATATGTATAAAGCAATCAGAATTGTAAAGAAGTATTCGCAGTACAGTCTATAACTGCACTTGTAAATATTATTGTACAAAGGTAAGACCGACGTTCACCGCTGATGCTGAATCAAAGCTAAGTATTTAATTGTATTCCTGTCTACTAACTTTCTAATCACTTAAGATGTTCCAGATACATCCCGTCAAGTATAGTTTATTGATTCTCACGTCAGCCTACGAGATGAACGCGTGCAAGGTCCACACCTTGTGATCAGACTAAGAGTCAAATTGCGTGACTCAGCCGGGTAACCCTTTTTCCGTGAGGCCCATAGTTCCGCCTCATACACAACATATTCCATCAGGTCGGCCGCCTTTCTAAGTCTAGCTACCTCTAGTGCTGCCCCTTCAGGGCAAAAAGGATGGTAACACGGCCATTTGCATAAATATTGCTCATTTGGTCAGTTAAGTCTGTAAGGTGTTGGTGGTCGTGTGTTCGTTCTTCATCAGGGAGGAGCTTGCTCAGCAGATACTATGACGAGCGCCTACAGCCTTGTGTTGTCGTACCGTATGCCCGTTTTAATGTTGACAGAACTGTTGTACTCTTAAATTGTACCGAGCGAGGTGGCGCAGTGGTTAGCACACTGGACTCGCATTCGGGAGGACGACGGTTCAATCCCGTCTCCGGCCATCCTGATTTAGGTTTTCCGTGATTTCCCTAAATCGTTTTAGGCAAATGCCGGGATGGTTCCTTTGAAAGGGCACGGCCGATTTCCTTCCCAATCCTTCCCTAACCCGAGCTTGCGCTCCGTCTCTAATGACCTCGTTGTCGACGGGACGTTAAACACTAACCACCACCACCACCACCACCACCACCACCAGTTTCTTCTTTTGTGACACAGTCTTTCCGCAGTCTTGTCAGATTTATAGACCACGGTAGTTTGTCTCCGTCCGGCGTTCGCTTATGGAATGGCTGCTGACTGCGCTCTTTGGAGTAAGTCCGTTAGGACCTGTGTTTTGTAGTCTATGTTGCCTTGGATAGAGTGTAGGAGAAAATCTATTATTTCTCTAATTTTCTGCCAGTTTGCCCTGCCTAGAACAAGGCGCTGATGTTGCGAGGTCCTGGAGTGTGCGTTCATGTATGTGTCGGTATTAATGAGTATAGAATTGTAGTCACTATGTGCCACTATGTCCAGGACTTCCATTTTTTGGGTATGTGTGCTAGTGAGTTTCGGTATGCTAGTGATACGTCTATATTACTAACTCCTCTAGCGTTACCATAATTGTTTGATGTTTGTCCTGTCTTGTTTAATAGAAATAGGCGAGTATAATTTTTATTTATTTATTTATTTATTGTTCCGTGGGACCACATTAAGGAGAAGTCTCCATGGTCATGGAACGAGTCAATACATGAAATTATAACACGATATTAGAAACAGATAAAATGAAATATAAAAAAACATATTCAGGTGACAAGTCTTAAGTTTAAATAAAGAAAATCAACAATCCAAGACTGGAATTTGCTTAAGTTTTTAGCTCTTCTAGGAGCTCCTCGACAGAATAGGAGTGAGCCATGAGGAAACTCTTCAGTTTAGACTTAAAAGAGCTTGGGCTACTGCTAAGATTTTTGAGTTCTTGTGGTAGCTTATTGAAAATGGATGCAGCAGAATACTGCACTCCTTTCTGCACAAGAGTCAAAGAAGTGCATTCCACATGCAGATTGGATTTCTGCCTAGTATTAACTGAGTGAAAGCTGCTAACTATTGGGAATAGACTAATATTGCTAACAACAAACGACATTAAAGAAAATATATACTTTGAGGGCAATGTCAGAATTCCCAGACTATTGAATAGGGGTCGACTAGAGGTTCTGGAACTTACTCCACATATAGCTCGAACAGCCCGTTTTTGAGCCAAAAATACCGTTTCTGAATCAGAAGAATTACCCCAAAAAATAATACCATACGACATAAGCGTATGAAAATATGCGAAGTAGACTACTTTTCGTGTTGAAATGTCACTTATTTCAGGTACTGTTCTAATGGTAAATAAAGCATCATTTAGTTTCTGAACATGATCCTGGACATGGGCTTTCCACAGCAGCTTACTATCTATCCGAACGCCTACGAACTTGAACTGTTCCGTCTCACTTATAATATGCCCATTTTGTCTGATCAAAATATCGGTTCTTGTTGAATTTTGAGTTAGAAACTGTAAGAACTGAGTCTTACTGTGATTTAGCATCATATTATTTTCCACAAACCACCAACTTATTTCATGAACTACATGACTTGATACTGTTTCAGTATTACACACAAGATCCTTCATTATCACGCTGGTGTCATCAGCAAACAGAAATATTTTTGAATCACCCATAATACTAGAAGGCATATCATTTATATAAATAAGAAACAGGAGTGGCTCCAGCACCGACCCTTGGGGAACGCCCCACTTAACAGTGCCCCATTGGGACTGAACTTCACTACCACTATCAGTTAGCCTTCTACATATGGCAAATTGTGCAACTTCTCTGATTAGGTCTGCAGAAGGTTCAATGACTTTCGCGTACTGTGCGTACATCGTTTTAATTATCCATGTGTCGCGACTGTGGATGATTTCAGCTGTGGCTGTGTGCTCCGAACAGATCTATGTAATCTTTGTCGCCGTGAAGTTCGTGTTTTTTATCACTACTGCAGCCTTTGTGTCTTTTATCTCTGTGACTGTCATGTAGAATTTTGTTAGCCCTGGAATTTTTCCAGTGCGGACATATTGTTCCTGGAGACAAACTACATATGCTCCTACTTCGTCCAGAAGCCTATTAAGTTCTTTGCTTACTAATGCACCTCTGGTGCAGTTTAATTGTACACTACTGTTTAGACAAAGTGAAACGCCGAGAACGAGAGGTGTGATGACAATGAAATTTATTCCACCGATTACAGATACTACGCTACACAAATCATTCGATTTACAGACCTACATGTACCGTGACTGTGGAAATTCAGTTCGGAGTAGCGCCACCACGTGCTGCAATCACAGCCGCTAGATGTCGTAGCATGGAATCAAAGAATGCGTGGATATCCCACTGGGGAATACCCTTCCACCCGGTTTGTAAGTGCGTTCACAAAACATCAACTGTGGCTGTTGGAGGACGTGAACGAACTCGTTGCCGACTGACCATATCACACACATGTTCGGTGGGCGACATGTCAGGTGAACGGGCAGGCTAAAGAAGCAGTAGTATGCATCGTTCTTCGAAGACGCCTTGCACATTCCTCGCTATATACGGCTGGGTGTTGTCCTGCTGAAATATGGCATGTGGAACGGCCTGCAGAAGGGGCAGTGCCTAGGGCTGTAAAACCTCCTTGATGTAAATGTTAAGATTGCTCTCAAGACGTAGGAGGCGAGATGGATGCAATGGCGACCCAAACCACACACATGGCGTTTGTCCGCAATGCTGCTCAGCAACACAGTCTGCCCGATTATGGCCATCACTGTAGGACAAGTTGATGTGGGACTCGTCCGAAAACACTACATTTTGCCACTCAGCACACCAGTGTCGGCGTTCGAGCGCCCATTGCAGTCTGCAACGTCGGTATGTTCTGCTCGATGGAAGCCGACGCAATGGCATGCGCGCCACCAGACCAGTCCAGCCCGCAGAAGACGGGTGCAGACCTTTTGGAGTGCTCCAACACTGGTGGACGAAGCTGTTGTGTACATTACGGCCAAGCAGACAAGATGGCGGTCATCTCGAGCTGTGTTCACATTGTACCCTGTCGGCGGTGTGTACCGTCCTCTTCTCTCCACTGGTTCCACATACACCTCAATGTTGAAGCAGCGTGCCCTGTACGAGCCGTAGTGCTCACGGAACGATGGACTGCCTCCCGGGGAGCAATCATTCTGCCTCGTCCGTATACATTCAAATGCCGATATTCCACCCTGTGATGTCAGCGAGGTATAGTGGCACTTGGTTACACCTCTCCACTTCGTATGACGGCTCCTCATTGACTGAGCGTAGCATAACACTGACCTGTCCTGTCACACAAAAGAGGGCCCTGTTGGGCTGCGTGCACGCCACCTCTCTACCATTTAAATCACTTCTTACGGTTCCGCTGTTCTGTAGTCCTCTTATCGTGGCGTGTTGCAGACCATTGCTTCTGAGTGTTTCACATCTTACAAACAATAGTGTATTATCTTCAGAATGTATATTTAGTATAAGCGAAACACTGTAGTGTAGTCTTTTTGGGGTTAAAGTAGATGCGTCCGTGTGCTCTTACAAAATCCTTGTAGACTTTCTTTAGGTTCGAGCCCTCTCTCCTGTGACTGCATGCTGCTATCAAGAGGTCACTGGAGTTCACGTTTGTATGTTGGAAGATTTACAGTCTGGAGGATCAAATGGACTTTCCGCTTAGTGGTCAGGTAGCACAGTTTGTATCCGTTTGGGTGATTGAGCCGTGTAGCTAGGCATAGTACCATTTGAAATGTATCCTTATTTTCGAAACTACTGATACATAGGTTTATTTCAATGTCATAATAATCTATTACATTTCTGTCACGTCCATGTTTCTGGTCAGCGTCTGGTAATATGTCTTCACGGTTGTTTTTATTAGTTAAGAATGGGTTTGTGGAATTTCCGGTGTTTGCTTGGGATACTCTGCGTGTGCTGTTGATACGTATGTCACACAGGTGGCTGGGAATTGTCTTTCTTTGCAGTGTTCGTATTTTCATGTGTTTTATATGTGTGTGTATTCGTGGATGTGTTTGTGGTAGCTACACTACTGTTGCCTTCCTTCCCAATGTCTGTTACTAGCGTTGTTGTAACCCTTATTTACTTGTATTCTGCTCTCATGTTGCTGTTATGTCTGTTACAGGTACATGATTGTGTTGACTGTGTGTAGATCCTCCATAAACAAAGCACACCGGCTTTATTTAAGGTCTACAATTTGTTATATCGTATTCTGATTTTAATCTCGGTGTCTCTGCTGTGGCTGTGTTAGGGATTTGTGTTTTGCTACTACTTTGTGACGCGTTACTGTATGAGTTCGAAGTACATGTGTGCTGGAGTATGACTGCGTCATTAATTTCGGCGTTTTCGTGCTGAATACTCCAATTGTATCATTGCTGGGTCGTTATGTCTATGTGCATGTGTAAATTATCAGTTTATAGATGGAAGATTTCCGCTCCAGGATCCTACTTTCTGAGTAACATCCTACGTTTCAAGGTGACCCATTGGTACATGTGATGCTCGGTTTGCCTGGTTATTTGGTAGTCTTGGCACCTTGCATATATGCATTGTCGATGTAGTCTTGATATGAAACTATCTCTGTTGAATTGTATCACACGAGTGAATCGATGACAGTTTCTCTGTTTCTAGACTCGTGGCTGGTATGTCTCATGTGTTGCTTCCAGACAACTGCAGAACGCTAAGCTCTGGTTCAAGTTGATGGCGACTTATACTAATTCCTAACTTTCTGTATTATAGTCTGTACCTGAGTTTGTGGTAGGGTCCATTGTACGGCCAGTGTTGTTATATTCTGTATTAGTGAGCATTGTCCATCATTTCATATTCGGTGTGTTCAGTTTGTCGTTCATATAACTGCCTATATGTTGGGCATACAGATCCTCCAGTCTTGCCACCAGACTTATTTCATAGATCTCTCCAAGAAAGTTCGGGTCGGTCAGTGTGGTAGGTACTTGATGCAAGTAGTACAACAAAGCTATTACGGGCCCACTGACGTCATCCCAGATTGCGGCCGTGACGTCAGCTGAAGACACAAGACCCATTATCCAAGATGGCCGCTTTTGACGGGAAAGCGCCATGACCCCTTGCCACGCCGCCCTGGTGGGAAGTTTGAATTTTGGCAAGAAAGAGCCACTCACCCTTACCACGGCCCCTGGCAGGAAGTTTGGATTTTAGCGGGAAACTGAATTATGTGCTTCTACAGGTCACCCCCTCCCCCCAGATTGCCAACTTTCTTGCATGATGATGCATCATCCTCTTGGAAAAAGGGCGGAATTTCCAATTCTTTAGGGAATTTTGCTCTAAGAGTTTACTCTTGCAACTGAAGGGAGTTAGTATGGTGTTGTCACACCATGCCGTTCTTGGGGTCACAATATACAGTTTACAGACCTGTAAACTAGTCGTAAATAATGCAGTAAAGTGATGTACAGAGACGCAAACAACTCGTAAATTACCGAAATAATCCAGTACACTGCATACAAACGTGCAAACTGCTCATAGATCGCCGAAATAATGCATGCAAACACACTCACAACGCTTAAATGTCCGAACATAAAGCAGTGCACAAACACTCACTGCACATAAAAAAGGACGCAACTTATCAGCGACTCGTACCCTGATTCTACTGGATGAAAAGCCTAAGTGCACCAACTAACACATGGAAACTGCCCAGATGTAATAGAGGAAGGTTAGGTTAGTGTACTTTATTTATTTTGGTCGGGAAACTTTGAAAATATCCATCGTAATTAAGCAATTAATGACAAAGATCGGTCCTAATTACACATCTAGATGCATAGCGCTGCACAAGAACGTATTTAAAATCACAAAAACTGACGATACCATACAACTGGTGTTATCCTGCCGGAAAAAATCTCGCAATAAAACTCGAAACTTAAGGAAATAGTGATTCGGCTAAGGAGCGTGGTATGAAACTGGTATTTGCAACTCCCTCACGCCGCTGCCGCTAATTATTTCTCCAGTATTTGTATCACATTCTGCCTCGATGCCATGTCAGAGGTTCAGTGATATATCGACTGCGTTATAGGCAATGTTTGATTGAGAAGGATCACAAACAGTACTAGATGATATGCTGATTGACGTCGTATGAAATGTACACTAGCGTTTCAGATCTCTAGTGCTACACTTTCGGTAGAAATGCTGTCTGGGATTTGGAATCAAGTATTTCCATCATTCAAGTACATACCTGCGTTGAATCCTATGGAGAAGTCGTTTACTGATTACAGCCACTAGTGAATCATATTTCTGGCAGTCTCATATTTCGAAACGAGTCACCTTTCTCGAACCTATCTGCTACTGTAAAATCCAATCTCGTTTTATGTAGTCCCTATTCCTGAAACTGCCACCTCAGACTCTTCGCTACCATCCCTGCAGCTTTGCACATGTGATCATTCCAATGTAAGTCGGAACTGAGTAGAAGTCGGAGACAACTATGTCTACCACCTTCTGCATCCCGTGCACAAACAGTCTAAGCTGTGCTTCTGTGACAGGACTGTGTTTTGACCATTCGATGGAAAAGGGAACTGGGAGACGGACGAGAATTTTTGCTACTTGTGGTGTGCGTACTGTAAGACCTTCGGTACACACACCATCAGATTATTTGACTTGTCGCTCTAACGAAGTAGGCGAGTGTCAGCAATATGTCTCGTGGTCTAATTGTGGTGTGTTTATCTTCTGCCATTTGATCAGACGATAGAAATGCCACTTGCACGCTTAGAGTAGCAGATTGACGGTGACCAACTTTAAACAGAACTTGATTAATTTTCACAGACATATATTAAAATAATAAAATCATAGACATTACGTAACTTGATTCTGGATGCTGTTTACAATTGACAATCTGAAGTTCCTTTGATCTTGGTACGTTAATCCTATTCTCACATATCTCTAATACTCGACAAAGCGCCTATTCATTTATCTTCAAGGCTATGTACAGGAATATAATAATCTTATTAGGCACAGACTGAAACTTGACTGCAGACAGATGCAGACTCACTAATCAGAGGTCTATGCGCTGGTTATAATACCTCACGCTTTCATGTATCAGTGCACGAGTGTGATCCGGAAGGAAAAAAGGTTCTACGTTAGCAGCAATCTCATTGGCTGCGTTACATATTATACGCGGATCGGCGGAAGCAGAATTTGGTCCGTCTCTAAGACAGCGCCATCTCGTAGTGCGGAGACGGACGAGCGCTGCGCATGCGCTGTTGTGCTTAGCAGGGCGCGCTCTAGTGGGAAAGTTGTGTACGCGCTGACTACGCGGAACTATGTACGCTACTCTACTACACTGTGGTGCATCCAAAACTACATACAAGTACTACAGATTCGCATGCCTCAGGGCCCATTCACTTCTATCACCTCATCACGCTATCTCTGCTATTTTGTACCGTCCAACAGAGAAAAATTGCGAACTATAAAATCTCCACTAACTTCATATGATAGAGAGCTCTATAAGATTTTTACCGCATCTCTCCCCTCCCATATATCGTAAACAAATACTGCATGTTTGCAGACATCAAGCATATGTGACAATCCTATTAAATATACAAGTATTAATAAACTGCACAGGCCAGCTTAAAGTTTCATCACCTGTACTGTAGGTGGATGATTGTATCCTGCGGACTATACTGTAAGTCGCAACACATGCTCCCTGCGATTCTGTCTCGTTGTTTGAAACAATGTGTTTTCTGCTCTAACACGTTTTGTACACTGCCATCTATTTTGTTCTCCTGCCATGACATCGAGGTCTGTGTCAGATTCTAAACTGATGTTAACACATTCTGATCCATGGCCTCTCGCAGAAAACTAGACACCACACAGTGTAAATCATGTTACTGCTGCTACCATAACACACCACACACACTGGATGATTTTAAATAATAGTCAGTTATAACATAAGGAAACTGGAAGAGTTTTGCGGCATTGTAGAGAGTTTCCAAGCTACAGTCCGAAGGTGATTGACGACCTCTACATTTAAACTCATCTGTCACAGTGATGGAATAGATGATGGCTCTGCATTGCATTTCGACTGATTCCTCATATTGCAGTCATGTTCTCACTATTTCGGTGCTAGCCATGCCCAGAAGATGGTGCCCCCTCCACAAAACTCTTTCTCCAACTCAAACAAGCATTGTCAGTCAATCATTATGTGGTAACCGACAGCGTGACTGTGGATGGATAGGATGGAAAAGACACCATCAATGTACTCTAATAATAAGCATCACAGTTGATACTGCGAACAATTTTAGCAATTTTACAGTAATTTCAACGCCGACCAATGATGCGACAGCTTGTTTCCCAATTTCAGTATCATAGCTAAACCACCTCTTCTCCACTTTGAGAATGTTTGGGAATGTTGATAGATGACTGGGCAGTACGTCCATTCATTGTTAATTCTCGAACACACACATCATCGAAGTATACCAGACTGCAGTCTACATATTTCTAACAAGAAGAGCATATTTCTAACACCACGAGCATACAGATAGGAGTCACAGAGCATTCTCGCAGTCTTAGGATAAAATTAGAGACTGAAAGACCCCCTCATACTGTCATTGACCAACCGGCCCTGCAGCACCGTTACCGATTTAATCTGCAACCAACCAGAAGTAGACCGCTACATTCCGGGTCTCGTGAATGAATGGGGCTTGCCAAGTCCTCGCCCATCCAAGTGCACAAAATTTCTCGAGATGCACCCATGTCGAGGAGGTTAGCACTCCTTATCGATGTATAGTAACAGATTTGAAAGTGTTGTGATGTAATAGCAAATAGTTAAGAAGAACAAGAAACGGGTGACTTATGTATGATGGAGCTCCAGATGGATGGAGTTCGAAGCATTTTTACGTATATCAACCATGCTATCAATTTTAAAGTATTTTCCTAGAGTCTAGGATCAGTACCTGGAAGGTACTGGTAAGAGAGAACATAAACACACGCAAACCTAAGGCTACTACGCCCTGCACTTAAAACAGCCTATAATGTCAAATCGCTTGAGTTTCCAACCTATCAGTCGTATGGACTGCAGAGCTGTTAATATTCCAATGTAAGAAATATATTTCAAGCGCTTGACGTACATCCTTCTTCCCAGTTTCTCTATGATAAACTTTGGTATTGAACCGTAAAACGAAAAAAACTACTTCTTTAAAACAATGGCTCTGTGTGATATGAGCACATCCGACCACGTTCGGAAATTTTACTATGCCCGTATCAGTCCTATATAAAATGATCGTTAGTAATGGGGAATACTTCTTACAAGGAAACAGATAAACGCATAGCAGCAGCATCCGACATGTGAAATTACAAGTCATTACATCACTAACTCTGTAAACAGCACATCTATCAGGCAAATTTATACACGGAGATTACAGTGCCTCACAAAAACCTATCGCCAACTTAGAATCTTCTCAGTTATGAAGCTGAAGTCTCGATTTTACACTCAACATGCGACAAGGGGGTGGAATACATCGCATAAATCATAGTTCGTTTGGAGGAATGTGTCACATTTCATCACACATGAAATGGAAGTCCTCTGATGATGGAGAGGTTTGCTGTTAACGATCGCAAGTAGACAGTGCTGTAAGTCAAATACAGAACACGTGGTTGTATGCAAGTCAAACGCAGGCTATGCCACGCAACTGATTGATGCATCCTGACGGAACAGCGGAAAAAATAGTCAAATGACCTGCGCCAACAACTTCCTCCCTCTCTAGAATGAATCATCCGTCTACGATTAAATCGTACCTCGTTACAGCTCCATCACGATCGACCACCCCGCCCACTCTCTGTTATCCTTTAACGCAGATGCATGTAAGTTTAGAGGCGGATGGTTCTCTGTCTTCCTGAAAAGTGTCAAACACACTAGTCAACTCGTGTGTATCACTGTTACCTCAATAGACATACAGTGTAATGGTGCTTCGTCGATAAAAAGTGACTGCTTCCCTGGTTCCCTTCACTTACATGTCGATGTTTCCTCGGATTCCTCTTGAGGTCGCTTACTTATTCCCATGTGCAAAATGTGCTGCGCCAACCAGAAGATACACAAATACTTCCCCATTTTACCCGCATTTCGGTTTATGTTTGCTTAATTTATACGTAGTCTCCCGTCATTTTTCGCAATTCTATCGATTTTATGTCAGTTATATCCATGCGATCATGACAAACTCTCGTTCTGTGTTCTAAAACTGCTTGTAAATGTATTACAGCTGCCAACACCTTGCCCAAATGCATTGATTGGGAGGCGTAGTACAGCACTGCACTTGATTGTATCCAGTCACTTCCACCCCACATATTCCACATTTGGAGAGCGTTTGCTCTGTTTTCTGTATAATATAACTTCTGTACCGTGATCCGATGTGAACAGTGGACGCTACACATCGCAGGAAAGCTATATTGTGCTCGTATCACACAGAGCCAATGTTTTAAGGAAGTAGTTTTTTCGTTTTACGGTTCGATACCATAGTTCGTCGTAGAGAAACTGGGAAGAAAGATGTATGTGATGCGCTTGAAATATACACTCCTGGAAATGGAAAAAAGAACACATTGACACCGGTGTGTCAGACCCACCATACTTGCTCCGGACACTGTGAGAGGGCTGTACAAGCAATGATCACACGCACGGCACAGCGGACACACCAGGAACCGCGGTGTTGGCCGTCGAATGGCGCTAGCTGCGCAGCATTTGTGCACCGCCGCCGTCACTGTCAGCCAGTTTGCCGTGGCATACGGAGCTCCATCGCAGTCTTTAACACTGGTAGCATGCCGCGACAGCGTGGACGTGAACCGTATGTGCAGCTGACGGACTTTGAGCGAGGGCGTATAGTGGGCATGTGGGGGGCCGGGTGGACGTACCGCCGAATTGCTCAACACGTGGGGCGTGAGGTCTCCACAGTACATCGATGTTGTCGCCAGTGGTCGGCGGAAGGTGCACGTGCCCGTCGACCTGGGACCGGACCGCAGCGACGCACGGATGCACGCCAAGACCGTAGGATCCTACACAGTGCCGTAGGGGACCGCACCGCCACTTCCCAGCAAATTAGGGACACTGTTGCTCCTGGGGTATCGGCGAGGACCATTCGCAACCGTCTCCATGAAGCTGGGCTACGGTCCCGCACACCGTTAGGCCGTCTTCCGCTCACGCCCCAACATCGTGCAGCCCGCCTCCAGTGGTGTCGCGACAGGCGTGAATGGAGGGAGGAATGGAGACGTGTCGTCTTCAGCGATGAGAGTCGCTTCTGCCTTGGTGCCAATGATGGTCGTATGCGTGTTTGGCGCCGTGCAGGTGAGCGCCACAATCAGGACTGCATACGACCGAGGCACACAGTGCCAACACCCGGCATCATAGTGTGGGGAGCGATCTCCTACACTGGCCGTACACCTCTGGTGATCGTCGAGGGGACACTGAATAGTGCACGGTACATCCAAACCGTCATCGAACCCATCGTTCTACCATTCCTAGACCGGCAAGGGAACTTGCTGTTCCAACAGGACAATGCACGTCCGCATGTATCCCGTGCCACCCAACGTGCTCTAGTAGGTGTAAGTCAACTACCCTGGCCAGCAAGATCTCCGGATCTGTCCCCCATTGAGCATGTTTGGGACTGGATGAAGCGTCGTCTCACGCGGTCTGCACGTCCAGCACGAACGCTGGTCCAACTGAGGCGCCAGGTGGAAATGGCATGGCAAGCCGTTCCACAGGACTACATCCAGCATCTCTACGATCGTCTCCATGGGAGAATAGCAGCCTGCATTGCTGCGAAAGGTGGATATACACTGTACTAGTGCCGACATTGTGCATGCTGTGTTGCCTGTGTCTATGTGCCTGTGGTTCTGTCAGTGTGATCATGTGATGTATCTGACCCCAGGAATGTGTCAATAAAGTTTCCCCTTCCTGGGACAATGAATTCACGGTGTTCTTATTTCAATTTCCAGGAGTGTATTTCTTACATTGGAATATTAACAGACCTGCATTCCATACGACTGATAGGTCGGAAACCCACGCGATCTAACATTATAGCCTGTTTTAAGTGCAGAATGTTATAGCCTTAGGAGTGCGTGTGTTTATGTTCTCTCCTTCCAATACCTTCCAGATACTGATCTTAGACTCTAGAACAAGACTTTAAAATTGATAGAGTGGTTGATTTACGTAAAAATGCTTCGAAATCCATCCGTCTGGAGCTGCATCACGCATAAAAATCACCCATTTCTTGTTCCTCTTAATCGTTTTCTGTTACATCACAACAGTTTAAAAAAATGGCTCTGAACCCTATGGGACTTACATCTGAGGTCATCATTCCCTTAGAACTTAGAACTACTTAAACCTAACTAACCTAAGGACATCACACCCATCCATGGCCGAGGCAGGATTCGAACCTGCGACCGTAGCAGTCGCGCGGTTGTAGACTGATGCGCCTAGAGCCGCTCGGCCACACCAGCCGGCCACACCAGTTTCAAATCTGTTACTATATATATATCGATAAGGAGTGCTAACCTCCAAGACACGGGCGCATTTCGAGAAATCTTGTGCACTTGGATGGGTGAGGACTCAGCAAGCTCCATTCATTCACGAGACCCGGAATCTAGCGATCTACTTCTGGTTGGTTGCAGATTAAATCGGTAACGGTGCTGCAGGGTGGGTTGTTCAATGACAATGTGAGGGGGTCTTTCAGCGAATGGGCCCTGAGGGACCCGGATCTGTAGTATTTGTATGTAGTTTGGGGATGCACCACAGTGCAGTAGCAAAAATCCTCGTCGTCCTCCCAGTTCCCGTTTCCATCGAATGGTCAAACCACAGTCCTGTCACAGTAACTCAGCTTAGCCTGTTTCTATACAGGGTGCAGAAGGTGGTATATATACTTCTACTCATTTCCGACTTTCATTGGAACGATCACATGCACAAAGCTGCAGGGATGGTAGCGAAGAGTCTGAGGTGGCAGTTGCAGGATATAGGGACTACCTAAAACGAGGTTGGAATTTTACTGTAGCAGATAGGTCCGAGAAAGGTGACTCGTTTCGAGATATGAGAGTGCCAAAAATATGATTCACTAGTGGCTGAAATCATTAAACGGCTTCCCCATAGGATCCAACGCAGGTATGTACTTGAATGGAAATACTTTATTCCAAATCCCAGACAGCATTTCAACCGAAAGCGTAACACTAGGAATCTGAAACGCTAGAGTACATTTCTTACGACCTCAAACTGCACATCATCTAGTACTGTTTGTGATCCTTCTCAATCAAACATCCCCTATAGCCCAGTCGATATATGGCATCGAGACAGAATGCGTTACAAATACTGGAGAAATATCCAGCGGCAGCAGAGTGAGGGAGTTCCAAATACCGGTTTCATATCACGTTACTAAGCTGAATCACTTTCAAAATTCGGTAGTTTTATTACGAGGTTGCATCGTGAGTGACGTATAACCGCGCTGTTGTTGTGATACTATACACTTCGACAATCAATTTTTGCATTCAATGTCACGGTATTTGTCAGGAAACAAACTACTTCATTCAGAGATAATGCCATACCTCGATTTATAAAGCTGGTATAGCTTTTAACATGGATACTTGTATGCACCTGTAGAACCAAGACCACTTGTGATGGTAATGTGGTTGTGTTTTTTACCATCTCGCTGTCTGTAAGACTATTACGCCTCTCTTTCTAAGACACAGGTACCACTCGCAAGAAAACTTATGAGACATGCACACCCATCTTTGATTTTCGGTCAGTATTATTTCGTATCACCGGCAATCAGTTACTGACGAAGTATTATACTTAGTAGTAGGGTGTGTGTGATAGGTTCGACTTGAGCATAAGGCTTATAAAGTATGTGTTCGTGTTCTGACATGTGCAAAGGAAATGACTGTGTCCAGTCGTGAGGAAGGTAGGGATTTGACGTGGAATACTGTGATAGCAAAGGGAGCAGTGTGTCAAGTCACAAGAATGGTACAGATATTTCTATTTCCAGAGCCACAGCCGTCAGCAGGGTGTATTTCCGAATTTCGCTCATTGTCGAATGTCGTTCAACTGAAACTGCAATCCTAAGATTTAATTGTAAGTTCAACAATCAAATATGTATGTGAACGATTCAGTAGGATGATTCTGTCTATGTGTGCTTAGTGCGGCGGTGTCATGTGGCGGGAATAATTCACGTTTCTGGCTAATGGCAGGAACCGTCCGAAAGGAGAGGTCTGTTGCAATGCAGGAATGTAGTTCACTTAACCGTGTGGTCCTATAGATGGCCGAACTAATTACTACTTAGGCCGAACTAATACTTAGCATGTGTTGGACAGCTTTCATGATCAAGTGGAAATTTGAGAAGATTCAATATGGATGTTTGTTTGCGCTGGGCCATTATTCCCTCCCATGTAAATTGTTCAGTTGACTGCTTCTTCGCATTTTGCATCTTTATTTAGTTGAGAGAAAAGCGATTGTGTTGTGTGCACCTAGCAGGTGGAAGACAAGTTTGCTGGTTCACTAGACATGAGAAACACCATATTTGGCTTTATAAATTATAGGGATAATTTGGAATCTGTTACAAGACCGACATCAGTATTCGTGAGTGGAAATATCATTTTCCTCTATTTTATTTTTGAAGCTTCCATGTAAATGTCTTCAGAGATGGGATAAGTTTCTCTCTGTTGATCATTTGTGATTGGTGGCGGTACACTTCACTGGTCGTCACAAAATAATGAGATGGGAGTGCAGTGGAACGTAAAAAACTATACTGATACGTGTTACAAACTGGACACAATGGGAAGGACCAGGCCCCTTTGCTTTTTTCTTTTATCACTCGTTTATTACATCAGAGATACACATTTTAAGACAAAATTTAACCACATAAAACATTGCTCCAAGTAAAGGTTAACATAAGCAATGACAAAACTTAGTTGTCTTAAGGGTTTCTGCTGGCAAAATTTTTTTAAGGAGGCAATGTAAGGTTTATATCAATTCAGCTCAAACACGTAGCTAGTGATTGAATTACGACACAGACACTTCAACAATTTCGGTAACAAATAAATAGCGCGAATTTGTACTCACAGTCACCAACTGATCAACAGCCTTGCCATTGAATAAGTAGTAGGCCATTTGGAATGAATTAGCAACACCCCACAACTAGGGGAGTTAATACCAACAGTCTTTAAATGTCTTGCTCCCCATTAAATAAACTTACAGTAATTACATGACTAAAAAATCAAACACATTACGTTCCACTCAAACTCTTCAGTGGAAGTGAAGCCAAAATGAAGATTCCATCAACTGACTAGCACTGAAGTCACACTAAAGCTCATCTCTGTGTGCCCAGACACTCATGGAGCAAACTTATACAAGACAAGGTTTTGAAGGACGCACATCAGTAAAACCGGTAGTGCAGCTAACTCGTGCCACTGAAAATTAAGGTACTAGACAAGGGCACAAGGTGGTATACAATGAGGTTGCCTTAGCGCTATACTGCGCTCCAAGATATTAATTCAAATGGTCAATTCAAAATTAAGTACACATAAACCAGCATTAATTAACGAAGAGTGACACCAGGTCGCTCGAAGGGATGACAACACTTAATTGAAAAGACAAATGCCGGAAGTGGCAGTAACATCAAACACTTTCTCCGAGTTTTAACCAGGAGTCACTTCCCGCTATACAAGTAAAAATTTAACCAAGCACAAGGAAGGAACCCCAAAGAGAAAATTGAAATAAAATCCCCAAAAGATTATAAGGGACAGGGAACCACAACTATTTAAATTTAAAAGAATTAGCTCTCCACAAAGGCAGTGTAAACGCGAAGGCCACACTTAAGAGGCCACCAAAATTGGTTACAAAAGGTCTTATACATTTGCTTCTTTTCTTTAAAGAAACACAATGTTGCTTAACTTGTGCTGGACGTCCGGTATGGCTCGTGTAGGATACACCAGGCAGCAACCCAAGCTAGGCGGTCGCAAGGCACTGCAAGCAAAATCAGGAGAGCAGACAGGCGGGCAGGCAACACATATCCTCCATGCTGAACCGGCAGACCGCGTACAACCAACTCCACATATACGTGGTTGCTTCCCTCATCGTACCTCGCGGTGTCTCAGCAGGCAGCCCGAGCAAACGTCAACTGACACTCGCCCCGCGAATGCGGAAAACAACAAAGCAAGCGAAGATAAGAAACATCGAAGGATCGATAGTGGACATCCGAGAGACTGGCGCGCCAGTAACTAGCGCCGCGGCTCATATACCAATTTTGCTCAAAAAGCTAAATTAAAATGGACTTTGTCTACTTTCGTGGAAAGAAGAGATTTATTACTGTCGCGAATGTTTTTTAATAGTTGCTTTATTATAGGAGTCGAGTTTATGTTAAATAATCTAGCGCAGAACGACGGGCAAGTTCCCTGCGAGAGCACGGTTCTGCCCGGCCCTTGCTGGAGCGTCCTACGTGACATTAAACAAAAGTGTTTTCCATTCCAGAACGAGAAGCATTGGGGATCTGTCTAGTCTGTGATCTGTCTAGCCATTAGGCGTAGCTGCGTCACTATACTTTAGACGATGCGTTTGGGAAATCTACCTTTTTATCTCCTAGTTAACTATACCTGCTTTTGTGTTGGCGAAGGGCGATCGTAACAAGGCGGGCAGTGGCCAGCATGTAAGCTCCCTCAGTCGTTCCGTCCCGAAGGTGGATTTTCGGCAGTTTGTGATTGTACATTGAGGAGAATGCAAGTTCAACTGCAATATTTTAGGATGAAGATTTTCTCCATTACGTGCGCTGCACTATGACCCGTTCGTTACAAGAGCTGGTTTTTTAATGACAATTTCGAAGTGTAATTAGAACTGTGACGCATTTTTTCTCCATCAGCTGTGATAGCATGTATTGGCTTCGGCTAGGTGGGCTGTAGGTTGATTTTTAGTGGGCACCTGTAGGGAAACTTTGATGTCAAACAGCGATTGATGATGTATGCTTGCAGGTAATACACTTTTTTTAAACTCCTCCCTGTCCAACACCAGCATATTGTCAGTTGAATGTATTTGCCACCAAAAAGAATAAAGATTGTACCTTACACCCCTGCCTTTTATCCCCCTAGCTTGTAGGTGTAGGGTAAAGTTAGAGAGTTTCTGTCACTGGTTTGGAGTGGTATTACGATAAGTACTTCCCAGCGGATAACTCTAGCTGTATGGTATCATCAGCTTTTGCGGTATACTGCGATATTAGGCCATCCTTTTGCAGCGCTATGCATATAGTTGTGTAATTAGAGCCGATCTTTGTGATTAATTACGTAATTAGGATAGATATTTCCTTAAGTTTCTACTGGTATTGCGAGATTTTTTTCCCAGCAGGATAACACCAGTCGTATGGAATTGTCAGTTTTTGCGATTTTAAGCCGTTCTTGTGCAGCGCTATGCATACAGTTGTGATTAAGTTCGTAATTAGGAAGAATATTTTGCGTCAGCTTCCCGACCAAAATAAATGAAGTACATTAACCTAGCCTTACTCTCCCGCATCTGGACAGTTTCCGTGTGTTTGGCGGGTGAACATAGGTTTCCATCCAGCAGAATCAGGGTTCGAGTCGCTGATAAGTTGTGTCCTTTTTTTACGTGCACTGAGTGTTTGTGCTCTACTTTATTTTCGGGCATTTAAGCGTTGTAAGCGTGTTTGTTTGCATTATTTCGGTGATCTATGAGCAGTTTACACCTTTGTATGTTGTGTACTGAATAATTTCGGTAATTTACGAGTTTTTTGCGTCTCTGCACATCACAGTACTGCATTATTTACGAGTAGTTTCCAGGTCTGTAAACTGTATATTGTGACCCCAAGAACAGCATGGTGTGTGTTTTGTATCAGCGTAATGAGTAAACTGCGTGGCATCCGTCCCTAAATAAATCGTTCAAAATATAAATAATGTACACCCTTTCCTCTCTTCAGCAACCCAGATCAGGCAGATTTCTTTCCCCACCTATTTCCCCCTCTAGACTGTTGGGGGGGGGGGGGGGGGGGAATGAGGAGGCTAGGGCACACATGCAGCTGAGAAGAACACGTGATGTCATCATGATGCTGTGCTTCTATGGATTGAACTGCACCATCACGTGACCTATCACGGCGCCCTCTAGGTCAGTTCTTTGGTCTGGTGGATCAGAGGCAGTTGTCTCTTGTGTGGTGGGAGCTGAGACAGATGTTTCTCTGCATTGTGTTATGCAAATCATTTATTTGCTGAACCATACTCTTTCTCTTCATATGTTCAAGCATTAATGCTCGCTTCCATTCTTCATGCAGTGAGCTGTGGATGCGCTCCTCGGCTGAATGAGTGCCCTGTCTGGCACCAACATTTCCCCACACTCCTACACCGACAACTCAACAAGCACTGATATCTCAACCTGTTGTGGCGGTAACACTTCACTAAGCCACTAATGCCGTAGGTAGATAATAAATTTAAACAAATTTGAACAATTTTAAACAAACTTACACAAAGTTAAACAAATTGTATTCGAACTGAATGACGTCATGAGCAGTCTATTTAGGGGGGGGGGGGACAACACCATACTAACTCCCTTCAGTTGCAAGAGTAAACTCTTAGAGCAAAATTCCCTCCAAAATTGGAAATTCCCGCCCTTTTTTCAATAGGATGATGCATCATCATGAAAAAAGTTGTGAATTGGGGAGGGGGTGACCTGTAGAAGCACATAATTCAATTTCCCGCTATAATTCAAACTTCTTGCCAGGGTGGCTCACCAGGGGGGCGTGGCTCTTTCCTGCCAAAATTCAAACTCCCCACCAGGGGTGTGTGACAGGGAGTGTCGCACTTTCCCCCAAAAAGCCGCCATATTGGATAATGGTACTCGTGTCATCAGCTGACATCATGGCCGCCATCTTGGATGACGGCAGTGGGGCCATAACAGCTTTGTTCTACTACTGATGTACTGCCAACAGTGGTCTGAATTTTCGAGGATCCTCATATCCGATATCCTATAACTGTGCTGTATTATCAATGATTTTCTTTTTTTGTGCCTGCGTTTCTGCCTCTAGAAATACCGCATTTGCAGTTGATAAGAAAGCTTTTATTTTGATTTTTTCTTGTCTGGGATTAATGGTTTTTGTTATAGTATCATACATAGCCTTGGCATAATGATTGCTTTCTGATTTGAAAAATAAGACAATAGTCTGCTTTGCTTCTACTTGAACTATCTGTTCCTGCACCTTGTTTTTCTGATTTACAGCTTGCAGCGGGTGACAAAGTTCATGCAGCGACTAAATAAATAAATTTATCCGAACTTAGGATAGAAGGAGTAGCAACAGGAATGGCAGGCATTCGGCCAGAGGAAACGATAATATCTAAAGCAAAGTTTTAGTAACAATTATGAGCAGATCTTGAAAGAGGTTATAATATTTAGGAAGGGAATAACTAAAGAGATTAACATATCTCGCCATCTGTTGTGCAAAGCTGTACTAATATACGAAGGGATTCAACGAAGGAGTGGGTGGGTTGAAATGCGTGATCGATCCAGCGTCAGTTCACAGAAGGAGAAAAACTACCAATGAAGCACACTCATTGTCACCTGTTTCTTTCTTCCATCTGAGAATTCGTTCGTGGAAATAGCGCTGCCTCCCTCTATCTGGGAAACGCCACTCACATATAAAAACGCTTTTCCCGATCAGGCAAATTGTTTTCCGCTTATGGCTTCACAAATAAGCTTCACTGCCTTATTACTGCCCTCATATTGAAACGACAGTGTGGAAAAGTAGATAGTAATACGATGAATGACGTTATGTACGCCACACGCAATTTGAAACAATTGGCGTGGAGGTTAGAGAGCCCTAGGATTAGGTTTACATTGTATACATAGCTGGTGGTTAGTCACTGCGTTCGTCCGATACGACATCTGGACCATCGAGTCAGTTGCAAGCTGAACTGCACCCACATTCGAGTGAAGTGGGATCAGATCCCCGTTCCACCCTTCAGATTTAGCTTTTCTGTGTTTCCCTAAATCAATTTAAGTAAATGCTGGGATGATTCCGTTGAAAAGAACACATCCAATTTCGTGTACAATCCTTTATCTAACAGAGTTTGCGCTCCTGACGACGGGACATTAAACTATAATCGTCCTCCTTCTGCAGGCTAGCCTAACTGAACGTTTAATTATTTTCATATGCTTAAAGCACTGCCTAAGGTGAAAGTCATGTTGCCGGCCGGAGTGGCCGAGCGGTTCTAGGCGCTACAGTCTGGAACCGCGCGACCGCTACGGTCGCAGGTTCGAATCCTGCCTCGGGCAAGGATGTGTGTGATGTCCTTAGGATAGTTAGGTTTAAGTAGTTCTAAGTTCTAGGAGACTGGTGACCTCAGAAGTTAAGTCCCATAGTGCTCAGAGCCATTTGAACCATTTTTGAAAGACGTGTTAACTGCCAAATAAGTAAATAAATAACTAAATAAATAAATCCTACGAACATCGGGAGATTGTACTACAGACTTCTTATCTGATGCTTCCCACCCAGCTCCTAGGCCAGTAACACACTAAGTATTTGTAAATTCGTATTACATATTCTCACCGGGATCGGTAATTAATCGAAATGTACATGCTTCGATTTTAGGCGTTCTTCCCAGTTGTCTTTGCTTCTTTTACAATGCTTTATTCATTCACCAGAATGACAAATTTCATTAAGGCTTGGTATACTTTGTCACATAGGCATTGGAATGTGATTGAGGCGGTCACAACAGGTTCGGTAGCACGAATTTTTAACGGGAAAATCACTGGATCTCCCTGTACTGCCCTCCCTCCCCCTCTCTCCCTTCTCTCTCCTTGCCCCCTAATCTCACCACTCTCCCCACCTCTCTTGTCTCCTTGGTCCCCCCTCTAACCCCCCCCCCCCGACGCTATTTCTTTCCACCCCCATTTCTCTCCCCCTCTCCGCCCCATTTCTGTCTCCCACTCTCCCGCTTTCTCTCTCTTTTTTTCTTCTCCCCCCGCTTCCCTCGACCCCTCTCTCCACCCTCTGCCTTCCCCCTCCTCCCCCTCTCTCGCGTTCGCTATGCGTCTGTGAATCGTGTAAATCCAGTATTGATTGTTTTGTTTCAGAGACGTAAATAGGTTTTATCTTCACTTATTGATGAGTACGTATGTGAAAAACCACAACCAGGCTGGCGGATATACCATATTAACTGTCATTAGTATTTGTGTTTCACAGATCATTTGCCCAGTTTCTATGGAACTGATATGGAATGAGTCAGTTTTCTTAAATCGTTTACAGTTCCTTATTAAAGAACACGTGTGAATTTCCTGTACTTCTCCTATCAGAGCTTTTCCTCCCGCTCCATGGCCGTCGTTATAGACGGGATGTTGACTATTGTTCCTCCTTCGTTTAATTTTGTGCGCCTTTATATTTGTATCCGACTAACCCCACCGTATAGTAAACTAGCGCCTATGCTGCTGGGATTTGTGTGCCTATCTCTTGGAAGCTGCTACAAATATGCAAGTTGTCTGTAAGAATGTTCTTTCCTAAAGGTAAATGGGAAAATTGCAACTTTTTCTTTCATTATTTACGCATTTTCCTGCAATTTAATGATTTAATAATTTTTCGTTAAGATAACTATCGTGTAGCTGCGCAGGAAAGTGTAAGACCACATGAAAAAGAAAAGATCGAGGATTTGATTCTCTGTTGATCGTAAGAGTTTTTCTAGCCGTAAAAGTTACATTCAATGCTGATATTGTATGTATGAAGAAATCATACTGGCTCTCTTTAAAGTATAGTGTATCACGACTAGCTGGATGGGCTATTATTTCTCAGGGCTAAAAAAAGATAAGGGCATGTTTCTAGTATGAGCATGTTAGCGATGCACTGTGACGTTCAAGCTAACTCTCAGGTTCACGGCAGCTTTACTTACTTACAATATCAAAATGCTATCGGTTGGAATAAAACACTTCGAGGTAAGAGGTACGACAGTATATTTGCAGATTATTATCTCAGTTTTGATTGTTTGTTTAAATGAAAAAACTGAATAAATGCTGAGTCCGGTTATTAAAATGCCGTGTGAAACAGGCGCCGATAAGAAATCAAAATCACAGCTGCGAGATAGTGTGCTATGTAAGCTAAAGCTTCCTAGAAAATAAATAAATAAAGGATTCCACACTTAGACGAGGATGTAACATTACAATATTTCAGACAACTGGACGACAGGCTATAGCTATGTACTCCAAGTGTCACACTTCTTAACAAAGTATACCAGTTAGCTAGTACTGAACTCAATAACGTTTACTTTAAGGAGAAAAATAATTTTATATAAATGAACAGTACAATACCGTTTCTATGGTTACTGCTCAGCGAACAGAATTCCTATTTGTTTTTTCGAGGTGAAGAACGTTGCCTCGTTCGCCGACATGCTAGGTGGAGAATGTCGAAACAACTGGCGGACACGGAATAATTTCAACTTGAGTACGGATGATGGAACCCGATATTGGATGGCGGGATGCAGACACGTGTCAGCTCCATTTGTCGCCCGCCGTGCTATCGACCCACGGAGCGGGGTCACCGCGGTGGCCCTGTAATTTCATAGCGGAAAACAAAATTCGATTTCCTGTGCATACATCGCTAGTTGAATTTTCCGCCCTTACGCTCCCGGATAATGTAAATCATTTCAGCTGTGAAAGAAACTCTGTTTATCTATTACTGAAGCTTCAGATTACATTACTCGAGATTCGAGCAAATTTTAGCTTTTGCTTTCAGACAAATACTGGTATGGAAATAGTAGTCGGTGACGGTCTAGACGCCATCCGAAAAACATAATGGTTTTTCTGACCATGTTTGGCAACAAGAAATAAAACAGATTATTTTTCAGTTTTTGATAAAACACGTTAATGTTGATGAATTTGGTCTGCACTTCTGCTGCATCCATATGCTAGACAAACAAGGAATACATGAATTACTTTTACACTTGGTATTATTAAGATTAAAACTAACAGATCATCCGACCAGGAAGAGGTGGCGACAATCGGAATTTTGGTTAATGAATATTCTTACTAATTCCCCTTCCCTACTGTTCATCGGCTCTTTTTCAGATTTCTCTTCTTTATCTTAAGGGTTTATTTTATTTCGTTTGTTTTTCAGTGATTAACGATCGCCTATGTGAATATGATTTTGACACTCACAAACTGAAACATTCTTTTTGTTCTTTCATTGTCAAAGATGCTTAGCATACGCACTTCTTTCCAATTGTGCACCGAGAGGGTGTTTGTGTCGAGAAGATGACGGAGTTGTCAACGCACTGGACTTTTGTTTATGATGAGCGCGGTTCAGCAACCTGCCATAACATTCACAATAATTTCCTCACTTACGGGTGCAGGAGTCACTGCTTAACGTGTGTAGCTCACGTCAGAATACGGGAGATTCAAACAGAGGGACAAGAAAACCGTCAAACATTGGGAAACATCACCTAGATTGATGACTTACGGTATAGGCTGGACCTCGCCGATGTACGAGGACGAGTACCTTGAAAGGACCGCTTTTATTTGCAGGTGTCGCTAAGTATTCGTAGGGCGACCTGTTAGCAGCACTTTTTAATCAAGGTGGAAGGCAGACTTTATCAAGATCTCTCGAGCAGGTCGGTGGCGAAGGTGGTGGTGTACAGCATATATGAATCAGTCCTGCGACAAATTGGTGCATTAGATTTGAAACCTCTCCACATTGTGTTACAAAGAAGCGAAAGACTTATTTAGGAGCCTTCCATTGGATTTGGGGTTAGGGCCTTACGACTTTCTTTAAAGTGTTTCTATGATGTAAATCACACGACGGTACGTGATTTCGGATTCGCCGCTACGTCCACTTGCATCCTTTGACGTAACAGCACATACTTTCTACTACGTTAAGCTGTCCCTGCTATAAGCTGTTACCTGGGCGGGGAAAGGGAAGTACTTAAGTATTCCGCACCATCTTAACAAAATCAAATGGCTCTGAGCACTATGTGACTTAACAGCTGAGGTCATCAGTCCCCTAGAACTTAGAACTAATTAAACCTAACTAACCTAAGGACGTCACACACATCCATGCCCGAGGCAGGATTCGAACCTGCGACCATAGCAGCAGCTCAGTTCTGGACTGAAGCGCCTAGAACCGCTCGGCCACACTGGCCGGCACCATCTTAACATCTGGGGGAAACTGTATACCAGAGATAACATCTGGAGAATAGAAGTTCATAATTCACGTCCAAGCATACATTTTAGATTTTCCTTAACTTTCGTAAATCACGAAACGACAGGATGGTTCCTTTTAGAGTGCTACAGCCTATTTTCTGTTCTACTCCTGACCAAACTGAGGTGGTGGCCCGTCTCTAATGATCTCCGTTGGCACGTTAGATCCTAATCTTTCCTTTGTTCTATGATTATCGGAGATGCGACAGAGTTAAGTTCACCATAGGGCAAAATATTCAGTTAAACATGTCTCTACGCTACCGACAGTTACACGACATTCGCT
The DNA here is from genome assembly GCF_023897955.1 of Schistocerca gregaria. Classification (NCBI taxonomy): domain Eukaryota; kingdom Metazoa; phylum Arthropoda; class Insecta; order Orthoptera; family Acrididae; genus Schistocerca; species Schistocerca gregaria. Next base: position 62,028,814 of record NC_064931.1, read on the forward strand.
TCACGGCAAAATACTTCTTAAATGTGTAACATACATGGTGCTTCCGTAAGAGACAGCAAAAATTTAACAGCACATGAAGGATAAACCATTAAACAATTTTAGCTAGGGACTCTGGGGTCGGATATGCCAGCTTAAAGAGATAATGGGAATAAAATCACATTGCTATTTACTTTTTTAATTCCATTAGTTAACTGCAAATACCATCATTGACACAATGAACGTACCATTTGTACTGTAACTTACATAATGTGCTGAAACTGATGGCCGCAAATCTTAATGCAAGCATGATATCGGAGAACAAGATTCTGACGCACTTCGTGTGTTTCGAATCACATCACAGAGAGCTACAATTCTGCCAACTAATTCCATCTTCGTACCCACTGGGGTCTCATAGGCTATGAATTTCGATAACCCGATAGGAAATTATCAAGGGGATTGAGGTCACGTGACCTCGCAGGCCATGGAATAGGACCTCCCCTTCCAGTACGCCTCTGCACAGCACTGAGTAATGAATGGGTTTGCCGTTGATTCGTAGCTTTCTGTCATGGGACAATGTAAATACGATACAACAGAGACACCTTGTGGAAAAGTAAACAAAACCTGCATCATTACTCCCTGGTAATCAGGCTCGTCTTCCTTGTTTCCTCACAAGAACTAAAGAATGTAAATGTAAATAAACAGCACAGTACGTGTAAATTTATACGCATGTTAGTTGTAAATAAACTGGAAAACAGTAATGCTACACAACGCTTTAGACAAGTTTATTTCCATATATCCTTCTCTGACCCAAGGTTCCCGACCTCAAATTGGTTAGTGGAGCGTTCTCTATGTCCTGTTTCACTTTTGCACTTTCTTACGGAAACACACTGTATAGGCAGTAACTTCAGTCACGGACACAAAATCACAATATAGCAACATACTGAAAAGGATCTAAGCCTTATAAGAAAGTGAAATCGATATGAGTTCATAAAACGAAATTTAAAATTTAGCAGTCCAAAAAAGTTATTTTCAATTATGACTAAGTTAGACTCGTCTTCAATAAGGCAAAATAGGGAGCACCACGGCGCAAAGAGGGAGAGTTTCATAGCCGTTCAAAGAAAGGCTACGTTCAGTGGCGCAGAAATACCCAGATCATACAGTATTAGCTAGAGACGACTTTAACGTACAGACTATAGACTGGAACGTCTACGGATTCACGGCAGGGGGTACGGACAGGAAGTCTTCCGAAGTACTTTTGAACACGTTTTCCAAAAACTGTCTTGACAGCTAGTTCGACAACCCACACGCAATGAAAGTATTTTAGACGCTGTAACTACAAACAGTCCTGAACTTATCGAGGTGCCAGTACAGAGTTAGGGGTTAGTGATAATGATATCATCATAGCGTCGAAGGTTAGTTAAGCATCCCACTTAGACAACGACTAGACATCATTCAGTTTCAGTATGATGCAAGTAGAGGAAGTTTAAACGAATTGTGAGTCGCACTCTGGAGACGTATGTTCCGAGAAAGTGCATTAACGACGGAAAACACCCACCGTCGGTCAATAACAAAATTCCTAGCATATGTAAAATCGCTAAGTAGGTCGAAGGCTTCAGTCCAGTCACTCATTGACCAATCTGTTGTGGTAATAGAAGATAGCAAAGGCAAAGCTGAAGTTTTAAATTTCGCGTTTAAAAAATCGTTCATGCAGGAGGATCGTACAAACATACCGTCATTTGACCATCACACTGATTTCCGTTTGAAAGACATTGTAACAGGGATCACTGACGTATAGAAGCAACTAAAAGAGTTGAAAGAAGCCGGCTGGAGTGGCCGAGCGGTTAAAGGCGCTACAGTCTGGAACCGCATGACCGCTACGGTCGCAGGCTCGAATCCTGTCTCGGGCATGGATGTGTGTGATGTCCTTAGGTTAGTTAGGTTTAAGTAGTTGTAGGGGACTTATGACCATAGCAGTTGAGTCCCATAGTGGCCAGAGCCATTTGAACCGTTTTTGAAGTTGAAGGCAAATAAGTCGTCAGGTCTGGATGGAATCCCGTTTCTGTTTTACAAAGATTACTCTACAGCACTGGCACCTTACCTAGGTTGCATTTATCGAGAATCTCTCGCCCAGCGCAAAGTCCCAGGTGGCTGGCAAAAATCGCATATGACTCCTGTGAATAAGAAGCGTAAAAGAACTGACCCACAAAATTACAGACATATATCCTTAACATCGGTTTACAGCAGAAGTCGTAAACATATTCTCAGCACGAATATAATAAATTTCCTTAAGACGGAAAAGCTTCTGCCCACAAATCAGCATGGTTTCAGAAAGCATCGCAAGTGTGAAACTCAGCTTGTCCTTTTCTAACATATCCTGCGAATCATGGATGGAGGGCAACAGGAAGATTCCATATTCATAGATTTTCGAAAGTCGTTTGACGTTGTGCTCCACTGAAGACTGTTAACGAAAGTACGAACATACGGAATAGATTCTCAGATACGTGAGTGGCTCAAAGACTCCTTAAATAATAGAACCCAGTATGTTGTCCACTTAGGTGAGTCTTCATCAGAGACAAGGGTATCGTGAGGACCGCCCCAGGGAAGTGTGATAGGACCGCTGTTATTCTCTGTATAAATAAATGATGAGAGGGATGGGTGAGCAGCAATCTGCGTCTGTTCGCTAATGACGGAGAGTTAACGGGAAGGAGTCGTCGATGAGTGACTGTAGGAGGATACAAGATGTATTGTATTGTACTGTATGTTAACCGGAGAGGCTCCGTCCCCGCCGCAGCCGCAGTGGTCCACAACCTCACGACGACTACCGCAGTCGCCGGCCAGAGTGGCCGTGCGGTTCTCGGCTCTACAGTCTGGAGCCGAGCGACCGCTACGGTCGCAGGTTCGAATCCTGCCTCGAGCATGGATGTGTGTGATGTCCTTAGGTTAGTTAGGTTTAATTAGTTCTAAGTTCTAGGCGACTGATGACCTCAGAAGTTAAGTCGCATAGTGCTCTGAGCCATTTGAACCATTTGAACTACCGCAGTCCACTTCACCCCTCCGCCGCCCCACAGCGAACCCAGGGTTATTGTGCGGTTCGGCCTCCGGAGGACCCCCCAGGGAACGTCTCACACCAGACGAGTGTAACCCCTATGTTTGCATGGTAGAGTAATGGTGGTGTACACGTACGTGGAGAACTTGTTTGAGGAGAAATCGCCGACATAGTGTAACTGAGGAGGAATAAGGGGAACCAGCCCGCATTCAGCGAGCAGATGGAAAACCGCCTAAAAACCATCCACAGACTGGCCGGTTCACCGGACCTCCACACAAATCCGCCGGGAGAATTCGTGCCAGGGACCGGGCGCTCCTTCCAGCCCGGATAGGAGTGCGTTAGACGTCACGACCAACCGGGCGGGCTGGATACAAGATGACTTAGACAAAATTTATAGTTGGTGCGATGCATGGCAGCTAGCTCTAAATGTAGAAAAATGAAAGTTAATGCGGATTATTAGGAAAAACAATGCCTTTATGTCCCAATGCAACATTATTAGTGTGTTACTTGACACAGTCAGTTAGAATAAATACCTAAGCGTAACGTTGCAAAGCAATATAAAATGGAATGATCGTTTTAGGATTTTAATGGGGAAGGCAAATAGGCGACTTTAATTTATTGGGAAATTTTTAGGAAAATGTGGTTCACCTGTAAAGGAGACCGCATGTAGAACACTACAGCGACCCATTCTTGAGTACTGTTCGAGTGTTTGTCATCCCCACCAGGTCGGATTAAAGGAAGAGATCGCAGCCATTCAGAAGCGAGCTGCCAGATTTCTTACTCGTAGGTTCTATCAACACTCAAGTATTTGCTTTGGGAACTCAAATGGGAATACCTGGAGGCAAGGCGACTTTCTTATGGAGAAACACTATTGAGAAAATTTAGAGGACAGGTATTTGAGGCTAATTGCTGGACGATCCTACTGCCACCAATATACATTTCTTGTAAGCAGCACGAAGATAAAGACAAATTCTGGCTCGTAGAGAGGCATATAGATAGTCGTTTTTCCTCGCTGTGTTTGCGAGTGGAACAGGAACGAAAATGACTAGTTGTGGTACAATGTACCCTCCACCATGCACCTTACGGTGGCTTGCGGAGTATGTATGTAGATGTGGTGACCAGAGGGTCGTTGTAGCGGGATTGAAAACCGTAACACCCAGATTCATCACAAATAAAGGTAAGATATATCCACTTAAAAGGCATTCCTTCCAAACTAACTATGTACGCCAGATGTGTTTTACACTCAAAGAAATAGTATCGGCAGCACTTGTGAGATTTATCCCCCATGGTAAGTAAAAGAAGTCAGATCGCTGTTGCAGAAGCAACAAGGAGAGCGTGCCAGATTTAAAAGACTGCAGAATCTCCAAGATTAGAGATGTTTTACAGAATCTCGAAATTTAAGGTGGACTTTAATGAAAGATGCTTTTAATAGTTTCCACAACGCAACTCCGTCTCTAAATCCGGCAGAAAATGCTATGAGATTCTGGTCGTTGCAAAGCACACCAGAAATATTGCAGGATTCGAATGAAGAACTGCTGCGAACGTGAGTAACTCAGAAGTTGATACGCACGGTGTAGCGAAACGACTTGAATCATTTAATAAAGGTTATTCTTCCGGTCGATAGGTTAATTAGATTCCTTTTCAGAGTGTGCTTATATAATAGCTCCATACTTATAAATCATATACAGTCACCTGGTCGACGACTGATCCGTGCCTAAAGACGAAATCTTCACAGATCATACCAGTACACAAGAAAGGGAACAGAGCAGTTCGCTAAATTACAGACACTTATCACTGACGTCGAGTTGCGATAGGATGGTTCGAATGGCTCTGAGCACTATGGGACTCAACTGCTGTGGTCATTAGTCCCCTAGAACTTAGAACTACTTAAACCTAACTAACCTAAGGACATCACACACATCCATGCCCGAGGCAGGAATCGAACCTGCGACCGTAGCAGTCGCACGGTTCCGGACTGCGCGCTTAGAACCACGAGACCACCGCGGCCGGCTGCGATAGGATATTGGAACATATGCTGTGCTCGAACATAATGAATGAGTCGGCAGGTGATAGTTGAACTGATTGCTATAGCAAGCAGAAACCTACAGATACCAGTATTCGAATGCTGGCCCATGTTTTGACCGGAACCATGTTGGAATCTTCCTACACGTTGGTCAGCGGGCGGTAGATGGCGTAGTAAATCGCCGAAACTGGTAGCCAAATAAAATAAAATAAGTTTGGAAGCTAGACGGCTGAAAAATGTTTGATTTGACATCCTGTATCGAACAGCTGAGTCCTGCAGCCATCTCGGAAAAGATGGACATACAGAGACATGAATTGCCTCCAGCATAACGATCCATTGACACATACAAAATCTTGTTCTTGTAAAACACAACTAGCTCTTTCATTTACACGAAATAATTAATGCTGTCGACAGGCGATCTCGAATTCTCTCCATATTTCTTATAGGCTTTTCACACTGTTCGTCACTAGCAGCTTCCAACTACATTACTGCCCGCATCTCGTGGTCGTGCGGTAGCGTTCTCGTTTTCCACGCCCGGGTTCCCGGGTTCGATTCCCGGCGGGGTCAGGGATTTTCTCTGCCTCGTGATGGCTGGGTGTTGTGTGCTGTCCTTAGGTTAGTTAGGTTTAAGTAGTTCTAAGTTCTAGGGGACTGATGACCATAGATGTTAAGTCCCATAGTGCTCAGTGCCATTTGAACCTACATTACGATACTATGGAGTACCGTTGCAGTTTTGCGGCTAGATTCGTGATTTTCTGTCAGAAAGGTCACAGTCCGTAGTAACTGAAGAAAAGTCACCGTATAAAACGGAAGTGATGTCTGGCATTCCACAACGATGTGTTATAGTCAAGTGCTGTTCCTAATATACCGTGTCTCTCTCCTAAGAGTCGTAAGGCACATTTCCTCTTGTGTTTCGGTGGATACACGGAAGTGCCAAATAAACTGGTGCACGCATGATTATTCAAATACAGAGATATATAAACAGGCAGAATACGGCGCTGCGGTCGGAAACGCCTATATGAGACAACAAGTGTATGGCGCAGTTGTTAGACCGGTTCTGTTGCTACAATGGCAGGTTATCAAGATTTAAGGAGTTTGAATGTGGTGTTATAGTCGGCGCACGAGCGATGGGACACAGTATCTCCGAGGTAGCGACGAAGTGGGGGTTTTCCCGCAACGACCAATTCACGAGTGTACCGTGAATGTCAGGAATCCGGTGAAACACTAAATCTCCGACATCGCTGCGGCTGGAAAAAGATCCTGAAAGATCGGGACCAGCGACGACTGAAGGGAGTCGTTCAACGTGACAGAAGTGCAACCCTTCCGCAAATTGCTCCATATTTCAATGCTGGGTCATCAACAAGCGTTACTGTGCCAGCCATTCGACGAGACATCATCGACATGGGCTTTCGGAGCCGAAGGCCCACTTGTGTACCCTTGATGACTGCAAAATAAAAAGCTTTACGCCTCGCCTGGCCCCGTCAACTCCGACATTGGTCTGTTGATGACAGGAAACATGTTGCCTGGTGAGACGAGTCTCGTTCATATTGTGTTAAGCGGTTGGAAGTGTACGGGTAGGGAGACAACCTCATGAATCTATGGACCCTACATGTCAGCAGGGGAATATTCAACGTGGTGGATGCTCAGGAATGGTGTGGGGCGTGTGCAGTTGGAGCCATATGGGACCCCTGCTACGTCTAGATACGACCCTGACAGGTGACACATATGTAAGTATCCTGTCTGATCACCTGCATTCATTCATGTCCATTGTGCATTCCTACGGACTTGGGAAATGCCAGCAGGAAAATGTGACACCGCACACGTCGAGAATTGCTACAAAGTGACTCCAGGAACACTGTTCTGAGTTTAAACCCTTCCGCTGATCACCAAACTCCCCAGATATGAACATTATTGAGCACATCTGGGATGCCTTGCAACGTGCTGTACAGAAGGGATCTCCATCCCGTCGTACTCTTACAGATTTATGGACAGCCCTACAGGATTCATGGTGTAAGTGCACTCCAGCACTGACTGTGCAGTAAAACCTGATGAATAACCAGTACTGCAGCTGCGACTAAACAGCACTGCCGCATGGCGACAGCGGTAGATCGGGCCAGGGCAGCACACCAGTCGCTGCTGAGTTATTCATCGCACTTTAATGTTGCTTTCAATACATATAAATAAAACGAGTATTGCTGTGCGTTAATTTGGGACCGCTGTAGCCAATGGGTGCGTAAAATTCTACTTTAATAATCAATTTGTTTAAACAGGGAACAAACCTATGCTTTCCGTCGATATTGCGCGTCCCGTGAAAGAAGTTCTTTCTTTCACTGGTGCCATGTCCCACGCTGATGCAGGGTCGTTATTGTTAGGAACGGATTTGGCAATGTTAGTGGAAAGGGGTGGCCGGATGCTCTTCCTGATGCCACCCTGTACCCCCCGGGACGGAATCAGTGTACCCCTGGTGTCTGCATCTAGTGTAAGGCATGGAATAGTGTGAACGTGCTCAGATGTCTGCGAGTCGTGTAACTGAGGCGGAACGTGGGGACCAGCCCGGTATTCACCTACCAGGATGTGGAAAACCGCCTAAAAACCACATCCAGGCTGGCCGGCACACCAACAGACGTCGGTAATCCGCCGGGCGGATTCGATCTGGGCCGGTGCGCCTACCCGAGTCCAGGAAGCAGCGCATTAGCGCTCTCGGCTAACCTGGCGGGTCAGTCTCTTGAAAGAAGTGACGAGCATTATTTATTTCGGCTGACTTCGGCTAAACATTGCCAAGACGAAACTGCAAATATCTGCCGAAACACAATAGAAAGTGATACAATGAAGGCTTTCACGACCGGATGTTTCAGCTGCCGAGAATTCTTCCGGGTTGTATGGCCGTGGTCCGTGGAACTCTTCTATCCCTGACGTTTCGTCCAAAGCTACGTTGCACATCTTCGGAGATGAGTCTAAGGAGAGACACCGTCTATATACACTAACGAAAAAGAAAATCCCAACATCAAGAAAGAGTTGAGCGACATAAGCGAAAGCTGGTAGGCATGTTTCTACACCGGCAAAATCATGTATATTCGTATTTCGCACCAGTCGCATAAGGATGGCGCTAGTAGCGTCACTATGAGGATTCAAACCAGGTTTGCTTTAAATATAAGCCTTATCGGTCGTGACCGTTAGTTACCTTTGAGACCGGACGTTGTGAGTTGGTGTAAGTCAAGAATGCCTTTAAAGCGACAAATCAACACCCCACTGAGTTTGAACGAGGGCTTGTAATGGGGCTTGGAGAAGCTGGATGTTCCTTCTGCGATACTGCAGAAAGATTTGGCAGGAATGTAACCACCGTATTTGACTGCGGGCGACGGTGGTCACGACAATGTACGGTGGCAGGATGTACGGGCTCCGGACGACCGCTTGGAACTATCGAAAGGTAAGACCAGCGTGTTCGACCTTTGTCTCTGGCGCATCGTTCTTCCTTTGGAGCAGCAATATGAGGAAAAGTTGGCACCACAGTGACATGATGAACTACTCCAAATAGGTTACTTCAAGGAGAGCTCCGAGCCTGATGCCCTGTAGCGTGCATTCCACTAATGCAAAACCACCACCATTTGCGTTTTCAGTGGTGTCAAGTGAGAGGGAGGGCAGGGTGGAGATCAGTTGTGTTTTCTGATGAAAGCTGGTTGTGCTTTGATGTCTGTGATGACCGTGTGTTGGTTAGAAGGTGAACAGAAGAGGGCGTGTAGCGAAGCTGTTTGCGTACTAGACACACTGGACCTACATCTGGAGTTGTGGTCTGGGGTGCGATTTCGTATGACAGCAGGAGCACTCTCGTGGTTATCCCACGCCCCTGACTGCCAATTTGTACGTCAATCTGGTGGTTCGACCTGTTGTGCTGCTATTCATCAAAAGCATTCCAGGGGGTGTTATCCAACAGGATAACGCTCGCTCACATACTGCTGTTTAACCCAACATGCTCTACAGGTTCAACGTCTTACCTTGATCTGTGTTTCCAATCTCCAGTGTCCAACATATGGTCGACTGCCTTGATCTGCTCGATCACCAGATGTGTCTCCAGTCGAGTACATATGGTAGATCATAGGACGACAACTCCAGCGTCATCTACAGCCAGTATTAACCGTCCATGTATTGACCGATCAAGCGCAAAAGGTATGGAGCTCCATTCTACAAACCGACATCCGGTGCCTGCACAACTCAATGCATGCACGTCTGAATGCTTACGTTCAACATTCTGGCGGTTACAGTGACTATTAATGTACCGGCGCTTTACATTTCCAGTGGCTTATCTCGCCCTTGCATTAACCTGTGATCCTGCAATGTTAATCACTTAAATATGTTACCTAGACAAATGTATTCCCGAAATTTCCTCACTCTACATTGTTTTTGGCGTTGCGATTTTTTGCTGCCAGTATGTTTGCAGATGAATGAGTCGTTTTCTGTTTAGTAAAGCCATCATAAAGTCAAAACCAATTGCATCATGATTTAGACAAGATGTGAGTATGGGGCGAAAAGTTCAAACTGACTCTAAACAATGGAAAGGGTGAGGTGCCCCACACGGGTACTAAAAATAATCCTTTAAGTTTCGGTTACGCGATGAATCATACAAATTTAAAGATTGTCAGTTCAGTTAAACATCTGCGGATTACAATTTCCAACAACTTAAATTAGAAGCATCACACAGAAAATGTTGCGGCCTGGGCGAACAAAAGACTTCGTGTCATTGGCATAAGACTTAGAAGATGTAACAGCTCTATTAAAGAAATTGCCTACACTGCGCTTGTCTGTCCTCTTATGGACTCCTCTTGGTCGGTATGTGATCCTTATCGGATTGGATTGACTAAGGATACCGAAGAAGTTCCAAGCAGAACAGTTCGTCTTCTATTATCGTGAAATAGGAGAGAGGGTACCACAGATACTGTACACGAGTTGGGGTGGCAGTTATTAAAAATAAAGGCGTTTTTCGTTCCAGTGGAATCTTCTAGTGAAATTTCAATCACCAACTGTCTCCTCCGAATGCGAATAGATTTTGTTGGCGCCCATCTACATAGGGAGTAATTATCATCATATTAAAATAAGAGAAATCGGAGATCGCTCCGAAAGGTTTAAGTGTTTATTTTTCCTGCGTGCTGTTCGAGAGTGGAACAGTAGAAAAATACTCTGTACGTGGTTCGACGAAGCCACTGCGAGCACTTAAGTGTGAATTGCAGAGTAGTCATATAGATGTAGACGAAGGGAATAACTAGTGAGTTCATCTAGTTTCAGTTGTTTACTTATTTTTAAAATTCCATTTCTCATGTTTGTCTGTGTTATATATGTCTGAGTGTGATAGGTTCTTTTTAATAAGAAAACTAACAGCTATTACTGTTTTTCAAGTTAAAACCTTTTATACAAAGGGAATTTGTATAGCGTCGAAAATATTGGTGGATCATTTGTCTACCTGTAGATAATTATAAAAGCACATTATTGTTTTAAAGAAAACAGTCTTGTTCGTATATCTTAATGTACAGATACTGGCTTGCGAAACAGGAAGGCGAACCAGCCGCGGATCGAATCTGCAGGCCGGAATGACCACCGTCGGGATGATATAATGGGAAGCCTAAGTGTGGTTTTTAGATGTTTTTCCACTCTATTTTAAGCAAATACTGTGATAGTCTCCATTCTCTGACTCAAAAAACACGATACACCAAAAGTTAAGATACGATAATACATCGAACAAAATTTATATGATTCACAGACAGACGGCGCACATGAATTCTTCCCTTTGGCTAACTGAAGATAGCGGTGACAGGAAGACCATCCAGATAAGAATTTAAAATGAAGATTTGCCAAATGATGAGACAGCGGACCTTGAATATGGAATAAATGATAGGTAAGACGTAAGTGGGACATGTTTTAAACAACTGCAGCAGGAATGTGTATTCTGGACGTATCATTGCCTTGCAAACCAAATGTGTAAGCATTATCAAGACATCCTAAGAACACCTTAACAAACTTATGGAAAATACTAAAATCGCTTAACAACGTTACTGAATCGTGCACAAACTAACTGTTGGTTTCTAGTATATCGACATAATAAATAAGTATATAGAAGGGATCATAGAGCGTAAACTTTGAAGTCCCGCATGTTTGTTACTTGAATAAAACTGAGAACTGTAATGAGTTTCACGATTTTAGTCACGAATTCATGAGATTTGAGGCTCATTGTTTTCTGATTTATTATTTTATTTTAACAAAAACCAGGCTCCCAATAGTTATTTTTGGTGTATCTTGCGCACGGATTGTGTTGACATACCAAGGAAAGTATGTATAAAAATAACTACCACTCCATTAGGCCGTCTGGTACAGCAATTATATGAGGAATATTTAAACTAAAAAAGCCTCTGTTGCAATTTACTCCTTTATTAACAACACGTTTCGCCTTCATGGGGCACTTTTAGATTATCCTAGTATGCACGATTCTAATGTGAATAAGTAAGTGATACATTAAAACTTTGCTTTTACAGCATTAAAAAAAAAAAAAAAAAACATGAAACGGCTATGTTGTAGACTGAGGCACATGCCGAGTCAGGTGAATCGACAGAGACATTTTCCTTTTCAAACATTTTAAAAACCGTAAAACGATTCTGTGCTGGCCTAAAGCACACGTCGAATCAGAGGAACCTGCAGGGACCTAGTCAGATACAACTAACACAGTATCGTGTGACCACTGAATAGAATGGTTCAAATGGCTCTGAGCACTATGAGACTTAACTTCTAAGATCACCAGTCCCCTAGAACTTAGAACTACATAAACCTAACTAACCTAAGGACATCACACACATCCATGCCCGAGGTAGGATTCGAACCTGCGAGCGTAGCGCTCGCGCGGTTCCAGACTGTAGCGCCTTGAACCGCTCGGCCACAACGGCCGACACTGAATAGAACATTAAATAATCAAATCGAATGAAACGTACCTTAATAAAGTCGTACCAGCAGGCCGGAATGGTACAGTAATAGAACCGCACTAACAAAGAAGTGTACACATTTAAATATCATGCACAGAAATCCCGTCATAATTTCACGGCAGGAACTTCAAGCGGACAAACAGTGGAATGAGGCTTGCATAAAATGACTGCAGAGTCGCGCTCAACACAGTTATATGACAGTCGGTACATTTAATGCTGTCAAAATGCTTTTACAACTGGATGCATTACTATAATAAAATTAGGATGTTACAATTAATCAGCACGTGGTCTCCCATAAAGGAAACCTTTAAGTTGCTCTAAATAGATCAAATAGTAACACTAGCTGCAACTAATTAAAGCCGTAAGAATACCCTCCAAAGATGGGCGTCATCACAGTAATCGGGGATGTAACGAATTCTTAGAACAGCAAGTCTCGACTCGGCTTTAAAGGTATAGTGACTGACAATGAATCAATGGGGAGATGTTCAGGATTAACAAAACCAAAATGGAAGCCCATTAGAAGAGCATAATCAAAATTATGTAAAAATTTTAAAAGCTAACATAATTGTATCATAACGGCTTTGATTCCTACTAGCGAGCTAATCACTCAGCATTTGTTCACCGACCGTAGACGCATTTTTAAGGGTTTCTGACTCCTCCAATATATCAAGCTTTTTGCCTTTCCGGGCACGATGTAAGATGCAGAGATCATCGAGCGTGGGTGGATGGTGCCCTGTACTCTTCAGAGTGTTCAGCAAATGTAGAATGCTGATTTAATGACATTTTTTGTCTAACTTTACAATTGCTGAACATCTGAAGACAACAGGGCACTGGCAATCTACGCAAGATGATCTCTGCATCTTTCATCGTGCTTGGAAAGGCAAAAAACTTGATTTGCTGGAGGAGTTTGAAATCCTTAAAACATGCATGTAAGGTCAATAAACAAGTGCTAAATGATCAGCTCACTAGTAGGAACCAAGCCTACTATAATTTAATGATGTCAGTTTTTAACATTTGTATGTAATTTTGATTATACTCTTCTCATGTGATTCCATTTCGGTTTTATTAATCCCATCCTCCACAGACTCATTGGAAGACATTATATTTTCAAAGTCGAGTTGAGACTTGCTGTTCTAAGAATTTGTTTTATCTCCGATTATCGGGATGATGGCCATCTTTGTTAGTTATCTTACAGTTTTAAATAGTTTCCTTATGGACAGATATGTTACGATTAATTGTAGCCTCCTAATTTTATTATAGTGATTGAAACATTTTTAAATGCTTTTTGCAAGTATTAAATACGCTGACTATCATATACTTGCATCGAGCTCCATCTGTGTGTGTCCTTGTAATCACTGTATGCAAGCTTCAATCATTCCTCGCCTGTGTGCCTGATTGACGCTCCTGCCATGAAGTTTCGGCGCCATTTCTGTGTATTATGTTTCAAAGTGTAAACTTCTTTGTGAGTGTGGTCGTACCATTGCACCATTCTGGCCTGCTGGTATGACGTCAATGTATGTTCCATTCAGTTTGAGTTTTTAAGAGTTGCAACAGAACCAGCTGCAGGTGGGCGAGAGTTGCAAAGCAAAACACGGCCGACTGGCATTGTGAAGCGGAACCAGCTGATGCTGATGCTGCAGTGTGGTAGCGGAAGGACGAAAGCCTATCCTCACTTGAGACATAGACTTGTTTAGAGTACGTGCCTTAAGCCCTAAACCTACGGCCTACGATATGGTGAGACGAAAAAAGAAAATTATTGTATTTTGGTCATGGAGAAGAAGTTTGATGGTTACACATTTTGCAATATAGATTTCATGGTCAGTAGAGAACCAGTGGATTTGTCTAGCTATAGAGGTAACGAAAGTCACTATTGGTTAGTGCCTGTTAGATGTGCACTGTGTAATCCTGTGGGTTACTCACAGTCATGTACGAAATCAGTTCCAGTAAAATGTAGCACACTTAATCTTTGGGGGGATGTGGCTAGGCAATGCTGGGAGTCTATAAAATAAGTTAATGTATTTTGTTTTCTTGTCTTGTGAATGTTAATTCGCAAAATGAGTGTTGTGAAGGACAAAGCTTCGAAAGAACCAGAGTTTCAAGGTGTGTCAGAACCAGAAGCAGTAAGCATATCGTTAGAAACGTAGCACAATTAACATTGGATAATATAGAACTGCGTGCGTTCGTAGAATCGCCGTCATCACAACCAGGTTAAGTGCTCCTTTTTCTGATAAGACAACCGAGCATGTGCAGGCCTTTGTGGAAGACCCTAGAAATCTGTCTCAGACGGAAAGTTGGACTGATAAAGAAGTATTGAGTGTTGAAAAATTGTGACTAACAGGGGAAGTGAAAACGTATGTAGTGTACACAGCCGCTCTTAAGGAAGCCACAACATTCGAAGAATATAAAGAAGGGTTAATTGTCAGATATACGAAACAAAATAATACCATACACTATAGAAACAATAAGGGTTAATAATTAAGAAACCTATGTAAACTGTGGAACAATTTGCAGACAGGATAAGGAAAATTAATTGATATACCTATGAATTAGGACAGTACGATGCAGTTAATGAGTGCGACTGCTACGGTCGCAGGTTCGAATCCTGCCTCGGGCATGGACGTGTGTGATTTCCTTAGGTTAGTTAGGTTTAAGTAGTTCTAAGTTCTAGGGGACTAATAACCACAGCAGTTGAGTCCCATTGTGCTCAGAGCCATTTGAACCATTTTTTGCAGTTAATGAAATTATTTTTTGAGAAGCTTAGCAAACGGTGCTCGATACTTTTTTAAGAGAGCTCCATGCGGAAATGTCAAGATGTATGTGGACCGGGAGTCTGACAGATTTGTGCACAGCAGTGCAGTTAGCTGTGGAGTGTGAGGGGATCGATATGACGCCTGGAATGCAGGGTAAATGCACAGTGCTGCAGCTAATATAAAATGTTTCACAAGTGGCCGAATGGGGCATGTAAGCAGGCAGTGTCACCAGCTTCAGGATGATGTGAATAAAGTACACTACTAGCCATTAAAATTGCTACACCAAGAAGAAATGCAGATGATAAACGGGTATTCATTTGACAAATATATTATACTAGAACTGACATGTGATTACATTTTCACGCAATTTGGCTGCATAGATCCTTAGAAATCAATAGCCAGAACAACCACCTCTGGCCTTAAGAACGGCCCTGATACGCCTGGGCATTGAGTCAAACAGAGCTTGGATGGCGTTTACAGGTACAGCTGCCCATGCAGCTTCAACACGATACCACAGTTCATCAAGAGTAGTGACTGGCGTATTGTGACGAGCCAGTTGCTCGGCCACCATTGACCAGACGTTTCCAATTGGTGAGAGATCTGGAGAATGTGCTGGCCAGGGCAGCAGTCGAACATTTTCTGTATCCAGAAAGGCCCGTACAGGACCTGCAACATGCGGTCGTGCATTATCCTGCTGAAATGTAGGGTTTCGTAGGGATCGAATGAAGGGTAGAGCCATGGGTCGTAACACATCTGAAATGTAACGACTACTGTTCAAAGTGCCGTCAATGCGAACAAAAGGTGACCGAGACGTGTCACCAATGCCACCCCATACCATCACGCCGGGTGACACGCCAGTATGGCGATGACGAATACGCGCTTACAATGTGTGTTCACTGCGATGTCGCCAAACATGGATGCGACCACCATGATGCTGTAAACAGAACCTGGATTCATCCAAAAAAATGACGTTTTGCCATTCGTGCACCTAGTTTCGTCGTTGAGTATACCATCGCACGCGCTACTGTCTGTGGTGCAGCGTCAAGGGTAACCGCAGCCATGGTCTCCAAGCTTATAGTCCATGATGCTGCAAACGTCGTCGAACTGTTCGTGCAGATGGTTGTTGTCTTGCAAACTTCCCGATCTGTTGACTCAGGGATCGAGACGTGGCTGCACGATCCGTTACAGCCATGTGGATAAGATACCTGTCATTTCGACTGCTAGTGATACGAGGCCGTGGGGATCCAGCACGGTGTTCCGTATTACCCTCCTGAACCCACCGATTCCATATTCTGCTAACAGTCAAGGATCTCTACCAACGCGAGCAGCACTGTCGCGATGCGATAAACCGCAATCGCGGTAGGCTACAATCCGACCTTTATCAAATTCGGAAACGTGATGGTACGCATTTCTCCTCCTTACACGAGGCATCACAACAACGTTTCACCAGGCAACGCCGGTCAACTGCTGTTTGTGTATGAGAAATCGGTTGGAAACTTTCCTCATGTAAGCACGATGTAGGTGTGAATGCTCTGAAAAGCTAATCATTTGCATATAACAGCATCTTCTTCCTGTCTGTTAAATTTCGCGTCTGTAGCACGTCATCTTCGTGGTGTAGCAATTTTAATGGCCAGTAGTGTATGAGACCGCGGGGTGTGGCCGCGGGGTTTAGGGCGTCATGTCACGAACTACGGGGCCCCTCCCTCAGGAAGTTCGAGTTCTCTCTCGGCCATGGATGTCTGTGTTGTTCTTAGCATAAGTCAGTTTAAGTAGTGTGTAAGCGTAGGGACCGATGACCTCAGCAGTTTGGTCCCTTAGGAATTCACATACATTTGAACATTTTGAATAAAGTATGAGAAAGTAATAGTTTCAGAATAGAGGACGGGGAGGCATAAGATGTTAAACACCAGCGGAAACCCCAGGTCTGCCTATGGTCCTTCTCAGTAAGATTGGATGCTACGAAATTGAACACAGAGGTGGATTGTGTGATAAGAGGAATAGTAGGAAAAGAAAGGGTTGTAGGATATTATTGGACACACGCAACCAGAATAAAATAATAATAGGCGCCTCTCAATTCAGATGACATAGTTGCTGAGAGGTTTAAAGAAAACTTGAGTTTGATTTCAAACACGTACCTGATTCATACGATAGTAGTTGGTGGTGACTTCAATTTACCCTCGATATGTTGGCGAAAATACATGTTTAATTCCGGAGGCACGCATAAAATATCACCCGAAATTGAGCTAAACGCATTCTCTGAAAATTATTTCGAGCAGTTAGTTCATGAGCCCATGTGAATAGTAAACGGTTGTGAAAACACACTTGACCTCTTAGCAACAAATAATTCTAAGTTAATAACGAGCATCAAAACCGATGCAGGGATTAGTGAACACAGGT
The DNA here is from genome assembly GCF_023897955.1 of Schistocerca gregaria. Taxonomy (NCBI): domain Eukaryota; kingdom Metazoa; phylum Arthropoda; class Insecta; order Orthoptera; family Acrididae; genus Schistocerca; species Schistocerca gregaria. The sequence continues at coordinate 62,045,968 of NC_064931.1, forward strand.
TTGTCGTAGCAAGATTGAATATTGTAATCCCTAAAAAATAAAATTAAAAAAAAGTGAAAAATATACCTAGTCAAAAAAGCAGATAAAAATTCACTTGACGCCTTCCTGAAAGACAATATCCATTCATTACAAATTAATAATATAAGTGCAGACCAGGTGTCGCTTGAATTCAAAGAAATAGTATCGGCAGCAATTGAGATATTTATACCACATAAATTAAAAAACGGCAGAGCTGATCCTCCTTGGTACACAAAACGGGTTAGAACACTGTTGCCGAAATAACGAAACAAACATACCACATTTAAACAGACGCAAAATCCCCAAGATTGGCGATCTTTTACAGTAGCTCGACATTTAACACGGACGTCAATACGAGATGTTTATAACAGTTTCCACAACTAAACTTTGTCTCGAAATCTGGCAGAAAATCCAAAGGGATTCTGGTCGTATGTGAAGTATGTTAGCGGCAAGAAACAGTCAATACCTTCTCTGCGCGATAGCAATGGAGATACTATCAAAGACAGTGCTGCCAAAGCAGCTTTACTAAACACAGCCTTCCGAAATGCCTTCACAAAAACAGACGAAGTAAATGTTCCAGAATTCGAATCGAGAACAGCTGCCAACAGGAGTAACTTAGAAGTAAATATCCTCGGAGTAGTGAAGCAACTGAAATCACTTAATAAAAGCAAGTCTTCTGGTCCAGACTGTATACCAATTAGGTTCCTTTCGGAGTATGCTGATGCATTAGCTCCGTGCTTAACAGTCATATACAACCGTTCGCTCGACGAAAGATCTGTACCCAAAGACTGGAAAGTTGCACAGGTCATACCAATTTTCAAGAAAGGTAGAAGGAGTAATCCACTAAATTACAGGCCCATATCGTTAACGTCGATACGAAGCAGGATTCTGGAACGTATATTGTGTTCAAACATCATGAGTTACCTCGAAGAACACTATCTATTTACACTCAGTCAGCAGAGGTTCAGAAAACATCTTTCTAGTGAAACACAAGTAGCTGTTTATTCACATGAAGTGTTGAGTGCTATTGATAAGGGATTTCAGATCGATTCCGTATTTCTGGAGTTCCGGAAGGCTTTTGACACTGTACCACACAAGCGGCTCGTACTGAAGTTGTGTGCTTATGGAATATCGTCTCAGTTATGACTGGATTTGTGATTTCCTGTCACAGGGGTCACAGTTCGTAGTAATTAACGGAAAGTCATCGAGGAAAACAGAAGTGATTTCTGGCATTCCCCAAGGTAGTGTTATAGGTCCTTTGCTGTTCCTTATTTATATAAACGATTTGGGAGACAATCTGAGCAGCCGTCTTTGGTTGTTTGTAGATGACACGGTCGTTTATCGACTAATAAAGTCATCAGGAGATCAAAACAAATTGAAAAAAGATTTAGAAAAAATATCTGAATGATGCGAAAATAGGCAGTTGATCCTAAATAACGAAAAGTGTGAGGTCATCCGCATGCGTACTAAAAGGAACTCGTTAAACTTCGGTTACACGATAAATCAGTCTAATCAAAAAGCCGTAAATTCAGCTAAATGCTTTGGAATTACAATTACGAACAATTTAAATTGGAAGGAACACATAGAAAATGTTGTGGGGAAGGCTAACCAAAGACTGCGTTTTACTGGCAGGACACATGGAAAATGTAACAGATCTACTAAGGAGACTGCCTACACTTTGCTTGTTCGTCCTTTTTTACAATACTGCTGCGAGGTGTGGGATCCTTACCAGATAAGACTGACGGAGTACATCGAAAAAGCTCAAAGAAGGGCAGAACGTTTTGTATTATAGCGAAATATTGGAGAGAGTGTCACAGAAATCATACATGATTTGGGCTGGACATCATTAAAAGAAGCGTTTTTCGTTGCTTCAAAATCTTCTCACGAAATGTGTGTGAAATCGTGTGGGACGTAACTGCTAACGTCATTAGTCCCTAAGCTTACACACTACTTAACCTAAATTATCCTAAGGACAAACACACACACCCATGCCCAAGGGAGGAATCGAACCTCCGCCGGGACCAGCCGCACACTCCAGGACTGCAGCGCCTAGACCGCTCGGCTAATCCCGTGCGCCATCTCACGAAATTCCATTCGCCTACTTCCTACTACGAATGCGAAAATATTTTGTTGACACCGATCTACGTAGGGAGAAACGATCACCACGATAAAATAAGAGAAATCAGGGAGATTGTACGGAGAGACAGAGGTGTTTGTTCTTTCCACGCGCTATACGAGATTGGAATAATAGAGAATTGTAAAGATGGTTCGATGAACCCTCTGCCAGGCACTTAGATGTGATTTGTAGAGTATCCATGTAGTTGTAGATGTAAATGGGGTGTATGCGTCGTCGCCAGTAGTGATCTGGTGAAACGTAAGCAATGGGGTCCACTACGGTGCAGATATCACATCATTAGGATCGGTGGACATAGACTTTTGCCTCGATATGGTTTAATTTAAGCAACGTATAGAGATTTTGCCACACATGAGTGAGGGCTACGACATAATTCTAGTACTAGATTTATTATATCAGCATTGTACACTAATCGATCTTCGGCAACATAGGGTGGAACTTGACTGAAAAATGTTTCAGTTAGGTGAAGCCATTGCCAGTGTAGCGATGTTGCGAGGGGAGTCTGTCGTGAAAGACGAACTGATTAAATCGAGAACGATCAAACTAAGACTTGATTCGCACCATTGTGTATCTGAGAGTACTGGGAAATCACTTTGGGTCAGTCTTGAGTCTAGCTTGCCAGTAGGAATTTTGTGTGAGGTGGAACCGTTAGAAGAGAATGAAGTATTAGATCAGGTGGGTTGCTTATTTAAAAGAGGTGTTGTATGCATACACGAAATAAAGGGTGAAAAGAAGATACCTGTTTCTATAGCCAATTTTAGTGCACAGGACATAGGATTAACAAAGGGGTTGTTAATCGCTAATATGAACGTTCTGGAGGAAGAAGAATGGGTCACGTGGGGTGTCAGCCATGGACAGTCGCTAAAGGCCATTGAAGCTGCATTACGAGAAAAAGTGAAGCACCTACAGGCAATCAATAGACAAAGGATGGAAAAATTGCTTTTGGAATTGAAGGATTTATGTTCTCCAAAGGACCGTCACCAGCTATGCAAATGAATCACCAGTTCACTGCACATCATACAGAATACCTAGGTACTTGCAGCCAATTTTGGAGCCGGTCGTTGTGGCTGAGCGGTTCTAGGCGCTTCAGTTCGGAACCACGCGGCTGCTACGGTCGCAGGTTCGAATCCTGCCTCGGGCATGGACGTGTGTGATGTCCTTAGGCTAGTTAGGTTTAAGAAGTTCTAAGTTCTAGGGGACTGATGACCTCAGATGTTAAGTTCCATAGTGCTCAGAGCCATTTGAACCATTTTTTTTATTAACACAGACCCAAGATTCATTAGAAATGAACGTGACTTTCCTGTACCAGAATCTGTAAAGGAGTTGCAGTCCTTCTTGGGACTCACGAACTATTAACCCCGGTTTGTAAAAAGATTTGCAGATATTGCCAGACGGTTGACACAATTGTTAAAGAAGAGTACTAAATTTTTGTGGTCACAAGAGTGTCAGTGTGCTTTTGAGGAGTTAAAAGAACATTTAACACGAGTCCAATATTGGTATTTCCTGATTTTAATAGAGAATTTGTTTTATCATGCATGCGATGCATCAAACCATGCATTTGGCTATGTGTTGTCACAATAGGAGGGAAGTGTAGAACATCCGGTAGCCTACGCATCAAGACAGCTACATTCTGCAGAAAGAAATTATTCCACAACAGAAAAAGAGATGTTAAGCCTTATTTATGGAATCACGTATTTCAAATGTTATCTGTACGGTAAAGAGTTTAGAGTAACAGCGGATCATGTTGTATTAAAGTGGTTAAATGGTTATTGACGTTGAACGATCTTTCCAGTAGGTTGACACGATGGGCAGTAAGACTAAGTGAATTTGATTTCGAAGTTGACCTGGGAAGCAGCACGGAAAAGCTGATAGCTTAGTAGAAAAGTAGCTTTATTACATTTTGGGGGTAATGGACATATGGAATGACAAGCTGCATAAAGAGCGGATGACGAATTGTAAACATTTCTTTAGGGAGCCACAGTCTCGTATGCAGGATTGGTCGTTATGCAGAGAAACCCAGTTGGGACAGAAAGTAGAGGTATCTGCGAAGCTAAGGAATAGAGTGGTACAAGAAGCTCATGATCGCATATTAGCAGGTCATGGAAGTTGCAGATCTAACAAAAGATGTGTAGGAAAAAGGTTTTGGTGGAGGAATAAGCAGACAGACGTAAACCAGTATGTGCGGAATTGCATAAAGTGCAAACAGAGAGCTGATTTCCGTCGAACAAGAGTTGCATTGCATAGTTACCAAAAGCATTAGCGCCGTTCGAATGTCTGTGAATTAATGTCTTAGGTCCATTCAATAGTAATAATATGTAGTAAGCACTCACAATCATAGATAATATTTTACGATACGTTTGAATGGTAGCAATGCCAAACCAGCAGGCAGCAACAGTGGCACAAGCACTTGTTAGTAATTGGATATTGAAGTTTGGAGAGTCTGAAACAATAATAAGAGACCAGGGAACGAACTTCATGTCAGATGTATTAAAGGAATTGTGTAACTTATTGAATGTGAAGGAGTTAAGGGCGAGTCCTATCCACCTACAAGCCGATGGAAGAACTGAAAGAGTGCGTAGAACAATCGGGAACATGCTTGAATACTACGTTGACTCACATCACTCCAACTGGGGATGTCTATTTGAAGTACTTCGTCTGTGCCTACAACTCAAAGCAACATACGAATACAGGATTATCGCCATATGAAGTAGTATACGGTCGTAAAATGCCGTCACCGCCCGACATAATGAAAGCGAAGAAAGGGAAGAGCGGAGGGTCTGTTAAAGAATTTATCAGAGTGATTAGGTAAATTTGGAATAGATATGGAGGGAAAATACACGAGCACCGGAGAAACAAGAAGCAGCAGTGGGCCGTACAGCAAGAATGCCGTAGTGTAAGGTTGGTCAGTGGGTGGTGCTATTAACTTCGTATACACCGAAGGGAAAGAAAAAGAAGTTTTTTGCAAAATATCCGGGGCCATACCAAGTGGTGGACACTACGTCGCCAATGTCAGATGCACTTGCCGACGAAATCGATAATTGTGCATGGTGGAAACATTTTCAAGGGAGTTCGGAAGTTTTTCCAGGAACAGGAGATGTGGGCCATAAAGTGAGAAGAAAGTTATAGGAAGATGAACAAGAGGTCGTAAATGAAATGGTAATGAGGAACCCGTATGGATTAAGCCCTAGGAGATAGCCATTTAATATCTTTTTAGGTTAGGTATAGGTTTAGTCTAATTTGTATAAGTAACTGCAGAGCAGTAATGAATTCATGGGGGAGGAAAGTACGAGGGTCGTTCAATATGTAATGCCACACTTATATATATATATATATATATATATATATATATATATATATATATATATATAAAGCCACTAATATACATGGATAAGCGTTCTTGTGGTGCTTCATATTTGATGTTTGTTCTGTGCGCTGGTGAAGTTTCGAACCGTTCTGGCTGATGGGCAGCGTCATAGTACAGCATCAAAATGAGGTCTACATACGACTCACGTTACAAGCAGCGTGCTGTTATTGAATTCTTGTGTGCAGAAAAAGAACATCCATAAACGTTTGTGTGCAGTGTATGACAATTCTGCAGTTGATGGGAGTACAGTTGGGTGATGGGTAAAGAAAGTTACAGTCTCAGGAAATGTAGAAACAGCGCTCCATGATCAGCAACGCTCGGGACGTCCCATCACAGCCACTGCTTCAGACATACTGAAGCGTGCGGATGCCATTAGTCGTGCCGACCGGCGCATCACAACTCGTCAATTGGCTCTACAGTTGCCGGTCAGCAATGGAAGTGCGTCTGCAATGATAGAGACTCTCGGATATTCAAAGAGGTGCTGACGATGGGTACCACGAATGCTCACAGCGGACCACAAGATTCAAAGAAAGGCCGTTTCATATGAATGTTTGGAGCGTTTTGAGACCGACAGAGAGGCCTTTCTGTCACGGATAGTTACGGAGGACGAAAACTGGGTGCACCACCTTGAGCCGGAAACAAAAAGGCTATCCATGGAGTGGCATCATCCTCATTCACCACAAAAGACGAATATTCAAGACAACCCCCTCTGCCGGAAAAGTCATTGTGACAGTCTTCTGGCATTGTGATGACGTAATTCTCGTGGATGTGATGCCAAGAGGGTCAACCATTAATTCAGAGGTGTAGGTGAAGACTCAGAATAAACTCAAGAACCGTTCCCGACGTGTTCGATCGGACAAGAATCCAGCAGAAATCTTGCTCCAACACGATAATGCACGCCTACACACTCGTCTGAGAACCCGGGAACACATCGCCAAATTGGATTGGGCATCATTGCCTCATCCACCCTATAGTCCAGACCTGGCACCTTCGGACTTCCATCTCTTTCGGCCGCTTAAAGATTCTCTACGGTGGACACAGTTTGAAGACTACGAAGATGTCAGTCATGCAGTGAAAACATGGCTACGCCTACAGGAGAAGAGCTTTTACCAGCAGGAAATACACGCTCTTCCACAACGTTGGCTTACGGCCATAGAACGTGATGGAGACTACCTAGAAAAACAGGACATGGAAAATACATGTTGATGTATATTGTCACCAAATTCTGAATCTCAATAATAAATATGTTGTGAGAAAAAAATGTGGGCATTACTCATTGAGCGTAATACGTAGGTATACCTGCCCGTAGGTGAGGCTTAGAGAACAACGTACTGAATGACACACGACTGCTACAACTGACTGGGGAAGTAATGCGGCTTGCCAGAGCTGCAAAAGAGACAGTTAATCAGAACATCAGGGAACTACAAACCGAAGCAGAAGTCTGAGCTAGGTAAGTAGAAATGAGAAAACGGTTGCAGTCCGTAGAAGTAGGGTTTGGGAAGCACGAGGGAAAGTAACAGAACAACAGGTGGCTATGCAGCAGGCTGTAAGAGCTCATCTGGGGATAAACTTGTTGTTGCCGGCGTAGTAATTAGAGGGTGTAATCTTACCCTCCCGCATATCACCATTAAAGTTCTCATTCCTTACACAAATCTTGAAAACTTCGAGAGGAGTAAGATCACAAAAGAAAAACTTTTATACTTCTCTTGATTATCTCGTTGTTGTTGTTGTTGCTATCTCAAAATCCTGTTGTGTCTAGAAGTACATTCTTGTTGCTGAAAGTTTTGATTTAACATTGCGGGTTCTTGAAGATGAAATATCTGATGAAGAGTGGCCTACTGCTATGAATATCTTTTTATTTTATCCCATTCTTCTAAATCACACCAATTTTATAATTTGCACATTCAAAAAACCAATAATTACATTGTTGGTGCCAAACTTATAAAAACGTCTACTTCCATCTGAGGCATGTTCACTACTACTTACATTCTGCAGTACTCACAATTTCCAAAGAGATTACAAATCAAAAGAGTTTACAAACTTTTCGACAGGAGAATAACCTTTACCAAATTATATCATTCTTTCATAAATAAATCGAGAAACAAATTTAATAATTAGCGTTTGATTGTGCAATTAATAATATGAATTTTAAGTATGCCAGAAATTTATATCAGTAGCAGGAAAACAAGCACATTATGAGTGCTAAATAGTTCATGCGTATTCTGTCAAGGGGTATTGAAGAAATTTGCAAAAACACAACGACTGCTGTTAATTGCAAAAGACAAGGAAATATATGTCGAAATGGAGGAAGCGAGCCGGCCGGGGTGACCCAGCGGTTCTAGGCGCTACAGTCTGCAACCGCGCGACCGCTACGGTCGCAGTTTCGAATCCTGCCTCGGGCATGAATGTGTGTGGTGTCCTTAGGTTAGTTAGGTTTAAGCAGTTCTAAGTTCTAGGGGACTGATGACCTCAGCAGTTAAGTCCCATAGTGCTCAAATGCCATTTGAACCATTTTGACGAAGCGAAGTTACAAAAGTGCCACCAAGGGGAAATCACAGTCTGTCCGTATATGTAATAAGTGAGGGGCAGGATTTCTGTGCAGTGAAATTGCTAATGGGAAAAAAGGTAGTTGGAGAATGCAATAAAAAAGTGATCGAGCAGGAATTGTACTTTCAGCATGTAGAGGCGCATTGGTTGCTCAAATGGCTCTGAGCACTATGGGACTCAACTGCTGTGGTCATTAGTCCCCTAGAACTTAGAACTACTTAAACCTAACTTACCTATGGACATCACACACATCCATGCCCGAGGCAGGATTTGAACCTGCGACCGTAGCAGTCCCACGGTTCCGGACTGCGCGCCTAGAACCGCGAGACCACCGCGGCCGGCTGCATTGGTTGCACTCTTACCTTTGACAAGATTGTAGTAGTGGCTAGTTGTTTCGAGCAGGGGAGACGTAAGTCAGCAAAGAGCTAGATTTAAACAGGAGTGGTTTGTTATTAAATGGAATAGAGTGCTACATAGTGGAGCCTACTTTCTGTCTGCCCACCACGCTTTCAGGGGAAACACACCTGAATGTTTCGCAGCCTTTTCTGTATCAACCAGAGGAGCATATGGAAGTGCTACCTGCCGCAAATCTAACCAGTTTAAATGAAACTCTAGGGAACGAATTAATGTAGTCCATAAACTAGCTTCTGAACCAGAGGGGGGACGAGTCTTCGTGGAAACCTTACTGTTGCATGTAATCCATATTGGGAAAATCAGTACTGGAAAAAGACAACATTGGCTGCTGTCATACCGACCACTGCCAGCGGCACTTATTCTGCTGAGGATAGTCATTGTTTTGGTACGTAGAAGGTGAAGCACAAAACTGAACTCAGACCCAGCCATCGTTATGATTGCAGTGTATTGGACACCGAAGCATAACAGCAGAAGAAGAAAACTGAACGCGCAAGAGGTAGTATTAAGACTATAAGATTCATATTAGCTTGTAAGCTGGGAATAGAGAGTTAGACGTATTGTGCAAGACACATAGCAATGAAGTAAGTTTCATGGTGTTTGAGTTATGGGGCAGGGCAAGAGGTATGTGTAAATCTGCAAGATTATGTGATAGGGTTAAGGGAACCAGTTAGAATAATTCAGAGGCGAAACAGGGACAGAAGGGTCAGTCGCCAGGAACTCTAGTGTAGAGGATAAACTAGTCTGGTCGACGCGAGGGACCGGGTCTTGATAAAAGGAGGGTAATGTAGCGTATCGACCATATTTGGTCAAAAAATACGCCAGAGGGGAAGTGAGTTACAACAGAGCCAGCTGTAGGCAGGCAAGAGTGGTATGCATTGCAAAGCAAAACATGGCCGACTAGCGTTGCGCTGTAGAGCCAGGTGGGCCCTGTATAGCAACAGTTGACTTTGCAATATGCTAGTGAAAGGATGGAAGCCTTTCCTCAGTTGCTACCATGTTTAGAGTATGGGCCTTAAGCCATAAACGAACAAAGTTTGGAGTATATAAGTACTCAGCGATTCGTGTGCTAGCCCGCCGAAGTGGCCCAGCGGTTCTAGGTACTACAGTCTGGAACCGCGCGACCGCTACGGTCGCAGGTTCGAATCCTGCCTCGGGCATGGATGTGTGTGATGTCCTTAGGTTAGTTAGGTTTAAGTAGTTCTAAGCTCTAGGGGACTGATGACCACAGCAGTTAAGTCCCATACTGCTCATAGCCATTTGAACCATTTGAACCATTCGTGTGCTAAATCATTCTCGTCTCAATATCACAACCTACAGCACTAGCCTGTGACACCCAGAGCGATATCCCGGAATTCGATATGGGGTATGCTGTTCGACCATGAGACAGAGCAGCCTGCCCTGAGCCACAAGGGAGCCGTCTGCTCGCTGGAGGAAGTTCACGGCCATCGTCAGATACGCCGCTGCACTGTTATCAAGGTAGCAGCCGGAGACATGCTGACAGCAGCATTTGAGGGTCATCATACTGGGCCACGCTCTTTGCGCTCTCAGCAGTGCCAGATGTCTATTGTTGCACATGAGAGGCAACTGGATACCTCCACCAAGCTGTTCCTGAAGTACTATGGCTGAGGGCCGAAATAAATAGGCTAACTCGGCAAATCTACCATCATCCTGACATTGCATTTCACTCTCAATGGGTGACAAAATCCAAGGGTGACTTAGCAATTTAACATTCTATCTCGCAATCAAATGATATTATATCAGTTGTTTCACAGGTCCCTTTGGGCTCACCCAGTTCGATGCATGTTTCAACCTAGCACAGAGCCGATTTATAATTTTTAAAATGTTGTAAATGGGGGAAGATCTCTGCAGATTCATATGATTCGACACAGGCTTCAGTCTGACACAGAGCCGTTTTAGTTTTTTAATGTTGTAGAAGGAAAATTTTAAGGTCAGCATCAATTACTTATTCACATTTGGAATCCTGTACGCTAGGGCCATACCCTAATTATTGCGTATCTTGTTATCCGTATAGATAAGCTGAAGACGCCTGACGAAGGCGAAACGCATTGTCAAGAATGAATATGCAACCAAAACCCTTTTTTTAATTCAAAATTGTGTTTACATGTTTTAACAATTATATCTACTCTAATTTTTACGTATTATGAGTTGAGATGCAGAGTAGTTGATTTTCTAAAAGCGGAAGTATATAAGATTAATTTCTTAGTCAAGTTTATCTTGTATTGTGCGAGGGGTGGTTAGGTCAGAGTTTAATGTCCCATCCATAGACGTGGGAGTGATCAAAGTTGTTGCACTTCACGCATTGGACGACGACGGAAGGGAAAATTATTTTGGCCTTGTTTAAGGAACCATCCTGAAATTCATGTGTAATGACTTGGCAAAACCAAGGCACCCCTAAATTAGGATACGCTGACATGGGTTCGAAATTTACTGTCTATTCCTGAACAAAAGTCATTTTGCTACACGATGAAGACTCCATTTCCAATGTGAATCAATTTGTATTAGCAATATGACTTGCAAATTTCAGTACTACAAGATATTTCTGATTTACATCGCTTTCATTTAGTTTTACAGGGTGTAAAATTCCCTTTACAGATATTTAGCACAGGTTCCTTATACCAAAATGAGAAAAAAATCTAGTAGACATGGTGTGAGGTGTCGGTTGGGATACCGCTGTGATGCGATAAGCTCGATCCCCAATGACATACAGGGAAAAGAATCTCCCTGTAGATCATGCAAATTTAAGAGAAACAATGTCGCACAATGAATGTCCTATTGAAGTGAAAACTACTGGGGGTGCCACAATTAAGCATGAAAGTGTGGGTACCACACTACACACAGATATATTAAGCAAGGGGCTCATCTAACTACGAAAGAAAACTAGTAGCCACTATAACAATTTGGTTTATTACCATAACATGTCAGAAAAATGATTTACCCACTGAATTAATCATGTTCACATTTAATAAGTAGACAAAACGTTGAAATTATGAAATATAGCATTGGTGTAGGTGGGTGGACATATAAAGCATAACATGAATCCATATTGCGAGTGTGGCCCATGACTGCGAAAACAGTTGACCAACGGAATCACCAAAGTGCGTGATGGTAGCAATTAGCTGACTGCAAATGTTAAGACTTCTCAATTAAACCTTCTAAATTAACTAGCCTCGTGCCCCCTTGGCTCGGTGATTGCAGCGCCGGCTCAAGCTGACCACACTTAAACGATGCAAGTGCGGAAAACGGCGGCAGTTACAGCTGGAAATTCTGCTTCTAGCTGGACCTCTGTACTCGTCTCTAAGATGGAAACATCCTTGTTTGCTGTGGTCTGCAACAAGCTGATGCAAGTGCTCTCTCTTCGACACGTCGGCGCCCAGTAAATTCTTCAATCTTCCTGTCACAAATGTACTCTTTGCTCTCCCAACCGCAAGTGTTCTCTGATTTAACTCCCCTAAACATAGCTGGCAGTGTCGGCTAGGAATCTCACTGGCCAATTGCAACAGACCTTATGAGTTTTGACAAATAAGGATTTTATAAACAAGTTGACCACGATCCTACTCTTGTGGATTTTGTCATAGTTAACCGATGATGGTGTGGTATGGGAGCCGGCCGTTGTGACCGCGCGGTTCTAGGCGCTACAGTCTGGAACCACCCTCCTGTTACGGTCACAGGTTCTAATCCTGCCTCGGGCATGGATGTGTGTGGTGTCCTTAGGCTAGTTAGGTTTAAGTAGTTCTAAGTCTAGGGGACTGATGACCCCAGATGTTAAGTCCCATAGAGCTTACAGCCATTTGAAATTTTGGGGTATGGGAAGATAAAAAATCTCTCCCACTACCTGACAGGATTTTAACCCTGGCCGACCAGAAGGCTTGCACTTAGACACGTGTGGGAAAGTGCACCTTCTACCGAAATAATTGTTGTGAGCCAGTCAGTCTCCGTTACTTGGATTTAAACGGACATTAATTCGTGGTATGACTGTGGACAACAGCCGCTCCCACAATCTCAAGTTCTGAGTGCTACATCTGGCTTTCAGATTCTTACCTCTCCGAAAAGCATTTCTGCTAACGTTTTGCATAATACAGTTTTTAAGGAAGGTATCCCCGCATGCCGATGGCTCACCTGCTGTGCGTAGATTGGCCATGGACTGAACTCTCTGTCCCATACCTGCTTGAGGGCTGCTTTCAGCATCGAACAAGTGTAAGACATCCCGGTCCTTCTATGTTATATTCAGTGTCACGATCCAGCTAAAGAAAGCTCCCAAAGCTGCAGAAAATAACAGGTACCTCTCACTGTAGTGAAAGGGAAGGAGCAAAAGAAGTAATTGGCTGTGCATTCATTGTCGGTAGTGAGTAGTGTCTGCATTTAGCATGTAGCGACAAAGAATCAACTACATTGTCTGTTGGGATGTGCGTATTACAATATGAAACATGTTGCGTGACGGTTTGGGCATAAACTGCCATGTAGCAATGGGCTGTAAAGTGCATATCTGAAGAGCTATGAGCACTTATTCACTTTTGCCACTGGGAAGCACGTCTTTTCCACTAAGTAAATGCCCATAACTCTTAAGGTATGCATTTTAGAGTCTATGTTTATGGACTTTTTTCTTGTATTGGTCCGTAATATCTCTCAAAATATGGAAACAACTTGCAACAGAAGAGCTTTCTTTCACAGAACGGAAGGTGAAGAAGTGCTCATAGATCTTAAGGTATGCAATTTAGAACCCATATTTACTACACTTTTTACTTTGAATGATGGTTCCTTTCACATCCCTGAGTAGGTGAGCATTCATCCTGCGATACGCTGTGTACATAGTAGACATTTTTGGTGTGCGGCATGTACAAGCACCCATTGTACATATACCGGTGGTCCTGTTGGCTATTACTTGTGGGTACCTTCATCAGCAACCAGTAGGACATGGTCATTGGCTTTGCCACTCCCATTGTTGTATCACAAGTAATCATCCCACTACCTGTCCGACATAACTTCACAGCTCGACAGATACCATACTACTTGTCAGATAGGCCGGTTGTAACACATATTGCCGACTAAATGTGTATGGAATATGACCAGCTGGCAATCAAACTTTGGTCAGTACTAATTACTCGTCATCTCCATTGTAAGAAACCTATTTGGAAAAAAAATTGGAAGACATTCATATCAAAGTGATTTGATGTATTAAATGCAAAATCTCCTATCGCAAGCGGTGAAATAATATACTGAAATTGAGAAAGTGCAGTAATTACAGCGGTCTAAACTGCTCACGTAGCATAAAGCATAGAGCGTGAGTTTCCTACACAAAATCAGCGCCAGGTTAGCTGGTACACTAATCATCGAGTGATGAAGGCATTGGAATCGTATTCGGGGAGAACCGTGTTCAAATATTTATCTGGCCATCTAGAGTTAGGATTGAAATTGTTTGGTCTGAATTATTTAAGGCGAAATTCCGGATAAATTCATTGAAAATAATGTAGCCAATTTCCTTTCCTATCTTCGTCCTATCCGAGCTTATGAATCGTCTTTATTGACCTCATTGTTGACGAGACTCTACCCTAACACACTACAGGCCATTAAAATTGCTACACCAAGAAGAAATGCAGATGATAAACGGGTATTCATTGGACAAATATATTATGCTAGAACTAACATGTGATTACATTTTCACGCAATTTGGGTGCATAGATCCTGAGAAATCAGTACCCAGAACAACCACCTCTGGCCGTAATAACGGCCTTGATACGCCTGAGCATTGAGTCAAACAGAGCTTGGATGGCGTGTACAGGTACAGCTGCCCATGCAGCTTCAACACGATACCACAGTTCATCAAGAGTACTGACTGGCGTATTGTGAGGAGCCAGATGCTCGGCCACCATTGACCAGACGTTTCAATGGGTGAGAGATCTGGAGAATGTGCTGGCCAGGGCAGCAGTCGAACATTTTCTGTATCCAGAAAGGCCCGTACAGGACCTGCAACATGAGCTCGTGCACTATCCTGCTGAAATGTGGGGTTTCGCAGGGATCGAATGAAGGGTAGAGCCACGGGTTGTAACACATCTGAGACGTAACGTCCACTGTTCAAAGGGCCGTCAATGAGGAGAAGAGGTGAACGAGACGTGTAACGAATGGCACCCCATACCATCACGCCGGGTGATACGTCAGTATGGCGATGACGAATACACACTTCCATTGTGCGTTCACCGCGATGTCGCCAAACATGGATGCGACCATCATGATACTGTAAACAGAACCTGGATTCATTCAAAAAAATGACGTTTTGCCATTCGTGCACCTAGGTTCGTCGTTGAGTACATCATCGCAGGCGCTCCTGTCTGTGATGCAGCGTCAAGGGTAACCGCAGCCATGGTCTCCAAGCTGATAGTCCATGATGCTGCAAACGTCGTCGAACTGTTCGTGCAGATGGTTGTTGTCTTGCAAACTTCCCGATCTGTTGACTCAGGGATCGAGACGTGGCTGCACGACCCGTTACAGCCATGCGGATAAGATACCTGTCATCTCAACTGCTAGTGATACGAGGCCGTTGGGATCCAGCACGGCGTTCCATATTACCCTCCTGAACCTACCGATTCCATATTCTGCTTACAGTCATTGGAACTCGAGCAACGCGAGCAGCAAAATCGCGATACGACAAACCGCAATCGCGATAGGCTACAATCTGACCTTTATCAAAGTCGGAAACGTGATGGTACGCATTTCTCCTCCTTACACGAGGCATCAAAACAACATTTCACCAGGCAACGACGGTCAACTATTGTTTGTGTATGAGAAATCGGTTGGAAAATTTCCTCATGTCAGCACGTTGTAGGAGTCGCCACCGGCGCCAAGCTTGTGTGAATGATCTGAAAAGCTAATCATTTGCATATCACAGCATCTCCTTCCTGTCGGTCTTCGTGGTGCATTAATTTTAATGGCCAGTAGTGTATTTCTTTCAGTGCACTCATAAGTGTATGTGTGGTTCATAGATAGTTTGCCAACAATAAAGAACATAGAAACAGTTAAAACACAAGTTGTTTACAAGGTTCACAAACAGATGGTGTACTCTAGGTTCTTTCCCTTAGATATAATTACAGTGTTTGACGGTGAGATGAGCAACCAGTTACAATGAGCAAAGATTCACCTGATGACGCTCCTTCATAACGGGAGAATGCCATGACCGAAAAAAGTAGTGGTTACCTATTGAAACATATATCGGGCTGTTACCGGTCGTCATTCAACACATTCCACGATACTTCAATGGGGAACCTGCCAGTAATGCTCAAGTGAGCCATCGAAGATTGACGGAGATCCGTTCCACAAAAAACACCGCGCTGTGAGAATTCGGCGCAAGCGTCAAAATCAGGTTGACAAACGGACCACACTACCCTGTGGCAGCTCTCTCGCTAGCGCCAACCGCGGAACTCAGTTGCGCGGCCATCGGCGTACACTGTCGTCTTCGATCACAGCAGATCGTGGAGATGATAGCGTTCCACGGACTCTCCAACTGATAGCGCCATCACCGTTCGTCGGATTTTCAGCCAGGCATATTTCCACGACCCTTTGAACAGTGGAAGTACAGTGTTCAGCAACAGCGGACTTTCTTGGTTGCAAAACTCGAGAGCAATGTTGACGTTCAGTGCAGCGTTTTTTCTCGGAGGGTGTGATTTGACCTTTGTAAGCCATACCACCCCGGCAAGATGTTTAGTAATTTCCTGTCTTCTGCAATGACAGATTATCCTTCACTGATGTCAGACGGTCTGCAATCTTAGATGGCGGGAGGAAAACCACTTTCACCTCGAAGTTTACGGAGTATTCTTGCTATCTTAAATGAGATGCTGCCAACTAAAGGAAGAAAAGTTGAAGATTTTGCCGGCGTGTTCTACTCTTTATCTATTTCCTAGTTCTTGGTTTTAGCTGATAGTTCGATGTTAATTCGCCTCCTAGGATACCAATTTTCCCTGAATACTTTCCTTAGGTGGGTGAGCTCTTTATGCGAACTATCTAGATCTGAGGCTGTGTGAGCTCTGTGTGGAAGTGTTTTGAAGACGCTCGTAGTTTGTGATGGGTGATAAAAACTCGACGCTTGTAAATACAGATCAGTATGAGTGGAATTAACTTAAACTGAATGCCCCAGAAATCCATCATTCTTGCGTCTAACCAAGACATCCAAGAAAGGTAGAAAACCAGTTTTCTCTATTTCCATAGTTAACTGAATATCGTTATAATTGCAGCAGAGATGATGTAGAAACTCCATTAATTTATATTCTCCATGAGGTCACACTAAGAAAGTATCGCCCACTTATCTCCAAAATACAGTTGGTTTAGGTGCAGGTAACTAAAATACTCTCTTCTAGAAATCCTTCATAAAGAGATAGGACACCAAGTCAGACAGAGAACTGCCCGTGGCGACGCTGTCATTCTGTTCAAAATATTCTTGACTGAACATAAAATAGGTCGAGTAAAGAGCATGCCGAAGCAGTGATGTCTGCCTGAAACCTATTACCAATTAGTACCAAAGAGTCTGCGAGAGGAACATTTGTAAAAAGTGATACCACATCAAAAGCAACTAAACAGTCTGAACTGTTTTGAGGAAGACCCCCTAGTCAGCTGAGTTACGAAGTGAGTATTTGCCCGCCAATGGTCTCAGCAAAAAAGCAAAATGTTTGGCTAAAAAGTGATACGCCAAATTTCCCTTCTTATTTATTCTGTAGCATCCAAAGCAAGTCACTGCACGGCTTCTTCACTCACAAAACTTGTTAAAGGCGGTGGTCTAGGTGTTGATGCAGAATTGAGTCCCTTCTTTGCTTCATACAGATAGTCACTTTGTCCAAATTTTTCTCCGTACAATTGACAACGGAACGTCGTGCAGCTACCCTTCATCCTGTACAGCAAATCCTCTCTTTGACAATAACATGACTAACCTTCTCAGTAATCATACGTGTAGCGGCAGTCTTAATAAAATACGTCATTCTGGCAAATTTTGGTATTATTCCATGGTCCCGGCGTTTCAATAAAATGGTAAAGAACTTAAAATTTTGGCTCTCTTACCACTAGCTTAACTAAACTTCGGACATGTGAGGCTATCTGCTCTCTGTAAAGGTGTATGATGTGAATTGTAAAATCTTCCAGCGAATTGAATTTTCAGGCAAACTACGGGCCTACAACCGGTCCGCTGTCAATATATTTAAATCGTCTGCACTTGAATGCCTTACCTTTATCAGACATACATTTACAAATTTTAGGTAAGATCTTCAGGATGCGTTATTTTGTTTCAACTCCCTCTGTGTCAAATTATTGTAAAATCATGTTAAAGGAGGTGACATGGGGAAAGGTAAAAGTTGTGGAATATATTTTTACGTTTTCTTAAATTTTTGCTTATGTCTCGCCTGTAATGATTAGGTTATTAGAGTTGTGTGGTTCACCTTCTGGTGCAAGTCTTTCCTCTTGATGCCAATTGGTCCTTTTGCGTGCCAGACGTTACTGGCAGGAACTGTTCGATAGATCAGTATAATAATTGCTAGTATAGAATAGTATGATGTTTGTATTGTTAGTTATGAAAGAGGATACCGTCGATATTTACATCCTATTCGACTGATGGACGACCATCAACGTCGTAGTATGCCTCCAATCAGTCTCTGTTACAGTGGTTTGGAATTTAGTCTAAATCAGCTGCGCACAGTCTGGTGATCAAGAAGTTAACGTCACCAACACTCCTACTATAATTGATCAAATAACTGGGGTGAATATTTCTTCGGTGGCCGAGATCGGAATAAACTAACAACTACTGTGCAGCATCGACTCTCGTCTCAAGGCACACGGTATACAATATGCACCGCCTTCTGTCGTCGTAAACATCACTGAACTGTAATTCAATGAATGAATTTTATTCAGTTATTACGACAAAATCACAAAATCAAGTTTATCACAATTTGTTCATGCAGAGGAGCTTTCAGGCAGTCATGGGCACATGTTGTGCTATCGTTAACGCTCCCGTCCTATGGCGAATTTAACATTTTTTAGCCAGAGCTGAACAGAAGGGCTGTATAACAAAACAATTTTGCAATCAATAATACAATCACCTTCATTACTTCACGGATATTTTTAGAAATGTACTATCAGCTATACTTATGAGGACTTAATAAAAGCACATTTCTTGACTTACTCGCACAGCATTCGCCACAGTCCCAGAAGTGGCCCATGCGTCACGATAACGACCACTGTACTGGATATGGACTAGATTGACTATGGTTATCGGGCAATTTTTCGTACCCATTAAGGGAAAGATGGGACTTATTTTCCTTCTCGGTCGCAGAAATACAGCCTACAAACATAAAACACGAATCAGTTCGGAATATTTTTGACGTAGCCATGGATGATTTTCCCTTCCTGCTTATAAGCCTCCAGGCCCAAAATTATTATAACAAAGCTACATGTGTGATGAATGAGCATACACACTGTACCTATCCTGGAAAGTAGAAATAACACTAAAAAAAGGGGCAAAATTAACCTGAATTTATAATGCTGCATTGTAAACATTGTGGACGTTTGTACAGAGTTATTGATTCGTAAGCAGCTCTGGGGTTTCAGAAGACGACTGTACAAAGCTGTAAGACATACAGAAAAATAACGCAAGTCAGTAGGTAGAGCAACTGACCAAGTTTCTAACTCACATTACAGGAGCTCAATATGGGCACCATTCGTGATGCGGCAAACATCAATATGTAAGTGCGATGGATGTGCATGTGTAACGACAGTAACATGCTTCGGAAATCTCTTCAATAGGGTTCCTTTCTGCAGACGAGAATTAATTCAATACGGCAATGTGGAGGAGAAGATTTGTCTACGTGTTGTTACACGAACTACCGCCTACTTATGCACTCTGCATCTACGCCACGGCGCGTACTACGGATCTAAACTAGGAGAAATGCTCTGTCCACCTATATGTGTAATTTTACTGTATGGCTTGTAGTTTCTACACAGTCGTCTTCTGAAACTCAGGAGGTACTCATAAATAACCCAGTGATCAAGTAATTTCGACACTGTCATCTCATGGAATCGGGTGTACTGCCGGTGATCTACGTCTTCTCAACAATATATCTCGACGTCATAACTCGGCGTATTCATCAGGAGATTCCTGCGACAGTCGCAGGAAACACCTGGTGGAGACGCCGAGTTATGACGTCGAGATATTGTGCTAGGAAGACGCAGACCATCGGCTGTACACACGATGCCACAAGATGACACCGAACTCGCCGGGAAAGTTTAGGGGATTATATTTCGACATTGTTCAATATGGATACCTCAAAGAGCATTGCAAACAACATGACAGGCTAAGACAGAACCGAGTTCATGTTGTCTATAAAGGGTGAATCGCCAAAACACTAGTTATGTGGATTCTGAACAGTAAAGAGACAACTGTCCAACACAGGTTGTGTTCAAAACGACCACCGGCAGCGGTAAAACACGCTTCCACTGCTACACACGTACTAGCAGTTCAGATGCGATTTCCGAATAGGCTGCAGTAATAGTCGTTGCATATCGTCGGGTTTAGTTGGTATGTCCTTGCAGACAGCGTCTTTCAGCTTTCCCCACAGAAAAAGTCTGCAGGCGTCAACGGGCCGGCCGAGGTACAGGTCCGTTGCGTCCAATCCGACGAAATGGAAACAATACGTGAAGATGTGCTGTAGTACTCCGTGCACTATTGGCTGGATAGCCATCATATTGGTACCACAGGTTCCTCCTAGTCTGCAGAAGAACGTCTTCTAGCACCTGTGGAGCGATACTTGTGTGTGTTCAGTGTCCTTTCTTCGAAAAATGAGCCTATGAGCTGATGGTTCAATATCCCACACCACACGTTTATACTCCATGGACGCTGACAAACCACCTGAAGAAGCGAACGATGGTTTGTCAACAGACCATTAGTGGATGTTTTAGCTGTTTACCTGACCATGATTGGTAAATGTAGCTTCATCACTAAACAAGACACATAATACATCTGGACTATCCCGTCTTAATGCCCATGTACAGAAGTTAACACAATTCCCATAATCGTTTCCACGCAGCTCTTGATGGAGGGAGATGTCATAGGGATGGAACCTATGTCGGTGGAGAATGCGTAGGAAACTTGCATGACACATGTCACTTCCTCATGAGCTAACGTGGCGATCAACTCCAACAGCAGAAAGAACAATAATTCCTCCCTCTTCTGTGTCGTCACTTGTTTCCTTCTGTTACTTTGTGTAGGTGTTACACTACTATACTCACATAACTGGTTGATGAGGTTAATTAATGGTTGACGTCTATTGGGATATCTTGCCAACAACGCCGTACAGAAAAAAGTACTGCATTCTTCCTACACCATCCATACACCATGAGCATGTCGGCTTTCCCCGCACTGGTAAATCCCATCGTCTACTCGCGACCTACTGTTTGGACTCCCATACACTGACTAGCAAGTCGCAGTGCACTCAAGGAATGCAGAAGCGCAGACTAAGCAAACACAACAACATCATACTCTACAGGATGAATGGCACACACAAGTGTCGGTGCGGAAACCTCTCAAAACACGATATATCGTAAACGACTCGCATTAGGATCCTTCAACAAACAACACTAACATTCTAATTTACTCTACTTTTAGTCTGGTAATGTCAGTAGGCTTTGTTCCATTTAAATAAGTGTATGTCTGCACAAAAAATACGCTTTCTAAGTATTATTGCAATCTGTTTATGGGCTGACAATACGAGCCCTTGTCTACCACTCCAATCTGTGCAAACCGCACATCAATAGCACTTTCCATTTCGGCAGTATTTGCGGCGCAACTTTTAGGTAGTTCACACTGCATATATGCGTATTATTAAGTGCATGCGCCGCTCGGTCTAGGACGCCTTGTCACGCGGATACCCCCGTCGGAGGTTCGAGTCCTCCTTCGGCCATGGGTGTGTGTGTTGTCCCTAGCGTAAGCTAGTTTAAGTTAGGTTAAGTAGTGGATAAGCTTAGGGACCGATGACCCCCGCAGTTTGCTCCCATAAGGTCTTACCACAAATAAAAAATAAAAATTAAGTGCATGACGAAGAATAATTTTTACAAATATTATAGCTACTTGTAAATTCTGTACAGAACGAGGGAAAAGTGACAATACATATGTTTCCGTTCGTAACCTTATCTCTCTATTCTTATTCTTGTGGTATCTATACAAGATATACACTGAAGCGCAAAAGAAACTGGTGTAGGTATGCGTATTCAAGTTCAGAAATATATAAACAGGCAGAATACATGGCTGCGGGCGGCAACGCCTTTGTAAGACAACAAGTGTCTGGCGCAGTTGTTAGATCTGTTACTGCTGCAACAAAGGCAGGTTATCAAGATTTAGGTTAGTCTGAATGTGGTGTTATAGTCGGAGCACAAGCGATGGGACACAGCGTCTCCAAGGTAGCGATGAAGTACGGGTTTTCAGTATGACCATTTCACGAGTGTATTGTGAATATCAAGGAATCCGGCAAAACATCAAATCTCCGACATCGCTGCGGCCAGAAAAAGATCCTGCAAGAATGGATCAAACGACGGCTGAAGAGAATCGTTCAATGTGACAGAAGGGGAACCCTTCCGCAAATTACCCCAGATTTCAATGCTCGGCCACCAACAAGTGTCAGTGTGCGAAGGCCCACTCGTGTACCCTTGATGACCGCATGACACAAAACCTTATGCCTCGTCTGAGCCCGTCAACACCGCCATTGGCATGTTGATGACGGGAAACATGTTGCCTGCTCGGACGAGTCTCGTTTCAAATTTTATCGAGTGGATGGACGTGTACGGGTATGGAGACAACCTAATGAATCCATGGACCCTGCATGTCAGCAGGATATTGTTCAAGCTGGTGGAGGCTCTGTAATGGTATGGGATGTGTGTAGTTGGAGTGATATGAGACCCCTGATACGTCTAGAAACGACTCTGACAGGTGACACATACGTAAGCATCTTGTCTGATCACCTGCATCCATTCATGTCCATTGTGCATTCCGACGGATTTGGCCAATTCCAGCAGGTCAATGTGACACTTCACACGTCCAGAATTGTTACACTAAACTCCCCAGACATGAACATTATTGAGCACATCTGGGATGGCTTGCAACGTGCTTTTTAGAAGAGGTCTCCACCCGTCGTGCTATTACGGATTTATGGACAGCCCTGCATTATTTATGGTGTCAGTTCCCTCCATCACTACCTCAGGCATTAGTCGAGTCCATCGCAAGTCATGTTGCGTCACTTCTATGTGTTCGCGGTGGTCCTATACGATATTAGGCAGACGTACCAGTTTCTTTGGCTCTTCAGTGTAATACGATAGTAGCAAACATATTGATTCTCTTCTTTTTTCTTCTCTTCTTCTTGCTTCTTTCTCTTGAATCAGTGCAGGGTTGGCGTGGTTATTTGTAGACTTGGGGTGGCTAAATTAAGAGATGGCCGGCTGCCCTTTCTTTCGCCACCACGTTACCATCGGGCACAGAATACCGAATATGTGTACTCCAACTATCTGCTTGTAATGTTATTTGCGTAGAAATGTGCGAAAGTTTGCTATTTTTCCGTGAGTCCACGTAGTGGGATGTGCGAAACAGAAAAAATGAACACTACATCGAAGCTGGTCGGCAAACCGGGCTTCGTCGTTAATCCTCCGAGCAGACTTGATCCGCTGCCGGCGCATCTCCTCTTCCTGGAAGCGTCGCTTTAACGCACACAGATTCTTTTTATGGATCCGTGCTTCGATCGGAGCACGCTTTACAATATTTTTAAACGAGCTGTTGGTTACCAGGCACGCACTTTACCGCTTTTTTTAACAACAGGGAGGAAAAAGAAAAAAAAGCTCGCTCAAAATGAGGATAGATCTTGCGAATATTACATTTTGTACTGGTTTTTTCTTCTTCTAAATTAAGAGAACCATTTCTCGACATACAAGAAAATACTTACTGAAAATTAAAAAAAATCTCTTGAAAACAAATTCTTATCTTGAAAGATGCAAATGTCGTCTTTGAAAAACGGAAAGCTATTTTTCGAAACGTAGAGTAACTGGTCTTCGAGAAACTAATGACTTCACTGCGAGAAATTAATAAATCTTCGAATTATTAATGCTCTTCGTCAAAAAACTATACTCTCCTCCGACAGCACTGAAACTCATTTCAGAAAAATATTAAAATTCCTCTTCGGAATAAACTGAAAATTCGGTTTTGGAAATAGCAAAAACCTATAATTCGAAAAACTTATACTCTTGGTACAAGGTTTGAAACTCTTGTTAGGGAAAAACATAAAAAAACTCTACATCAGGAGGAACTGTAAGCTCTTCTTTAACTAAAGTGAAAAGTTTCTTGAGTATGGTACAACTGGAACAAAAATGTCTAGTGCAAGAATGAATAGAAAATAGTTTTAATAGAGCGTGGCTGCGATCCACGGATCACTAGCTTAATGTCTAGCACGCTAACACTTATTTTTCCCACTACCTATCTGCCAGCATTGTAAATAAAGTCGTCTCGTTTTTATGCAGTTGTGCAACAGACCATGCTATCACGAACCTTCGCCACCCACAGCCGGCCCCAGCCAATGCCCTGTCGGTAACACTTATACGTGAGCGTATCGGAAGAAGAGTCCTGAAAACGGGGCAGTTGCCGGCTCCACCAGTATGCAGAAAACATTTAATGGCGAGAAGCCAGGTGACCGTCTCACTTCTCACCAGCGGCCACGAAGTGTACAAATTGATCAAGCAGCCACATTATTTATTTATTTTTATTTACACGTCAAGTTCCGTAGGACCAAATTGAGGATAAAATCTCCAAGGTCATGGAACGTGTCAGTATATGAAATAATAACACAAAAGTAATAAGAGACAAAAATAAGTGTTTATGAACCTGAAAAAAGTCAATCCATAAGTTTAAGTAAATGCAATCAACAATACAACAAGAATCAGCTTAATTTTCAAGGAACTCCTCGACAGAATGGAAGGAGTGACCCATGAGGAAACTCTTCAGTTTGGATTTGAAAGCCCGTGGATTACTGCTAAGATTTTTGAATTCGAGTGGATGCAGCAGTATACTGCACACCTTTTTGCACAAGAGTTAAAGGAAGTCCCGTCTAAATGCAGGTTTCATTTCTGCCGAGTATTAAACGAGTGAAAGCTGCTTATTCTTGGGAATAAGCTAATATTGTTAACAAGATATTACAGTAAGGAATATATATATATATATATATATATATATATATATATATATATATATATATATATATATATTTTGAGAGGCCAATGTCAAAATACCCAGACTCGTGAACAGAGGTCGACAAGAGGTTCGTGAACTTACACCACTTATTGCCCGAACCGCCCCAGGAGAGGATATAGGCGGAAACAAAACTCCTTAGGGTTACCATACGGGCCATGTCATTTACGGGAGGGCGGAGGGAGCAGCAATCAGAAGAGCAAAAACCTCATCTGCCTGAAAAGCGGCCAAAGATTCGACGTTCTGTGTATGCATGATCCTCCACTTAGAGTCCCACGAGCATCATCGGGGAGTAGTCTCATATTGTTATCCTCTGCATATAGTTCCGCGTAGTATTGGTCCAGAACGCGAACAATATCACCTTGATCAGTTAATTGGTGACCTACAGAAACTGTGAATTAGGCGTAATGAAGGAGCGATGACGTCGCTACTGATGGCGAAGCATGTGATACGTCGTTGTCAGTTTCCCTTCAACAAGTGACCAGGGTTTAGATTTGATCTATAAACTCCCATCTTATACCATTTGAGTTGCAGTAACTTTCCTTAATTCTGCGAATGTCTCGGATCTGTAAAGGGGCGTCACCCGCTCGTTCATAAGGTTCCTGCAGAAGAGTGTAATCAAATTCGTAATTTTTCCTAAAGTCCCTCGCTGGAGCAGCACAGTATGAAGGTAACAACTGACGAAGCTTCAGCTTCACTGTCCACCAGTCCAACAGCGAACAGTAACACACAGAGGGGGAGACAACCCTCCCACAAAACACCAACTACATCATCTAGCGTGCTATCCGTGAGGTGGGAGATAAGCGGCATCCATTGGGGCCGAAACAGTTTCGCACGTTGTTGTTCATGGCTTATAGTAGCCGTCACTGTACAGTTGTCAGAAAAGGAAACGGGGATGAAGTCAACCGCAAGAATCTGATCACATAAACAATCAGATAAATAAAAGCTGTCGATATAGCTACAGGATGAACCGGTAAAAAACTTGTATCTAACCAAGGTAAGATATTGTTTCTTCAAAATGGTTCAAATGGCTCTGAGCACTATGGGACTTAACTGCTGTGGTCATCAGTCCCCTAGAACTTAGAATTACTTAAACCTAACTAACCTAAGGACATCACACACATCTATGCCCGAGGCAGGATTCGAACCTGCGAACGGAGCGGTCGCGCGGTTCCGGACTGTAGCGTTTAGAACCGCACAGCCACTCCGGCCGGCGGTATTGTTTCTCCCACGTGTCAAGTAAGCGCATCGAATGAACCAATTCACTTAATTCACGACAAATATTACAACGTGGGGACTGATCGCTAGGACGTAAAACGCAATTGAAACTGCCTTCTAACATGAGACACCGAGGACTCTTACGCAACAGGTAGACAACCTCCCCTTAGCAAAATCGTGAACGCGCCACTGTGTGACCCGAACCAGACGGTGCACATAAAACAAACGAGGTGAGGTTAAGAAGACGACACTCTATCCCCTTACAAGAATCAAGTATTTGAATATCGGCAATGGGAATACTCTCACGAAAGAAAAGGGCGGTACCCATCACATATGCAGTAGCCACATTAAAAACAGTCTGAAATCCAAGGAGAGCAAAACTGGTGAATAAAACTTGTTGTAAAATACAATATCACTATAGGAATTATAAATAAACTGACAAAAAGAAGCCAAATGTAAATCTGATTCAATTCTATTAAAATTTGAGGTAATAAAGATGTAAAACTGAACTATTAATCAGAATAAAAACAGGTGGAATCGGCGAAAGAAGAACACAACTTATTCCACCCCTCGACCGTCACAATCTGTCGCTATATACACTTCTGGAAATGGAAAAAAGAACACATTGACACCGGTGTGTCAGACCCACCATACTTGCTCCGGACACTGCGAGAGGGCTGTACAAGCAATGATCACACGCACGGCACAGCGGACACACCAGGAACCGCGGTGTTGGCCGTCGAATGGCGCTAGCTGCGCAGCATTTGTGCACCGCCGCCGTCAGTGTCAGCCAGTTTGCCGTGGCATACGGAGCTCCATCGCAGTCTTTAACACTGGTAGCATCCCGCGACAGCGTGGACGTGAACCGTATGTGCAGTTGACGGACTTTGAGCGAGGGCGTATAGTGGGCATGTGGGAGGCCGGGTGGACGTACCGCCGAATTGCTCAACACGTGGGGCGTGAGGTCTCCACAGTACATCGATGTTGTCGCCAGTGGTCGGCGGAAGGTGCACGTGCCCGTCGACCTGGGACCGGACCGCAGCGACGCACGGATGCACGCCAAGACCGTAGGATCCTACGCAGTGCCGTAGGGGACCGCACCGCCACTTCCCAGCAAATTAGGGACACTGTTGCTCCTGGGGTATCGGCGAGGACCATTCGCAACCGTCTCCATGAAGCTGGGCTACGGTCCTGCACACCGTTAGGCCGTCTTCCGCTCACGCCCCAACATCGTGCAGCCCGCCTCCAGTGGTGTCGTGACAGGCGTGAATGGAGGGATGAATGGAGACGTGTCATCTTCAGTGATGAGAGTCGCTTCTGCCTTGGTGCCAATGATGGTCGTATGCGTGTTTGGCGCCGTACAGGTGAGCGCCACAATCAGGACTGCATACGACCAAGGCACACAGGGCCAACACCTGACATCATGGTGTGGGGAGCGATCTCCTATACTGGCCGTACACCTCTGGTGATCGTCGAGGGGACACTGAATAGTGCATGGTACATCCAAACCGTCATCGAACCCATCGTTCTACCATTCCTAGACCGGCAAGGGAACTTGCTGTTCCAACAGGACAATGCACGTCCGCATGTATCCCGTGCCACCCAACGTGCTCTAGAAGGTGTAAGTCAACTACCCTGGCCAGCAAGATCTCCGGATCTGTCCCCCATTGAGCATGTTTGGGACTGGATGAAGCGTCGTCTCACGCGGTCTGCACGTCCAGCACGAACGCTGGTCCAACTGAGGCGCCAGGTGGAAATGGCATGGCAAGCCGTTCCACAGGACTACATCCAGCATCTCTACGGTCGTCTCCATGGGAGAATAGCAGCCTGCATTGCTGTGAGAGGTGGATATACACTGTACTAGTGCCGACATTGTGCATCTTCTGTTGCCTGTGTCTATGTGCCTGTGATTCTGTCAGTGTGATCATGTGATGTATCTGACCCCAGGAATGTGTCAATAAAGTTTCCCCTTCCTGGGACAATGAATTCACTGTGTTCTTATTTCAATTTCCAGGTGAATATATCGACAAATCTAAGGGGTCGTGCTAGTGCTGCATCCTATGCTTCTGTTTTTTCTGTGCAACAGTACAATCCGGCTGTAAACACTGTTTACATCGGCCACGTAGCAATTTATCCTTTTTCCCTCTCAGTCCATCTCCTCCTCCCCCATCTCTGTCCTCCCCCCTCCTCCCCCTCGCCCTTTCCATATCCTCCCCTCTTTCCATCCACCTCCCCCATCCCCACTCTCTGTCCATTTCCCCCTCCCTCTGTCCATGTCCTCCTGCTCCTCCTCCTCTTCTTGTCCATATCCTCCCCTCTTTCTGTTAACTTCCCCCATCCCACTCTCTGCCAATTTCCCCCTCTCCCTAGCCATCTACTCCTTCTCCTCTCTTAACCCACCTGCTCATCTCCCCTAAAGAGACTAACTGACTACCTGGTATTGCATGTGTATGCATTTATTCCAGTCTATTAGCTCATCTCCTCCTTCCACCTCTCTCTCTCCATCTCCCCCACCCTCCACTCTGTCAGTATCCTTTTCCCCCTCTGTCTGTCCATCTCCTCCGCCCCTCTATCTCTGTCTATCTCCTCCCACCTCTCCCTCTGTCCATTTGCTCCTGCCTCCTCTGTACATCTGTTCCTTCCTCTGTATCCATTTCGTTCTCCTCCTTTAAGTCCGTCTCCTCCTCCCGATCTCTCCATCCATCTCCTCCTCCCCCTTTCTCTTGACATCTCCTGTTTCCCCTCTCCCTGTCCATCTCCTCCTCTTCCTAGTCTATTCCTCCTCCCCCTCTCTATCTCCTTCCCTCTCTCTGCCCATCTCCTCCTCTTCGCTTTGTCTGTCCATTTCTCTGTCCCCTCTCTCTGCACATCTCCTCCTCCCCCTATGTGTGCCCTTCTGCTCCTTTCCCCCTTTCTCTTTCCACACTATTGCTCCGACTGTAACAGGAGGAGCTTTTTACCTGTGGCCTTTACCATGTACAGGTATGCACTTTTCACACATATTCCACATGTATTCAACATATTTCACTCATATTTTTACACATATTTCACCTGTATCTCCAGCGAATTTCTCTCTGTAGTTTCATTTTCACACAGCTCGATGTTTATGACATAGCTCACGAAGTATGTGCCGTAGCAAAATATAATTTTGCAAGTTCATCCAGTAGTATATTTGGATACTGCCTGGCTGGCGAAAACATAGTAAGGGGTAATCTTTTCTTCATTTCATTACTTTGTTAGGGGTGTCAGTGAGAAAAAGCCTCGTAAAGGTTTGAAATTACGTGTAAATCCAACAGTGGCTGTATTTAGTCTGTCAATTTGCCGATCGTGAGCTACAATACTTTTCACATGCATCCCCAACCCTTCAAGAGGGTTGTGGTTTATACCCCCCCCCCCCCCCCACACACAATAGTTCTTTCCAAATAATAAGTAATATGTGTACCAAGTCTGGTTGAAATCGATCCACTGGTTTAGGAGGAAATGTGGAATGTGTGTACATACATCCACTTTTATATGTATAGACACAACTGATGTACTTCGATTTGTTACAACGTATGAATAGTAGCGAAACAACAATCAGAATTTTGAAAACGAAGCGGTATCATGTCGATTTCATCTGCCAGCGCAGATATGGCGGGTAACTACTGTGATACAAAAGAGATTCGTTATGAAACTTCCTGGCAGATTAAAACTGTGTGCCCGACCGAGACTCGAACTCGGGACCTTTGCCTTTCGCGGGCAAGTGCTCTACCATCTGAGCTACCGAAGCACGACTCACGCCCGGTACTCACAGCTTTACTTCTGCCAGCTTTACTTCTGTGAGTACCGGGCGTGAGTCGTGCTTCGGTAGCCCAGATGGTAGAGCACTTGCCCGCGAAAGGCAAAGGTCCCGAGTTCGAGTCTCGGTCGGGCACACAGTTTTAATCTGCCAGGAAGTTTCATATCAGCGCACACTCCGCTGTAGAGTGAAAATCTCATTCTGGAGATTCGTTATATTTTCTGACCTGCAAAGCATTAAACAGTATGTGGAAAATATTACGCAAATCGTCTGGACCAAATAGATGAAAAGACAGGTAGAAGGAAAGCGAGTCGTAAAAAATGAAAAATCATGCTGTTTCAGGCCAACGTACGTGCCTCAAAAGAGTGATCTGGCAGCGGCGGTACTGAGGGAACGGAACAGAAAAGTAGGAGAGGGGCATTGATCCTAATATATTTATCTTCAGCCACAAAGAATACGATGGGCTGCAGAATAAAAATGGCTCTAAGCACTGTGGGACTTAACAACTGAGGTCATCAGTCCTCTAGACTTAGTACTACTTGAACCTAACTAACCTAAGGACATCACACACAACCATGCCAGAGGCAGGATTCGAACATGCGACCGTAGCAGCAGCGCTGTTCCGGACTGAAGCGCCTAGAACCGCTCGGCTACAGCTGCCGGTGGCTGCAGAATAGAAATATATATGTAGACGAAGTAAGAATTGTTGGTGCAGTCACACCACTAACTACCTTTGATGCGCTTTGACATCAACCTCATTTAAATAAATTTGTGGCTATTTAACGTTCTGGGAGCTTCTGGCAAGCGTATTTGGTATTTTCCGGACTCTGCAAAATAGTACTTCAGGGACGAATTTTACTTCTTGAAAAAAGTTGCACTAAGTGTATTGATCTTAAACAAGTGCATTTTATGTTCAAAAATTATTATTTACCTACTACGTCAAAAATTTTTACTTTGCTCACTTATAGCATTTTGCCTGGGACACAAATCTGTAAGAAGAAGTTTTTTGGACGACGTACTGTTATCAGTAGAATTTCTTGGGGCAAGATATTCGAGACCATTTTTAGTTCATATTAC
This sequence comes from Schistocerca gregaria, assembly GCF_023897955.1. NCBI lineage: Eukaryota > Metazoa > Arthropoda > Insecta > Orthoptera > Acrididae > Schistocerca > Schistocerca gregaria. The sequence goes on from NC_064931.1 coordinate 62,076,782, forward strand.
ACACAGATCAGCCTGTGCAGTTGCTTATTTACACTGAGCCTGACAACCTACACGTCTTAGTTGATGAGAGCGCGGTGCGAGAAACACCTTACACCTGGGAATAAATCATCTTAATACTGTGCAAGTGAACTTAAGGTGCGACCAGGAATCAGCGTTACCGGATGCACGGAGTAGCATGTTATTTAACACGACTCGGAGGTATTGGGACGCTGTTCTTCCGCCTTTGGTCCTGCGATAGGTCACTACCATTGATGATGCTTCCACTTTTAGGAACAGTAACCGCTACACGAGGCAAGATTATTAGTAGCTCACAATTTACAAGGTGCGTACATCACTCGAGTGTCACAGACAGCAAATTTCCCGAATTCAAATCCGCTATAATCTACCTTCACCCGCCTCTGTAGCTCAGGTCACTAACGAATGCCTGTGTAGTGGCTCTCGATTCGGAGGGAAGCTGGTTCGACTCCTGGTGGTGGATGGCATTGTAAGTAGGCTGTTTAGGTTTTTTATTGGTAACGCCAGATAGCGCTCTGTATGAAAAATCACTGGCTGTGCTGTGTGCAGTCAGTGGCAGGTTGGCATTGTTGTAATACTCGCCATTGTAGTGTTGGGCAGCTGGATGTTAACAGCACGTAGCATTGTGCAGTTGGAGGTGAGCCGCCAGCAGTGGTGGATGTGGGAAGAGAGATGGTGGAGTTTTGAAATTTGTAATAATGGATGTCATGAACTGATATATATATTATGACTATTAAGGTAAATACATTGTTTGTTCTCTATTAAAATCTTTCATTCGCTAACTATGCCTATCAGTAGTTAGTGCCTTCCGTAGTTTGAATCTTTTATTTAGCTGGCAGTAGTGGCGCTCGCTGTATTGCAGTAGTTCGAGTAACGAAGATTTTTGGTGAGGTAAGTGATTTGTGAAAGGTACAGGTTAATGTTAGTCAGGGCTATTCTTTTGTAGGGATTTTTGAAAGTCAGATTGCGTTGCGCTAAAAAATTGTGTGTCAGTTTAAGCACTTTCATGTATAATTGTTCTAAGGGGACGTATCATATGGCGACCCTGCCAGGATAATTTCACACTTATGAAATTGTATTTGGTCTGTACTTAGTGAAATGTTCATATTTTTTCGGAACCGTTGTTATACAATGAGAGCTTTGAATGATGTATTTGGTATGGGATCATGATTTTTAAAGTACGTTTGAGGCAGATGACACTTTTGACATGAGCAGAGAATTTTTTTTAGGTTTTGAAATTATTGGAGGAAGTTGCGACAATTTTGAGAGTTGACTGAGGTGTTATGATGTTATTATTATGATGACTATGCGTATTATGCTGTTGCGGTATGTTTATGATCAATAAGCTGATGCTATATGAGTTATTTGATTATGCTATGTATCTGTTATGATGAAATATTGAAGAAGTGTCGACGAATAAGGTAATGAATAATGAGTAGTGGTTAGGGACTCTGGTTTGTGAAAAAGGTATTTGGAAACCAAGAATCGTACTTTAAGAGTTATGAAATGTATGTACATGCGTGAATGTATTACAGTGCCGACGATAATATCAACAGGATTTTGTTTCTACAGATGTGTAACGTAAATTCTCGACCTGTGAAATTTTTTATATGAGACTGCCACTGTAGCGGAAACTGGTGTCGTAAATATTTCGGTAAGACAGTTAAGTGACCACCTGCACGTAATGCATCGGGGGCACCGAGCTGCGCGACAGCCACCTGACAAAAGAAAGCCATTAGGTGAAAAAAAGGCCATTATCCTCGCTATTGACATTCCTTTGTAGAAAGCATCGCAAATACGAGACGCTCATTACTTGGAAACGCATCGTACTTTCTGATATTACTGAAATGCCTAATGAAATGACGAGAAATAGTTTATGCTACACACCTGATCATGTCTACTGTCTTTCTAGATGAGAGATTTTTTTACTACTTATGAAATGTCACATGGCAATTGAATCACGTTCTTATGTTTTGCTTTGTACATAGTTGCTTATTTCATTTGATATCTGGTTTCCAGCTGTGTTGCAGCATTGGTTTTATAAAATAAAATTAAATGCATTTGCTAATGTGAACACTTTCTGTAAAAAGATGTATTAAATAATCATTTTATGATCCACGTTCTTCGAAAATGGAGCACTTGGAAAGGAAAGAACAATAAGAAGGGATTAATAACAGTTACTGCATACTTAATTTTCTTTTCAATTACTTGGTAATATCTTTTGTAGAATTAGTTTTGTGGTGCACCACTTTAATGACATAGATATTAATATGTGAATAGACATTTCCCTTTTCTGCATTGTTGTCTTTACTGTTATATTTTTTCTGCTTGAGCTTTGTCATGTTTAGATATAAGTTATTGCATTTTCTGCTGCTGTTTGCCAGGCATAGTGTTACTAAATTTCACTTTGTATTACTCTGTTAAGCCAGTTTTACTACTGATTTATTTTTCTTGTTGCTGTTCATTGCTTCATATTAGTTGTAATGTTGCATTTGCTTTGCTAAGTCCTATATTGCTGCCTTTTTTTGCCAATTTGCATTTTCTTGTCACTGCTGTTTGTGTTAATTGTTTTGTGCTGCTGCACTGCGTCGTCCCTTAGTTTGGCATCTGAGCTCAGTAGGTTTAAGTTAGCTTAAGAGGGGGTAGACTATATAAGAAACTAACTATGATTAATTGGAAGAAAAGCATTGAGAAGCTATAAGAAAATGGTTTGGCCAAAAAAGTAGTCTACAGTGGAGAAAAACTATTTGTGAAAGAGGATGTGAACAGAATACAGAAAGCATGCTTGGATAGGATTTTTTTTTGGCTGGAGCAAATGTTGAAATAAGAGGGATGATCTATGGAATGAGGTTTTGGGTTGGACTGCAGTACCAGATGTTACCCTGAAAACAAACCCTGTCCTTTCCTTTTGTGTTGTCCCACTATGTGTTTGTGTACCCTTGTGTATTTATTTTCTTCCTGTCTCTGTGTACTGTTTCATGGATTTTTTTCTCTTCTAATACTAAGCTACATTCACTATGATGAGGAATACTATTATTCTCAAATATAATTTGCATTAATAACTTGTTATTTACTTCATAAAGATGTTTACACATTATTTATTCTGTTTTGTTCTAATGCTCATGGATGAAATTGGTGTTTCAAAAGTTATTCTGATCATTTATGTATGTACCTATCTCATAATTCCTGTAACACTGATGTATATGTTTATTTCTATTCTTTTGTAAAGCCCCTATTACTACAAATGTTATCTGTATTGTTATGTTATTTAATGATGTATTTTGTAACTTTGTTATTGTATTCTTATGTTATAAAATTGTAATTGACACCAGTTCATCAAATTAAGTATCTGGTAAGCATTCATTTCACTCCACATATTTCTGTTTGTCATAGTACATGGACAATATGTGAGAAGTAGGGACTGTTACTGTTTGCACGTGTGTTGACAATTCAGCAAGGGACTGGATAACAGCATCGCTGGTTCTAAGAACAATTCCAAAAACTTTGTGAGTGCACAAGTGGTAGTTTATGGACTTGCTATATTCTCCGCAAGGCTCTTCGATGGTGGTTGTGCACCTGCACAGTCGCAACAGGTGGCTGCTCGCCGTCTCTACAAGGACTACAGTGGGTCTGCATCTCTGATGGCTCAGCAATACCATTATTTCTGCAGTGTGTCTGCACCTTTGATGACCAACCAATACCATTATTTCTACAAGGACTGCAGTGGGTCTGCACCTGTGATGACCCACCACTACCATACTCTCTACCAGGACTACAGTGGGTCTACTCTGTGGCGACCAACCTACCAATATTCTTCAAAACTTCGACTGACTCAGCTGTGGGTTTGCTCTGTTGTTGCCCATTACCTGTCAGCATGTCAAGAGTCAGCACTGTCTTTCCGTTCGAAGGACAACACTACGTCTTCAAGAGTGCATGGAAATCCACTTCTTCCATGTGCATTTTCTTTTACTGCTCAGACATTGAGCAAAAACACTGCTATTTTACTGTGATGAACGATCAGGACTGTCTTTATGGACTGTGAGAAAATTTGACCAACATTGCATCGATAAGTGTGTGCATTTCATTTCTTTGTTATTGTAATTATGATTTTTTTTTCAAATCTGTATTGGCCACTGTCCAAAACAATTTGTAAAATCTTTTGTGGGGAGCGTGGGGGCTATGTAAGTAGGCTGTTTAGGTTTTTTTATTGGTAACGCCACATAGCGCTCTGTATGAAAAATCCCTGGCTGTGCTATGTGCAGTGGCTGGTTGTCATTGTTGTAATACTCGCCATTGTAGTGTTGGGCAGCTGGATGTTAACAGCGCGTAGCGTTGTGCAGTTGGAGGTGAGCCGCCAGCAGTGGTGGATGTGGGAAGAGAGATGGTGGAGTTTTGAAATTTGTAAGAATTAATGTCATGAACTGATATATGTATTATGACTATTAAGGTAAATACATTGTTTGTTCTCTATTAAAATATCTCATTCGCTAACTATGCCTATCAGTAATTAGTGCCTTCCGTAGTTTGAATCTTTTATTTAGCTGGCAGTAGTGGCGCTCGCTGTATTGCAGTAGTTCGAGTAACGAAGATTTTTGGTGAGTTAAGTGATTTGTGAAAGGTATAGGTTAATGTTAGTCAGGGCCATTTTTTGTAGGGATTTTTGAAAGTCAGATTGCGTTGCGCTAAAAATATTGTGTGTCAGTTTAAGCACTTTTGTATATAATTGTTCTAAGGGGACGTTTCAACATTTTCACTGCCAGTATTTGGCCGGCCAGGGGAGGAGAGGTTCTTTGCGTCAGTGGCTTGGACGAAATTCCAAATCTCTCTGCGGTGTCTCATGAAGCGAGGACATATCTACATCTATCTACACCTACAGCTACGTGATTTCTCTGCTATTGACAATAAAGTCCCTGGCAGAGGGTTCAATGAACCAGTTTTAAGCTGTCTCTCTACCGTTACACTCTCGAACGGCGCACGGGAAAAACGAGCACTTAAATTTTTTTGTGCGAGCCGTGATTTCTCTTATTTTATCGCGATGATCATTTCTCCCTATGTAGGTGGGTGCCAACAGAATGTTTTCGCAATCGGAGGAGAAAAATGGTGATTGATATTTCATGAGAAGATCCCGTCGCAATGAAAAACACCTCTGTTTTAATGATTGCCATTCCAATTCACGCATCATGTCTGTGGCACTATCTCCCCTATTTCACGATAATACAAAAAGAGCTGCCTTGCTTTGTACTTTTTCGATGTCATCCGTCAGTCCCACCTGATGCGGATCCCATACCTCACAGAAATGCTCCAGAATAGGTCGGACAAGTGTAATGTAAGCAGTCTCTTCAGTAGACCTGTTGCACCTTCTAATGTTCTTCCAATGAATCGCACTCTATGGTTTGCTCTGCCCACAACATTATCTACATGATCGTTCCACTTTAGATTATTTGTAATTGTAATCCCTAAGTATTTAGTTGATTTTACAGCTTTCAGATTTGTGTGACTTATCGCGTAATCGAAATTTAACGGATTTCTTTTAGTACACATGTGAATAACTTCACACTTTTCTTTATTCAGGGTCAATTGCCACTTTTCGCACCATACAGATATCTTATTTAAATCATTTTGTAACTCGTTTTGGTCATGTGATGACTTTACAAGACGGCAAATGACAGCATCATCCGTAAATAATCTAAGACGGCTACTCAGATTGTCTTCTATGTCGTTTATATAGATCAGGAACAACAGAGGGCCTATAACACTTCCTTGGGGAACGCCGGATATTACTTGTGTTTTATTCAATGACTTCCCGTCTATTACTACGAACTTTGACCTTTCTGACAGGAAGTCACGAACCCAGTCACACAACTGAGGCGACATTCCATAGGTATGCAGTTTTGTTAGAAGAAGCTTGTGAGGAGCGGTGTCGAAAGCCTTCCGGAAATCTAAAAATATTGAAACAACTTGACATCCCCTGTCGACACCACTCATTACGTCATGAGTATGAAGAGCTAGTTGTGTTTCGCAAGAACGATATTTTCTGAATCCGTCCTGACTGTTGATGGTGATCCGTTCGTCGAATGGTGACGTTAAGATCGGCGTCCCCCTTGGTGCTTTTCGAGAGGAGTAAGCTTTGTGGCGCGACTGGGTTTCACTCTCTGCTTTCCTTTCATCCATAACAACACAAATTCAACACTACACTGTACAAGCACTCATCGCAGATATACACGTGACACTTCATAACAGGGCGGAGGAAGGCAATGGCAAACCATCTGAACTAGAAGTTTTCCATGAGCAGCGGTGCAGGATTCTTGCATCTGCTCCTCCTACATTGCTGCTCTGGGTATGGTACCATACACAAGGTGTTCAGAAACTCTACTTACAAACTTGTAGGACTTGTGCAGGGCAGTGAGTACATAATATTTTGAAAAGGAACCCATGTCAGGAAACGTACGATTTCCGTGTAACGGTCCTATATTCCCCTTTCATTATCATTTTATTTGCTTTTCATAGTGCTTTGCATTCTACAGAACAAGTCGAGTGTTTTCGTTGCTATGATTCAACGTAGCCGTGACCTATTTCTTTCTACGATTTCCAAGCATTATATGGTTGTCATGTTGGTTCTTTTCAGTGTTGCAAATGCGCCTATAACGCAATTATAAGTCTGCCATGGTTTTATATGTAACCCAACTCACAACTAAGATTCCGTAAAATGTTTATCCCTTGTTGTCCTATTCCAAAACTCTCAGGCCTGGGTGAGTCAAAGAATGTGGGTGTGTTTCATTTTGCTGTAAGGAGGTTTCAGTCTGCTGCAGAGAATCATCGATAGTCTTACAGAATGGCCACACCTTGTAGTTTTCAGATAGGCAAAGAGGTTTATTCACTTTATGTGAAAGTTACCAGTGTTAGGTTGGTGGGGGAAGCCTCATCTCTGGGTTTTCCTGGCCACGGGGGTTCGTGTGGGAGAAGTTTTACTGTGAGATGGGCAATCAGCTTCCAACACTCCGACCGTCTGCAGCCGAGGTCTCTTCGAAGAAGGGTGTGTTAATTTAAGCGCTTGGCGCGTTTGGCGCGTTGTCTCATAACGAGACAGGAGCTTATAGTTTTTGGCCTCGCGCTTTGTCTTACAGAGATGTTTTGCTGAGTCGCAGTAAGGAATGCAAGACTTTTGCAGACTTTCACTTTGATGGTTCAAATGGGTCTAAGGGCTGTGGGACTTAACATCTGAGGTCATCAGTCCCCTAGACTTAGAACTCCTTAAACCTAACTAACCTAAGGACATCACATTCGTCCATGCCCGAGGCAGGATTCGGACCTGCGACCGTAGCAGCCGCGTGCTTCCGGACCGAAGCGCCTAGAACCGCGAGGCCACAGCTGCTGGCCTTTCACTTGGATTCCTAATGCAGACTTGGGTCCGTAAGAAGAACGTAGCACAAACGTGTTGCATATGTTGAAGCGATCTCACGTAGGGCCTGCCGGAGTGTCCGTGCGGTTCTAGGCGCTACAGTGTGGAGCAGCGCTACTGCTACTGTCGCAGGTTCGAATCCTGCCTCGGGCATGGGTGTGTCTGATGTCCTTAGGTTAGTTCGGTTTAAGTAGTTCTAAGTTCTAGTGGATTGATGACCTCAGATGTTAAGTCCCCTAGTGCTCAGAGCCATTTGAACCATTTTGATCTCACGTAGGAAGTGTGCCCTCGGTTCAGTGTGAATGTTTGTGTGCCTGCGACTGCGTGTGTATACATTCTAATCTTTTCCGAATCATGACAATTTTTCCTCTTTGTGAATTTTCTTTGTTTCATTACTATATGTCCGTTGGAAACCATCCACATCGGTTAATATTATAGTTTGTTGGCCTTCTGCCATTACCCTTTTGTCTATTCAGATGTGTCCTCTGTAAGATGTTAAGTCTTCCCGGCTGCGTGGTTTAATGGCGCTAAAATTTGGCCACGGTACGTAGAAATTGTGTCTCCACGAACCACGTGGGCACACGAGTTAACTGTGAGCCTAAATTTCCTGTGGCCCCCTGCGTCTGCCCTAGAGTTTACTCATTGCTCTGATTTTGGAATATTAAATGTATCCTGTCCGGATTAGTCAATTGTGTTTGTTGTTTGTGATATCATGTTAAGCATGTAAGCGTGTATGTGTGGCTCTCGTTGAGTCTGTTTCTCCAAACCGAGGTCCAACTTTAAATGCAAGATTTACTCTTTTATTTAATCATTTTCAACACAGCGGAACAAACCTCCTAGCTTCTTTGCATGTTGTTGTTGAGGTCATGCTTGCTTTTCTTTGAGTGAATGTGGGTCTGAATGCGAGTATTAAACCGTTCCCGATCCTCTTTAATTACGACCGCGATTCTAAATTAAGAGATTGTATTGTGAATCGTATAGCATTTCACAAGCTATAGGAAGTAGTTACCAGGCAACAGCAGTAATATAGATGTCTTACATCAACATCTTAAGAAATAAATAATTTTGTATCCAGTCTTATCCAGTGGACCGATGTTACGTCTCCTTTACCTACGCTACTTACACATTACTTACCCTGCTTTGGGATTTCGATAAAACATATAACTTCTTATGCGCAGTTAGGTTTAGTTTATTTTCGTTTGGATATCCTAACTTATGTATTACCTTTCCACAACGCAGAACAACTTTTGCATTGATCTGAACTATAGGTGTAAATGGCATTGTTTCCGTGTTTTACTTTCCTATTTATTGCTTTATAGGCATTGTAATTTATTTCGTTGCACTGCAGTTGGGGAAATTATTGATTCTTGATCAATAGTGTGTGTCGGTATATTGTAGTAATTTTTTGAGTGCTTTGTGGGGAATGTGAGTCGATTAGGAGCATTTGGTATTTTTTTGTTTTGTTTTGAACACGGAGTAATTAAATATACGATGGAGACGTGTAACCGTCCAGGGAGCCGCAATCGGGGGAACCGGTCAGACAGTAACGCTGATCAAGGACGAATTCAAAACGCGGAGGCCGCCCAGGAGGAATACACGGAAAACGGAAGTCCGGGCGTTGTCCTTGCTGAGCCCGTTTTAGTAAATTCGAACCAGTTGGTAGATAAAAATGAAAATGTCGTGAGACTAGGGCCTCTCGTCGGGTAGATCATTCGCCGGGTGCAAGTCTTTCGATTTGACGCCACTTCGGCGACTTGCTTGTCGATGGGAATGAAATGATGATGATTAGGACAACACAACACCAAGTCCCTGAGCGGAGAAAATCTCCGACCCAGCCAGGAATCGAACCCGGGCCCTTAGGACTGATATTCTGTCGGGTTGACCACTCAGCTACCGGAGGTGGGCTATTGGTAAATGTAAATTTCTTACAGGCTATCCTACAACAGTTAGTAGAGGGGTAATAAGAAGCAAACAGAAGAGAACAAAAGGCAAGCAGAAAAGTTTAAAAGGCAAGCAGAAAAGAATAAGAGACATCTCCAGGAAGTTACTACAAAATTAAGTAACGAGATAGTACAGGGTATTGGAGATAGACTGGAGATCATGGATCAACGCATTTGCGCTTTAGAGGACGGGCAGCTGGTCATTAGCAAGTGTGTCGTGGTGAATGAAGAAAGGGTTTTTTGGAATCTCCGCACATTACAGGAAGAATACTAGAATGAATACGATGCTCTTATGTCCCGAGTAGTAGACGCTGTCGCTAGGTGCCCTGCCAGCTTCAGAGCCCAGGTAGAAACCCATGGCCAGGCGCTAATGGTCCTCGAGCGAGATCTAGAGCGATTGCAATTACAGCAGGACACGGCCCAGCGAAAGATGCAGGAAGAGATAGCCAAAATCTCGGAGACAATAGCAGGTAACTCTGATGGTAATAGGGAGGCGATTACATTGTCATTAGCAGACACAGACGAAATACGGTTCCTAATGAAATTTCAACATGGACAGTGAGAGAGAAAGAGGAAAACATGAAATGTATGCGTCCAAACTGACCTCAGTTGGCCATCAAGGAAAAGATTTTGAAATTAAATTGGTTAACGCAATTCAAAAGTCGAATAAAACACGGACTTACCATGCTACCAGAACTCAACCATTCGAAATTCTCTAGCCCTGTGCAGATGTTTGAACACATGTTGCAGGCGAATGAGTATTTAGACGATCCCAATCGGCCTGCAGAAATTATTCACATTTGTCTGGGAAAATTTCCCATACAATTGCGGCATGTTATCCTTGCAGGACAGTGTAAGGACGACATAGAGGGTTTCCATAATCTGCTCTAGAACTTGAGTGCCATGCGAGCGGCAGCGCGCATAATTACGGACGGCACATAACGAGAGATCGCTGGCAGCGTCGGAACTCTTCGCGGAACTCGGATAGAGCGAATTATGCCAATGGTCCCCAAACGCCAAGAGAGTATCGGAGACACACCAGAGGGGTAGAGAGATATGGAAATGAGCAGCGATTTTGGTGTAACTATGGTAGACCAGGGAACGGTAGTCGCGACCGGCCCCGGAATGATTACCGACCAAGCAATGACAGGGGTGCGGGTGGTCCGCCAGCAGGTGTAGGAATTCGTCCGGCAAACCCCCGACACCATCCTCCTAATGCCCCTAATCAAATGGAACAATGACAGTTGACTGACGCAGAAAGTGTCAACTTACTGGGGACCAGTGTTATTGTCAGTATTGGAGTACATTTGATAGAGTAAGAAACAGATGATCATGCACCTCTGAGATCGGAACCACGTGTTTCCCCTATGTTTTTGATTCATTTCTTATGTGGGTAAAATTAAAGTGTATTACCCCCTATGAATTGTGAAGGGTTCCTCAATATGTTTACCGTTGTATCTTCTTATCAGCAGAAAGGGTTGTGTTGTGTAATTCTATAACATCAAAGTATGAATGGTTATGCGGGTCAGATGAGGCGCTTCCTGTCATAGTAAGATAAAACTTTTCTCATGGGTGAAAAGGTATGGAGTGTGGTGGTCTGGCGAGTAAATGGTGGTAAGGTGGTTGTTTATGATAAATTCCAGTTGTAGAGTATTTATTCACTAGAGGTGAGGATGATTTTGTGTGATTTGCAACTGAACTGCAATGTTTATGCGCCGATTTGACGCCTTGCACGTTGATGGATAATTGTGTAAAATAAACTTCAGTTGTGGTGTATTTATTCCCTTTAGGTGAGGATGATTAGGTGAGATTTGCAATGTACTGCGATGTTTATTAGACGATTTGTCGACTTGAGGGTTGATGGATTTGTGTACGAAGTGAGACTAATGGTGTTTCATTTTCAGTGATGCCACATTATAAGATGATTAGAGGTTGTAATTTGCTATCACCTACTACTAGGTACACTTAAGGAGACCAGAATATGCAAGCTGTGGAAGATGAATACTGAAACACATTTTAAAGTCGTTCAGTTTTATATTTGGTAAAGAATCAGGATAACAACCTATAAGTGTGAAATAATGTGAAATTATGTGAGGATCTCTGGCGACAGGTGGTGAGTAATGGTGCAATGATTGTGAGTATCAGTGACAATTAGTAAGATGAGAAATTATGACCATGGGCAAAGATTTGATTTTTTTTTGACAATCTTTTATGTGTTTACTTATAGAATAAAGTGATTTTTATTTCTATTTTTATGCCCACTAAATCGTTTTAGACCCGTGTGATGCCTAAACATTATCACGTTATGATTTCAGGTATGACTTGTATGAACCTCCTGTGTCTCCATTAACCATAACTTCTATTGTGAAATGTTCATAGGAAATATGTCATAGAAATTTTCTACAGCTCAGCAAACGAGTACTGCAAACCATGGAGAAGCAATCAAAGAATAACAATTGGATATTAAGATTCGAAAAATTATATTTTTTATGTGTGGGTATCATAGTCGTCCTATACGTTTGTGGTGACTGGTACAAATTCTGTAGATTGTGTGTGGGACTGAAGTTCATAGCAGATAAAGTTTTGTGTTTGTAGTTAGTAGTGTCACCAAATTTACTCCATTTCATTACCAAATCTTGTACAAGGCATGTTCTAACCTGTTTCTCAACGAATGTAATGTTGTATCTACGTTATATAAGAAGTATCTTTGTTGTTTGAATTTTGAGTATCATGTCGCTCTTGTGAAGGGACCTTAGGTAGTTAAATTCATTTCCTTTTATCGTTAACACTGATCATAATGCTTAATAATTGGTCATATAAATTTTCTTATGTTTTTTATATTATTAAGAAGGAACTCCTTGTAAAACCATTTTTCGGCAATTCTTCATGTATTAGTCAGTAGTAGGAATTTCTGATGATTTTTTGTGTGATACATGCATAATATTACGTGAAAGTCTCTGTGGGTACAGCTATTAAGTGGGCCAACATCGCCAGGCCGCCTAGTGAACCTGCGCATTACGAAGCACGGGACTTGCTGCAAGGGCAGGTGTTGCAGAGCCGTGCTATCAACTGTAAGCTAGCGGTGTGGTGAGGGGTCATGGCTGTTTCCACACCAGAGGGGAGCGGATGCTGGTTTTCCCCCAACCCTAGACTATCGGCCAGCGCAGACGGTGTCGCGCGGCAGAGCATCGCCCTGATCGCTGATCCGGGTCTGGCGCAGGTGTGCGGCGGTGGGTTAGAGAGATGCAGAGGAGCATCGCTCGTGCACACACATGCGAGATTTGGGCAATGCCCGAGGTATGACCCAAAAATGTTAATACGGTCTGACAACGGCATGGCTCCTGGTCTATTGAGACGCAACCATCTCAGGAAGATGGTTTCGCTGAGTTTCGTGGCACGGTGGCATGCCCGTGTGACATGCACACAGCTATGCAGTAGGGCATGCCCATGTGGCAAGTACAGAGCTGTGTAGTTGACCGTTATCAAACGGCACCTGAAGTGGACGTTCCCTGATTGCTGAGGGAAGGCACGAAGAAGAGCTTATTAGTGCCTTCCTTGCATGGGAATGGCTCTACCAACCGAGCCGTGCACAAACGATGACGATGATGGTAGGAAGACTGAAGTGATGTACCCTGGTGTTCAGAGGAAATGCAGTCGTGGTCGATGTTCTTTGCTTGCCGAGGGCAATGCTAACAGAAGAGCCATTTTTGCCTCCATTGGGCAAGAATGTTAAACAACTAAGGTATGCTAATGTGTCCTAGCGGAAGAATTGTGTAGCGACTGAGCGCCAGGACGTGCCGTATTAAAACTGGTGACAACTTTCCGTGTGATTAATTGTTTTTTATCTACAGTGCCCTCATTCCTCTTGGTATGCGTCACAGGGCCCCGCAGTGCTGAGGAAGCACCCCCAGAGAACAGAGTAATGCGAAGCTGTGTCGAGTAGGCTTTGTACGCCAGCGGAGTTGCAGCATCGTCAAGATGCCAGGAGTTATCTCAGTGGTCTGCGTCCCTGCCGACTCAGTGCCGCTCGGTATAAGCTGCAGGTGGCCAGCTGCGTCCATCTTCTCGCTAGCATGGCTGAGATCGCGGCGACGAACAAGCGCCCATGATCCAGTGTCCGAATCTGCGGCCCTCGCCTCGGGATGCCTCTGGCGTGTGTTGGAAGCCAGGACGCCTGCCCGCGGTAGCGAGCTGTGGAGTGGCCCGCCGCTGTCTGGCTACGGACCCCCAATCGGCCTCAGGGGTCGAACAAACGACCCACCGTGGACAGGAACGCTAGCGCTCCATCTGCTGCTGTGTGAAGTTGGTGGTGTGACACACCACACCGTCCAGGAGAGCTGCCACATTTTAATGAATCTCGTTAGGAAACGGCACCTATTTATACTCGGCAGTGCACCTCTGTTTTGCTAACGCGCCGCTCCGAGTCACGTACACACAACACCTGGGTTGCACCAGCGGGCCTCTTCTTCCTGTAACTTGCGCCATGCATACTGCTACGTTTACTCTTTTCAGAGGTTTGATGACCCTGTTGCCTCCATTCTAGTTCGCAACCGTTGGTATGCGTAACTCACTGCAATCTGGCCCGCACCTGGCTGTAAATTGTGCTCAGAATATCGCACAAAACTAACTTTCCCTATTCTAGACGGTGGTGCCGCCACATTATTCCCCTCTTCGGAAAGACCCGGTCCCCAGGGCGACCCTTAACTAGCTCCTAACTTGTTTGGGTCGGCACCTATGGCATATTTCCTTACTACTAGAAAAGTTAAATGTTGTCTAGTGCCCTCTTAAAACCATGACATGAAAAAAAAACAACGTAAAACTTCCTTACTGGACGACCACTGCTGGATCAACCCCTTTCCTACTCGTCTCACGCCCCCAGTATGCAATCCACTGGGACTTGGACTACCCCTGTTTCCCTTCTGGAATTAGATCTCTGCCTAATCAGAAAGAAAACAACCCATAAAAAAGTTAAGGATGCGATGACTCTTGACACAGAGGTGCTCAAAATGATCGTTACTTGCCGTTGCCTTTCCCTACACCGAGCGACATGTTGAACAAGCTGTTCGGCTAATATGCGCCCTGCTTACTCTAAAATGAACTGGTTTTACGAATCTCAACAGACCTGGCTCCAGAGTTTGATTTAACAAGGTCAGATTCTGCCTTGGAAAAACTTTAATGTGGCTTCAGGCCAGTACAGCTGTGGCTCAGTAACATTCAATTGCGTGACTCCTGAAATTGACGCTGACAGGTGGAAGGTTGGTCCTATTATGTTGCACTTAGTTCCATAGATTAAAATTCTGATCCCCTCGAGCTCTACACGTTTCGCTTCTGCAAATACTCCCCACTCAAAACAACTTGCTACAACTACCAAATTCTTGTAGGTGGAGAAAATCCATTGCATCCCTACTCGTTGCAAGCTCAATTTTGGTTCCACAATATCCCTTGGACAGACTGTTCCTATCCCCTCTGGCTAAAAATAACTGCAGCGAGCACCTGTCCCATATTTGTAGCTCACAGATTTTCCTTCAGCATTCACTATTTTTGATCCAAACTCAACACCGATTGTGTGATTACTTTCATCCTTAAATTCATATTATATGAACTAGTGCAATAAAAACAACTTCCCTGACCCGGCACTGTCGATAACAAAAAATTTAAACAGGAAATCATACGACTATGACATCGTTCAACACACATTTATCAGCAGGCTATATTCGAAAATACACACAACATATAAAAATACAATGCCTAATTAATGTATGCAAACCCAATGATACATAACAAGAAAACAAAACAAAAAAACTACAAATGCTCTACTACTTTCTGGATCGCAAAGCATATGGTACTTAATGCTTTACTCTATCTTCCTGGTTTTCTCTGTGCTTAGCACCTCTCCTCACTCTCTCTTTCTTCCTTTTTCCTTCCTGTGACGCGCCTGGAATCATATCCGGACAGCCCTTAAATGGCCGTAACCGCCCAATGGGTACTATCGATGTTCTAGTTGGCAGCTGAAGTTTAACATTAACGGGAGATATGGTTTCCTCGTGAGGAACTTCTTCGTTTCTCCTTTTTGTTTATAGGGGCTGGACGGCATTGCCCATTACCGCACTCTATACTCCAGTAAACTTCCTTTCCGTTTCACTGCGTCTTCTTGCCTTTCCAAAGCCTTCGTATTCGCCTTTTGGACCCGTTTCCAAACATCCCGAATTGTCCTTGAAAATTGACGTTCAGATTCACCAGCCCTTCCTTTCTGTGGCTTCACTAAATCAAACGGTGACGGCATTTTTCGCCCGTGCACTACCTCATATGGAGACAAAACAGTATTTTATGGACTTTAGCATTGTATACGCATACAATTTGTTTCAAATACTCGTCCCACTGATAGTGATGAGAATCGACATAAAAACTCATCTTCTTCCCGATTGTTCTGTGTACCTGTTGTGTCCTTCCGTTCGCCTGTGGATGCAACGCGCTCGTCCTCAACTTCTTTACGCTCAACAATTTACACAGTTCCTTCATTAAATCCGACATGAAGTTGGTCCTTTGGTCAGTAATTATTGTCTAAGGTACACCAAACTTCAAAATCCAGTTGTTTACTAACGCTTGAGCGACCATTGTTGCCTGCTGCTTTGTCATGCCCACCATCTCCATATACCTCGAAAAATGGTCTATTATTGTCAGAACGAATCTGCTCCCCGAGGACGTTCGCCTAAAAGGTCCTAAGACATCAGTCCCCAGCAAAGAAAATGGACATGTCGCTTCCAGTAATCGTTGTAGCTGTATCTGTTTCCGACTCAAATCTGCTCTCTGCGCATATGGTACCTCTCCGCCACTTTCCTATTCGTCGCTCTACACCCTGCATGACCAGATAACACGTGGTCACGTACTTCCTTTAAAACCTTATACCTCAACTTCGCTGGCACTACTACCCTTGGCCCTAATTTCGTTTCCCTGCATAGAAGACCGTGGTACATATTAAATTGTGGCTGTGTCCGATACATTTTACAAACGTTGTCCGCGTCATGCAATTATTGCCATACCGCTAAGTCATAATCTATGACTTCTACTTTTGCCACCTTCCTACTTAGTGCATCCGCATTACCGTGCTTCTTCCCAGGCTTGTGCACCACCTCGTAGTCGAATTCACTAAGACTCACAGCCCAGCTAGCGAGTCTAGTGGACGGATCCTTCAAAACCAACAACCACTTCAATGCAGCATGATCTGTCTCTACCCGAAATCTTCTCCCATATAAATAACATTTAAAATATGATTCCATAGATTACGCTAAGCATTTCCCTCTCAGTTGTTGAGTAATTCCTCTCTGCTGCATTCAATTGCCTAGACGCATAGGCTACAGGATGTTCTTTCCCATCAATTTCCTGACTCAGAACACGCCCTATTGCTTGATTCGATGCATCGCACGCTACTGTCAACTCCTTTTCAAAATCTGGAAACACAAGAACCGGACTTGATGTTAACACTTCTTTCAGTTCGTCAAACGCTTTCTGGCACTCTTCTGTCCACTCAAATTTCACACCCTTCCGTAACAATCGCGTCAACGGCTGTGCCAATCTGCAAAAACCTTTACGAACTTTCGATAGAAATTGCAGATTCCGATGAATGACTACACTTCCTTAACTGTTTTCGATTCCGGAAAATCCAAAAATGCTTCAAATGGCTCTGAGCACTATGGGACTTAACATCTATGGTCATCAGTCCCCTAGAACTTAGAACTACTTAAACCTAACTAACCTAAGGACATCACACAACACCCAGTCATCGGAAAATCCCTTACAGCCTGTACCAACTTTGGATCTGTTCGCACTCCGTCCTTACTGATAATATGGCCCAAATATTTTACTTCTTATAATGCAAAATGACACTTCTCCAGGCTCAACGTCAAACGAGCTGCTCTTAACCTCATAAAGAATTCCCTTAACCACTGTCTATGTTGCTCCATACTACTTGAAAACGCTGTAAAGTCTCCAAATAGACCGGACACTGCCGTGGTTTCTAACTCGTCAAGACACTGTCTAGCAACCTCTAAAACGTTGCCGGAGTGTTTTTCAAACCGAATGGCATTCTAATGTACTGGCAATGGACTCCAGGTGTAGAGAAATCAGTTTTTGGACGATACTCTGGAGCCACCGCTAACTGATGATAACCACTCCTCAGATCCATCGTAGAAAAGTACTTGCACTCTCCTAAGTCTCCGATATGTTTGGAATGAGGTATGCGTCCGTTACTGTCTTATTATTGAGGTATTGGTAGTTACAAAAGAACCTGTATTTCTTAGTTCCATCCGTAGATTTTTCAGGCACAGCGACAATGCCCGCTCCTCAGCAACTGTTACTATGCTCTATAAAACCGTCCGCAAGCTGCTGATCAATGAAATCCTCCACAATCGGCTGCAAATACCTCGGTGTTCTGTATGGTTTCCAGTGCTTCATTCCCTGTTGGTATCCTATGTTGAACTAATGGAGTTGCTGGTAACGGTCTTTGTGGAAAAATCAAATTCTTAAATTCCCACACTAATTGTTCCATATGCTCTCTTTCTCCTCCTTTCAAATGCTTAATTTTGTCACACAATACAGTTCTATCGGCAGCTAGTGATTGATCGCGTCTACAGTGCTAAAATTATCCACGTTCACGGTAACTACTCTCCCGTCGTTCCCGTCTTGTACGCGTACAACACTACGTTTCACAGAACAACCCAGCGTACCCAAAACTTCATTATCCTCCAATGGTTCAGTAACACATACCATACCCACAGGTAGATTCGACTCCACACTTACCCAAAGCGACTTCCCGGTGCCACTAGGCACACATTCATGCGAATTAAGCCTTAATGCTAATGTACGCGGTTCAGTTTGGTTTGTTCATTACGTTGAACGCCCTCGCAACAGCTCTGAATTGACAACAGTTCCCCCAAGCTGAAATAACATTCCACTAAGCTCCACATTTCGTTGTCCAAGGTCAATTTTGACATGATGTTGATGCAAGAAATCTACTCCTAGGATCATGTCGCAGCCCTCGCTTACCCATGGTACTACCTCCATGCATGCATTAAATCGGACCATCCCTATGCGAAAGTCACCGACCCCAAAGGCGTGACCTCCTTATTCCCCACTCCACGCAACCTATAACGTGGTGGGTCCAACTTCCTTCCTCCAATTATATTCTTAGTAGCCACTGACACTTGGGATCCTGTGTCCCACAAAATCTTAAACTTTTTAGGTCCTATGGGTCCTACCACTGAACATGCCACCTCTGCGTACGTAATTGTAGCATTGAAATTAAACGTGAGCCCCCTTAGGTGGGTCTTGGGCCCCCTCTTCAGTTTAAGGCTTGTCCACCTCTAGTATCTCCACTTCTCCATCTTCCCCGCTGCCGATTTCCATCCTTTTCTCTCTTCCTTGGTGTCTGGGTACACAGCCTCTGCACATGTCCCGTACGACCACACTTACAACATTTTATACCCGCTGTAGACACTGTTTGCCTCTCGCGCACCCCTGTTGCCACGTCTATTTTCTCACATTGAATTGCCAGCTGAATAGCCGAATACAAATCTTTCGGAGTTCCTTCACGCACTTTCGGTGACATATCCGCCGGTAACCCTCTCAAAAATACATCAAGTGCCGTTTGCTCGGCCTCCTGCAACAGAACACTATTCGCTTCATCGCTCTGACACAACACGTAAGTATACTCGTTAATTTCCCTTACCCTGTCCGCAAATTTTTCCATCATCTCCTCCTGTCTCTTTGTCATTGTACTTAACCTCTCTCTAAAGTACCGAGCGCTATTCTGTTTTTTGTACCTTTGTAAAGGCACTTCCTTTAACTGCTTAAACTGTTCTGCCTTCCTTAAGGCCTCAGAACACCTTACATATGTCTTTGCTTCACCCGTTAATCTAATCTTGGCTATATGCAACAACTGTTCATCAGACCAACCATTCATCACTACTGAAGTCTCCAAGTCCTCCACAAACGAACGCACATCCTCGGATGCCTTGCCACAAAACGGAATAATCATACTCGCGGCAGCTGGGTCAGTCTCCTGCACCCTAGGCAACAACGACTGATCAGGTGCGGTTTCCTGCTCAGTTCTAGATGTTAATTCACTTCTCAACTGCATGCTGTCCGCTGTCAACTGTGTACCTTTTCCAACAAAATCCGTATTGCTTCTGGTTCTGACACACCTCACGTCCCTGACTCTGCCACTGTGTTGCTTCCATTCCCAGTTAGCCTGAACAAAACATTTAAGTACAAGAACAACCTCACTTCCTGCACCTCAGTATCATGATACTCGGTAACATCATATTCAAACCGATACAGAAGTAATTAAATGCCAACATAAAAAAAATATTACTGCTCCAAATACACTAACACTTATTCTGACAACAAAAAATACTATGCTCACGCAAAAAATCAAAAATGTGGCTTGCCAGGAGCCATACTTGAAAAACCAAAAAAAGAGAAGAAACGTGAAATACTCAAAAGAATACTGGTCAAAACTGGCCACATCTTGTGACCGTAATGGAGGCAGTGGGCTTGGACGTCATACTGTACAGATGACATCCATTATTCTGACACCAAATGTTGCGGGTGGGTGCCACGAGGTGCCGTATTAAAACTCGGCGAGAACTTTACAAGTGGTTTATTGTTTTTTATATACAGTGCTCTCGTTCCGTGTGGTCTGTGTCACAGGGCCCTGCAATGCTGAGGAAGCACCCAAGCGGGCCATGTAATCCACTGCTGTGTCGAGCCGGCAGAGTTGCGGGGTTGTCAGGATACCAGGAGTTGGCTCAGCGATCTGCGTCCCTGTCGACTCAGTGCTGCTCGGTGTGAGCTGAAGGTGGCCAGCTGCGTCTTTCTTCTCGCCAGCTTCGCTGAGATTGTGGCAACAGACAAGTGCCCGTGATCCAGCATCTGAATCTGTGGCCCTCGCCCCGGGATGCCTCTGGTGTGTGTTAGAAGCCAGGACAACTGCCCGCGGTAGCGAGCTGTGGAGTGGCCCGCTGCTGACTGGCTCAGGGGGTCGAACCAACGACCTGCCGTGGACTGGGACGCTGGCGCTCCATCTGCTGCTGTGTGAAGCTGGTGCTGTGATACGCCCCGCCGTCCAGGAGAGCTGCCACACTTGAATAATCCCGTTAGAAAACGTCACCTTTTTATACTTGGCAGTGCGACTCTGTTTTGCTAACTCGCCGTTCCGAGTCAAGCACACACCTGGTTTGTGCCAGTGGGCACCTCCTTCCTGTAACTTGCGCCATGCATACCACTGCGTGTACTCTTTTCAGCGATTCGAGTGCCCTGTGGCCTCCATTCTTTATCGCAACCGTTGGTATGCGTAACTCGGTGCAATCTGTCATGCACCTTGCTGTAACTTGTGCTCAGAATATCGCACAAAACTAGATTTCCCTATCCTAGACGGTGGTGCCGCTACAATTGACACCTGCCATGATGAAATATTTCCGCGAGGTTGTGAACTGCCGAGCAGCCATGACACATTGACAGTGATGCAGGCTGACAGTTATGGGGGTGGGAGGCGTTCCCCCAAAGAGGTCCTTCATTCTGTGGGACTACAGCGTGTGCTCTAGTGAATTCGGAGATTATGTCGCCCCACGTCAGTGAAGTGCAAGTGTTTTTTTGTGCTTTTCGCTGCATGATATGGATGTGTGATTATGTTGAGACAATCTATCGAGGCACATATGTTTTTAGTGTGTTATGGCGTGGAAATAGCTATGACACTAAACAAAGGGTAAAAATAGTTGTGACGTCATGCTTATAAACCACCAATGTAATATTTTCTGGTCTAACCGTGCACCCACGAGTTTTTGTTTGTAAACCTGTATATACTGCGTACCTTTTTGATGTTCCTGTGTTAATTACACTCCTGGAAATGGAAAAAAAGAACACATTGACACCGGTGTGTCAGACCCACCATACTTGCTCTGGACACTGCGAGAGGGCTGTACAAGCAATGATCACACGCACGGCACAGTGGACACACCAGGAACCGCGGTGTTGGCCGTCGAATGGCGCTAGCTGCGCAGCATTTGTGCATCGCCGCCGTCAGTGTCAGCCAGTTTGCCGTGACATACGGAGCTCCATCGCAGTCTTTAACACTGGTAGCATGCCGCGACAGCGTGGACGTGAACCGTATGTGCAGTTGACGGACTTTGAGCGAGGGCGTATAGTGGGCATGTGGGAGGCCGGGTGGACGTACCGCCGAATTGCTCAATACGTGGGACGTGAGGTCTTCACAGTACATCGATGTTGTCGCCAGTGGTCAGCGGAAGGTGCACGTGCCCGTCGACCTGGGACCGGACCGCAGCGACGCACGGATGCACGCCAAGACCGTAGGATCCTACGCAGTGCCGTGGGGGACCGCACCGCCACTTCCCAGCAAATTAGGGACACTGTTGCTCCTGGGGTATCGGCGAGGACCATTCGCAACCGTCTCCATGAAGCTGGGCTACGGCCCCGCACACCGTTAGGCCGTCTTCCGCTCACGCCCCAACATCGTGCAGCCCGCCTCCAGTGGTGTCGCGACAGGCGTGAATGGAGGGACGAATGGAGACGTGTCGTCTTCAGCGATGAGAGTCGCTTCTACCTTGGTGCCAATGATGATCGTATGCGTGTTTGGCGCCGTGCAGGTGAGCGCCACAATCAGGACTGCATACGACCGAGGCACACAGGGCCAACACCCGGCATCATGGTGTGGGGAGCGATCTCCTACACTGGCCGTACACCTCTGGTGATCGTCGAGGGGACACTGAATAGTGCACGGTACATCCAAACCGTCATCGAACCCATCGTTCTACCATTCCTAGACCGGCAACGGAACTTGCTGTTCCAACAGGGCAATGCACGTCCGCGTGTATCCCGTGCCACCCAACGTGCTCTAGAAGGTGTAAGTCAACTACCCTGGCCAGCAAGATGTCCGGATCTGTCCCCCATTGAGCATGTTTGGGACTGGATGAAGCGTCGTCTCACGCGGTCTGCACGTCCAGCACGAACGCTGGTCCAACTGAGGCGCCAGGTGGAAATGGCATGGCACGCCGTTCCACAGGACTACATCCAGCATCTCTACGATCATCTCCATGGAAGAATAGCAGCCTGCATTGCTGCGAAAGGTGGATATACACTGTACTAGTGCCGACATTGTGCATGCTCTGTTGCCTGTGTGTATGTGCCTGTGGTTCTGTCAGTGTGATCATGTGATGTATCTGACCCCAGGAATGTGTCAATATAGTTTCCCCTTCCTGGGACAATGAATTCACGGTGTTATTATTTCAATTTCCAGGAGTGTATAATTATGCATTGAATATCGTTAACCAATTTAGTTCCAAATGTTTGCCTTTATGGCCAATTGAGGTCAGATCTGTCACATAAATTTCTGTTTTTCTCTTTAAAATCTTATTTGAAATGCTTTTAGTTTTGGTCTTGTATTGAGCATGGTGATCAGGACACAAATACTGATCACCTTACAATAACCACTTTTAATAAATGTTTAAAGTAATATTTAAGATGATATCTCATGTTTGTTATTGCAATGAATTGTATGATATGAAGTCAGCTTCTAATGTTATACATTTCATTTATCTTTAATAATTTAACTATTTGCTTGCCAGACCCCATGAGGTTACAAATACTGACTAAAATCATCCAAAATCCATTTAAATATTATAGATTAGTCGTTTCTTATGAGTGCTGTTTGCCTGCTGCGATAATTGTTTCTTAAGTTACTTTTTTTTTTCGAAGACTGCTGCCTAATTTCCTAGCATGGCTACAAAATTCACAGCACACTCTTCTCCGGGACATTTGGGATGATTTGGGGTGATGAAAGGGTCCTATAGACCCCTTTCATTATCGTTTTATTTGCTTCCCATTGTACTTTGCATCCTACAGAAGAATTCGGGTGTTTTCTTTGCTGAATTTCGTACCAGAGAAGACTGAGCTATGATTCAATATAGCCGTAGACTATTTGTTTCTACGATTTGAAAGCATTACATGGTATACATGTTGATTCTTTTCAGACATGCAAATGCGCCTATAACGCCATTATAAGCCTTCCATGTTTTTTATATGAAACCCAACTCACTATTATGATTCCATAAAATGTTTATCCCTTGTTTTCCTATTCCAAATCTCTCTGGCCTGGGTGAGTGAATAAATGTAGGTGTGTTTCATTTTGGTTTAGTCTGCTGCAGAGAATCATCGGTAGTCTTACAGAATGGCCAAACCTTGTAGTCCTCAGGTAGGCAAAGAGCTTTGTTCCCCTTGTGTGAAAGTTATCAGTGTTAGGTTGGTGGCAGAAGCCTCATCTCTGGGTTTTCCTGACCATGGGGGCGTGTGGGACAAGTTTTAGTGTGAGATGGGCAGTCTGCTTCCAGCTCTCCGAGGGTCTGCAGCCGAGGTCTCTTCGAAGGAGGGTGAGTTGATTTAACCGCTTGGCGCGTTGTGTCATAACGAGAGAGGAGCTTTTAGTTTTTGGCCTCACGCTTTGTCTTATAGAGATTGTTTTGCTGGGTTGCAGTAAGGAATGCAAGGCTTTTGCAGACTTTCACTCTGATGGTTCAAACGACTCTAAGAACTATGGGACTTAACATCTGAGGTCATCAGTCCCGTAGATTTAAAAATACTTAAACCTAACTAACCTAAAGACATCACACACATCCGTGCCCGAGGCAGGATTCGAACCTGTGACCGTAGCAGCCGCGTGGTTCCGGACTGAAGCGCCTAGAACCGCTAGGCCACAGCTGCCGGCCATTCACTTTGATTCCTAATGCAGACTTGCGTCCGTAAGACGAACGTAGCACAAGTGTGTTGCACATGTTTAAGCGATCTGACGTAAGAAGTACGCCCTCGGTTCAGTGTGAATGTTTGTGTGCCTGCGACTGCGAATGTTGATAATTTTTGCCACTTTGTGAGTTTTCTTCGTTTCATTACTATATGTCCGTTGAAAACCATCCACATGTCATGACATTACAGTTTGTTGGCCCTCTGTCATTGCCCTTTTGTCTATTCAGATGTGTCCTCTGTGAAATGTTAAGTGTTCCCGGCTGCATGGTTTAATGTTGCTAAAATTTGCCCACGGTACGGGGAAATTGTGTCTCCGCGAACCACGTGTGCACACGAATCAACTGTGTGCCTAACTTTCCTGTGGCCCCCTGCCTCTGTCCTACAGTTTACTTATTGCTGTGATTTTGGAATGTTAAATGTATCCTGTCCGGATTATTCAATTGTATTTTTGGTTTGTGATTTCATGTTAAGCATGTAAGCGTGTATGTGTGGCCCTCGTTGAGGCTGTTTCTCCAAACTGAGACTCGTCTCTAAATGTAACCGTTATACTCAGATTTACTCTTTTATTTAATCATTTCACAGCGGAATAAACCTCCTAGCTTCTTGCATGTTGGTGTTGAGGCTGTGCTTGCTATTCTTTCAATGAATGTGGGTCTGAATGCGAGTATTAAACCTTTCCCGGCCCCCGTTAATTACGACCGCGATTCTAAATTAAGTCATTATGTTGTGAATTGTATAGCATTTCACAAGCAATCGCATGTAGTTACCAGGCAACAGGAGTTATATAGATGTGTTATATCAACGTCTTAAGATATAAATAATTTTGTATCAAGTCTTATCCATTGTACCTATGTTACGTCTCCTTCACCTACGCCATGCACCTTGTATTTTCCTTGTTAGCCCATTCATTGCGTTTCCATGCGCACAGGTCCAATAATTAGTGTTCCCTTTTTATTTAAAACAAATTCTTTAGAATATATATTGTTTCTGGAATATTGCTGCAAGCTGCACTT
The DNA here is from genome assembly GCF_023897955.1 of Schistocerca gregaria. Classification (NCBI taxonomy): domain Eukaryota; kingdom Metazoa; phylum Arthropoda; class Insecta; order Orthoptera; family Acrididae; genus Schistocerca; species Schistocerca gregaria. The sequence goes on from NC_064931.1 coordinate 62,101,957, forward strand.
ATTCACAGTGTTCACACACTTTGTATTTTGTTTAAAAAAAGAAAAAAAGACTTCAACAACTTTTGATTCATGTTCATTCCAGGGTCATAATAATTGCATCCCATTTTTAAGAGTGACATTACAATGAATTTTCTTTTATGAGGTTTTCTGATGACTAAATTAATTAATTTTCCAACTGAGTCGAACCTCTTGTTTTTCGTGTGGCTAGAGTTAGTGGCGACCATATCTTTCACTTTGATTTTAATATCAGATAGCAGTTGAATTTGCGTTTGGCCCTTTTAGCCATCAGGATATAGCTTAGGGCCCCACTCATTTCGTCGGTAGGTGTGGACGAGCGGTTCTAGGCTCTTCAGTCTTGAACTGCGACCGCTACGGTCGCAGATTCGAATCCCGCCTCGAGGATGGATGTGTGTGCTGTCTTTAGGTTAGTTAGGTTTAAATAGTTCTAAGGGGACTGATGAACCCCGATGTTAAGTCCCATAGTGCTCAGAGCCATTTGAACCACCCACTCATTTCATAAGCAACACTTAAGTGCACGTCACTTACATCCGTTCTGCGATAGTTTCAATTCTGATGTTTACTTCATTCATTTCTGCTTGAGGAATTGAATTAGGGGCGACAGAGTACAATTATTAAGAGACAATTCGAAAGGAAACATAACGAAACTTCAATTTATCACTTATTCACATTGGTTTGTATTAGTACTTAAACATTACGTGTTTGAGCCATTCCAAAACAAAAACAAACCCAGCATACTGTACGTACAGAACAGTAGCGAGGCATTACAACAGGGGCTCGATGTGGCGACTACCAACGTTGTTACAGCCACTGTACCTACGAAGCACGTTCTGGTACACACTCTCCATCGCACCTGGCGTTTCCTCTGTTCCTAGTGCAGCCACCAGAACTAGTGCCAGCACATCTTTCTCCATATCCACACGACTCTCGTAAATTAAACTTTGCAAACGACCCCGCAAGAAGTAATTCGTAGGAATTAAACCCGAGGATCGCAGCGCGGTTGGACCGCCTCGGTCTCTCCATCTTTCACCTTATCGTCTGTTGAGATATCTCCGAACCGAACGTGAGAATGAGGTGTTGCATATTCACACCAAAACCACATTTCTTGACGGACATTGAGTGGCAAAGCTTGCAAGAACGGGTGCAGTACGGTTGGTCGGAGGGTCAAGTATGCAGGACCAGTTAGCTCAGGTGGGAGAAGATACGGACGGATTATACATCTGAATTGAAAATGTCGTAGAACGGAAACGGGCTCCTATTCAAAATATTATCTACTCAGTCCCCTCTACGAGTTCTAGAAGTTTCTAACGGGAATTGCCGAACACCCTGTATATATACATAAAAAAGGCATTTTCTGAATGAGACCCAAGTCGGTAGATGTGATGTACATATATACAGAAACAAATGATTACAATTTCATAAAAATTGGATAATTTATCAAAGAGAGAGAGCTTCACGTATTGAGCAAGTCGGTAACGTGTTGTCCCACCTCCCGCCCGTATGCAAATAGTTATTCGGTTTGGCATTGACTGACAGAATTGTAGGATGTCCTCCTGAGGGATATTGTACCAGTTGGCTAGTTAGATCGTCAAAATTCCAGGTTGGTTGGAGGACCCTGCCCATAATGCTCCACATAATTAGGGAGATATCCGGCTACCTTCCTGGCCAACATAGCGTTTGGCTAGCACGAAGGCAAGAAGCAGAAATTATCAACGGGTACGCGGGCATTATCTTGCTGAAATGTATACCCAAAGTGGCTTGCCATGAAAGCCACCAAGATGGGGCGTAGAATATCGTCGTTGTCGCGCTATGCTGTAAGGGTGCCGCGGATGACAACTAAAGGTGTCCTGCTACGAAAAGAAATGGCATCATAGACCGTCAGTCCTGGTTGTGGGGCCATTTGGCGGCCGAAAGAGATGTTGTTATCCAGCCGCTAAACAGGGCGTCTCCAGAGACTTTTTTTTTTGTTCAAATGTGTGTGAAATCTTATGGGACTTAACTGCTAAGGTCATCAGTCCCTAAGCTTACACACTACCTAACATAAATTATCCTAAGGACAAACACACACACCCATGCCCGAGGGAGGTCTCGAATCTCCGCCGGGACCAGCCGCACAGTCCATGTCTAGAGACGTCTTCGCTGTTCATCGGGGCCCAGTCCGAAGCGGGACTCATCACTAAAGACAATTCCACGGCAGACAATAAGATTCCAGTGTGAAGACGTGACTGGAGACGCCCCAGACAGTGGTGGATTGTTCGCTTACTTATTACGATTCTTGGATCATCATGTCGTAAAAAACATGTTTTTCTTTTTTAAGTCGATTTAAACTTATTTAACATCAACAGGGTTGCAAAATCGACTCAATCATATCTATATTTTGCATGTTTACCACTATATTTCTAATAAACTAGATTTAAATGATTTGTTTAATTCATTTTTTCGCGACACGTAAAGCGCAGAACAATTTTCTCCAATGTGCCAGTAATTTTTTCCATTGAACAGCATTTAATTAAATAAATAGTATTTTAGATATTATTTTGAATTTCGTTGTAGTTTTTATCCATAAAAAGCTTTCTTTTATGAATTTTCATTTTCTGTACAATCTCTATGGAAGAGAGGACAGCGTTTTTGTCACAGCTACATACTGAAGCTACCTGGTGTAAAGGTATACTAACGTTCTCAGTATACAAAAAGAAGTTACAAAATGCGGTGAACAGCCCTCTTAGATTGGTCGCCCACGATTTCTTCGTCTTCAGGAGAGTGTTCAACGTTGTATGGCTAAACAAATATACGACACTGAGAAATTGATTTTGGTATACGAAACTGCGGGTTTCTTTAAATGGAAATAAATGAAAGACGATACCCTTAAGAAAAAGAAAGAACCCAGTGATAATCGCTTACAAGATTAATTATAGAATACTGGAACCTATCACAACATTTAAATATATTGGGGTAATACTACGAAGCAATATGAAACAGAAGTAAGGCATGAAATCAGTAGTATGAAAGATCAGTGGAAGACACAGATTTTCTGCGAGGATTATGGGAAAATACTGCACATCTGATAAGAAAATGCATGGAAGAACCTGAAACGTCCCCTTAGAACAGTTATACAAGACTGGTCTATGTGAAACGTCCTCTTTGAACAATTATACACGAATGTGCTTAAACTGACACACAATAGTTTTTAGCGCAACGGAATCTGACTTTCAAAAATCCCTACGAAAGAATGGTCCTGACTAACAATAACCTATACGTTTCACAAATCACTTACCTCACAAAAATCTTCGTTACTCAAGCTACTGCAATACAGCGAGCGCCACTACTGCCAGCTAAATAAAAGATTCCAACTACTGAAGGCACTAACTACTGATAGGCATAGTTAGCAAATGAAAGATTTTAATACAGAACAAACAATGTATTTACCTTAATAGTCATAATATATATATATCAGTTCGTGACACCAATTCTTACAAATTTCAAAACTCCCCCCTCTCTCTCCCCACGTCCACCACTGCTGGCGGCTCACCAACTGCCCAACGCTACGCGCTGTTAGCATCCAGCTGCCGCTGCCCGACACTACAATGGCAGAGAACAATGCAAACCAGCCACAGACTGCGCACAGCATAGCCAGTGATTTTTCATACAGAGCGCTATGTGGCATTACCAATAAGAAAACCTAAACAGCCTACTTACAAACCTAGTGTGACCTGTTCCAATGTAGATCTACGACTCTAGTGTTTGTAGTCCCATTGATTACACACTACAACAAACATCGAATGAATTCCGACAATCGCTACTGGGATCATAGTAAGTCGGTATCACCCACATGAAAGTGTTCGGAAATGCATACGAAATTGCATTAAGACGGTCTGACAAACCACTGCCTTCTATCGTATATTTCGTGTAGGTATTATGAAATACGATAAGAAAGATTAGAATTCACAAAATGGCATAGACATGCAGCCCCCACCCTATCAAACGCCAGTGAAGCAGGAGAGAGGAAATCGCTAATATTAGAACGAAGTACACTCTCTCACTCAGTGGACAGTGCCTTGTTGAGTATACAAGTAGCTATAGACATTCGGTTGGAAATCGTAAGTTAGTTCATGAAGGACAGTAATAAAGAGGTAAAAGGGGAATTAACGACGCAGCCAGGAAAGCACATACAAAAAAAGAATAAAGCACTATGGAAAGAGGACTTGGAACAAATGTATCTAAAAGAGTGTCATTCCGAAACCCGCAATCCTGCTCTAAGCCTTTGTTCCTACATCACACAGACTGAAATCTCATTTATTCTCTGTATAAAGACCGAGCATAATCTCTTCCACCATCCTTATCTAGATTAGCTGATGTTCCATTTTCCCTGATTTCGCTGTTGACGAGAAGTTACGCCGTGACTGACCGTGATACGCATAGTGATCCTAGGCAGAAAATGCTGGTTAATAGTAGAGTTACAAATGCATATACACAATACAATTTAGCTGTGAATAGCGTTTCAATACGAAAGTGGTAGATGAGGAACGTTTGATGACTGCCATTAGTAACGTAACTCTCTCTTCTTTCGGAAAAAATTATAAAGTGCAAGTAGTATTTCATTAGCAATCGACGTTATGCTAGCTGACGATCAGCCTGTAAAGTCTTTAGGAGGCTCTGGTGGCAGGCAGAAGAGGCCGCTCGAGGTCAGTGACCTTGCAAGCGTGACTTACGCTGTCAAGGCCGGCCACGGTGCAGTGAGCGCGCGAAACCCCTCGCTGCCTTCTACCGGTGCTTCAACCTCGCTGCTATCTCACTGGCGCCAGCAGCACAGTAAAGGCGGAGTTATCTCAAGTCTGGCCAACACCACGCAGTACTTGTACGCCACTTATCAGAGGCTTCGTTTTCTGTGTCAGTGAATATCGAAATTATCGTAAAATCCAAGCAGAAATGTCAACAGTCATTAACATATCAGGAAACGAGATCCGAATAACGATCAAAGTTTTGTTACATCCGGCACACGCCCTGACACATGGTAATTAATCAGTGCCACAAGGATTCATTTGGAGCACAGAGAGACATTTTCAGGCCGAACTTGGACGCTTTCCTGTTGGCAGGCACCTTCTGTTCTCTGCTGGAATAGATAAGATAAATTTAAATATTATTGAAGTGGTTTTCCGTTTTTCCCTAATGTGTTGCGGAATCTGCACATCGTACCAGATTCACTGTCGCCCCTTCCTATGCCATTGTGACGTGGGCTCTTGGAATTTTGTGAACGACGCTTCCTTCGATGCATAATGCCTTCTTTTGTTGTGAACCTGTGACGAAATCAGTTGCTCTTCTTTGAATCTTCTCTCTTCCGTTAATGCAGACTGGTAAGTTGTCCAGACTGTTGAAAAATAATTATTGCTTGTTCAAACGAGTATTTTCTGAGCATTAAGCGATACCTTTCGTGTGGGAATTCAGATTCATCGGGTTTCTTTCATTAAAAGATTGTCTGCTATCTGTCACCTTTATGTGATCGTTCCAGCTTACATCGTAGAGGACAGATACAGCTAGATAACTGACACAGTCGATCGTGTAGTCAAACGATATCTCCCGTTTTCATAAGTTGATGTTCAGAGTCAGCTTTCTGTCTTTGTAACAGGTTCTTACATTTTCTAGTCTCGCTGACAACGAAATATATTGTTCGCTACGTCACCTCTCTGTGCAGCACACAATTGCGACGTGTGTGAACCCGAAATAGAGGGAGAAACCTTGTGTTTCGCTGATAAAATATATTAAATGTCTAACAGCTTGAAACAATACCAAAAGAAGTAAGCGTTTCAATATGTCAAAAACTAGGGGAACTAAACTACAGAAGACACAAGAAAGAGTACGTAACACACTGTATAACGCAATGTAATACATAGATTTTTAATCCGAAATGGATGAAAAACAGAAAATAGAATATGTTTCATTGTTTGAAGATAACAAGCTGTAGAATGCATAGTAGATATAAAACTACCAACTCATATAATTGGTATTATTATGTGAAGTATGTGAATAAATTTATAACCATCTTATTTCCTAGTTAGTATTCTTGACCTAAATTTTCAGCAAAGTTTAAGTGTGCGACCTAAGATACTTCAACTCTGTGACATGTCTTTTTGACTGTATATTAGAGTAACGTAAAATTTGACCTCTAATTATTGCTCCTCTGTAGTGTATGTAAGTAAGCCAAAAATTTATATAACCTCTACAAGTTAAATAAAACCCTCCGGAGATAGCACAGAAAGGGCTGAAACATGTTTACGCGGAAAAAGTAATCAAACGGTGTCTTGCATAACGCGAAATTTTTCTCCATTATTGCTCAGAGGACTACGTACATAATCCCCCAGGTCTGTTGTATATGTCGTGAAAAATAGAGATCCTGTCAGCCAACTTTACTCTCGCTTCTGACGATGCTTCCTCATAAAAACGATAAACAGATCTGTTCGCTGAAACGTTTTTAGTCTCGTTAGATGTATGTCCGCGTATTCCACCACCAGCTATTTTACTTAACAGTAGTCGCTTTGATCAGTATAGGTTTTCTGGAAGTCAAGGAATAGGGCATTGAATCGATCTCTGTTAACTACTGTCATCTGCATCTCATCAACGAACAAGACCAATTGAGTTTCACACATTCAGTACGTACGGAAATTTTGTTGATTCCAACAAAGGAATTGTTCTGTCAGCGAAACATTCATCAAGCACGCGTATAGAATTTGTTTGATGATTCTATAACATATAGATGTCAGTTATATAATCTATATTTTATGTGATCATAAGTGACTGGACACCCCTACGTAATGCGGAATTGGCTGCTAGATGTCACGAGGTGCGGACGCACGAAAGGAGGCGGAGAGTGTTCAGTTGTCAGCAGAGATACAGTAACACCAGGAGAGTTCAGTGACTCTGAACACGGACTAGTCATTGGATGTCACTTGAGTAACAAAGCCCTAAGGGACATTTCAGCCCCTGTTAAGGCTGCCCAAGTCGACTGTTGTTGATGTGATTGTGCAGACGAAGGAATAATTACAGCAAAATCAATATCAGGCAGACCTCACGTACTGAGGGACAAGGGCCGTCGAACAGTGCGGAGAATGGTTGTGAACTTCACATGAAATCAGCGAAAAAAATCACGAGACCTATACATAGCTGTGGGGAAATGTGTTGTGATATTTCCTTACAGACTGAAACGGTATCGTGAACAGGGATACGGGGAAGGATATGTGCGTTTCACAACCATTAACTTAAAAAAAAGAACAGACATAATACATACGAAAATGTCACTTGATGGGGCTGAGTTCAAGTCTCTGTTTGACTATCAACTTTTAAAGTTTTAGTATTGCAGCCTTCATTACATCGCCTCCCATTACGCTCCCGTCATGACCGACGAACATTTCGACGGATCTTTTTTCCACTGGTAGATTTTAGGAACTAAAAAGTGGATGGTCAGAAGGAGGATTGAAGTCTGCTCCATCAAGTTGCATTCTCGTATGTACGTATTTCGTCTGTTCCAATAGCACAGTTAGTTGTTAGTTACGTCTTCCATACATTATTTCAACATTTCTTTTATCTCTTAGAGATCGTAAATTCTTTTACCGAAACGATGTGAAGCGAGTCAGTTAAGCAGGATATGTATACATGTTTAGCTTTAACATTAATGAACACATTGTTTTTTAGTGGTACTCAAGCGGCTACACTCAAAAACTAGCCTTTTTACCTTTATTTAAAGGTAAAAAGCTTTTAAATACGAAATTGAAGCAGTTGTCTAGTAGAAATGATTTTAGGTTAGATCTAAAACTTGCTTTGCTACCTGTCAGACATTTTATGTTACTGGGTTAATGATGAAAAATTTTGGTTGCTGTATATTGAACTCCTTTCTGAGCCCCTGACAGCTTCAATAATGAGAAATAAAGGTCATTTTTCCTCTAATGTTGTAGATGTAGACATGACTACTTCTCACATCTAGATGGATTATTCATACTGAATTTCATTAGTGCATATATGTATTGTGGCGACGCTGTTAAAATTCCTGACTGCTTTTAGAGGTAACTACATGTGAGCCATGGATGAAGACCACATATTGTTCTACTACTCGCTTTTGTGGAGTCAACAGTTTCTTTCTATGTGGTAAGCTGCCCCACAAAATTCTTCCATAAAGCGTTATTCAGTGAAAATAGGCAAAATATATCAGGAGGTTAATTCGTTTGTTTCCAAGATTAGGAATTATGCGAAGAGCAAAAGTAGCTGAACTTAATTGTTTGAGGAGCTCAGTAATATGTTTCTTCCAGTTCAAGTTTTACTCAGTATGTTCACCTAAAAACTTGCCGGACGAAGTGGCCGAGCGGTTCTAGGCGCTACAGTCTGGAACCGAGCGACCGCTACGGTCGCAGGTTCGAATCCTGCCTCGGGCATGGATTTGTGTGATGTCCTTAGGTCAGTTAGGTTTAAGTAGTTCTAAGTTCTAGGGGACTGACGACCTCAGAAGTTAAGCCTCATAGTGCTCAGAGCCACTTGAACCATTTGAACTTAAAATTTGGAGCATTGTATCTACTTACTGACCACTGCTCATGTGCTGCATCAATGTCTGATTTGACTCTCATTGTTGTACAGACCTGAATGTTGTGTATTTTTTTCAAAATTTAGGGAGAGTCTATTTTCAGTGAACCAATTAATAATTCTCTGAAAAGCATTGGGAACAATATCTTCTGGTGCTTCCTCTCTAATGCAATTTATTATAACATTAGTGTCATCTGCAAAAAGTATCAATTCTGATTGTTGAATGTTAAGTGGAAACTCATTCATATATGTAAGGAATAGGAAATTAAATCCTGTGGGACTCCCTTTGTCATTTCTCCACAGTCACTAAAATCTTCTTATTTTCCAACACTGTATGAATTCTTCAGTACAACTTTTTTCATTCTATTTGTCGAGTATGATTCAAATCAGCAGTGTGTGGGGTCATCACTTCCACAAAACATTATCTATACAATCAAATGTCTTGGAAAGATCACACAAATACCAGTTAGTGACACTGGACTCTCAATCGGGAGGACGACGGTTCAATCCCGTGTCCGACTACCCTGATTTAGGTTTTCCGTGATTTCCCTAAATCGCTCCATGCAGATGCCAGGATGGTTCCTTTGAAAGGGCACGGCCGACTTCCTTCCCCGTCCTTCTCTAATCCGATCACCTCGCTGTTTGGTCTCTTCCTCCAAACAACCCAACCCAATCAGTTAGTGATCTTTTATAATTTGAGGCTTACATTAATTGATGAGAAAATGTATAAATACATAATTGTATTAAGTTTGGTGAAGGATATTCATGCTACTTGTAGTTGTTTAAATTCACGAGGAATGAAATTTTTAATATATTCTTTTGCTTCATCAACTGAACCCTTTAATCCTAATTTCACAGCTACATATGGGAAGTTATTCTTAAAAATACTAGCAATTTCATCATTATCAGTCACAACGCTGTAATACAATTAAACTGTGATGGTATTTTGTGTATTGTCTGGTTATCCTGTCTCTCATTTCACAATATCGAATATCGTTTTGATCTTGCTATCGGTATTATAAATTTTTCTTAGGACAATCATGTTTCTGGACATTTTAATGCGTTTCCTTAAAATATTACAGCATTTTTGTAGATTGTAAGCAACGTCGGACCATGACTTATTATGGCCTTGATATGAGATTTTAAGCCCTTTAGTCACCAATGGCTTACTTTTTTTTTATCGAACTTTCTGGATAACTTTATAAGAAAGCTGCTTTCAAATACTGACTCAAATTTTCTGTGGAATAAATTGCATTTGATGTTAGCGTCTCTTTCTATATACCGGGTGATCAAAAAGTCAGTATAAATGTGAAAACTTAATAACCCACGGAATAATGTAGATAGAGAGGTATAAATTGACACACATGCTTGGAATGACATGGGGTTTTCTTACAACAGAAAAAAACAAAGTTCACAAAATGTCCTACAGATGCGCGTCATTTCGTGATGATCGTGTGCTCAGCCGCCACTTTCGTCATGCTTGGCCTCCCAGGTCCCCAGACCTCAGTCCGTGAGATTATTGGCTTTGAGGTTACCTGAAGTCGCAAGTCTATCGTGATCGACCGATATCTCTAGGGATGCTGAAAGACAACATCCGACGCCAATGCCTCAACATAACTCCGAACATGCTTTACAGTGCTGTTCACAATATTATTCCTCGACTACAGCTATTGTTGAGGAATGATGGTGGACATATTGAGCATTTCCTGTAAAGAACATCATGTTTGCTTTGTCTTACTTTGTTATGCTAATTATTGCTATTCTGATCAGATGAGGCGCCATCTGTCGGACATTTTTTGAAATTTTGTATTTTTTAGGTTCTAATAAAACGCCATACCATTCCAAGCATGTGTGTCAATTTGTACCTCTTTATCTACATTTTTCCGTGATTTCAAATTTACAGTGACTTTTTGATCGCCCGGTATGTCTCATCCCATACCACCTCTTTTAACCTACTCTTAAGATATGGTACACTCCTTGAAATTGAAATAAGAACACCGTGAATTCATTGTCCCAGGAAGGGGAAACTCTATTGACACATTCCTGGGGTCAGATACATCACATGATCACACTGACAGAACCACAGGCACATACACACAGGCAACAGAGCATGCACAATGTCGGCACTAGTACAGTGTATATCCACCTTTCGTAGCAATGCAGGCTGCTATTCTCCCATGGAGACGATCGTAGAGATGCTGGATGTAGTCCTGTGGAACGGCGTGCCATGCCATTTCCACCTGGCGCCCCAGTTGGACCAGCGTTCATGCTGGACGTGCAGACCGCGTGAGACGACGCTTCATCCAGTCTCAAACATGCTCAATGGGGGACAGATCCGGAGATCTTGCTGGCCAGGGTAGTTGACTTACACCTTCTAGAGCACGTTGGGTGGCACGGGATACATGCGGACGTGCATTGTCCTGTTGGAACAGCAAGTTCCCTTGCCGGTCTAGGAATGGTAGAACGATGGGTTCGATGACGGTTTGGATGTACGGTGCACTATTCAGTGTCCCCTCGACGATCACCAGAGGTGTACGGCCAGTGTAGGAGATCGCTCCCCACACCATGATGCCGGGTGTTGGCCCTGTGTGCCTCGGTCGTATGCAGTCCTGATTGTGGCGCTCACCTGCACGGCGCCAAACACGCATACGACCATCATTGGCACCAAGGCAGAAGCGACTCTCATCGCTGAAGACGACACGTCTCCGTTCGTCCCTCCATTCACGCCTGTCGCGACACCACTGGAGGCGGGCTGCACGATGTTGGGGCGTGAGCGGAAGACGGCCTAACGGTGTGCGGGACCGTAGCCCAGCTTCATGGAGACGGTTGCGAATGGTCCTCACCGATACCCCAGGAACAACAGTGTCCCTAATTTGCTGGGAAGTGGCGGTGCGGTCCCCTACGGCACTGCGTAGGATCCTACGGTCCTGGCGTGCATCCGTGCGTCGCTGCGGTCCGGTCCCATGTCGACGGGCACGTGCACCTTCCGCCGACCACTGGCGACAACATCGATGTACTGTGGAGACCTCACGCCCCACGTGTTGAGCAATTCGGCGGTACGTCCACCTGGCCTCCCGCATGCCCACTATACGCCCTCGCTCAAAGTCCGTCAACTGCACATACGGTTCACGTCCACGATGTCGCGGCATGCTACCAGTGTTAAAGACTGCGATGGAGCTCCGTATGCCACGGCAAACTGGCTGACACTGACGGCGGCGGTGGACAGATGCTGCGCAGCTAGCGCCATTCGACGGCCAACACCGCGGTTCCTGGTGTGTCCGCTGTGCCGTGCGTGTGATCACTGCTTGTACAGCCCTCTCGCAGTGTCCGGAGCAAGTATGGTGGGTCTGACACACCGGTGACAATGTGTTCTTTTTTCCATTTCCAGGAGTGTATTCTGTTCTCATTTATAAGCCCCCACTGCTTAGTATGAATCTACCTCACGGCTGTAAGGTGCCATATTGTTTATTTCCATTAATTGTGCAGTATGATTAGATAGGCCACTAACAACTGGGTACACATTAACCGCTTTGGCCTGGGAACTGTCTGTAAAAACGATATCAGTCAGTGTCCTACTACCTTGCTGCGCAGTAGTTGGAAAATTGGCTACTGAAATTAGATTGAAACGCGCAAATAACGATTGCTGTCCATTTTTCCCATCCATATCTTTTAAAAAATTTACACTGAAATATCCACTGAAATCTACTTTTTCTTCTTGTCTGACAGGTAGCTAAATAATGCATCTATATCTCTCATAAATAGCAGAAAGTTTCGTAGAGGGGATTCACAGACTGTTACAATTACAAGAGAAGTGTGCTGCAGTGACAACTCACATGCACATGCTTCTGGTTTCTGATCCACACTAAAACTATTGGTTTCAATATATTTGACTCTGTGTCCAATTTTTACATATTTTGCAGCGTTTCATTTTTCCATGTTAACACTAGACGAAAATAATGCTAGTCTATAATTCCTGTTATTCAACTTCTCCATCCCTGTGGTTACATGGTGTTAAGAAAGGCACAGAATATCTATCACTTCAAAATTTTCTGCCCCTTCCAGGGGTACAACAAGCTCATTTATCTTGTTTCTCAACCTGCTACTGTTCTGGTGGAAAAAACGAGTTCATTTTTTTCTGGATGACGTTAGATACGTTATGGTCCTCTTCTGCTCTAATTTCTTTCAGTACTATCAGCCTGTAACGTGACTCTAACCCAAAACCGTGCCCCTCTGACCCCAATATTCCTGTGCAGTTTTGCCACGCCGCCTCCCCTCTGACAGTTTCAAGATTCTCAGCTAATTTTCCCTTCACCCTCCTTCTCAGGTACAAGGCATGATATTTGCATCCCTATCTCGGAATTGCAACAACAGACGCGTCACGAATATAAGACTTTTCAGTCAACAGTGAAACACTCAGTTGTTTGTTTACATGGCTAACAGCTGTGTTAACTCAGGGCTGGTCATGGCGCGGTAAAACCTCCAGAAACTCCGCACTAGTGTGTGCTGTTGCTGCTCCTATTTCCTCCAGGTCACTTTTAATACTATACTCTAATTTGTAGCTAGGCTCTTTCCTGTTCCTCCTATTGCAAGTACCTTATGGTCTCCATCAAAATTGAAACGTCTCCTTAGAAAAATTAATGAATTACTGTGCTGGTAAACCTCTACGTTATTTGGTTTTCAAACAGCTGAGGAAAACTGAACGTACTCAGGCATTACTCTCTTTACTTATTCTGATCATCACTAAACTGACACACAATATTTCCAGCGCAACGCAATCTGACTTTCAATAATCCCTACAAAAGAATGGCCCTGACTAACAATAGCTGGCCGGAGTGGCCGAGCGGTTCTAGGCGCTACAGTCTGGAACCGCGCGACCGCTATGGTCGCAGGTTCGAATCCTGCCTCGGGCATGGATGTGTGTGACGTCCTTAGGTTACTTAGGTTTAAGTAGTTCTAAGTTCTAGGGGACTGATAACCACTGCACTTAAGTCCCATAGTGCTCAGAGCCATTTGAACCATTTGAACTAACAATAACCTATACCTTTCATGAATCACTTACCTCACAGAAATCTTCGTTACTCGAACTTCTGCAATACAACGAGCGCCACTATTGCCAGCTAAATAAAATATTCTAACTACTGAAGGCACTAACTACTGATAGGCATAGTTAGCAAATGAAAGATTTTGATATAGAACAAACAATGTATTTACCTTAATAGTGTTCAAAAGTCATAATATATATATTAGTTCATGACATCCAGTCTTACAAATTTACTCTCTCTGATGGACACACGTCCAGATCATCCGCTCTCAAAACTCGGCCATCTCCCTCCTCCCCCCTCTCCCTCCCACATACATCCACCACTGCTGGCGGCTCACCTCCAACTGCGCAACGCTACGCGCTGTTCACATCCAACTGCCCAACACTACAATGGCGAATATTCCAACAATGCTAACCAGCCACAGACTGTACACAGCACAGCCAGTGATTTTCTTACAGAGCTCTACGTGGCGTTACCAATATAAAAACCTAAAACAGCCTACTTACAAAGTGTCTGCAAAAGGCTTCTGTGTTCTCTGTCACCTGGTTAAGCTTGGCACTAGATTTTGTGCCGCTTGTGACATGATATTCTACACCTAGCTTTTTCTGTAGCATTTGGCCTACGCTCCTGCTGTAACTGTAGGTTTTCACCTTTTACTTATTACTTGTCACCTTTTCGCAGTTCCGACTGTTCCTTTTTCCTCTTCAACCTAATTCCAAATCAGGGGACGCCATTTCTTACTCTGCCAGAAGAGCATAAATCTTCCTTCCCTATTTAACGATTGCCGGCCGCGGTGGCCGTGCGGTTCTGGCGCTGCATTCCGGAACCGCAGGGCTGCTACGGTCGCAGGTTCGAATCCTGCCTCGGGCATGGGTGTGTGTGATGTCCTTAGGTTAGTTAGGTTTAAGTAGTTCTAAGCTCTAGGGGACTTATGACCTAAGATGTAGATTCCCATAGTGCTCAGAGCCATTTGAACCATATTTAACGATTTTCTTCTCCCGACTACATAATTTGTAGCTCCGTGGGAGGGAGAAGGAACACTTGTACAGAGTGACATTTGCAAGGAGTCACACTAGCACGGAGCCTCCGTCTCTAGCCGCGCTAACCGGCGTTTCACAGGTACATTCACACTAAGACTTCTAGCAGTTCAGCACAGCTGGCTCGCCCTCACACCACAGCAGTGAGCAACCACGTATCGCTACAGGGTGGCCCATTAACGCGTTTCGCGGCAAATTTATTTTTAAGATTGTTGTATTTATGAGAACTGACAATGTAATTCAACGTCTGTTTTAATATTTTGATGTTGCAAGTGAAAGGTCTCTGTTGGATTCCTTTCATGTTAATTTCTTAAATCTGTTGTCATTTACGGCATAAATTCCTCTTCTAAATTTACTGTGGCGTTTCTGACCATCTGCGAGGAGACTGAGCAGTGGAACGTGTTACTTTTACACATAAACAAGAACGATCTGTCACACTACCACACTTCAAAGCACAGTTTATATCTAATTCATATATGTAATTCATGTCATACGGTCTCATACGGAACCTACATCTGCTTTCTTTTATATACAGTATGTGATAAGATACTGTCATCCCCCTTCTCTTCTGTGTGAAAGAATGAATGAGCAAATATATTTGTAGTTGCATGCTGGATGGTAGTAGACAAGCCTGTCTGCTAGAGTACAGTAGGACCAACGTCGGAACAGGTAGCTACGCTTTCTAAAAGCAAAGAGGTTTCTATCCTTAGTATTGTCCTGTCCGTCCATTGTCATGTTGGTATAGGAAGCTGCCTCTCTGGTCACTTCCGTTTTGTATACGGAAGACCCTTGGTAGAAACCCAGGTCAGTCTGTCCGCGGCGAGCGTCTGAAGTGGTAAGATCTCCGGCTAAGCGCGTGTCTGCTAAGTCCGCAGGACAATGGATTTCTTAAGTTCAGCCTAACTGAAAATTTAATCACCTTTATTTCAGGTTTTAGCTCTAAAATATCTAATGTTATCTTTAATTGCAACGCAGTGTATTTCGAGTGTCAACTTCAGAATATCTTCCAGTAGTTGCTTTGTCACTACTTTGTGAGTAAAGTGGAACCACGTGTTGATCAGAATCTCTAAGATCATCAATCTTAAATGCGAATGTGCGTGAGATTATAACGTCTCGTGTTAACAATATTTTTCAATATAGCAACTTTTCTTTGTGTTCAACCCACGTGGGGTGTACTTTGTGAGACCAGTACCACGTGCTTATACAATTGTTTGACCCATCAGGTTAATAGTAAGACGATAGTAACCAGTTCGAGGTTTTTCTTTTGTAAATTGCTTTTCAATCTAATCTATTTTAATTATCAAAATTATTGTGGAGTCACACTCTTTGTGTAAACCAAGTTGACCACGTGAAGCATGTGGTGTAATCATCAAAGTAGCCCTCAGCAATTCTTTTCGGGAAGATTTCACAGAGAGTTAGTATGAATTTAGTATACCAGTGTGTGGTAATTACATGACGAACGTAACTTCTTTGGGTGAAAATTGAATCGGTTGGTTGTGGTTAATTTCCTCTTGCATATGTTTCAACGTTCTTCGTGTGTTATTTTATGAATGTAGTGTTGTGTGCAGTCTCCCAATCTTGGATCCATATTTGATGTGTTCCGTAAGATTACAAACTCACATTTTTACAATCCTAAATGAGGCACCAGCTTAGTTATGACTCAAGTTTAATATGCTGAAATTTCAATGATCAATGTTAAAATAAATTTTCAAATATAAACTGATTTATTTCTTTTTATTTAAATTCTCTTTTTTATATATGTATCACCGGTTTTCGTATGACTATTAAAAGATTATAATTAATGTTAGTCTGGTTGGAAATCTGGTAAGCTAGACTGGATACCTGGTGAAACATTTGCTCAGTAATGCAAGGTTAACTTCCTCACATAGCTCACAGCTTTTAACCCGCTTTTATTGTCTTGAATAGCAGCACCGCTTACACCACAAATTAATGCAACAATATTATACAAGGAACGGGCGGCAGCTAAGTAAGAAACATGGCATTTATTACGACTGTTTCAGCCTTATGATGCCTCTTTTATAACGAAATTTAAACTAATAAATTTATGTTTCGTTACATTTTATTTAAACGTTAGACATAAAAACACAGCACATTTACTATATTACTTATGCTTTTCACTTAAGGGTCAATGTCTGGTACCAATTTCCGACTAAAGCTACTTCGAAGACAGGCTCTTAAGTTGAAGTCTACCAGTGAATTTCTGTGGGCGAATTTGGTTCTCTTCATTGGGAAATAAAGCTGCATGTACATGTGACTCTAAACTTCGACGTAATCGTAGCTGCAGAATTGTAAAGTCGTGAAAACTTACATTGAGGAAACAGTCTACGAGACTAATTTTGCTCTGAAATTAATCATGCAAACGTCACACAGCAAGTGTGCAAGTTCTAACCGAAGCCGAGTTTCCACGCTGCCAACATAACCTGGAAATCAGTGAAACTGCACAAAGCTTTGCAAGCTGAATAGCTGTATGGTAACTTCACCTAACTGTAGATTCATCCGTTGAGTGTTCTTCTTGAAAACCAAAATGTATTTTCATAGTGAAAATGTTGCGAAAACTAGGATACTATTGAGACGGTTCTCTGCTCCCTTATGATGCATAATTTTTTCAGTCATATTGCTTAAAAGCGTTTTTTTGTTTTTTATTTATTTATTTCACGTCCGCTTCTCGCTGTTGGTATTCAAAGTGACCATAATATTTTGCATGGAATCTATTGTGATTTTGTTGTAAACTGAATTTTTTCGTTATGTTCAAATTTTTGAAGGACATTAACAGAACACTAAGCGTATCAAGACACCATTACATACAGTAAACTTGTAGACTAGGTATCCTGCACTGATATGTTGACGTTGATATGTCTACTTTTCATGCTACTTTTCATCCCCTAAAGAACAGCTACTCTCCATTTTAAGGGGAGACTCCACCTTGCAACTTCAATTTTAAAAAATAATGTCTCGTTCACATCTTTAGAGTGTTTATTCTTAAGTCCTAAGACGATTTGGCTGTACTCGAAGCACAAGTACGTCTTAGAAATGTTTGAAATACGGAGTGCGAAAGGAGCTGTGGCACACCAAAAGATGCCAAGGATAACTTTTAATTTCTATCACCATCAAACAGAATCAGCTTTAGGCAGAAAAACAAACTGTAAAAAGCAAGTTGCAGGATTTCCAGGAAAACTGAAGTGAAGAAATTGGCAGCCAGTCGTTGTAAACCAATTTCTTTGCCTGCTGGGTGTGTAAATACAAAAGCTCCCGGTAGTTGAGTGGGCCGGCACGGTAGCTCAGCGTGTTCGGTCAGAGGGCCGATTGTCCTCCGTAATAATAATAAAAAAAAACTGAGTAAAGGAATCAACGATCAACCTGAACGGACGCCATCTGACGTCCGGACAGACCAATCGCAACGAACTACACTGAAAAAAAAAGAGAAAATGGTCAGCTCGACAGAATGTCAATCCTAAGGGCCCGGGTTCGATTCCTGGCTGGGTCGGAGATTTTATCCGCTAGGAACTGAGTGTTGTTGTCTTAATCATCATCATTTCATCTCCATCGACGTGCAAATCGTAGAAGTGGTGTCAAATCGAAAGACTTGGACCCGGCGAACGGTTTACCCGACGTGAGGCGCTAGTCACACGACACTCACATTCGATTTAGCATAGACACAGAAGTATTGTTCAGTACAGTCAACAAGTTCTACAGTCGGATATTTCTACCACTGCGCTTCCTCAAGAAGACTTAGAGTAGATTTTTATTTAGAAAATTCAAGGAAAAGGCTACCCTGATCTTGAAATTACAAGAAGAAGCCTCGTATAAGCAAGTAGAAAGGGAAAACGTGATAGTGCCGGCGAATTTTAGTGAGTATGTGTCTTGTAGTAACATTCATTTTTGATAAAATGTTAAAATCCATTTTACTATAATTTATTTTTCTAAGCTCAGTGCCAACTTTTTTATCAAGAATATTAAGCAGTCTGAATGAAATTTTTGCACGTATGTATTTGCATACTTCTATGCATTAATATTATCGAAAATGGAATTTGTTTGTTTTATCATCACATTTACGTACCGATAATTAAAGAAAATAAGTTGAAATTTTAAATAAACACTGAAAACAAATAATTATTTCTCATAAAATGACCTACAGAGGACCTTTGAAATGTCTGGCGATTGTACCTACAAAATCTGACAGATGAAAATTGTGATGTCAGTACCAAAAGTTGGTTTTCCAGAATATCATTAAAAACTTAAAACTCGAAAACCAGTGAAGTTATGGACTTCAAAACTTCGGTACTGCTACATCTTTACGAAATAAACACGATTTTAAATTTGATTACTGTCGGTAAAGTAGAAGAAAAGTTATATTTTTGGATAGTGTTTTCCTTAAGCATTGCGCTTATATACTTTATGCTCGTATCTAAAATTACGCCGATCCTATTTATCTTCATTCCTCTGAAGGCAGTACATTGTTTAAACTTCGCTACCAGTCGGCCGCGCTGCGCTGTGTAACGAAGTCTGATCGTCCCAGTTTTTCCGCCAGCGCTCACAGTCCAGGCGCTCGGAGAGCATGTGTTACTAGGAATTAATTTTGACATACGCTGACAGGTTGAAAAACTGCAACCAGTCACTTTTTTATGATAATTTATTTTGTCTTTACCAGATTCAAGTCGGTTTGCTCATCTTCTAATAAATCGAGAAAGTATGGACTTAACTGCATGTCATTTGCCTGCGTTTCTGCTACAAGGATTCTGTATTCGATGTCCACACACACAGATTTTGATTCTAAGAAACTCTCAAGGTGAAAGCAGGGAAAAGGCATGGCCTTTGAGACAATCTTCTTAGTCTTCACTGGGAAGTATTTTAAAAATTTCAAGAGACATTTAGCCGACTTTGTGTCGTTTCCAGGGAACAGCACGAGGAGTCAGTTCCCCGTAAAGTTTATTTACAATATTCGCAAGATTGTCAATAATTACGTTAAACTACTTTCCAAATTCTACAAATTCTTCAATGAATCTGACGTTTTCTTCATCATTGTAATCTCTGTGCGTAGGCCACATAAGTCATAAATGATTTATAGTTTCCATCACTTTGGAGTTTCTTTAAAGCCTTTCCAACCTTTTCGTCAGTCTTCATTGCTGACCCTTTTTTTTCATCGTAGTTTAAAATTAGTCAATCAAACTGGTGGCCGTGGTATTCTGCATCTTCTAGAAGACTTTTCACTAATGAGTAAACATTCGGATGAACTTTGGATATTAATGTATTTATTCATCTGTTCCATCCTTCTGAACCGTTATTAGTGCGATGGCACCTTCCACTGCAATTTCACATTTCTCTTGGTATATGTTCGTTATCGAGCCACTGGTCCAAAAAATAATCACAGAACTCCTGAAGCTTTTGGTTTTCAGGCGAGCTCTCCTGAATATATAGCCAACCATCTTCCACTATTTGCAGGGATGGTGAGCTAGAGGAGAACATTTCCTCGTTTCCCTTGGATGGAACGAGGAAGCAACGCTGAACTTGTTTCCACGAACACTGATTAAAATGATAATTGCAACCAGTAATCTCTGTTCCAGGAAACAAACTGTTAGCTGCTTGGACACTGGCGATTTCGAAGTCCATCATCAGAGATGCAGGGTTTCTTCCAGGCACGTTAGTTTTAATAGCTTTAGAAAATGTTCATATGTTTCTCGCTTTTTATTTGGCAGCAGAGCGTAAACAACTGGAATGGTGTTTGTTTCCTCCCAAGACCTATTAAGGTCGGCGAGGAGTATAAACAACTGTCCAAACTGCTTGCTCGAACTCTTGAACGTTTGATAAACACGCTTCTCCGTTTTTACTGGCAAACACCAGTATTGTCATTCGGTCCCCTGCACCATCTGCAAGTAAAAAATTGCTACTATCATTCATCATCAAATTATTTTCTTGAAATAATATTTCTCCATAATCGGTGGGATCTTTTGTAGTTCCCATATACTTTCGCGTAATGCGATGTAACTGTTACTTCGCGCTTTCGTTTGATTGTAGCGATGTTATTAAATCGTAGGCTCGATTGAAGAGCTATCTCCGTGTTTCAACGTAAACTAATGAAACTGTAGCGTCTGGTGTTCTTTTTCCCCTGTTCTTCGCGCTGACAAAATGTTTTCCCACTTCATTTTCTGCTTCATTTGGAATACAAACAAGGTTACGTTGCCCTATAACTGTGTTATTTTTTGTGGATAGGCTTCCTTTGCGTTTTTTCTTTCTTTTCAAAGTTTACGCAACGCCATTAAGTCGCTTCTTATTTGTTTGTATATGACACTATATACTTGTAAATCAGTAGAAGCTTCCCTTTGGTGGTCAACACAGTTATCTCAGCACCAAAACACGGAACACTCCTTGGCAGTCAGAGGTCAACTGCAATACTGAACCCTGGGAGAAAGACACGCACACTACGAACTTGTGCCGGGTCAGGGAATTTTGCTCAGGAAATGGACTTTGGCCTTCTCCAGAACAAGCCGCAGGTAGCGGAAGACAGGCCGGTGTACCCTACTTCTGGAACACCCTGTCCACTACCTACAGTGCCCTCTGCTCCGTGAAAATGTCAACACATCCATCTCCGTACAAGTGTCAGTTCTTGCTAGTGTCACCAGCTCCCAAGGGAGTGCCTCACCGTTTACTGGCTGCCCCGCTGCAATCACGCCAGAGAAAGATCATCCCACAGTCCCGACATGTTTTTCCCGTACTAACTAACCTTCAAGAACAGTCACATATGTGCCATTTGGCGCTGCTCTTACAGTAACCTAAAGAGCACTGCAAGAAACCGAAACAGCTATAATTAGTAAAAACTGAGTTTCGCAGCTGACTTCCAGGTGGTAGGTGGACGTAGAAACACGAGAATGTAAACAACACACAAATGTTCGCTGAACGTAAGTTTAGTAGCCGAAGGCCCCAAATGAATGAGAACTATAAAACGCTATATTCTCTAACAATACTTTTAAACAGACACTATCAGCAGATTATGAAATGCATTAAAATGAGTCTGAAAAACATGTAACGAGTAGACGGCGGGCGAACGTTTACACTTGAATGTAATTCACGCTGAACTTGAGTTTTAAATCACAGAAGACCGGAAAATAATGAAAATTAGAGAATTCGTGTAATGCATACGAGAACGTTAATGGGGGAGAGTTCAAATCTCTGTCTGACCATACACTTTTTAGTTTGCAGTGATTTCCCTACATCGACTAAGGCGAATGCTGGGATCATACTGAGGTCAAATCCGAGCTATTACTTCGTCTCTAATAAAATTGTTGTCGATGCGACATTAACCTCTGAACTTCTTTGCCTACATCTACATAGATACCCCGCAATCCACGGTACGGCGTCTGGCAGAGGGAACCCCGTAACACTACTAGTCATTTCTTTTCCTGTTCCACTCACAAATAGGACGAGGGAAAAACGACTTGCTGTATGCCTTCGTATAGGCCCTAATTTCTCATTTCGTATCTTGGTGGTAGTAGAATCGTTCTGCAGTCAGCATCAAATTTCGATTCTCTAAATTTTGTCAATAGCGTTCGTTGAAAAGAATGTCGCCTCCCCTCCAGGGGTTTTCCACTTGAGTTCCCGAAGCATGTCTGTAACACTGTTCGAACTTACCAGTAACAAATCTAGCAGCTCGCCTATAAGTTGCTTCGATGTCTTCCTTTAATTTGACCTGGTACAGATCTCAAACAGTAGTCGAGAATAGGTTGCACTAGAGTCGTTTAGGCGATCTCCTTTAAAGATGAACTAAACACTTCCTAAAATTCTCCCAGTTTATCGAAGTCGCCCATTTGCCTTTCCTACCACAATCCTCACATGCTCGTTCCATTTCATATCGTTTTGCAACGTTACGCCCAGATATTTAAACGACGTGACTCTGTCAAGCAGGGCGCTAGCAATACTGTATCCCAACATTACGAGTTTGTTTTCTCTACTCGCCCATTAACTTACATTTTTTTTTTTTTACATTCTGGAGTAAACCCGTACCTCCGTATTTCATACAGTGGAGTTAATTGGTGTCTGAGCTATTCCCAGGCCTAGAGTCAACGTTTTACTTAATAGTTATTATTGACTTGGTATTTGCGAATATTTAAAGTCATCATATTCCTTGACAATGACTTGACGACATAGTTACATTTAATCGGAAAATTTTTTTAGCGTCGTCTACGATAAGTAGGAACCTTCTGCTCCGCTATGTGTGTTAATGGCCTCAATGGTGAGGGGAGTATTTGTTCTTAGCTTCGAGTTATGTGGAGTGAGTGTACCGTTCACGAAATATTATCTGACGATGGGAACGGCTCGGCATCAGACAGTATTTATAACAAATTTCATTCCAGCATAGCACAAAGGAAGTTTTAGCGCTGACTGAAAAACAACAGTGTTTTGAATCTGTTTGGAGATGGCTCCTTTGGTCGCTCATGCCAGTGCAAAGAGCTACTGCTGGCTTTCTAAACCAGAGTTTCCTGCGCACAACGCGAATGACGATGTCAAATATACTCTCCTGAGTTTCATTTAATCACTATGTTACTGAACATGATTGCAAGCCCTTTAATTAGACGGATAGAAGCGAGAGTTCTTGTAAACATGGCTGGTCTCTAATTTAGTCGCTTGTGTCTGTATTCACCCGTCTCTGTGCATAGGTTGCAGACACATTCTAATGCCGTGGGGCAGCACGTACAGTCCTGTTGGTGAAAGACACTTCATCGTTATGTGCATCTGATGCAATAATCTACACAGTGTGTATTTACATTCAATGATACTAATATTTTGTAGCAAAATAAAGAGAAAACCACTGATGATGAACTAATATTGTCAAAAAGTGTGAGGCTATGGGCAACAGCGAACAGAAAATATGTTTTACTCAAAGAAGAATCCTCAAAATGTATTTATTATTCACTTAGACACGGGCATAAATAGTGAACATTCTGAAGAAAAACTTCAGGTAACGACAGAGATCGATTTCTGATTCCATTTTATAATAATGTCGTCTCTGCAAACCTGGATAATGATGAACTTTCAGTTACTTCAGTCTGTTGGTCTGGTGTAAATCATAGTTTCAATTAGCAAACATTTTTGCTGTCATGAGCTTCTGACGCTGCTCTCCACATTAGTGTATAGTATATAAGCTTCTCAAACAACAGAAAATCCAATATGGAATAATGGCAATATTATGATAATAATAGACTGCTACTCACTATATAGCGGAGATCCTGAGTCGCAGATAGACACATTAAAAAGACCGTCAATCAAATAAGCTTTCGGTCTCAACGGCCTTCAACGGAATTGAACGACATATACACACACACACACACTGACGCAAACGCAACTCACACACACGACCACCGTCTGTTGCTGCAGACACACCGCCGGCCAGAGACTTGGTCATGTGAGTGTGAGTTGCGTTTGCGTGTGTGCGTGTGTGGGTGGGGGGGGCATGTGTTATCTAATTTCGATTAAGGCTTTTTTGTGGCCGAAAGTTTACTTGTTTGACAGTCTTTTAGGTGTGCCTGTCTGCGACTCAGCATTTGACCTACATTGTGAGTAGTGATCTTTTCTAATATTGTCTATATAAGCTCACTCATCTCTGCGTAACTACTGCAACTTACATCCCTTTCAACATGCTTACTGTATTCAAGCGTCACTCGCCCTCTAGAGTTTTTAACCGTTCACACTTCTTCCATTACCAAACTGATAATTCTTTTATGACACGAGCCATTCTATTAACTGAACCCTTGAAACTTCCTAGCAGATTAAAACTGCGCGCCGGACCGCGCCTCGAAGCCAAGAACTTTGACTCTGGAGGGCAGGAAGGGTTCCCTGCGGAAGTACAGCTGTGAGGAGGGGTTTGCAGTTGTGCTCCGCTAGCTGAATTGGTAAGGCGTGTATCTACGAAAAGCAAAGGTCCTGTGCTCGAGACCCGCTCTGATAAACAATTTTAATCTGCCAGGAAGTTTCATATCAGGGCACACTGCGCTGCAAGGGGAAATATTCATTCTGGAAACTGGTCCCTTCTTTTAGTCAGGCTGTGAAATGTATTCCTGGTCTCTCATATTCGATTCAGTACCTCCTCATTAGTTATTCGACATACTTCTGTAATCTTCAGCATTCTCTTGCAGCATCACATTTCAAAAGGTTCAGTTCTAGTCTTGTCGGAACTGTTTATCACATACGTTTCCCTTCAGTACAAGGTTACACTTCAGACAAATACTTTCAGAAAAGCCTTCCCAACGGTTAAATTTATTTTGAATGTTAACAAATTCCTCTTTTTCAGACATGCTTTTTTTTATGTTGTCAGTCTACACATTGTATCCTCTCTAGTTCGGCCATCATCAATTATTTTGCTGCTCTAATAGCATGACTAATTTTAGTCTCTCATTTCTTGATTTAATTCACTCAGAATCTCCTGATTTAATTCTACTATATTCCACTGCCTGTATTAGGTTTTTCATGCCGTCACTGTAGAATGTACTTTTGTCGATATTCGAATTATAATATTTTTTGACGATGCTATCCATTCCTTTCAACTAATCCTCCAAATCCTTTGCTGAGCCTGCGAGAATTATGGTGTCATCAGCAAATCTCCACATTTTTTGTTTATTCTACCTGAACTTCAGTTTTGCATCAACCCACTGGTTTCGTTTACTGTCTGCTCAGTATACAAATTGAAGAACATTGAGGATAGGCGGCAAAACTGTGTCACTTCCTTCTCAACTACTGTTTCCCTTTCATGTCCTTCGACTGTTACAACTGAAGGGTATTTTCTGTACAAGTTAAATATAGCCTTTCGCTTTCACTGTGTTATCCGTGCTACCCTCAGACTTTCAAAGAGTGTAGTCGAGCCAACGTTGTGAAAAGCTTTCTCTAAATCAACAAATGGTATAAACATAGGTCTGTCTATCTTCAATCCATCTTCTATAAGTCGTAAAGTCAGTATTGTCTCGTATGTTCTTATATTTCTCCAGAACCAAAGCGATCATCCCTTAGATCGACTCCTATCAGTTTTCACATTCTTCCGTATTTAATTCATGTCAGTACTTTGCAAGCTTGTTTTATTAAACTGATAATTCTGTATTATTCACACCTGTCAGCGGGTTCCTTCTTTGGAGTTGGAATTATTACATTCTTCTTTAAGCCTGAGACATTTTTTCAAACTTTTGTCATGGTTTTTTCTGCTAAGAATCTTAGCTGGTTTGAAGAAATGTGATTTACTTTAAGGGCCTTTTTTCGGATTGAGAGGGCGCGCTGAAAAGTAACGCTTCCAAACTTTTACTGTGGAAACTCTTACAGCTGTTGAAATAAAACAAACTTAGTTAGCATTCTTCACCTTTATTCTTCATGTCTACATATTTATTTCGCAACATTATCACTCTGGCAACGAACACATTTCTCCGAACGAGAGACTAGGTTTTTGATGCCGTCACTGTAGAATGTGTGACTTTGTTGACGGAGTGATAACCTTACCTATGCTTGCACTGCTTCTACACTATCAAAGTTAGTCGTCGAAGGAGTTCTTTAAGTTTTGGAAACAGATGAAAATCGGATGGGGCCAAGTCGAGACTGTATGGAGGATGATCGATGACATTGAACCCAAAGCGTCGGATTGTTGCAGATGTATGTGGCGCGGAGTTAATATACTGAAGGAGAGGGTGATCCATGTATGAACGAACTCTTCGAATTCGTGCTTTAAGAAACACAATTAGAGCGCGCTGTTTCTCACACACCAACATAATGATGTTAGGCAACGCCATGTTACACGCTGTAATTCGGAGTCCTCTCGAGACAGAAGGTTGCAGCTTGCGTCAGCGAAGCGGTGAAGTCGAGCGAGTAATATGCACGACATGTGATTCTTCAACCGATATTGGGTACAGAATAAACTTTGTAGGCATTACTTTTCAGCACGGGCTCGTAGATTTTTCAGGGCTTTATCAAATTCTTCTCTCAGTATCACGTGTTCTCTCTAATCTATTATCTAATGTTGCAAATAAGGGCGGGAAAGCTGCCTCGTAAATATTGGGGCGGTAAAAATGGCGCCAGTTATGGCCGTTAGGCTAGAGTCCCAACGGCCTGTCGTCAAGGCTACGAAACACAATACACATTACACCTCCGCTACCTTCGGCACTGTGCAGCTACATCTTGCCAGCTGCGGGGTATGTTCGCTTATGGCTTGAGCCAGGTAGGAGTTGTGGGTGGTTCCTTACAGGTCAACTCGATATGAGTTGGCGTAGGAGTCAGGTGTTGGGAGACCCGATCAACGAAAAAACTTGAACGGCGAGGATATAAGGCCGCCAGCAGCCTGTTGTTAAGCTGTCAGTTCCTTGTGCTTCGTCTCAGGGCAGTTACGCACTTCATGACAGAAATCTGCCAAGGACAATACTTCTAGTTATGGCATGTATCGGTTAGAAAAATGCACCGATGATGACTGATATCAGATTTGAAACAAGATAAATAAATTATGTTTCCTCGACTGGTTGCTACATTCTTTATAATTTTATATTCCACGGTCGCTGCACAGAAAGGGAACCTTATGGACCCCAACATTCAAAAGTTATGCAGTCGTTCTCAGTCCGCCTTCATTGCCGCTGCCACCGGGCTGACTTGTGTGCAGCTTTCTACGAGGGGAGCCGTCTCGTTATTACTCTCCGTTGCTGCATACTCTGTCGTTTCCACCCTCTTTAGGCTCTTGATGAAATGCTCCTTGGGGTGACTTGCTGCGCTAGAGTGATGCACAGTATCTAGGTGTGTTTGTGTGTGTTCTGCATTATAGTCTTTGGTTTAATTTCAGTGCAGATGCTAGCATAAATAAATTGCACACAGTTATGACAGAATCCTTACTTTTTTTTCACTGCTGAATATATCTTTTTACTGTGTTGAGGAATGGCGGAAGAAAGGAGAGCCCTTATCCCTTGCAAGACACGTTAAATATGAAATGTTCTGTCATCAAAATTTCAGTACAAGAATCTCTCCTTCATGTAGGCAAAGGAGTCCGACTGGCTTGTGCAAAGGGTAAATTAATTAATCATCCTTGTTGCTTATGAATTAATTTCACATGCGTGGTAACATCTCCCTGAAAGATTATCTTTCCCCACCAGATACCACCACTATTGGTTATTATTAGCTACTATAACATATTTGTAGGAGACAAAATTTTCAGCAATTTATAATACATTAAAAATTATAACGTACAATTACGCTGTCGGAAAAAAATTAGTACACCGGGAAAGACGACCTCAATCTTCATCCGATAGCGGCATATGCCACCTGGGGGATAGTAGATGTACTAATAACGGTTTCAACGTGATCCGCCAACAGATAGTGTAGTGGCATCTGTCTACCCATTAATAGGGAGTTCTCACAGCCAAAGGCTTCGTGTGACGTAAACGTGGGAACCAAGCAGGCATCTGTGCCACGGAGACGCACTCGTGCCTCCTGCAGCCAACTGAGCGAGTCTGTAAGGGGTCAAATTGTGACCTTCCGAGTGGCGAAATGGTCCTTTCGGAAAACTGCCACTCAGGTTGAACGTGCTACGTCTGTTATGTAACGATGCTGGTACCAGAGATTACGTGAACATTTTCGCACCCGTAGATGAGGGTCTGGACGCCTACGCAGCACAGACGCTGGCCAGGCTCGTCGTATTGCAGGGGCAACAGTGGCAGATCGTACAGCTACCACAGCACAGGTAAAAGGGCTTATGAGCCCAGACGTGTCAACACAAACTGTTGCGAACCGGTTATTAACAGTGGGACAACAGGAGCGCACACCTCTAGGCCGTCGTCCACGCACGCCACAGCATCGACATGCGCGGTGCGAATGGTGCCGTCAGAGGATCACTTGGAGAATGGAATGGCGCGCCGTGGTCTTCAGTGATGGAAGTACACTACTGGCCATTAAAATTGCTACACCAAGAAGAAATGCGGATGATAAACGGGTATTCATTGGACAAATATATTATACTAGAACTGACATGTGATTACATTTTCACGCAATTTGGGTGCATAGATCCTGAGAAATCAGTACTCAGAACAACCACCTCTGGCCGTAATAACGGCCTTGATACGCCTGGGCATTGAGTCAAACAGAGCTTGGATGGCGTGTACAGGTACAGCTGCCCATGCAACTTCAACAGGATACCACAGTTCATCAAGAGTAGTGACTGGTGTATTCTGACGAGCCAGTTGTTCGGCCTCCATTGACCAGACATTTACAATTGGTGAGAGATCTGGAGCAAGTGCTGGCCAGGGCAGCATTCGAACATTTTCTGTATCCAGAAAGGCCCGTACAGGACCTGCAACATGCGGTCGTGCATTATCCTGCTGAAATGTAGGGTTTCGCAGGGATCGAATGAAGGGTAGAGCCACGGGTCGTAACACATCTGAAATGTAACGTCCACTGTTCAAAGTGCCGTCAATGCGAACAAGAGGTGACCAAGACATGTGATCAATAGCACCCCATACCATCACGCCGGGTGATACGCCAGTATAGCGATGACGAATACACGCTTCCAATGTGCGTTAACCGCGATGTCGCCAAACACGGATGCGACCATCATGATGCTGTAAACAGAACCTGGATTCATCCGAAGAAATGACGTTTTGCCATTCGTGCTCCCAGGTTCGTCGTTCAGTACACCATCGCGGGCGCTCCTGTCTGTGATGCAGCGTCAGGGGTAACCGCAGCCATGTTTTCCGAGCTGATAGTCCATGCTGCTGCAAACGTCGTAGAACTGTTCGTGCAGATGGTTGTTGTCTTGAAAAAGTCCCCATCTGTTGACTTAGGGATCGAGACGTGGCTGCACGATCCGTCTGTAGCACGTCATCTTCGGGGTGTAGCAATTTTAATGGTCAGTAGTGTAGATTCTGCCCGCACGCGAGTGATGCTCGCTTGCTTATACGATGTAAACCTGGTTAGCGCTGTCCCTTAGAGTGCATTCATCCGAGACGCACTGGCCCCACCCCAGGTCTTATGGTCTGGGGTGTTATAAGTTACAACTCTCGTTCACCTTTAGTGTTTCTGGAGGGGATGCTAATCAGCACTCTGTATGTGCACAAGGTTATTACACCCTTTCTTTTGCTGTTCTTGCAACAAAAATGTTATGTGTTGATCCAACAGGATAATGCTCGCCCACGCACTGTCTGTGAAACCCAACGTGCTCTGCAAGACGTGTAGCAACTTCCCTGGCCAGAACAATCTCTGGACTTGTCTCCAATCGAGCACGTGTGGGATATGATGGGAGAAGTGACTCGTGCAACTCGTCAACCAACAATCTTACAGAACTATGTGAACAAGTTTAGCAGGCTGGCATAACGTACCACAGGATAGTATTCGCCAGCTTTACGTGGTTCAGTGGCTAGCGTTGGTGTCTCGGGATCACCGGGCCTGGGTTCTATTCCCGGCGGAGTTGGGAATATTCTCCGCCCGCGGACTGGCACTTCGTGTTGTCCTCATCATCGCATCGTCATTCGGGACGTGGCGAGACTGGAAAGGGGAAGATTGGAAACTTGTACGGAAGCTGATGACCACGATGTTGAGTGCCCCAACATCACCATCATCATCATCGCCATCTGTACGATCGACTGAATGCAGAGTCAGCGCCTCCATTGCCGTCCGTGAATGCTACAGCACGTATTATAATATGGATGTTTCAGCATGGGGCGACACCTGGAACCTGACAACCGACTCTGTTACTGATATGTAAATGGAATAATTTCATGTACCCCGTATACAACAACAATAAATCTTGAGTGAATTGAGAACCTCTAATTTTTTTCTTGCAGGTTATTTTAAGTGTACAACACTTAAGAATTAAATTCAATATATTTTCAATAAAGGTACAATAACTCCACCTTTTGACTCAACAGGCTTTTTTGGTTTCTGGAGAACAAGTTACAATTCTAGTTGTAGTACACCTCTACGTTCGTTTATTAGAGCAGCAATGTCCGTAATGAGACCTAGGATTTCGTCTCATGTATCCACCTCCTTTACAATTCACATTTAATCGAGTCACATAAATATGAATCCATGTGTGTTAGGTCTAGAGATCTTGGTGGTCACGTTATGATGTAAGTACAGCAGGGAAAGAGAATTTAAATATTGGTTCACACCTATTGTAAAACCTGGAGGAGCTCTGTCAAGCTGAAAGTGTGTTACACTGTGTGAGGCGAACGGGATGTCACTCAACTAACTTATTTTTCAAAAAATTCAAGTTATTTTGTCCTGGTATCCATTACTCCAAAACAACGTGTTCCAGAAACAAATTAATCATCATATTGCACCAAGCATTGATAGAGAAACGAATTTGGAAATTAGTTTTCGCCATACCACCTTCGGCTTTCTCTGCTGTATACCCATTGGTGGTTATTACATGTTTCATTGACTCCGTGTTGACCAGAATACCCTCTTCGAATATCTGAAGTTACCAAATGTTAAATAAAGAGAATGAAATGTTATCTACAAATAGTACAGAAACCACACTACACTTGTAAGAGTTGAAGAAACTCAAAGGGAGGCAGTAGTTCAAGTGGGAGTGAGACAGGGCTGTAGCCTGTTCCTCATGTTATCCAGTCTGTACACTGAACAAGCAGTAAAGAAAATCAAAGAGGAAAATGGAGAGGAAACTGAAGTTCAGTGAGAAGAAATAAAACTTCAGCGATGAAACTGCAGTTGTTACAGAAATCGCAAAATACTAGGAAGATCAGTTGTGCTGAATGGATAGTGCATTGAAAAAAGGTTGTGAGATGAACATCAACAAAAGTAAAACAAAGTTAATAAATTCACGATCCAATGACCCGAATTTTTGAAGATATCTCTTAGAGATATTACGTAATGCAATCCGAATTGCTGCTATAGGAGATTATTGTTTTATTGTGATGGATCCATTTCGGCTAGATTGCCATCTTCGGACCATGACCTTATATCATCAGTGGTCGCTGTTACTCTGTATTAATAGCAGCAAACTACAAAACAGGTTATAAGAGTGCTAAACCTACACTACGTTGTAACAGAATACAGAGTGACTGCACCTACTGATGATATATGGCCGTGGTCTCAAGATGGCAATCTAGCTTAAATGGGTCTATCACAATAAAACACTAAACTTCTGTACCAGAAATGTAATTACATAATGATGTGTAGAAAATTTAAATCAGGTGATGGTGGGAGAATTAGATTAGAAAACGAGTAGCTCATAAAGCTAGACGAGTTTTGCTATTTCAGCAGCAAAGTAACTGACACTGGCAAGAGTAAAGCAGATTCAAAATATAGACTACCGACAGCCAGAAAAGCTTCTATGAAAAAGAAATGTTTACATATGATAGACAACAGTAATTTTAGGGTTAGGAAGTCTTTTCTGGAAGTAGTGTATAGTGTCTCAAGAAGAAGGGTCAGTTCACAGTAACGACAGGAAAGCTAATTTTAAGCAAGAAAACTTCAGATGGACATACGCCCTATTCCGAATGGTTTCCGAGATAGGTCACACGTAATGTACATTTGTTTTTATGATAGTGGTGGTCTCGTATGTGTCTTACCCACCCCATCCTGCCTCTTTGGCGTTTTATAGTAGCCCAACAGCCTCACTGCTTTCAACCTCTTCGCTCGGGATGTCTTTCTGCCACTAAATTAGTCCGCTGAACGCACAGTTGTCCGTGGTGTGTCGAGAGTGAAGTTGTGGACGCTGCTGCTCTCATCAGGGAACGTCCAGAGGAACTCAGAGAAGCAACACAGCATGTTCTCCCAGGAGTGAGCAAATGCATTGAAATTGACGGTGTGATATTCGAACATTTACTGTGAACGGTACAACTGCTGCATTGTGACGTATACGATAACACTTATAGGTTGAAAATAGGTACTTCGTAAAACGCGCGTTGTGATATTTACTAACTGTTTTACATGTGTACATTTGTAAATTCATAATGTACTGAATAATACAGAAAATAAATAGCAATGTACATCACACATTTTCTAACTCGAAAACTATTTGGAATAGGGAATATGTCCGTATGAAGTTTTTTGCTTCAAATGATAGTTTCTGTCATGTCCCTGCATAGTTACATGGGCGTAAAATGTGTGCTATAAACAGTACAAACAGAGAAACTTTTGAATTTCTACAGAATAACGCTGAATATAAAACGGGTAGTTCGGATAAGAAGTGAAGAGGGAGAGAAAAGAACTTTGTAAGATAATTTGATTAAAATATGGAACATCTTGATAGGGCAATTTTTGACGTATCAAGAAATCACGACCACAACGCGAAAATTAGGCAAATTGGAGTTCATACAGAACACTACAAACGGCCCTACTTCCCGCGTACCGAGAGCGAATATAGTAGAGGAGGAAGACTGTTGCTGGTACTCTAATTAGACTCTACCACACACCGTATAGATGTCTTGTAGAGAAGAGATGTACGAGTAGGCGATACAAAGTGGTTGGCGACGAGTAGCTGCTGTGTGTTCCCACTTGCACCACCCGAGCACTCTCCAAGGACCAATTCAAACGTTCAGCTTTTCATTAATTGCTCTCCGTAGCTTTCAGACTTGCAGAGGCTCTACCGCTACACTGCTAGAACTATTGGCAAGTTGAAGGTGTAATCTGGGCTGTGAATAGTGTTCGGAGAGCACATTTGGAAACAGCGTGCTCGTCAAAGGCAGGGATCCAGGTTCGACTCTCGAGTGCATAATACCGCCCTGGATTGTCACAAACGTAATCGCAATGTATGCTTCGCTAGAAAATTGTACTTCGTCATCTCAATTTTTTATTATTTGGCAAATGCATACCTTGTACGTCAAGGCACGATTTCATTTTGAATGTGATAGCCTTGTCAAAGAATTTGAAGTCTTATGTAAGAAAGTAAGCGTGAGATGAAACGTTAACACGTCTGAAACCTCACTCATTCGCAGCACAAGAGAAGTGGTTTCTGCTGCAGCAACCTGCCTCTCGTAGCTTCCTGTTTAGAGCGCCGTCGTAAAAACACAGATAAGCGCAAGTAGGTCGCGAGCCGTCGCCTTTATGACTGAGCCTACAATGAGGAAGTACATTCAACGAAGATACGTCTGCACGAGCCATGTTCGCGCTGTTCTTGATTTTTGCTTGTGAATGTTACGCTGTTTTCGCACGCAGCCACAATTCACCTTCACCTATTTAGTACATTATTTGTCACAAATTAAGCGCACATACAAATTAGATCATGCAATAAAAAAGACAAATTCTGGTATTTGCACCTAACATTACTTAACAGATACACGAGGCATAGAAAACAATTTAATCATAAAATAATTCACAAATAAAAATATTTTACGAGCAAATTTTGTGAAATAGAGTGTGAAAATATCGAGGCATCACTTGAAATCCTACGTGCCTTTACGGGCAACACTTCTTTATTGCGAATGTCCTGTGCAATACCGAAAATAGAATCTAGATGTTTGCTCTTCACGGAAAACTCTTTTATCGAGTGCTCTCGGTAAGAACATTGTCCGCGAAAGACAGTGGACTTGGTTCTGCAATCGGACGACAAATACTTTTAATCTGTCAGGCGACTTTACTTACGGTGTTCATGCAGCTGCGGAGAAAAACGTTTGATCTGGAAAACGCACTGCATGTTTCCTTGAAAATAGCTACACAGGTGTCTGATAAAGCGTTTAAATGTTTGAGTTCACTTCCCTGCTCATTCGTTTTAATTTTTATTTAATTTTTAAATAAATTAAATAAAAAAATTAATTTTTATTTAATTTTTTTAATTTTAATAAAATTTAGCTTTGCTTTGAGCCGCAGCTAGAGCGTTCAACCTACAGTAAGACCACGCCCAGCCCAGTATCGAAACCAACGTTTGGGTTGATCCCTGCTTTATAATAATGTTCTGGAATCCTCCTGCTTTCCTTCATTGCCTGCAGTAAAAAAATCTTCAAATATAGGCGAGTTAGATGTACACAGTTCGGACGGGCATTATGGTTTTGGTGTGTGACTCCTCTATGTCTTTCTTGTCAGAACCGCCTAAAAAGGCGATGCAAGCATTCTTGCACCATGCACCTGGGGCAAGATAGTGGTCTATCGCGCTGGCAGTTTATCGTTCAACGATACTGCCGCTAACGTCGGTCGAGATCTCACGACTGCCATGTGAATATGGAATCAGTGGGTTCACGAGGACTACACTCAACACCATGCAAGATCTCAGTGGCGCTGCCCAACTGGATCCCGAGAGGGCGGGCGCATTGTTCGCTCGGCAGTGTACGATCGAGCACCTACATCATCTACTACGAGTCAGGACACGGGCTAGACCACATGTTGCCCGTCCCGTCCTCAAATACCTTGATACAGAGGATGTTCGACTGTTTTCCAGATCAGCACGTTCTGCGATTCCAGATCTCTCAGATACTGAAAACAGATGGTCGTACATTGCCGAAAGACTGCCATGCTTACACTGGCCGGAATTCTGGTATATGTTTGAAACAGGACTGAATCACAAATCCGCATCTGTCATCCAGACTCAGCTCGACTCTGCAGCGAGCCAAGTTAGAGCCACTGTAGCTGCCTGAGATGGCAGCTCAAATCACCTTCAAATCGTTTTTAAATTTAGTTATGTGTTCTTCCTATTACTCTATGCACTAAGGTGACAAAAGCCATGAGATACTTCCTAATATCGTGTCGGACCTCCTTTTGCCCGGCTTACTGCAGCAACTCGACGTGACATGGGCTCAACAAGTTAGAAGTCCCTTGCAGAAATAATGAACCTTTCTGCCTCTACAGCCGTACGTAACAGCTGAAGTGTTGCCTCTGCAGGATTTCTCGCTTATGTCCCATAAATGTTAGATGGGATTCGTGTCGGGCGATGTGGGTGGTCAAATCATTCGCCCGGATTGTGCAGATGTTCTTCAAACCAACCGTGAACAACTGTGGCGCGGTAAAATGGTGCATTGTCAACCTTAAAAACTCCATCGTTGTTTGGGAACATGAAGTCCACGAATGGCTGCCAATGGTTTCCAAGTAGCCGAATATTTCCAGTCAATGATCGGTTCAGCTGGACCAGAGGACACACTCCATTGCATGTAAACACAGAGCACACCATTATGGAACCACCACAAGCTTGCACACTACGTTGTTGAGAACTTGGGCCCATGGCTTCGTGGGGCTTGCGCCGCACTCGAATCCTCCATTAGCTCTTACCAACTGAAATCGGGACTCATCTGACCAGGCCACTGTTTCCAGTCGTCTAGGGACCCACCGATATCGTCACGAACCCAGGAGAGGCGCTGCAGGCGATGTCACGCTGTTAGCAAAGGTACTCGCATCAGTCGTCTGCTGCCATAGCCCATTATCGCCAAATTTCGCCGCACTGTGCAACGGATACATACGTCGTTCGTCCCACATTGATTTCTGCGGCTATTTCACGCAGTGCTGCTTGTCTGTCACACTGGCAATCCTACACAGACGCCATTGCTGTGTGTTGTTAAGCGAAGGTCGTCGACCACTGAGGTGTTTACGGCGAGAAATCTAGTTCGAATATGGTTCAAATGGCTCTGAGCACTATGGGACTTAACATCACAGGCCATAAGTCCCCTAGAACTTAGAACTACTTAAACCTAACTAATCTAAGGACGTCACACACATCCATGCCAGAGGCAGGATTCGAACCTGCGACCCTAGCGGTCGCGCGGTTCCAGACTGCAGCGCCTAGACCCGCTCGGTCACTGGGGCCGGCGAGAAATGTAGTGTTCTCGCCATACTCTTAACACTGTGGATCTCGGAACATTGAATTACTTAACGGTTTCCGAAATGGAATGTCCCATGCGTCTAGCTCCAACTACCATTCTGCGTTCAAAGTCTGTCAATTACCGCGCGAGGCCGTAATCCCGTTGGAAACCTTTTCACATGAATCACCTGAGTACAAATGACAGCTCCACCAATGCATTGCCCTTTTATACCTTGCGTACGCTATACTACCACCATGTGTATATGTAGATTTCGTTATCCTATGATTTTTGTCAGCTCAATATACACACAATAAGTAAAATTTCGTTATATGAGGGCGTGCTGAAAGATAATGCCTCTGAATTTTTCGCGTGAAATATCTTAAACGTTAAATAAAACGAACTTCATTAATATTCTAAATATTTTCTGCCTCTGCCGCTAGGGGGCTTCTAACTGTACCGTGTAGCGTGGCGGTGTGTAACATATCTATGACGGTGCGTGAGAAACACAAATTTCGAATTCAAAGAGTTCGTCGGCACATGGGCATGTCAATGTCAGACCACACACGAGGCCTGTGACGCTCCAACAATCCGACGCATGAAGTTCACTGTCATCGATTGTCCTCCATTCACTGCTGTCTTAGCCCAATTCGATTTTCGCCTGTTTCCAAAACTTATAGAACACCTCCGAGGACTTCACTTGTTTCCAAAAGTTGTAGAACACCTCCGAGGACTTCACTTTGATAGTTATGAAGCGTCCGAGAAGAGGTGAGGTTGTGGCTCTCTCAACAAAGTCAAATCTTCTACGGTGACGGTATCGACAAAATGGTCTCTCATTGGAAGAAATGTGTTCGTCGCCAGGATGACTATGTTGAGAAATGAATTTGTAAGCATGAAGAATAAATATGTAGAATGTTAACAACGTTCGTTCATTCAAGAAACAGATTTCACATAAATATTCGGAGACATTACCTTTCAGCACGCATTCGTATTTTATACTTCCAAGTGCTGTAATTTTAATGGCCAAGAGTGTACTCCAGCTCACTAAAACTCCATCTGAAATACAGCTTCGTCTGTGGTCAACTGACGACTCTGGATTAGAAATTAAGAAAAATAATTTTTACGCTTTGTAGACAGAACCAGTCAAATGGTTCTGAGCACTATGGGACTTAACTGCTGTGGTCATCAGTCCCCTAGAACTTAGAACTAATTAAACCTAACTAATCTAAGGACATCGCAAACATCTATGCCCGAGGCAGGATTCGAACCTGCGACCGTAGATTCTTAATGCTACCCTTGCAAAGTCAGGCCAGGTGGCTAGTTTATTTATATTTAGCTGCTATTTACTACACCAACTCGAAATTTTGACCCAGTTTTTCTGTGTCCACTACTGATGAGCCAACGACGCTACTGTCCTGTAGGCAATAGCACTGTCAGTAAATAATTTTATAGTGGTACTGATCCTACATATAAAATTTTCGAAGGGGAGCTGTAGCTATAAAAATCAGAAACTGTGGTGTGTATTGTATTATTCAGTTTTTGAAGGTGAAAGAGAAAACAGATATTCGCCATGAAATGTATGTTGTTTATGGAAATCATGTTATGAGTGGTAATGACAAAGGAATGCTTGAAAAACGACTGTCGAAAAGGCTCCATATAGGCTACAGCTTCTCTTTCGCCAACATGACCATTAACGTGGGAGAAAATATTATATGCTCTGATTTTCCTCAGAAGACGCACTCTGGAAATTTTTGTTCCGGCGTAAGGATAAGCGGCGGTACGAAGAGGAAGAACGCACTAGTAGAGAAGGCGGTGAGACGACGTCAGCCAAAAGCGCACTGACCAGGACGCCACCACGATAAGAGCAGCATCTAGACGAAGTGAACATAAGCGCCGCTTCTGCCACCCTCGGCTTCCTCGCCATTGTCCTACAAAACGTCCACCCTTTCCAGCGCCCTCACACCCTCCAACAGGTCTCCCTCGCCGCCCGTTACATTTTCCACTTGAAAATGTATGCCACCTACTCCAACAACCAGGCCCATTTCACCTTCTCCCGTCTTGACACCCTTGTCTAAATCCCTATCATGGCGCGACGGCACCGTATCCTTTTCAACAACATCTGCTCCCTTCCCGCCAACAAGAACCTCTTCCTGCACACCCTTGCCAACCACCACATGGATGCCTTCCTTCTCAATTAAACTTTCCTCCAACCCTACCACACCATCCACACGTCGCCCTACCTCCTTCAAAGCTCCGATAATCCCCTTCCGATTGCGCGTGGCGGAGTTGCAAGTGGTCACCACCGCTAGATCCCAGTTCGGCTCCAACCTCTCCTTCCCGACCCCACCGAACACCTGATCCTTAGTCTCTTCTTCCCTGGCCTTACCGTCACCTGCGCCTACCGTCACCTGCGCCACCATCTATTTCGGCCCTAACTTCCCTATTCCCTTCGACTTCCTCTCCCACATTGACCGTACCTTCTCCTCCTACGTGATCGCCGCCGACCTCAACATCCATAGTCGTTCAGCCGCCCAGTTATGGCGTTGGCATCGGTTCCTCTCCTCCCTTCAAGACCACCTCATTCCAATCCCCCAGCACAACCGTCCCAAATCCAACTCCACTCCCGATGTTATCCTTTCCTCCCCTAACCTCCTTGGCCGCATAACAGTGGATGTCCTGGAGCCTATTGGTAGCGACCATCTCCCTGTCCTCCTCACCGTTTCAGACGGTCGTCGCCCCCGCCCCAACCCTCGTAATGACCCTCCCCCAAAATATGTCCATGATTATTCCCGTGCCGACTGGAATGCCTACTGGGATAACCTTTCTACCCAGGTCGATAGCCACCTCTTCACCTACCACCACCCTGCTGATGTAACCCATGCCGCCTCCTTTCTCCAGCAGGCCTTGTCGGAGGCCGTAGAGGCCCACGTCCCTACTGTCGCCATCCACCCCCACCGTCCTACTTTACCCCCACAGGCTGTCCTCCTCCTCTGTGAATCCCGCCGTCTCTACCGCGCCTTCCTCCACACGCGTGACCCTGACACACTCCAACGCCACCGGCAACTCCAGCGACACATTCAAAATTTGCTCGCGGCTAAGAAACGCCGGGACTGGCGACAGACATGCACCCGTTTAAATGCTACCCTGCCTATAAACTCGTCCAAGTTTTGGTCAGCCTTCCGTCGCCTTACCGGAACTAAACCCTCCCCCTACTATCCTCTTCTCCATGATGATCACCTGTTCCCTGACACCCTTAGTAAGGCCAGTCACTTTGCCTCTTACCTCTCCGATGTCTTTTCCATCCCTGATGATCCCCAGTTCGATTGCTCTCTCTTCCCGGATGTACGCGATCGAACTGACACCTCCGTCCCTCCACTCGCACCTGGTTTCCAATACTTGGACAACATTGCACACACAGAACTCAATGCCCCTATCACTACACAGGATCTCATTGCTACACTCCGCACGAAACGCAACACCGCTCCTGGTCACGACCGTGTCACCTACTGTCACCTTCGTGAAGCTCCTGTCTCTTTCCTCCCCACCCTGGCCACGCTCTACAATGTAGTACTGTCCACCGGTTACTACCCCAACCTGTGGATAACCTCCCGTATCCTGATGTTCCTTAAACCTGGTAAACCGCCGTCTCCTCCTACCGTCCCATCAGCCTTACCTCGGTCTTCAGCAAGGTCCTGGAATCTATCCTCACCGGCCGCATCCACCAGCATCTCCGCCAGCACCGCCTCCTTCCCATTACCCAGTGTGGTTTTCGCCAATCCTTCTCTTCTGACGACCTCCTCCTTCACCTCACTCATCTCCTTTCCGAACAGCTTAATTCCCGTCGCTCCACAATCTTCCTCTCCCAGGAACTCGAACGTGCTTATGACCACATATGGCATTCCAGTCCCCTCTTCAAGCTTCAAACCTTTACCCTTCCCATTAATTACGTCCGTCTGATCGGCTCCTTTCTCTCCCAACGTCCTTACTACGTCACTATCCATAACACGAATTCCTACACCTTTTTTCCCTCTGCTGGTGTACCCCAAGGCTCCATCCTCTCTCCCCTTCTGTACCTTTTATATACGGTGGACATGCCGCCGCCGTCACCCCCCGTCCACCTTCTCCAGTTTGCCAATGACACCGCCTTCCTTGCCCTTGCCCCCACCGTGCCGTGTTCCCAACACCTTCTCCAATCCCATCTTGACCGGTTCACCGCTTGGTGCAACCAGTGGTTGCTCAAGGCCAATCCCTCCAAAACCCAGGCGATCATTGTAGGCAAAACCACCCCCTCCTTCCACCTCCTTGATTTCTATCTCACCGTCTATGGCCGTCCTATCGTCCTCACCCCCACCCTTATGTACCTTGGCGTTACCCTCGACCGTCGACTCTCCTGGACCCCCCATCTCCAGGCAATCCAAGCCAAGGCACGCTCCCGACTCCGTCTCCTCAAGCTCCTTTCCGGCCGCACGTGGGGTCTGGGCCCCTCCACCATACTCCACACCTATAAATCCCTCATCTGCCCTATCCTTTGTTACGCCCATCCAGCCTGGATCTCCGCCCCCCCCTACTTTTTATAAACCCCTTCAAATCCTCGAACGCCATGCTCTCCGCCTCGCCTATCGCACTTGTCTCCCCTCCCCCACGCGGATCCTGTACGATCTCATACCATTCCCCCACCTCCTCCTTTTCCTTGAGAGGATACGGATCCTGTACACCTCCCGCAAAATCGATCCTCCTCACCCACTTGTCTCGCCCATCCTCTACCACCCCCGCCCGCTGCCACGCCTGTATTCCCACGTCCCACCCAGTCTCCATCTCTCCACCCTTCTTACCCTCTCCCAAGGTGGCTTCCGCCAGCTCCCCCTCCCTGATGATGCCTTCCTCCCATCCATATACCCCTCCTACCAACTTTTATCCTCCCTCCCTCTTCCTCTGTCTGTTCCTTTGGGCACCCTCCCTCCCTCCTCCCTTTCTCCCCACCCTCCCCCAGGCTTCCCCTCCCCTGTCCCTCTCCCCTCCCATCTGCTCAGCCATTGGCATCTTTGTTCTCCCCTCCCCCTCTCCCCCCCTCACCTTTCTTCCCCTCTTGGCAGGTCCCCGGACTCGTACACGCTACGTGGACTTTCGCTCGCCGGGATCAACGCTATCTATGTCTCGTGTGTGTGACGTCGTTTTGTGTTTTTAGTGTCCGCCGTCACGCTTCTACGTTTACTTGTGCCGTCGGATTCATCGGTGTTCTGTGTGCCGTGTCAACGTGTTTTCAGTGTCGTTATCGTCGAGTGTGAATGGCTCCATGTTTTTTGTGTATTTGTGACCACTATTTTTTAGCCCGTCACTGTGTGCATTCTGTTTCTCCAACCTGTGTTCTGTCATTGTCAACACTATGGCTGAAGAGCGGCGTAGCATGCCGCTGACGGCCTATCTGATTGTATAGGTATTAAAATAACAATAAAGGAAAAAAAACCAGCCTCGGCCGGACAGTATTAGGACAGTATAGCACAGTATTCGCCCAGTACCAGACCGGTACTTGTAGACCAGCGCAGTTGTAGTCCGAAATATAAACCACAGTGAAAATCAAAACCGTTTTATTTGCTACAGTTAGCTACAACTTCCAACTACTTATCTCCATAATCCCCGATACGACTTAGACGTTGTCTTAGCGTGGAGCCGACTTTACAATACCCTCGTTGTAGAAGGCAGCCGCCAGTGCTTACCACCCAATCTCTACGCTGGCCTACAGCTCGTTGTCTGTGCCAAAATGTTGTCTTCATAGCTATCGTTCCATGTGAGCAGAGATGAAACTCAGAGGGAGACAATTACAGGCTGCATTGTGGGTAATCAAACATTTCCAATTCAAAACGATGCAGGAGCATCTTCATTGCCCCTGTAGAATGCGGCTGAGAATTGTCTTGAAGAAGAAACCGCATAACAGTAATGTAATGTTGGGTGCATAGCTTCAGGAGAAATTTCTCACCGGGCCCTCGTACGTGGTGGGAGACACTATTGTTCTAGGTATTTTTATGTGCTCCCTGCGTGCTCAGAACTAAAGAGAACGACGTAACGCAATCGACGGGAATACTAGAAACACTGCCCAACACACTTGTGGAAAACGTCATCGTATTTTCACTGTGGTTTACATTTCGCGACCTATCGTTTCTTACTTTCCGAATAACCCTCGTATATCAATTGCTTCCACGGATCTTGTACACAGCAAAGGACTTTGATTGTTAGCATGTCACCCATCGCTTGCGACATCTTTGTAAATTCAGAGTTAAATATTGTCAATCTACTTTA
This sequence comes from Schistocerca gregaria, assembly GCF_023897955.1. Lineage (NCBI taxonomy): Eukaryota > Metazoa > Arthropoda > Insecta > Orthoptera > Acrididae > Schistocerca > Schistocerca gregaria. The sequence continues at coordinate 62,144,611 of NC_064931.1, forward strand.
TTGAATTAAAAATTATTAATGTGATTTGCTTGAATTGTTGCTTATCTATCCGAGAAAGCAGCATCCTTTAGGCACCCTATAAGTGACGAGCGGGTAGAACCCCACAATTTTAACAGTTAACTCCTTCGTGATGCACAAAGTCTTTCTTATACTGTTTGCCATAGCAGTTTGATGCGCATATCCGTCAAAGTCTCGCCGAAACGAAACGCACTGTTCTCCATCCCATCTTTTTTGATTTCTCTATTAAGTCTAAGTTCCCTTCAAATGAGCAAAAAATTGGAGTAGTCTGAAAACTTATTTGAGGCAATGGAAAGACATACAATTATTATTGATCATTTTTTGAACTTTATTTTCGATTTTCAATAAAAATATTATAATTATATTAATTATAGTTTGACCAACGGGTTACGTGAAGTGTAACCACTGAGGAGTTATCTGAAACACTAAATGGATAACATCAGTCGATATTACGTTAAATTTCATGACACGGTGCTAATACGAGTTCGAGTTTTGTTTTTATTCACTCTTTATGGCTTTACGAAAAATAGTTAATATTAACAAATTTCATATATTATAGGTATAAGCTCGTAAAAAAGTGTTTACATTTCGGGGGTAGGAGTAAATAGTCTGAACCGTTTTTATATTATGCTGCATGTAGTTTTGAAAAATCGTTTCTCAAGGAAACACCTGTTTAAAGTTAAGGGAAAACTTTTTGTATGTATTGTTAGTTCAACTTGCATAAAAACTACAAAAGAACTAAACTAAACTCCGCTCGAACGGGCCATGAAGGCCCAACAGAACCGACCGGCAACCGTGTCATCCTCTGCCCACATGCTCCACTGGATGCGGATATGGAGGGGTATCTGGTCAGAACACTACTCTCCCGGCCGTACTTCAGTTTACGAGACCGGAGCCGCTGTTTCTTAATCACGTAGCTCCTCACCTTGCCTTACATGGACTGAGTGCACCCTGCGTTCTGACAGCGCTCGGCAGACCGGATGGTCACCCGTCCAGGTGCTAGCCCAGCCCGACAGTGCTTAACTCCGGTGATCTGACGGGAACCGGTGTTGTTACTGCGGCAAGGCCGTCGGCTTAAGAAGTATTTTTGATGTCGCTGAACGGTAATCTGAAGTTAGATTTTCAAAATTCAAAATGGCTAATCCAATATGGCGGACGAAAATGTGTGTGTTGACCAATTTTGAGCAAAATTTGTCCAAAAACAAGTGTTTTCGTTCCTTACGTTTCGTTTGCCATTCCAGGAGCGTATATTAACCCTTCTCTATCTCGAATTGTTCCTAGAGAGCAATTCTGGCTGAGAGGGATATGCTGCATTCGGCAGCCTGCACACGTTGTTCGTCCAATGTTTCGATGAATATGTTTGCATGCATACTGCAATATAAATCATTTCGTGAACGTGCTTCACGGCACGACAAGTTTTCTACCTGAGGCGGCATCTCCGGCTAAGTGTCCCACGACGGCTGTGACACTGCTTCGAACAATGGGCTGAAGAAATTTTATAACGCACAGATTAAAAAATTTTTATCCTACCCTTATTCTAGACACATATACCTTTAAAAAAATGCAATAAAAATCGAATTTTCGATCATTTTGAATGAGAACCTGGCCTTAATACTACCGTATAAGGCTCTCCAACTGATGAGCAGTACTCAAGAATCGGTCCTTTTGTGAGTGAATCACATTTCCTTATGTGTCTTCTAAGGAAGACCAGTCTTTCACTGCCACTAGTATTATCACCCACACAGCCCTGGGTTCCCTCCCAGTGAATGCTACCTCTTCCCTGACAGGAAAAAATTGCTAATGTCGCATACTTTTTATTCCAAGACAATGTAGATTTGAGGTTGGAGCCACTGGCAGCAGAATTCCATGAATGATGGTCAAAAGGAGCTCCTCCACAGCTTCATTCCTACCTTAATGACACACGAAATTGTACTGAGCTGAGGATTAAAGCTGCAGTTTTAATGTGTAGGCAGCAAAAATAATCAAATGTGTTACAGTTTTCTTAAAAGCCACATGGGAGTTACTTGCCGAATTTCCTTCGTATTCGATATTGCACTGCCTGTGTTATTCCAAATTACGATGCAATGTTCCTTTGGAATGCATATATGTTCAAAGCAATAAGCATAGCCGTTATGAAAAACATTAAATGTGTACATAGTTGCTAATATGGACAGCCATCAGCTACATAATGGAATGAAAGTCGCCTTACCGTTTTTTTTCTTATTTTGTTCATATTCTTCGTTGCGTTTGTTCAGGGCGAATGACCCATGACACAGGTCGACGTTAATCTATGATCCATGCACTCAGTTTATTTATTACAGAAGGCACCTAACGCTCTGACCGAACACGCTGAGCTACCGTGCCGGCACCGTTGGGCTAACCGAACATTACTCAGAGTCATACCCAAACTTCCATATGTCGTCAATTGCGTGTTTACAACTTTTACATAACCTATGTTCCGTACAGGGGACACATTTTCCTTGGAAATTGTTTGCCCGGTGTCGGAATAACACAGGCACTGTAGTATCATATTTATTCGCCGACACGGGGCAAGCGGCTTTCAAGTAAAATATCTTTTCTGTGCGGGATTATACACAACGGGTGCACGAGTACAAGTTGTAGACCCATGGTTTAAGATATACAGTATAGAAGATTGGGTCTGGCCCTGGGTAGCGCTCACACAGCCAGAAGTTTGCTTCAGTAGCTGCGCGATCACTGCGGAGGATTGCAGATTGAGTAGGCCTAGGACCAATTCCCGGTAGGCCCAAAGACATTTCATCAGTTCCGCTTCGAACGGGAAGGTTCTGTTTATCTCACTTGCCACAGCGTCGCTTGTGTGAGGTTTTCCTCGTTATTGTTGTTCTCTCTACCGAGTGAGTCGTAGCGCCTCCGCTGCGCTTGACTGTCTGTTTGTGTTTGTCTATTTGCAGCGGCGTCGGCCGCTCCGCTGTGGCCTCCATGGTTTCCACGCTTATTCCAGGAAAAGGTACTGTGAGCCTTACTTGCGATAAAACAACGCGACACTTGCTGCCTGGGTCTCTAGAAATCCACGATTGGCTTGTCAATATAATTAATTTGAACTCCTATCAGGTCCACACCGCTTATTTTGATGCAGAGTGTACGTGTTTTACGTGAAATTTATGGGTCCCCTTCACGTTGAAAGATTACTGTCGCGACTTGGTTCTCAAGTCCCATTCAAGCATCGCGATAATTCCGTTGGTATGGTGTCACTCGCATATGCTGAAACTGACTATATCAATGTTCGAGTGTTCAACCTCCCTCCGGAGGTAGATAACAACGTTCTAAAGGAAATATTGACTCCTTATGGTAACGTGAAAAACGTCTGTCATGAACGCTGCTCTACTCAACACAGTGTTATAGTGGAATTCGTTCCATGGAAATCCATGTCAAACGCAATACTCCACAACATTTACAAGTGTGTGGTAACCGCGTTCGTGTCATGTATACTGGTCAAGAGGGAACCTGCCTCCTATGTAATGCAAGTCGTCAGGTCCGGTCAAATTGCCGCGGAGGGTGTATGTGTATTAAAGACGTCAGTAGTGCAGCGTCGCAAATTAACGGTTGCTCATCTTGTACCCGAAGTTGGACCTACCTTTGCCTCGGATCATAATGAACGAAAAGACAGTTCTGATAATCTTGTAAATGTATTTACTTCAGCGACGGGTCAGAGCTCTATTGCTCCCCAGAATAGAACTGTGACAAACAGCCGGCCGGAGTGGCCGAGAGGTTCTAGGCGCTACAGTCTGGAACCGCGCGAGCGCTACGGTCGCAGATTCGAATCCTGCCTCGGGCATGGGTGTGTGTGATGTCCTTAGGTTAGTTAGGTTTAAGTATCTCTTAGTTCTAGGGGACCGATGACCTCAGATGTTAAGTCCCATAGTGCTCAGATTCATTTGAACCATTTTTTTGTGTAAAACAAGCGATGCCGCACTCACGATGGTAAGGGTGAGAATCTGGCTGTGTCTTCTTCTGCCCCAACCACCTCCTCAACGATTTTGTTAACTGCTCCTCTTAATGATACGATACCTTCCGTCTGTGGTACGGTGAGTGGCAAAGAAGTTGTCTCCAGCATCCCTCTTGCTCGCAAAGTGGCTTCTTCCGAGCTGCCTGTGAGTGAAGAGAGGGTGTGTCCTACCAACGTCTTCCTTCGTCTTTGTGTTCCCGTTACAGAGTGAGATGTGAAAATGTCCTCTTGCTCCTTCGTCTTCAGACGCCGATGGTTTCCTGACTTTTCTATCTACAGCAACTCCAGAGGAGAATGAAACTAGCGACCTGTTGCGTTGGTGGTTCCACAGAATGCTTCCTCCTTAGTGACTGTATCTGCGTTACATGTCCCTTGTTCTGAGGGGCAGGAAGCTGTGCCTATGACCGCTGTCACACCTCCGTCTGCAGAGGCCACCATGCACTTAGCCGACATAATCAGCGTATACAACCTGACCGAGCGGTGGAACGTAAGAAATCTAAGAAAAAAGTTCGGTGATAGAGGTTCTGGTCCCCTGATGTCTCATTCATCTGAAGACTGCGCAATGGATCTTGACGCTCAGCTGGTCGCGTAATTCTGCTCGGTACGTTCCGTACATCCCTGTATAGATGTGGTCAATGACCCAAGACTACACGTTCCTTTCCTTAGCTGTTAATCGTGTCGAATCAGAGCTGCGGTTGGCTTCACTGCGTGAGTTCATTTGTAATTCATGTGTGGACATAGCCCTCTTACACTTACACACAGCCTCCCCTTCACTATTGTACCGCTAACACCACGGTGATCTAAAAAATTATGCAAATTAATTCAATCGATATTCTTCACATGTATGGGGTAACTTTTTTTTAAAAAAATTCGCGGCATCCTATTGGTCTTAGAGTATTGTTTGTGTGTATGGGGCCCTTACCAGTTAGGTCTGATTCAAGTGATTGAGAAGGTCCAAAGAAGAACCGCAAGGTTCTTGATATACATTTAGCCATCGCGAGAGCGTTACAAATATCATCGAAAGTTTGAAGTGGGACACACTTGCAGATAGATGACTTGCTAAATGGAAGGGGCTGCTCACTAAATTCCAAAATCCTATCTAGCCGAGGATGTAGAGCATATATTATTACCACCAACTTTCATATTGCGCAATGCTCAGCATTCAAAGATAAAGGAAATTGGAGTAGGTACTGAGGCATTCAGACAGTCGTTTTTCCCTCGCGCGATCCGCAAGTGGAACAAAGGGGGAGGGTATATGACTTTGGCACGAGTAGTGGCCTCAATCACAAACCACTTGGTGGCCTTTGGAGTATATATGTAGATGTAGATGGAATATAGTTTAAACAAAAGATCGCTAATAAAAAACACATCTCGCCACCCGATGCTCAATGCCAGCACCAGAGCCAGGGTGCATTGTTGATCCCCACGAAGCTACGATGTGACCAGTCAAGTCCTGCAATGATGAGGTGCTGGCATCTCTTTCATACTTGACACCTGAGAAATTCCTGTCAAAATGCGTATTTACCTAGGCACCTAGGTACCATTGCTAGCATGATGACACAGAGAGAGAGATGTTGCAATACTTCCCAGAATAGCACAGGGTGCATTCCTAATGGTACAGCCTATTCATCACTGAACTTACCTGTCAAACTGCCACTGCTACCCATGAGGAAGCACTGTCTGCCTTTTGTTTTTCTTTGTGCAGACGAGACTTTCAGCACAAAAAACTGTTTTATACAGATAGCCATATTGCACCCACAATTAAACTGTGGAAAGTATCCTACATATCGCCAAATACGGAAAGATTCCTACTCAATTACACTGCCCTCACACTGAGGACAGGAGCTTGAATATTAGAACGTGAAACTGATTTCTGACCCATCAATAAATCACCGCATTCTCTGTCGATCTAGTAAACATACAATTCATATCCTGCACCAAACAAAATCAGCCCTTTTGCATCATTCGTACATCTACCGCGAAGACAGACAGCACCATATACACTCCTCGCAGCACTAGATATTTCCCTGTCATCCATCCTGACAGGTGACCAGAGCACCCTTAGTGGACAGAAGTCACTCTCAGAACTGTTCTACAAATTCAGGCTCGTCCCCCTTTGGCAGAAACGTATTTCTGCTTCTGGTCTGGACCTGCTTGCTCGCTTGCTTTTCTACACCCATAACCAGACTCTGGGATTACAAGAACACATGAATTTTCTCGTGGTTTACCATAATATAGTACCAGTTTTGGGGTATTTCTCGATATCAAGCACATAGCACTATCCTACCGATTGCTCGTGCAACACAATTCTGAAGATATAAGTATTGAGGCAAGGGTTGTTCTACCCCAGAGTACCGTTATCTAAGATGCCAGCGATGATGTCATCCAAGATGACGGCCTTGACATCATCTGATGACATCATCCAAGATGGCGGATTTTGGTGGGAAGTTCGAATTTTGTCGCGAAGATAGGTCAATATGGTTACCTCCACTAACCTAACCGCCCTTCACCTCCTCTCCCCTCCCCCAGAAAATGGCGTGAAGTTCAAATTCCATTAGGATAATGCATCACACCACAGTTACCTCTACTAACCTAAGAAAGTGGTGGGAAAGAAAGGGCAGTTGGGCTACCTCCACTAACCGAAGTCATCTGAGCGCCATCTCTTCGTAGGAACTGGTGGGAAGAGGACTCGACCTGTGCTGGAAGTTTGTATTATGGCCACAAGATAGGTCAGTTGGGGTATCTCCACTAAACTAAGAAAATGGCGGGAAAGAAAGGGCAATTCCACTAACCTGAGTCACCCAACCGCCACCTCCTGTGGATTGATGGGCATAGCACTTGACCTGTGCCAGTCTTTATTTATATACTCCTGTAGTGTGTTCGCCAAGAGGTCCTGACTCCAACTAACCTAGTATACAGTACTGCCGCCAGAGGGCACTCTCATCCATGATGGCCACTGTCACATCAGCTGATGACATGAGTACCGTTATCCAAGTTGGCGGGAAACAGCCCACTTGCTGGAGCAGGACAAGGAGCTGGTGCTGTCCATCCCACTCATCTATTTGTGTGATGAGGAGACGTGATTTGCCCCCAACACATCGAATGTTACTGCTTGTGATCCTAAACAACATCAAGATGGAGGACAGTACTGGTCACCAACATATGGCCCATCCCTGTGATAGTGCAACCACAGAGTGCAGATACTGTAGATAAGAAGGCGTCGAGTGCACCTGTGCTTTTCACTTCCACTTACAATTTAACTCCCAGTGGAACGAAATCTGTGCTTTTCACTTCCACATACAATTTAACTCCCAGTGGAACGAAATGTTCCACTCATTCTCCCCCAAACATTTGCCTTACTGGTGTGACACTTTCTATTATAACTGTGTATGATGACTGTGCATTATCTGTGAAATCGGGTGACAACTATGTTTATCTAAGGCATGCCTCAGTTATGAAGTTATACGATTTGGATACTGTGCTACATCTTGCATTGGAGAGTGTGAATCGTAGGCTGCCTAGCATAGACTCTGCATACAATGATGTTGTAAACTCCTTACTTGTGCATAGTGTACATGTTGATGATCTTAAGCAGCACTTTTGTTTGCACATGAACGCTGAGCCTAAAGAGAAACAGATTAAAAGTGCATGTGAAAAACCTGAATACTGTGAGGCATCTATTGGCTTGAGTGAGATACCCGCTGAATTTATTGCATGTCAGAAAGCTTTATTTGATAAATACTGTACAGGTGAGAAGAAGAAGAGACATACTGATTGTAATGATATTCCTGAAATACTACACCCTATGTAAGATATTTAAATAAATAAATAATTTATGTGTATATAACCTCAAACTGTGTTTGTGTTTTATTTCATGCCTCTCTCATTATAGTTGAAGTATTACAATTATTAATTTTTTTCGGTGCTACACTAGATTATAAGCTGATGATTGATCAAGTTACTTTTAATGGGTAAAATATATAGCTTTTTTGTCTGTGTAGTCAGTATAGCTCAGTCGGTTAAGTGATGGAACTATAGTGGCTACTCATACTATTATTAGCCTTTCCAATGAGCCTTTCTATATTTGTCAACTACTTGTCTGTACCTGGCGTAGTCAGTATCATGGCAGGGTGGGTGAAACATCTTCATCATTAGGACTTTATTGTCAGTGACTGGTTCTGTGAAGATGCGAAAGAAGACCCGAAGAAGAACAAGAAGAACTGAATTCTCCTTGCTGTTAATATACGAGCTATTGTGGGAAGACTAATGCCCTCATGAAGCTGCTAACACATGTAGATGGAGTCCGATGTGAACATGTATTCTCAAAAACACCGTTTCAACCCAAGTATGAGCTATTGCAGGAGATATTGCGCGGTGTAGATGGTATTACATTCAGTGAAAGCGGTGATATCCTTCCACCTGAAAAAGCAAAGCCAAACACTGTCTTCATATTTGACGATGTTGCTGTAGAAAACCAAGACCAAACTCGAAAATATTTCTGTTTCGGTCGTCATATGGGTGCTGATGTATTTTATCTAAGCCAAACATATTCCAGAATCCTTAAACAGTTGGTTAGGAATAATGCAAACCTCATTATAGCCTTCAAACAAGACAATCTGAATTTAAAATACATTTACCAGGCACATGCCGGAACTGACAAGTCGTTGAATGTTTTTGTAAAGATATGTGCTGATTCTTGGAATCATTCACAGTATGGGTTTCTTGTGATTGATAAAACAAAAAATCTCAGTGATGGTAGGTACAGGCCAAACTTTCAAGAGTTTTTGCATATATAGTACGGTAAGAGAGGTTAGTACATCAGTATACGCTGCACCATGGACAAATTCGCGTGTATGTCTAGCTCTCAACCCGAGAGAATGGGTGTACACAGACAGAACATTCGCATGTACAGGGATGCGAAAATTCAGGCTATTGTGCATAAAGTTGGAGGTATGCGCAGGGAACTAGAGACGTATTAACAGACTATTTTGAGAATGGTGAATGCGATAAATGAGTTAGTCAATGAAGTCGGTAACAAAGTAGCCAACTTAACTGAAAAGGTCAAGGCTATTGAGGGGAAAATAGATGCAGTGTTCTTTGTTGCTGAGAAGGGGGAGCAGGTACATAGTAAGAGGAAGAGGAAAATGACCGGATATATAAAGCCTCATGCTGCGTAGATGTCTGATTAATATACACCGAGATGTCGACGAAAAAGAAAGTGATTCAAGGAGGGAAAGCAGTTCGTGAGAAATTACGGTTGCCGAGGTTAGGGCATATGGATCGATAGCAAACACTAAGAGAGACCTTTAAGCTGGTTACTGAATCTCTCCGACAGTTCTCAGCAAAAACAAATACACACGATAACGAGGGTGTTGCCATGAAGAATTCATTATTCGTCACACACCCGGGGTCAGACAGATAGAACATTCGGCGTTAGCAGGGGAAGACCGTAGATGTTGGTTACGCATCCTATAACTGTAACTGATGACACAATACAGATTGCTGGTAGACGGTTTGAGAGAACACCCGGCTTAATGAGTCTTATTTTCCTAAGACCTATCAAAAATCCTATAAATTATTCAGTTAATGACAGGGAAACGTACCGTGAAATACTGCATATGGCTGGAGTACATAAGATCACGAAAGGCCTGACAAACAAGAAATATAAAATCAATACTTGAAGGCGAAAACAACAACAACAGCAGTAGCAGCAGCGGTGATGGTATTGATTGGGCATAAATCAGTGAACACTCGAATCCCACAGTATATATATGGTGACGACCCCAACGAGCTAATAGATCGACTACGGCTGGTCAGGGCATCAGCTGCTGCAGGTAATACAGCTCATTCGAATGAGGTTGTTTCAATAATCTCGGAGCATAGAGAGAGAGGTATAATCGAATAAGTATGGAGACAGTAGTTAGAGAACAGCACAAACCAGCACTCAAAACATATCATCGTAGGCATGTTATGATTAAAGGTTTGGATGACTTATGGGAAGATGATCTGTAGATATGAGGGAACATTCACATAAGAATAATGGATTCAAGTAAATGTTAATGGTTATTGATACATACTCCATATTTGCTTGGGCATTACCTGTCAAAACAAAAATGGGTAGGAATGTCGCGGATGTTTCTGAGCGTTTGCTACAGGCAGGACGGAGTCGATGCCCAGACAACTTCCAAACATATCACAGTGGGGAGTTCTACAATAGGTATTTCAAGACCGTGATGCAATGGTACGGAGCACATGACTACTCAACATTCACTCACCTGAAGGAAAGTATTGTGGAGCGTCTGAACAGAACAATAAAAGGTCGAATGTGGATTCGTTTTAACCTTCGCAAGCCATACAAATGGACAGGTATCCTCCCAGAAATAATTGCTCAGTATAATACAATAAAAATGAGACCTATCGATGTTCCTGATAATGGACTCATGGAAAAGGTGTACTATCGCATTAAAATGCTGGATCCACGCAGACAGAAATTTAATGTAGGTGATTTGGTGCGTATCTCAAAACACAAGACGGCATTTGAAAAATGATGCGTACCGAACTGGTCAACTGAGATATTTACAGTTTCAAAGGTACAAAGAACGAATCCTAGAACTTATATATTGAAGGATAGTAAAGGTGAAGAAATTGCAGGTTCCTTCTACACCGAGAAGTTGCAGAAAAGCTCAGTACCGGATGTTTTTCTCGCGGAGAGAGTCATAAGACGTCGGGGAAATAAAGCACTAGTCAAATGGCTTGGTTTTGCTGCTACGCAAAAAAGCTGGATTGATGCTGATGATTTGCTACATCATGGGAGTGCATAGTCCACAACCACTGCAGTAGCATAACATGCGTGCTAGGAGTTGCATTAGAGGAGGTGGTGGTGTTCTAGACAAACTGCCAGTGGAATTACACATCCCTGGGTATAACTACTGTGGACCTGGGACAAAGCTTCAGAAACGCTTGGCACGAGGTGTTAACGGCGTTAATCTGCTCGACAAATCGTGTATGGCACACGACATTGCATACGCTGCAAATAAAGATCTGTCAAGTCGTCACATTGCAGATAGGATTTTAGCTGGTAATGCTAAGGCGATACGGAGAAGAAAGGATGTTGGTATAGGTCAACGCAGCATTTGTAGTTGATAAAACCATGCAAGGAAAAAGTAAGTTCGGTTTAGGAGTGATGAATTTCAAGCGAGTTATGAATGTTGCACTTTGTGCACCAAAGAAGAAGAAGGACAAGGGCGGGAAGCAGAGCTGCTTGAAGAACTGTATCCTGACAGCGATGTATGCAGCTAAAAACGTACTGAAGCGAAAGATGCGGGAAGAACAAGAAGATCGGTTAAAGCACCTCGAGTTCTACCAATACCCAAGACATATGGCGGTTTTCTTCCATTTCCCATCCCAGCCCTCACCGCGCTCTCGGCGGTAGGCTGCCTCGCTGGTGGTGCTGCAGCTGTCGCTCGAGCGGTCAAGAGCGCGCAAAACTCCCAAGTACAGTTAGAAGAGGCAAGAAGACATAACCGCATGATGTAAGCCGCAGCCATCAGAAAAGAACTATACTTCAAACCGTACAGGAAAGGGACTGATCAATTCATAAATAAAAAAAAGCCCATTAGCGGTCCTACCACATCGACCACGCACAAATACTGATATTCTTAAGTTTGTTAGAGACAAATTCAACATACCAAGATTCCGTGGAGTGTTTATGCAGGATACATTACCGAAGACTATGTGGAAAACTGGTGAATGTGGCATTGTGAATTTAGATGTTGCTGGGTATCAAATGTTATGAAAAATGCGGATACCGTCTACTATTTCGACTAATTTGGTGACCTGCAACAGCCAGAACAATTACAGCGATACTTCGCTCACAGACGACGTGTGCTGTACAATTATCTACGCCATCAGGACTTTAATACATACCTCTGTGGACATCTATGCATCATATTTCTCTTCGTTTAAAAAGAAGAAGAAGCATGCTATATAAGGAGGAGCTTTAAACATTCTTTTATCAGTTGAGGTTCAGATGCAATGTCATACACTTTGACGTTAAAAGAACGATCATCTGTACTGCATGCAAATTACTTCCCGCCAATTAATTTGAGTGTTGGTAAATGGAGTATTTCATTGATTGGACTGGAGACGTACAACAGCATCCCAAATAACACAGACTAACAACAAACTGCATCTGGATATTAATAGTGAAAAGGATATTCTGGAAATAGAACGGGGTGCATATGATATCGACGATTTAAACGAAGTCTTAAAACAGTCTGGAAAAGGTACTGAACTATGTGCAAACATCAATACATTTAAATCTGAAATAAGGACTGTAAATGCAACGACTGACTAACCAGGAAGTTTCAATAGGGCGCTTGCTGGGTTTCACAAAAGGGCAGGTTTTGGAGAAGGATCCAAGTAAATTTTACAAGTCAGATAAGACTGTGGACATACTTCCCGTTAGCACAATCCGAGTCGAGTGTAACATTGCAACCTACTGCTATCCTAATGATAGTCTGATTCACACTATTTACGGATCCTTCCCCTCAGTTGCAATGCCGGCCACGGTGGCCGAACGGTTCTAGGCGCTTCAGTCCGGAACTGCGCTACTGCTGTGGTCGCAGGTTCGAATCCTGCCTCGGGCATGGTTGTGTGTAATGTCCTTAGGTTAGTTAGGTTTAAGTAGTTCTAAGTTCTAGGGGACTGATGATCTCAGATGTTAAGTGCCATAGTGCTCAGAGCCATTTGCACCATTTGAAGCAGTTGCAATGGGATATAAGATTGTTGAGATCCCAGCCACTGCAATATACCTTCCAGTGACAGCACAGACACTGGACTATTTGGAGCTTCATATTGTCGACCAGAATAATCAACTTGTTGATTTTCGTGGTTAGGAAATCATTGTACGATTACATTTCTACCATGGAATTCACTGGGATGATCCTGGCATACCCTGTAAAGATATGGTGACTGCACATAAATTATTTGATCACACAGATATCATAATCTACGTGAAGGGGAAGGAGAAGGTCTCATGGATGTGCTGAATCTTTTAGTTTGCTGCTATTCAAGACCTGGAATTCTACTGGTGTCCTTCTCTCCATCGACTCAAGGACATGTATCAAAACACTTTTTTTCTGTATCTGTCTATGATAATATAAAATAACTTAAGTTGCATGAGAAACAAATGAATTTTTTTCCTAACAATCCGTCTATACTTTTTTTTTTTAGTCCTACATCCTTAGCATGTAAGTTTAACCCTGATACTGTACCTGTTTCCATCTATACCTGCAGTCCACCGGAAGTGTGTGACCTACTTATCACACACTTGTGCGCTGTCAATAAGCGTCAAGCGGTACATGTGTTATTAATAGGTAGGCTTCCGCATTCCTTTGCACACGCCTGCAGTGAATTCTCTGAAATTGTGTGTTAAAGGCGCTACATCTTGTAGATATGCACTTGCAATGCAGATGTACCTGCAGAATGTTCGCAGATATGTTTTAGCAAAAAAATAATGATTAGGTTTTTTTTAAAATAATAGTGATGTAGGGTAACGTAATTTTTTCCTTTAACTAAATTGTAATCTCAAGAATTGAATTGAATAGAGATGCACACACACACACACACACACACATATATATATATATATATATATATATATATATATATATATATATATATATATATATATATATTTCTTGAGATACAGTTCAGTTCAATGCAGAGATACTTTTAACTTATTACTAGAATCCAACAAATGTTGGAGATTCCTCAAAGGGAATGTTTTTTTTCTTTTTTTCCTTATAGAGCCACACTTAAAACTAAAACTGAGGTATAGACTAACTTTCACGCTAAATACTACTACTGATGAAATCCCATCCAAGCAGACTATATTGAACCGAGCTGCTCTGTGGGTTAACGTTCTCCTACTGAACTAGATAGCTCTAATTTTTTTTAACAAGACTTTTCTGTAAAATACTTAATTAATTTGTTGGCTCCAACTTAACAAGCTCTATATCTACACACACACACACATATATATATATATATATCATTAAAAAGTTTAATAACAACATTTAATTGGATGGTTCCAACTTAATTGAGCAGCTCTAAATATTTTAGAACTGGGTGGCTCTAGACATTTTCCACCACAGACAGCTGAAATACTTTAATAACAATTAACGGGGTTGGCTCTAAAGTGTCCGACCCAAACAGCTGTACTAAAAAAAATAAGGTCTGGATCGAATTCAAACTAATTTGACTGGAAGGCTAGCGGTAGGTGAAGCTTAAACACTACTCTTTACACACACACACACACACACACACACACACACACACACACACACACACACACACATGCACACAAACAAGAATTACGAAAGAGAGGGAATAATATATTCATTTTTTGAATCACATATATTTACTCACACATTTATACATATTTTACACTCACACATATGCACACAAAGTCATACATATTTTTATATTCACACATACAAACACATTTGCACCACCCATCACACACAAACAATAATTACACTTTGATAATAGAGCCATACTATTTCCTACATGTACCCCCATCCCATTTACTCGCTCATTCTCTCTCTATCTCTCAATCAGTCCCCCACCCCTACTTTTGCTTCAAGTAAATAGTGTGAGTAAGGGAGGATTTCCACCCTATCCTCACAAATGACTCTCTTATCATCATGAGGAGACAATCCGACTTTATAAATGCAGTTTGACAACGCACGAACCTGTTTTCAGTGTATGCCGCCTTTAGAATCTGAAGATGATCACTGCATGGCCCAAAACCGGTTATGAGTGTGTCATAAGAGTGTGATTGGGTCTATTAATAAATAAAAAAATTTACCAAAATAATCAGTCACTTACTCCATGACAAAATGTCGATTTTTCTAAAATCCGAGTGTAGATTGCAGTACCTCGCGATCGAATACTAGTTAGCTGAACAATGTGTGGAGGAGCGCCTTGAACGTAACGACTGTACAGGCACTACAAATAGTCTTCCACTGAGAGGGCACGAGATGCAGCATGTCGAACACCCTTTGCCCACCTCTTGGTGCCCCAATCTATTGTATGATATGCATACATTTCGGACCTCAATCCCACAAACTCTACAATCAGTAAACCATTCGCCTCGTCCTTCATAAGACTGATAACCTTCTTGTTCTTAGGAACAATACCGTAAGGATTATCGATCTCATAAGAAGACATGTTGAATTCTTTACCGTGGCACCTAATTATTTCATATGGATTGCAGTTCTTCATCCAGTAGATAAGCCTGTCTGTATCCATGTAAATTAATTTAGGATCTGTGAAATGTGGTCTCGCAAACTTTTAGTGGAAGCGGTACATGTAGAATTTGGAGATATCCAGTATGCACATCCCCAAATAAATAGGCTTCATAAACTCTACTGCAGTCTTCGACATCTCCACAGCAACAAAGTTTTCATTGAAGATGGTGGCGCACTTAAAATTTGGCCTGGCAATACAATTTCTCAATCCATAACGCCATTCCCATGCGGTTCTAAACAAAATATCTCGTTCATTTCTTACATTCAGCATAATTTTCCCAAAACTGGAATTGTTCATAAATTTATAAAAATCTTTTTCAAAATCATTACTCGCGACTGTCCTTTTTTGGTATTTAGAGCAATATACTCCTTCAACCTTGGGGACTGCTTGAAGGAGATAGCCTGGTGATTCCAACAAGCTTCATCCCTAAGCTGAGGCACTACTATAGATCATGATAATGACTAATATACCTCTGCTTATCTCTAACAGTAGCCATCAGTTTAGGGATGGTGCTTCGTCGTGGAATTCGTTGCTCCAGACATAACGGCAAATCGCTTGTCTTTCCATGCAAATTATAAGGATAAGTGATATCTGCCTCAAGTACATACCCTAGATCATAATCGGCCGCAAGACCCATTATTTTTCTACCTAATCCCTTCAATTAATCTTCGGGCACCCATCGAAACCCACCAACCGGCAGTGGCTGGAACACATCTAAGTACATAATGTAACTCGAATCATGGGATGCGTTAAATCCGACACCCATCTGTGGGTTTTTTAATTGCCATGGCACGACTGTAGATGCATTGGCAAAGTCCTCCACAGAGCCCGCGTTCAAATAATAGAAGCATTGCAGCAGCAGTCAAAAGTTCGATGCTATGCCTCGTTGTTTTTAGGATAGTGTCCCAGGGCAACCCAGATGCCGTTTAAGAAGAGGCGGGATCCAGAGAGTATGTGGCCGTACATACACTCTGGAACTTTTAGAAAACATCTGCAAGCAAAAGCACGTCTTTTCCATGTATAGTCTCACGTATTCTCCCAAATTGGGGATGTTGAATTCCCGCCAGACATTCACGGCATGCTCATAATTTGCTGTAGTTGTGGCATCGACTCTGAGAGGACTGGTAAATGCAGATATGTCGGGAAGCCTGGTTCCATCAAGTTTTGCCATACTATCAACATACTCGTATGGAAAACTCCTTTTCTAGTCGCAAATTGGAACTTTCCCTCATTAGGAAATGCAGATCGAGTGATATGCATATCATTCTGAGGTATAGTTTCAATGCGTGTTTGGAGTGAAGTCTGCATAAATCATAGAGTCAAGGAAGTTGAGTGTAATTTTTGGCGTCTTTGGTTTTGAAAAATAAATATACTTCTCAACACTTTGAGGTAGGACACTGCCCTCATCACTCTTCATACCAAAATTAGTCAAGTGCTCAACGAGAAAATGAGTGTCACACCCACTCAAATTATGAAAAAAGACAGGTATGTACTGTGGTAACTTACACTTCAAAATGCATGCACCGCAGAACTTTCTCGTAAGATGGCAATGATCTCTGCAGGCAGTTTTTGCTTTTCTATCTAACGGAAGCCCACAAATATGACAATTAGCCGCATTTTAATACAGTTCATCGTCTTCCTTTGATATGGTCATGGGAATGTTGGTGCTGTAGAGCTTATCAACTTCCCATGAAAGTTTTTCAAGCTCAGTGAGTCATTCCGCAGGATCGTTCCCAACAAATGGCTCGTAGCTAAAATTTTATGGAGACCCATCCTCACCATAAAATTCCTATAGACTCATTGGGAAGAAGTCCTTTGCCTGAATCTCATTGAAAGAGAATCGCTACAGACGACCTGGACGAAGATTGGATAAATATCAGTGTTCCGATTTTGTCGATGCCCGTAGCGTCCTCGTGGTATAAGATGGTAAATAACTTGATTCCAACGAACGAGTGACTTTTCCGTATTGGGCTTAGCGACATAGATTTATGCAGACGTTGTACATCTACAGATACAATACGACATCGTTTTACTTGTGGAGGTCATATGGCAAACTGGTCTTGGATTATGACACAACTGGCCTTCCTTACTCGATCTTCTAAGACTTCTAAGACTGGACATCATACTGCGCCCAGATTCTTCCTTCTTTCCAAGGTCCTAAACCCATACCATAATGTGGTTGCTGGGACACTTCGTTCATTATGTCGTAAAAGGCGAGGGGGAAGATCACATGGCCTTCAGACAGTATATGATCACGGCTTATTGGACATGTTTGCGGCAGCTTCGCCAACATGTTGAATCTTGTTTCTCGTCGACAAGGTGTTGGTTAATTTCATTTCCCTGATGGTAGGTGTTTTCATTGTTGTGTATGTTCCCCTCTGTTTCCCTTCTGCTTGTTCTTTCCTAGTTTCTCAAACCCGTTTTGTTGTGTGTTTTGCCTCAGAATCGTTCAAGTCCTATTGTATAACGTGTGTAAATGAAGTATGTGTACACATGAGCGTATTATAATCCTTGCAATTAAATTGGAATTTTTTTCCAGACAGAAGGCTTAGTTTGTGATTAGAATATAATCTGATTTCGTTGTCGTCCTGCTTTTAGATTCAATGCAAAAACTAAAAAATAAATACAAGATATAAAAATCAATAAAAATAATTATATATAAAAAATAAATACAAACTGGTGATATGTAGCATGAGAGCTTGGTAGTGATTTGTCGGGTATGTTCTAGAGATTTTTTTCCTTTCTCTTTTTATTTATTATTCTGCTATCATAATCATTTTTTTCTCTGATTCCAGGTGTATTACATAATGATTTGACTATGGTATTCTGAAGTTTTATGATAGCAAGTCATTCTGATAAAAAAATGATAAGCTGACTGTTCGCGATAAGTGGGAAATCCGGGTTGGAGTCCTACTCCCATAAAATGTTTCATTGTCGTCATTCCATTATACAGCTGATGCCCATCCACATTCGTATTGTCCCATATGTTTTAAGGTTCTAGGAAACGTTCAATTGAATTACAAATTTAATGTCACAAAGTATAAATTCCTTTCAAAAATTGCTTTATACTGCAGCAAAATCACACAAAAGTTTGCCGCAAAGGCTCTAGTTAAGATGAGAACTGTGTTTTTGGTGTTTCGAGGAACATTTCTTCAGTCCGTGTCAAATCACTGTATGAGGCTTTTACTGTTCATCTCGGAGCTTTTAAACTAGTCCAGCGCACGGGTTCTTGGTGTAGGACACTTGCCCGACGTGCGTGTTGTCGTACTGAGACAGCAAATTTGTTTTCTTGGGTCAGCGCTGCGTGCCAGGATGCCACGCAAATGTTTACACGCAACTTTTCGCCACTATTAATAAATTTTCTGCGCAGAGCTAGCCCCAAGTTTATGTTTATGAGCTTCCGCATGTTTTCTCTACGAAATGCGTTTTCTACAGGAAATTACTCCAACGCCAACGAAGTAGCGCTTTGTTTGGCGCCGCGACCTCTGCCAAAAATGAATATTACTTACTCATTCAAACCATCGCTCATTCTAACTTTATTGAATCGGATTCCAGATGTTATTTATCACATAATGGGGCATAATTCATAACCAGCAATAATAGCTTAAGGAAAAAAACATATATTAGATTAGTGAACTCGATGTTTGCGCCAGTAGGTAAAATTTACATGGTAAAAAAAAACGAGAAACAGCTTAAACATTATTACGCGGATCCACGAGGTTTCAGTTTACGTTATTACGCTATTTAAGACCGAATTACTTGCTGCATTAATTATCATCCTTACTTAAAAGTGCTCCTGCAACACTAATGAAACTACGCCGGATTATCTTGGCCACTTTTGGTCTGTGGTAAGGAGTCACATTACAGACAAAAATTAAGGTTCATTGAAAGTGTTACGTCCAAGATATAAAAGATTCTGTAGTGGTAAATGTAACACAAGCTACAGTTAAAGTTTCAGTCTTGTCTTAGAAATTTGTCACTGCAAGCAGTCTTCTACAAATTTACATCATAGTTATCCAACGATCAGGGATTATGAAGGCTTGGCTACTTCTCAGCAAGTTTCCCCTATCTTCGTTGATATATGAGCTCCTCCCGTCAGTCTACTCAAACACCCAACTGGGCTAAATCTATTTCAGATCACCTTTCCAAAGGTCTGTTAATCAGACTCGTTAACAGTGGGCTCCCTCTACCTCAACAGTAAGTATTGCAATTTAGACATTCTATCTACAGGTTCGTACCTATGGATGCCCTTGCTTCTTACAATGCTAGGAATCTGTTGTTCAAATGGCTCTGAGCACTATGCGACTTAACTTCTGAGGTCAATAGTCGCCTAGAACTTAGAACTAATTAAACCCACCTAGTATATGAGCTCCTCCCGTCAGTCTACTCGAACACCCAACTGGGCTAAATCTATTTCAGATCACCTTTCCAAAGGTCTGTTAATCAGACTCGTTAACAGTGGGCTCCCTCTACCCCAACAGTAAGTATTGCAATTTAGACATTCTATCTACAGGTTCGTACCTATGGATGCCCTTGCTTCTTACAATGCTAGGAATCTGTTGTTCAAATGGCTCTGAGCACTATGCGACTTAACTTTTGAGGTCAATAGTCGCCTAGAACTTAGAACTAATTAAACCCACCTAACTTAAGGACATCACACACATCCATGCCCGAGTCAGGATAGGAACCTGCGACCATAGCGGTCTGTCGGCTCCAGACTGTAGCGCCTAGAACCGCACGGCAACTCTGGCCGGCTCTGTTGTTCACACATGGTATCATACACGGAGATGCTGCGTCCCATCGTTCGAGCGCCGACTATAACACCACGTCCGAACGCAAGAGGATTGCCATTGTAGCAGCAGTAACCCATCTAAAAACTGCGCCAGACACTTCTTGCCTTATATAGCCGTTGCCGACCGCAGTGTCGCATTTTGCTTGTTTACATATCTCTGTATTTGAATACGAATGGCAATAACAATTTCTTCGGCACTTCAGCGTATACAGGGTGTTAGAAAAAGGTACGGCCAATCTTCCAGGAAACATTCCTCACACACAAATAAAGAAAAGATGTTATGTGGACATGTGTCCGGAAACGCTTACTTTCCATGTTAGAGCTCATTTTATTACTTCTCTTCAAATCACATTAATCATGGAATGGAAACACACAGTAACAGAACGTACCAGCGTGAATTCAAACACTTTGTTACAAGAAATGTTCAAAATGTCCTCCGTTAGCGAGGATACATGCATCCACCCTCCGTCTCATGGCATCCCTGATGCGCTGATGCAGCCCTGGAGAATGGCGTATTGTATCACAGCCGTCCACAATACGAGCACGAAGAGTCTCTACATTTGGTACCATGGTTGCGTAGACAAGAGCTTTCAAATGCCCCCATAAATGAAAGTCAATGGGGTTGAGGTCAGGAGAGCGTGGAGGCAATGGAATTGGTCCGCCTCTACCAATCCATCGGTCACCGAATCTGTTGTTGAGAAGCGTACGAACACTTCGACTGAAATGTGCAGGAGCTCCATCGTGCATGAACCACATGTTGTGTCGTACTTGTAAAGGCACATGTTCTAGCAGCACAGGAAGAGTATCAAGCATGAAATCGTGATAGCGTACTCCATTGAGCGTAGGTGGAAGAACAAACTAAAATGAGCTCTAACATGGAAAATAAGCGTTTCCGAACACATGTCCACATAACATCTTTTCTCTATTTGCGGGTGAGGAATGTTTCCTGAAAGTTTGGCTGTACCTTTTTGTAACACCCTGTATAAGAAATACAAGTGGACAAAATATGGAACGCCGGCCGCGGTGGTCTTGCGGTTCTAGGCGCTGCAGTCCGGAACCGCGGGACTGCTACGGTCGCAGGTTCGAATCCTGCCTCGGGCATGGATGTGTGTGATGTCCTTAGGTTAGTTAGGTTTAAGTAGTTCTAAGTTCTAGGGGACTGATGATCACATCAGTTGAGTCCCATAGTGCTCAGAGACATTTGAACCATTTGAACAATATGGAACCTGAACCCTCTGAGATTCCCTTGGTGATTTATCCCCACTCATTAAAATTGCCTGCCTCTCCAAAATTGTTCGGTTCGACTTTTTGCATTGTGTTTGTTAACTATGATTCAAACCAGCTGTGTATAAAGCCATCAGTTCCATAAATCTTAAGTTTCCCTAAGAAAGTAACATGATCTACCCAATTAAACGCCTTGGAAGGATCACAAAAATACAAACTGACGATATTTTATTATTTAAGGCTTGTACTGTTTCATGAGTGAATGTGTAAATAGCATTCTAGGTCGTTCAGCCCTCTTGGACTCCAAAATGTTATATGCTAAGTAAATTCTTTCTACTTAAGCGTGAGCCTACTCTTGAGTACATAACTTTTTTCGGCTGTTTTGGAAAAGACAGCCGCGAGGAGTGGCATCGATGTTTGAGGCGCCATGTCACGGATTGCGCGGCCCCTCCCGCCGGAGTTTCGAGTCCTTCTTCGGGCATGGGTTTGTGTGTTATTCTTAGCGTAGGTTAGTTTAAGTAGTGTGTAAATCTAGGGACAGATGACCTCAGCAGTGTGATCCCTTAGTAAATCACACACATTTGAACATTTTTTGGAAAAAGATGTCAGTAAGAAAATGCTTAGGCTGTAGTCCTTACCGCCGGCCGAGGTGGCCGAGCGGTTCTAGGCGATTCAGTCCGGAACCGCACGAATACTACGGTTGTAGGTTCGAATCCTGCCTCGGGCATGGGTGTGTGTGATGTCCTTAGGTTAGATAGGTTTAAGTAGTTCTAAGTTCTAGGGGACTGATGAACTCCGATGTTAAGTCCTATAGTGCTCAGAGCCATTTGAACCATTTTTGTAGTCCTTACTGCCCTGGTTTAAGCTCTCCATGTTGTGCTGGTTGGGTTGGGTTGGAGTGTTTGGGGAGGAGACCAAACAGCGAGGTCATCGGTCCCATCGGATTAGGGAAGGAAGTCGGCCGTGCCGTTTCAAAGGAATCATCCCGGCATTCGCCTGGAGCGATTTATTGAAATCACGGAAAGCGTAAGTCAGGATAACTCTACAGCCGCCGATGTTTAGGTACGATGGCACCTGTCGGACACCATTGAGCACTGGATACGTGGTAAAACTTGCCCAATGTTCGGCCGTATGACTAATAACTCTGCGATATGGCTGGAGTGATTCAGTGACCAATGATTCTGGTACCTCGAAAGGCAGCTCGAAGACTCGATTCGTACCCACGCCCAGGCCCGAATGAGCTACTAAAACTTCGCCAGTATGACCATCGGAGTGTCGGAACTGGGATCTTCGCTTGGCGGCTGCAATGATTCTATCGCATGCTGCGTCGTCAATCATCTTTACGTATAGAGTGGTTCTCACGCGTGATAAGAGAATTCCAATAATCTCCGTGTAATAAAGACGCACTTCATCCCTCAAGAAACGTTCGATTTCAAAAGCCTTCGGTCTTGCATACTCTTTACAGAACGTGAACTGTATCGTGGTTTTTCGGAAATTGTGTGCCATTGCGTTCGATTCAAACGGTAACACACGAGAGTAACAACTGTGTAAACACCGCTTCTTACGCTAACGTTCGTAGCCGGGACGTAAACAAGTCCGAGCTGCTCCGCCGACAAAGGCGGACTGCCCACTCATCTATTGGGGGCGGACAATTGCCACGTGTAAAGGCACAACGAAATTTCTTCGACGTCAACCTTCACTAACAATGAAGGAAAGAGCTGTGATTTGCAGAATACGTGAAGAGGGAGAACACCAATGACCACAGAATATGCTCTGTAAACAAAAGCGAAATGCATCTGTTGTAAAAATCCTCTTTAATCAGTTGCAGTGAGCTTAAGACAGAAATCAATAATAATCCAAAATAGCCTAACTCTTAGTGTAGGTTTCAAACTGAAATGCCTCTCTTCGTGGCGAATTGGTAACGGAAATAAACCCAACTGACATTAAAACTGTGTGGACAAGCGATCTGTAACACTATAACAGAGAGCATCCCACAAATTTAGCTATCTACAGAAGCTTAAAGCAGGGAAACAAAGTTTCACCCTATGAATCAGAAACTTTGTGAGAAGATGAAGCAATGTGCGAGAAAGAATCTTGAGTTTGGATATGACCCTCGTAACTGATCAGACTGAGATTCCTATCAGGACTGTGAGATGTACCCGACCCTCACAAATGCTGGAGCACTGCATGTGTGTCACAGCCAGCGTAACAATCTAGTAATCAGCTTCAAAATATCAAGACGGTTCATTATAGCACATACATCTCTGTGAGGTTAATTATTTTTCTTGGTATCATAGGAAAATCAGAACTGTGCAAAGGCAAAGCGAACTGCTTCCATGAAGTCCGTCGAATTGAAGCAAGGACTCGGTTGCTAATGAAGTTGCTGTCGATGAGCTAGCCCGTTGACCCACTCCTCAAGCGCATCACTGTCCGAAATACGTGCCTTAGAGTCTGGAGGAGTCGCAATCATTGCCGAAGGGACGTGTCCCGTTCCTAGAACCCCTCGACCGTCCATTTCTCTGACATAATGCGAACGTCGCCTTCCGATCGGGCCTCGGTTGGCCATATAATCCGGCTCAATGTTTTGCTCTTACTGGTACCTCTACATTAGAGCTGGACGATATAATGCTAACAAATCGATAAAGCACTGACACTGACTCGTAAATGTTAATCAGCAAGAACTCGAAAATCTTCGATCGTGGAAAAACCAACTCAGTGTTTTGACGATGACCTTCAGCAAGTTACGGATCAAGGTAGCCAATACAGAGCAAGGTGCGTTTTGGCTAAGGCCTTGAATTGCCTTTCGGCCTGACCAAGGTTCAACTACGTGCCCAGGGGTCCAGATTATCGTTTCCCGTGGTTTCCCTAAATTAATCCTCGAGAACGATGGGGGCGGCTCTACTGAACAGCTCGCGGTTAATTTCCTTCCCTAACCTCGACCAAATGCTGCGCGTAGCTTGGTAAAACGTCTACAAACAAGGATTACAATGAGAATTTTATGTATCCCGAATAAAAATACTTTCAACACAGTTGCGGAAGTAAAACCTGCCAATGAAACGTCATTACCTTGGAACATCTAGACGGGTTTGTGATTTAAGTGTCAGATCCGTCAAAAACTTAACGTTGCACGTTATCAAAGATGGAGGGTCATCATGAAACAGTACGAAACCCCCAGTGTACCTACACGAAGCGTATTAAAGCCGTTATTGTTCATGGTTGACCCCATCAACTTCGCGGTGCAGTTTTAGTTGTAATCCCAGGAATTTCGCTGACGATGCATATATCGGTGACAAAGCGTTTTTTTAAGAAAGCCTCTAGAATATTAAGTCATAGTTATTCTAGTTTTCAAGATACTGTAAGACACGGACAAACTGAATTCAAAAGCAGAAAATTGTAAATCCACCCATATTATTAAACTTCAAATTTAGCAGGCACATATCGCCAACAGCACCTTAGTGTCCATCGGCATTATTTACCACTGAAACGTGAGGATCAATGTAAGTAGCATAATGCCTCAGGAACACATCAAAGACTCTTCGGTTCTATTCAGAGACGTGATGAAGTTCTTATTCTACTTTAGGACGACGTCAGAAACCGTTTTTTCTTATACAATGTGTTCCACTATAAGACCCTTAGTTTTTTGACCTACGCATAATTTTTACAGTACTATTCGACATGGTAGCTGAACAAAAATGAAACGAAAATCATTAAACGCTAACTAATTCATAAACAGACATATAAGTACTTACAGGACTGGTCTAACAAGGGTTTGTATAGCTTGTGTAAAATGCTCCTTTACAAATAATTAGTCGTAAAATATTTAGCTGATAATGACAAAACTAACAGTATATTATTCATTCATATCTCATAAATAGTCACTGCACACACTGCTCAAGCGAATCACATAAACAGGTCCCGTTGACACAACTACCGTGACGATACTGACGTATTTCTATCACGTTCTAAATGCTTTCCCATTGAGAATACCTCCATAATACCAGGGCTATTCGAAAAGCAAGGTCGAATCGATCGTGAAATGGAAACCACTGTGAAAATAAAAAATGTTTTACTTGCAACTTTTAGCTACACCTTCTAGCTACTTCTTCAGATAGTCGCCGCTCCGACTTAGACGCACACATCAAAAAATGTTTTGAATCACCTCGGTTCTGAGAGTTCCGGAACCTGTACTGAAAATTGGAATAGAGATCAACATAAAGATCATTTCCGCCCTTTCTAATGCTCATGCAAACCACACATTGCATGTTGTACGACTATAAGTCGACTTGAAGTCAGCTGATAGGTATTCCTGCTTAAGGGAAGTCTCTCTAACAAAGAAACCACTTTCGACAAAGCTTAGGTGTCCGATTAATGAGGGAATTAGTATATTTCATCAAAATATACAGGGTATTAGAGATAAAGTCCGTGAACTGCTTATAGATGTTGACTCTGAAATTATTGGTATATCTGAACACTTCTTAAATAAGGAGATAATTCAGAGGCTTCCTTTACCAGGATACAGGTTGGCTGGCAGATTTTCTAGGAGCTCTTTGCGGTGTGGGGGAGTATCCATGTATGTGAAAAATGGTATCGCATTTGAGTCAATTGATGTTTCAAAGTACTGCACAGAAAAGGTGTTTGAATGTTGTGCAGGTGTGGTTAAAATTAGTGGAGCTAAACTTCTTACTGTTGTTATTTATAGATCCCCAGACTCCGAGTTCACAACATTTTTGCTAAAGCTAGAGGAGGTTCTTGGTTCACTTTATAGGAAATACAAAAAGTTAGTTATATGTGGTGACTTCAATATTAATTGTTTAACTGATTGTGCAAGGAAAAGGATGCTGGTAGAACTCCTTAATTCGTATAATCTTATGCAAACCGTATTCTTTCCAACGAGAGTGCAAGGGAACAGTAGAACAACCATAGACAATATTTTTGTTCATTCCTCAATACTAGAAGGGCATTGTGTTAGCAAAAAGGTGAATGGCCTTTCAGATCATGATGCACAAATTTTAACTCTAAAAGATTTTTGTGCTGCATCACGTGTTAAATACTGTTATCAACTGTTTAGGAAAGCAGATTCAATTGCTGTAGAGACATTTGTAAACCTCGTCAAGAAACAAGAGTGGCAAGATGTTTATAGCGCTGATACAGTAGACGATAAATACACTCCTGGAAATAGAAATAAGAACACCGTGAATTCATTGTCCCAGGAAGGGGAAACTTTATTGACACATTCCTGGGGTCAGATACATCACATGATCACACTGACAGAACCACAGGCACATAGACACAGGCAACAGAGCACGCACAATGTCGGCACTAGTACAGTGTATATCCACCTTTCGCAGCAATGCAGGCTGCTATTTTCCCATGGAGACGATCGTAGAGATGCTGGATGTAGTCCTGTGGAACGGCTTGCCATGCCATTTCCACCTGGCGCCTCAGTTGGACCAGCGTTCGTGCTAGACATGCAGACTGCGTGAGACGACGCTTCATCCAGTCCCAAACATGCTCAATGGGGGACAGATCCGGAGATCTTGCTGGCCAGGGTAGTTGACTTACACCTTCTAGAGCACGTTGGGTGGGACGGGATACATGCGGACGTGCATTGTCCTGTTGGAACAGCAAGTTCCCTTGCCGGTCCAGGAATGGTAGAACGATGGGTTCGATGACGGTTTGGATGTACCGTGCACTATTCAGTGTCCCCTCGACGATCACCAGAGGTGTATGGCCAGTGTAGGAGATGGCTACCCACACCATGATGCCGGGTGTTGGCCCTGTGTGCCTCGGTCGTATGCAGTCCTGATTGTGGCGCTCACCTGCACGGCGCCAAACACGCATACAACCATCATTGGAACCAACGCTGAAGCGACTCTCATCGCTGAAGACGACACGTCTCCATTCGTCCCTCCATTCACGCCTGTCGCGACACCACTGGAGGCGGGCTGCACGATGTTGGGGCGTGAGCGGAAGCCGGCCTAACGGTGTGTGGGACCGTAACCCAGCTTCATGGAGACGGTTGCGAATGGTCCTCGCCGATACCCCAGGAGCAACAGTGTCCCTAATTTGCTGGGAAGTGGCGGTGCGGTACCCTACGGCACTGCGTAGGATCCTACGGTCTTGGCGTGCATCCGTGCGTCGCTGCGGTCCGGTCTCAGGTCGACGGGCACGTGCACCTTCCGCCGACCACTGGCGACAACATCGATGTACTGTGGAGACCTCACGTCCCACGTGTTGAGCAATTCGGCGGTACGTCCACCCGGCCTCCCGCATGCCCACTATACGCCCTCGCTCAAAGTCCGTCAACTGCACATACGGTTCACGTCCACGCTGTCGCGGCATGCTACCAGTGTTAAAGACTGCGATGGAGCTCCGTATGCCACGGCAAACTGGCTGACACTGACGGCGGCGGTGCACAAATGCTGCGCAGCTAGCGCCATTCGACACCGCGGTTCCTGGTGTGTCCGCTGTGCTGTGCGTGTGATCATTGCTTGTACAGCCCTCTCGCAGTGTCCGGAGCAAGTATGGTGGGTCTGACACACCGGTGTCAATGTGTTCTTTTTTCCATTTCCAGGAGTGTATAATGCTTTTTTCAAGACATTTCTCATGCTCTTTGAAAGTTGCCTTCCGTTAGAACGTTCAAAACAGGGTACTAGCACAACAGGCTGGGAACAGTAGAACAACCATAGACAATATTTTTGTTCATTCCTCATTACTAGAAGGGCATTCTGTTAGCAAAAAGGTGAACGGCCTTTCAGATCATGATGCACAAATTTTAACTCTGAAAGATTTTTGTGCTGCATCACTTGTTAAATACTGTTATCAGCTGTTTAGGAAAGCAGATTCGGTTGCTGTAGAGACATTTGTAAACCTCATCAAGTAACAAGAGTGGCAAGATGTTTATAGCGTTGATACAGTAGACGATAAATATAATGCTTTTCTCAAGACTTTTCTCATGCTCTTTGAAAGTTGCCTTCCGTTAGAACGTTCAAAACAGGGTACTAGCACAACAGGCAGCCTGGGTGGCTGACTAGAGGGATAAGAATATCTTGTAGAACAAAGTAGCAATTACACTCCTGGAAATTGAAATAAGAACACCGTGAATTCATTGTCCCAGGAAGGGGAAACTTTATTGACACATTCCTGGGGTCAGATACATCACATGATCACACTGACAGAACCACAGGCACATAGACACAGGCAACAGAGCATGCACAATGTCGGCACTAGTACAATGTATATCCACCTTTCGCAGCAATGCAGGCTGCTATTCTCCCATGGAGACGATCGTAGAGATGCTGGATGTAGTCCTGTGGAACGGCGTGCCATGCCATTTCCACCTGGCGCCTCAGTTGGACCGGCGTTCGTGCTGGACGTGCAGACCGCGTGAGACGACGCTTCATCCAATCCCAAACATGCTCAATGGGGGACAGATCTGGACATCTTGCTGGCCAGGGTAGTTGACTTACACCTTCTAGAGCACGTTGGGTGGCACGGGATACATGCGGACGTGCATTGTCCTGTTGGAACAGCAAGTTCCGTTGCCGGTCTAGGAATGGTAGAACGATGGGTTCGATGACGGTTTGGATGTACCGTGCACTATTCAGTGTCCCCTCGACGATCACCAGAGGTGTACGGCCAGTGTAGGAGATCGCTCCCCACACCATGATGCCGGGTGTTGGCCCTGTGTGCCTCGGTCGTATGCAGTCCTGATTGTGGCGCTCACCTGCACGGCACCAAACACACATACGACCATCATTGGCACCAAGGCAGAAGCGACTCTCATCGCTGAAGACGACACGTCTCCATTCGTCCCTCCATTCACGCTCGTCGCGACACCACTGGAGGCGGGCTGCACGATGTTGGGGCGTGAGCGGAAGACGGCCTAACGGTGTGCGGGACCGTAGCCCAGCTTCATGGAGACGGTTGCGAATGGTCCTCGCCGATACCCCAGGAGCAACAGTGTCTCTAATTTGCTGGGAAGTGGCGGTGCGGTCCCCTACGGCACTGCGTAGGATCCTACGTTCTTGGCGTGCATCCGTGCGTCGCTGCGGTCCGGTCCCATGTCGACGGGCATGTGCACCTTCCGCCGACCACTGGCGACAACATCGATGTACTGTGGAGACCTCACGCCCCACGTGTTGAGCAGTTCGGCGGTACGTCCACCCAGCCTCCCGCATGCCCACTATACGCCCTCGCTGAAAGTCCGTCAACTGCACATACGGTTCACGTCCACGCTGTCGCGGCATGCTACCAGTGTTAAAGACTGCGATGGAGCTCCGTATGCCACGGCAAACTGGCTGACACTGACGGCGGCGGTGCAAAAATGCTGCGCAGCTAGCGCCATTCGACCGCGGTTCCTGGTATGTCCGCTGTGACGTGCGTGTGATCATTGCTTTTACAGCCCTCTCGCAGTGTCCGGAGCAAGTATGGTGGGTCTGACACACCGGTGTCAATGTGTTCTTTTTTCCATTTCTAGGAGTGTATATCAAAACGTTAGAAACAGTCACAATCTAAATGCAGCAGCCCATTACAAACAGTATTGTAAAGTGCTTAAAAAAGTTATTTGGAAGGCAAAAAGTATGTGGTATGCAGATAGAATAGCTAAGTCTCAGGATAAAATTAAAACCATATGGTCAGTCGTAAAGGAAGTGGCTGGTCTGCAGAGACAGGTAGAGGATATAGAATCAGTGCGTAGTGGGAATGTCCGTGTTACTGATAAATCGCATATATGTACAGTATTTAATAATCACTTTCTGAATATAGCAGGTGGACTAAATAGAAAGCTAGTCCCAACAAGGAATCTTATAGAGCTCGTCGAAATAAGTGTTCCGAGACTGTTACCTGAAATGCTCCTCCATGATACTGACAAGAGGGAGATTGAGTTAATAATTAAATCACTAAAGACCAAGAACTCTCATGGATATGACGGGGTATCTATCAGAATACTGAAGTATTGTTCCATGTATGTTAGCCCAGTACTTAGCCATATCTGTAACTTTTCCTTTAGGAGTGGTCGGTTTCCTGACCGATTAAAGTACTCGGTAGTGAAGCCACTTTATAAGAAGGGAGACAGGGATAATGTTGACAATTATAGACCTATTTCTATGCCATCGGTGTTTGCTAAAGTAATCGAGAAGGTTGTATATACAAGGTTACTGGAGCATTTAAATTCACATAATTTGCTGTCAAATGTACAGTTTGGTTTTAGAAATGGTTTAACAACTGAAAATGCTATATTCTCTTTTCTCTGTGAGGTTTTGGACGGATTAAATAAAAGGTTGCGAACGCTTGGTGTTTTCTTTGATTTAACGAAGGCTTTTGACTGTGTTGACCACAAAATATTACTGCAGAAGTTGGACCATTATGGAGTAAGGGGAGTAGCTTACAATTGGTTCTCCTCTCACTTTAAGAACAGAAAGCAGAAGGTAATTCTCCGCAATATTGAGAGTGGTAGTGATGTTCAGTCCCAATGGGGCACTGTTAAGTGGGGCGTTCCCCAGGGGTCGGTGCTGGGGCGACTGCTGTTTCTTATTTATATAAATGATATGCCTTTCAGTATTGCTGGTGATTCAAAATATTTCTGTTTGCTGATGACACCAGCTTGGTGGTGAAGGATCTTGTGTGTAATATTGAAACATTATCAAATAATGTAGTTCATGAAATAAGTTCGTGGCTTGTGGAAAATAATATGATGCTAAATCACAGTAAGACTCAGTTTTTACAGTTTCTAACTCACAATTCAACAAGAACTGATATTTTAATCAGACAGAATTGGCATATTATAAGTGAGACGGAACAGTTCAAGTTCCTAGGCGTTCGAATAGATAGTAAGCTGTTGTGGAAAAAACCCATGTTCAGGATCTTGTTCAGAAACTAAATGCCGTTTTATTTACCATTAGAACAGTATCAGAAATAAATGACATTTCAACACGAAAAGTAGTCTACTTCGCATATTTTCATACGCTTACATCATATGGTATTATTTTTTGGGGTAATTTTTGGATCAAAAACGGGCTGTTCGAGCTATGTGTGGTGTAAGTTCGAAAATTTCTTGTCGACCCCTATTCAATAGTCTGGGAATTTTGACATTGCCCTCACAATATATATTTTCTTTAATGCAATATTAGCCTATTCCCAAGAGTTAGCAGCTTTCACTCAGTTAATACTAGGCAGAAATCAAATCTGCATGTGGAATGCACTTGCTTGACTCTTGTGCAGAAAGAAGTGCAGTATTCTGCTGCATCCATTTTCAATAAGCTACCACAAGAACTCAAAAATCTTAGCAGTAGCCCAAACACTTTTAAGCCTAAACTAAAGAGTTTCCTCATGGCTCACTCCTTCTAGTCTGTCGAGGAGCTCCTGGAAGAGCTAAAAAATTAAGCAAAATCCAGTGTTACATTCTTGATTTTCTTTATTTAAACTTACGAATTGTCGCCTGAATATGTTTCTTATATTTCATTTTATCTGTTTGTACAATCTACAACTGAATATGTTTCTTATATTTCATTTTATCTGTTTATACAATCGTGTTATAATTTCATGTATTGACTAGTTCCATGACCATGGAGACGTCTCCTTAATGTGGTCCCACGGAACAATAAATAAATAAACAAATAAAAAAATATAATGCGAAACCTTCAGAGGTGGTGGTCCAGACTGCTGTACACACACTCATCGGTGAAGGGAACGTGATGCCAATCCTGAGCGGTCCATTCAACATCTTGTTGGGCCTTTCTATACCGCGCTGCATGGTGTCGTGGTTGCAAAGATGGACCTCGCGATGGATGTCGGGAGTGAAGTTGCGCATCTTGCAGCCTACTGCGCACAATTTGAGTCGTAACACGGTGTCCTGTGGCTACATAAAAAGCGTTATTCAACATGGTGGCTTTGCTGTTAGGATTCCTTCGAGTCATAATCCGTAGGTAGCGGTCATCCACTGTAATAGTAGCCCTTGGGAAGCCTGAGCGAGGCATGTCATCGACAGTTCCTGTCTCTCTGTATCTCCTCCGTGTCCAAACAACATCGCTTTGGTTAACTCTGAGATGCCTTGACACTTCCCTTGTTGAGAGCCCTTCCTGGCACAAAATAACAATGCGGACAAGATCGAATCGCGGTATTGAACGTCTAGGCATGGTTGAACTGTAGAGAACACGAGCCGTGTACCTCCTTCCTGGCGGAATGGCTGGAACTAATCGGCTGTCGGACCCCCTCCGTCTAATCGGCGCTGCTCATGCGTGGTTGTTTACATCTTTGGGTGGGTTTAGTGACATCCCTGAACCGTCACAGGGACTATTTCTGTAATACTATATCCAAAGTAAACGTCTATCTTCAAGAGTTCTGGGAACCATGGTGATGCAAAACGTTTTTTGATGTGTGTATTTGTTCAGCGTAGTACCAACTTTCCAATGCTCTTGTCATAGAAGGCATCTGTCTGTGCTTTCACAGCTCGTCTGTGGTGAAATGTTGTCTTCATAACCAGCTGTTCATTTGAGTAGAAATGAAACACAGGAGTCCGCAGCTCGTGGTCGTGCGATAGCGTTCTCGCTCCCCGCGCCCGGGTTCGATTCCGGGGGGGGGGGGGGGGGGGGGGGTCAGGGATTTCCTCTGCCCCGTGATGACTGGGTGTTGTGTGATGTCCTTAGGTTTAAGTAGTTATAAGTTCTAGGGGACTGATGACCATAGATGTTAAGTGCCATAGTGATCAGAGCTATTTGAACCATTTTTTGAAACTCAGGGAGCCAATTACGGACTGTAT
Organism: Schistocerca gregaria; assembly: GCF_023897955.1. Classification (NCBI taxonomy): domain Eukaryota; kingdom Metazoa; phylum Arthropoda; class Insecta; order Orthoptera; family Acrididae; genus Schistocerca; species Schistocerca gregaria. The sequence goes on from NC_064931.1 coordinate 62,177,704, forward strand.
TGCAGGCGATCACACACTTTCCATCAAAAACGCTATTGGAGCATCTTCATTGCTCATGCAGAGTGCGGCCGAGAATTATCATGAAGAAGGAAATACATGTAAGTTATGTTGTGACGTCAGGCGAAACCTCTCTCCAGGCCCTCATACGTGGCAGGAGACACTGTTTTACAGGCATCTGTACTTGCTCACTGTGTGCTCAGAACTGAAAAGTGCAATGGGTCGCGATCGATGGGCATACTAGAGACATTGCCCAACATATCTGTACAATGCTTCATACGATTTTCACTGCGGTTTCCATTTTGCGCACAATCAGATCTTACTTTCGGCATGGCCCCCGTAGATAAAATGACGAGCTCAAAAACGTAGAAGAAGGTTGGTATTGTGGTGCCGACCGAAGAACGAGGCTCCATGTCCCTGCGACGAAACCACGATTAAGGACAGCTGCTGCCTGACGCAACAACGAATAAGAGACGTCGAATCCCCCTCAAGAGTGTCCATACGCCGCCGCTGCTGGAAGAGTACCTAAGTCAGTGGGCAGCGCTGCTCATCCCACTTTGCAGTCATCGCTTAGACGACAGCGTCGTCTTAGTGAGACTCAGCAGCGCGAGTTGCATTAGAAGCCAGAACTGTGTATCAAATTTGATACTCAACTGCACATTGAGAGAACATAGTATCATTCTGAAATGTATGAAGTGACAAGTTACAGACTCAGCGACAACAACAAATACGTAAATGGAATTCCTGTGGACATGGAATGCTTCCACGTTAAGTATTTCAGATTGTTCAAAGTTTAATAAAGTGATCTAACATTCTGTTTGTGTTGTAGTATCTACTCGACCTTCTCCAGAAGTAAATCTAGGCTTGCTAGACCCCACTACAGTGCTGACGCGAATATCTCGAGCAGTTTTTTCGCCCGAGACTACAAATGTTGAGTCACCTGGTTTGGTTATTAGACGTTCCACTAAGATGCATTATACTAAGAAGTTTTTCTGTGAACTGACAGAGAAGTTTCAGTAATAAGTTAGATCCTTAGATTGGCAAGGAAACTAACTTTAGGATTAGGATTCTGGAATTTCAACTGATATCAACTAAAAGAGAAGTACATGAAATGTATTCGCAGTTCCAAATATGGGCAACCTTCAGCTGTATAATAGAATGACGAAAATGATAATTTGTGCCAGACCGAGACTCGAACCCGGATTACCCGCTTTAAGCGAGTGGTAGCCGTAACTGCTTTGGCTATCCAAGCATGACTCACGGGCAGACGTAAACTACCACATGCTGTCGTTCATACTTCACAACCTGCACTTTTACACATTATGTAATTCACGTACAGATAGAGGGGGGCATTTTAATTCGAAGTCACTGCCTGCTATCGGCAGATAAATACGATATTACAGTACTTGTTTTGTTAAGAAGTACACTGCAATGTTTTCTCCGACGTGTATGGATGTCCGAAGGAGCACTGCATCGTACTTGATAACAACACAGGCACTGCAATATCGTAAAAGAGAAGTATTTGAAGAATCAAAACGGTATGAAATGGACACAGTAGCGCTCTCAGACATCAAGAAAAAGAAAAAGGGAACGGATTAAAGAGATGGATGCTTGTTAACTGAATGTTCCGTCGGTTCATAGTAGAACAACATTACAATAAATGAAAAGCGCTAGTTTGCTTTTGTTATACAGTATGTCTGAAGATGACCTTGTAAGCTGAAAACCGATTAACACAATAAAAGTAATACTGTAGAGCAAAAGATGGATTCGTGCCTAGACATAGTGATGTACCAAAAGGAGGACGAACCTGCGGAGGCGTATCCCTAGCAGTTAAAAAGAGGTATGAACATGTAAAACATCCTTGGACCAAATAAATCTCCGACTTCGGAAAATGGATGTCGATATGACGAATCATTCTATATTAACAACAGAAACATACAACAGACGATGCTGTAACTGCTGGTAAGGACCATTTCTCTTTTGGTCTGACGAGAACTTTGGAAAAGGTTAGAAATTGGAAGGAGGTGTTTCCATTTGGTAACCTAAATGGCAGAACAGGTCCCAAATTAAATTATCCAGTAGTAGGACGCTGCGGAGAGTCTATTCTGAATAATGATGGTGAACGACTAATTCACTTATGTGAGCAACAAAAACTAGGAATTGCTAATGGAAGGTTTTCGCACAAATATACAAAAACGCAAACCACTTGTAACATAAGATCGATCATTGACACCGATATGAAAATCTCAGACGTCAGAGTCATACGTGATCCACAATGTGGCTCAGATCATTTCTTACTCGTGGTGAAAACCTATTTTTCCCTGCAAATAAGGCTTACACCATAACAGACCAGCTGACGATAAATGGAAGTCCATTGTTCAGTTTGAGAGATCTCGTTGGTCATCCATTGTGATGAATTATTTGTTGTTGAAGCTATTCCTCGCCGAAACGAGCACTGTATGGCTGTGCATTGTCGTGTTGTGGATGAAGTCATCCTCTACTACGGTGACAGAAATGTCTAAGATATCATCCCAACAGATCGACATAGTCGCACTTCTAAGCAGAGAAACATAGAAGCGTGTGTATGTGTGCACCTTAACATACGGCAACCCACATACAGACACCGTCTCATTCGAATGCATCGATATCACGGTCACTCTGCAAGGTAAACCGGGACTCCGGTACTCCGTCGTCTGCCTCCTAGCGCATGAGATAACATCCCTACGAGAAACGATTGCTGTTGTGGTGGACGTCGAGCGCTATACACCTGTCGGCGCCTGCCCCGCGGTATACCAGGCCAACGCCTGTTGATCCGCCGCAAGTATTCGATCCGGGTGTGGCGCAGCTCGCTGTCTCGCACGTTTGCGCGCTGCGCCAGCCGTCCTCTCTCGGGGAGTGTTTCTCATAGCGAACCACCCCGGACGTTGTGTCCGTCGAGATTGCTGCACGCTCTGAGACTATCTGCTACATCTAACGAAAGGTGCTACTTATCGTGATTTGCGTCCATAACGCTTTCAAGCGGTAGTTACGGAAGCGTAAATCACAGAGTTTAAGTATGAAAATGGACGCGTTTAAAATAGCTGCGTTAACTCCGTTAGGGACTGTCGAGGGCGGGACAATCGCGAAGAAGATTCTGAACTCGTCAATGGCCTGTACAGGGAACTGCTGGTAGAGGAACGTTACATAATGCTGTAAACGATCTGAGAAACATAGTGTTGGAAGTTATTCGTTTACTCAACTGCATCTCCATCTCATTTTCGGCTTTAAACTGAGTGTAGTTAAAGTATAGTGTATAAAGTCAGTTTTCGCATGTATAATATCCATATTCTTGAGGTTCTATTAACTAGCGTCACTGTGAAAATAATGCAGTTCGTCACATAGATGTCAAGATCGCTATTCGTTTCGTAATTTCATTCGAATCGAAGAGAAGGCTTTGCCGAAACTCCTCACCATCTTTGAAAAACATTTTATCGGCAAGATGCAAACACGAGGGAGCCCATGAAACTTAGGGTTGTGTATATACACTGTTACACCTGCCTAATATCGTATAGGGCCTCCGCTAGCACGCAGAAGTGCCGCAACACAATGTGGAATGGACTCAACTAATGTATTAATTAGTGTTGACACCATGAATCCTGTAGGGCTGTCCAAAAATCCGTACCAGTACGGAGGGCGGGGGTTGGAGATCTCTTCTGAACAGCATGTTGCAAGGAATCCCAGCTATGCTCAATGGGAAGTTTGGTGCCCAGTGGAAGTGTTTAAACTTAGAAGAGTGTTACTGGAGCCACGCTGTAGCATTTCTGGACCTTTGGGGTGTAGCATTGTCCTGCTGGTATTGCCCAAGTTCGTCGGAATGCACAATGGACGTGAATGGATGCAGGTCATCAGAGTGGAAGCTTACGTATGTGTCACCTGTGAGAGTCGTATCTAGACATATCAGGGGTCCCATATCACTCCACCTGTACACGCTCCACACCATTACAGAGCATCCACCAGCTTGAACAGTCCCATGTTGACATACAGGATCCATGGATTCATGAGGTTGTCTCCCTAACCGTACACGTCCATCTGCTCGATAGAATTTAAAACGAGACTCGTTCGACCACGCAACATGTTTTCTGTCATTAACAGACCAATGGCGGAGCTGACGGGCCCAGGCAGTCATCAAGGGTACACAAGTGAGCCTTCGACTCCGAAAGCCCATATCGATGAAGATTCGTTGAATGGCTCGCTCGCTGACACTTGTTGATGGCCCAGCACTGAAATCTGCAGAAATTTTCGGAAGGGTTGCACGTTGAACGATTCTCTTCAGTCGTCGTTGGTCCCGTTCTTGCAGGGTCTTTTTCCGGCATCACCGATATAGGAGATTTGGTATTTTACCCGATTCCTGATATGCACAGCACACTCGTGAAATGGTCGTACGGGAAAATCCCAGCTTCATCGCTATCTAGGAGATGCTGTGTCCCATCGCTCTTGCGCCGACTATAACACCACATTCAAACTCCACACAACAAAAACGTTTTACAACAGCCCGGTTCGCAGAACTCCTGATGATAGACGTTGACTGTGGATACTGTATCACAGGCACAGTCCCTTTGACTGTTCAGAGATGTCACTAAACCCACCCAAAGATGTAAACAACTTTGCATGAGCAGCGCATATTAGACGAAGATCAGTTCCAGTCATTCCACCAGGAAGGAGGTACACGACTTGTGTTGTCTACAGTTCAACAATGCCTAGACAGTCAACACCGCGGTTCGACAGCATCCGCATTGTTACTTTGTGCTAGGAAGGGCTCTCAACAAGGGAAGTGTCAAGGCGTCTCGGAGTGAACTAAAGCGATGTTGTTCGGACATGGAGGAGATACAGAGAGACAGGAACTGTCGGTGACATGACTTGCTCAGGGCGCCCACGGGCTACTACTGCAGTGGATAACCGCTACCTAAGGATTATGGCTCGGAGGAACCCTGACAGCAACTCCACCATGTTGAATAATGCATTACATGCTGCCAGATGACGCCGTGTTACGACTCAAACTGTGCGCAATAGGCTGCATGATGCCAGCTTCAGTTCCGACATCCATGACAAAATCCATCTTTGCAACGACACCACGCAGCACGGTACAGAAGGGCCCAACAACATGCCGAATGGACCGCTCAGGACTGACCTTAGGTTCCCTTTACCGATGAGTGTCGCATATGCCTTCAACCAGACAGTGGTAGGAGACGTGTTTGGAGGTAACCTGGTCCGGCTGTACGCCTTGGGCACACTGTTCAGCGAGTGCAACAAGGTGGAGGTTCCCTGCTGATCTGGGGTAGCATTATGTGAGGCCTATGTATGCCGCTGGTGGTGATGGAAGGCGCTGTAACGACTGTACGATACGTGAATGCCATCCTCCGACCGATAGTGCAACCATAGCGGCAGCATATTGGCAAGGCATTCGTCTTCATTGACGACAAATCACGCCCCCATCGTGCACATCTTGTGAATGACTTTTTTCAGGATAACGACATCGCTCGACTAGAGTGGCCTACATGTTCTCCAGACATGAACCCTATAGAACATGCGTGGGATAGATTTAAAAGGGCTGTTATTTATTTATTTATTTATTGTTCCGTGGGTCTAAATTAAGGAGAAGTCTCCATGGTCATGGGACGAGTCAATACATGAAATTATAACACGATTGTAGAAACAGAAAAAATGAAATATAAGAAACGTATTCAGGCGACAATTTGTTAGTTTAAATAAAGAAAATCAAGAATGTAACACTGGAATTTGCTTAAATTTTCAGCTCTTCCAGGAGCTCCTCGGCAGAATAGAAGAAGTGAGCCATGACGAAACTCTTCAGTTTAGACTTAAAAGTGTTTGGGCTACTGCTAAGATTTTTGAATTCTTGTGGTAGCTTATCAAAAATGGATACAACAGAATAGTGCACTCCTTTCTGCACAAGAGTGAAGGAAGTGCATTCCACATGCAGATTTGATTTCTGCCTAGTATTAACTGAGTGAAAGCTGCTAACTCTTGGGAATAAGCTAATATTGCTAACAACAAACGACATTAAAGAAATTATATACTGTGAGAGCAATGCCAGAATTCCCAGACTATTGAATAGGGGTTGACAAGAGGTTCTCGAACTTACACCACATAGCTCGAACAGCTCGTCTTTGAGCCAAAAATACCCTTTTTAAATCAGAAGACTTACCCCAAAAAATAATACTGTATCACATAAGCGTATGAAAATATGCGAAGCAGACTACTTTTCGTGTTGAACTGTCACTTATTTCAGGTACTATTCTAATGGTAAATAAAGCAGCATTTAGTTTCTGCACAAGATCCTGAACATGGGCTTTCCACAACAGCTTACTATCTATCCGAACGCCTAGCAACTTGAGCTGTTTCGTCTCGCTTATAATATGCCCATTCTGTATGTTTATTGATGTCGTGACCCACCACCCACTCTGAGGGATCTACGCCGAATCGCCGTTGAGGAGTGAGAAAATCTGGAGCAACAGTGCCTTTATAAACTAGTGGATAGTATGCCACGACGAATACAGACATGTATCAGTGCAGGAGGATGTGCTACTGGGTATCAGAGGTACCGGTGTGTACAGCAATCAGGACCACCACCTCTGAAGGTCTCGCACTATGGTGGTACAACATGGAATGTGTGGTTTTCATGAGCAATAAAAAGGGTGGAAATGATGTTTATGTTCCCAGAATGAGATTTTCACTCTGCAGCGGAGTGTGCGCTGATATGAAACTTCCTGGCAGATTAAAACTGTATGCCCGACCGAGACTCGAACTCAAGACCTTTGCCTTCGCGGGCAAGTGCTCTACCAACTTAGCTACCGAAGCACGACTCACGCCCGGTACTCACAGATTTACTTCTGGCAGTATCCGTCTCCTACCTTCCAAACTTTACAGAAGCTCTTCTGCGAAACATGCAGAACTAGCACTCCTGAAAGAAAGGATACTGTGGAGACATGGCTTAGCCACAGCCTGGGGGATGTTTCCAGAATGAGAATTCTGGAAACATCCCCCAGGCTGTGGCTAAGCCATGTCTCCACAGTATCCTTTCTTTCAGGAGTGCTAGTTCTGCATGTTTCGCAGAAGAGCTTCTGTAAAGTTTGGAAGGTAGGAGACGGATACTGGCAGAAGTAAAGCTGTGAGTACCGGTGGTGAGTCGTGCTTCGGTAGCTCAGTTGGTAGAGCACTTGCCCGCGAAAGGCAAAGGTCCCGAGTTCGAGTCTCGGTCGGGCACACAGTTTTAATCTGCCAGGAAGTTTGATGTTTATGTTGATCTCTAGTCCAGTTTTCTGTACAGGTTCCAGAGCTCTTGGAATCGAGGTTATGCAAACCTTTTTTGATTTGTGTGACTTAAATATTGATGACCTGTCTTTGTAACAGTAGTAACCGATCTAACAACTACGCCAGACACTTGTTGTCTTATATAGGCGTTTCGGACCGCAGTGCAGTATTCTGCCTGTTTACATATCTGAGTATGTGAGTATGCATGTCTATCCCAGTTTTTTTCTCGTTTCAATGTATATTTTACACAAAGTTTAATAATAGCAAAAATTCTCAGTGTGTAACTTATGACATAGACTGACACCACATTAAGATTTCTGGCCACTGCGCTATTCCATTCGTTGGTCTACGCAACAAGAAAATACATTATTTATAATAAAGAACGTCGACTATTGCAGATAATACTTCTATTAAATTAATGAGAAAGACCCAAAGTCTTTTAGAAAACAAAAGGTGAAAAAATTGGGAAGTACGTAGACGCGAACCTGCCATCATTGGTATCTCACGAGCTATCAGTCACTCTACAGCTTTGACAAGGCAGCTGTGGCTCCGTAGACGGTATACACTGCCTAAAGCCTGAATCTACTAATGTCATTATTTGATATTTGATTACGACAAATAGTTCCTAAACGACCCACTTTTATAGCTCATTGTGTCGCAGCATTGAAACGTTATACTTCCGTAGCACACAAGCTGTAATACTAAAGATATCAAATACAGGCTGCCTTTAACTGCCCATGTGTAATTTCCTGTAGTTTTATTATGAAAAATCGCAGCTAAAACGACGCGTTTCCGAGAGACACTCAATTTTCTGATGCTTTGAAACTGCTTATATTTATACCATGTACTATATCGTAAAACCGACCAAATTAACTGTTTGAGTGCATACAATATGAAGGCTCCTAAGTTCTGTTTGTGACTTGAAAACTACGTTGCATGTCACTGGCCAATCTCTTATCCCCGAGGCAAGAATCTGACATGCTAGATTGTTAATTTAAGTCTCCACAGTGTACTGGAACGTGCAGTTCCACGCTGTGACGTCAGCAGCTCCTCTCCACGTGCGCTTTCACGTCCTGTGAGAGGACGGCTTACAGGCAAAGATTAGTTAACTGCTCTGGGAGATGATGCAAGAAATCTAGGGGGCTTCTGCACTGTATATATACCGGAAATCGGTTCAGAACTAGCACCTTTAGTCGAAACGTGGAATATTTTCGATAATTTCGGCTCTCGGGGCCCTCTATCCTCGTTAATGTGCATTTCTCCATTTTTATAAATGATATGATCGGCGATAAGCCTAAGCCGGTGTATGGCTTCCATACAGTCACCTGCTGACCAGTCTGGTTTGGCAGTAGAAGATAGCGAAAGGAAGACTGAAGTTTTAAATTCCACGTTTAAGAAACCGTTCACGTGGGAGAATCGTACAAACATACCGTCGTTTGACCATAGCACAGAGTCCCGTATGGATGACATAGTAATAAGCAGCTCTGGCGTAGAGAAACAACTGAATGTATTGAAAATAAATAAGCCACCTGGTCCGGATGGAATCCCAATTCGGTTCAACAAAGAGTACTCTATGTCAATGGCCCCTTACTTAGTTTGAATTTATCGCGAACCTCTTCACCAGAGCAAAGTGTCAAGCGACTGGAAGAAAGCACAGGTGGCTCATGTGTGAAGGGTAAAACAATTTACCCGCTTATCATTGGTTTGCTGTAGAATTCTAGAGTATGTTCTGAATTAGAATATAATCAGTTTCTTTGGGACCGAAAAGCTTTTGTCCAGGAGTGAGCACGGCCTTAGAAAGTATCGCTCGTGCGAAACCCAGCTCGCGCTCTTCTCACATGATATACTGCGAACTATGGATGAAGGGCAACAGGCAGATTTCCGAAAAGCATTCGACACGGTACCCCCCTGCAGACTGTTAACGAAGGTGCGAGCATACGGAATAGGCTCCCAGATATGTGACTGGCTCCAAGACTTCTGAAGTAATAGGACCCAGTACGTCGTATTCGACGGCTAGTGTTTATCAGAGACAGATGTAACATCAGAGGTACTCTAGGAAAGTGTGATAGGACCGTTGCTATTTTCTGTATACATAAATAATCTGGCGGACAGGGTGGGCAGCAATTTGCGAAATAGCTCTGAGCACTATGGGACTTAACATCTGAGGTCATCAGTCCCCTAGAACTTAGAACTACTTAAACCTAACTAACCTAAGGACATCACACACATCCATGCCGAAGCAGGATTCGAACCTGCGACCGTAGCGGTAGCGCGGTTCCAGACTGAAGCGCCTAGAACCGCTCGGCCACAACGGCTGCAGCAATTTCCGGTTGTTTGCTAATGATGCTGTGGCGTAAAGGAAGGGGTCGAAGATAAGTGACTGTAGGTCGATACAAGATGACCTAGACAAAATTTCTAGTTGGTGTGATGAATGGCAGCTGGCTGTAAGTGTAGAAAAATGTAAGTTAATGCGGATGACTAGGAAAAACAAACCCGTAATGTTCGGATACAACATTAGTAGTGTACTACTTGACACAGTCATGTTATTTAAATATCTGGGCGGAACGTTGCGAAGCGATATTAAATGGAACAATCATCTGAGGACTGTAGTAGGGGAGGCGAATGGTCGACTTCGGTTTATTAGGAGAATCGTAGGAAAGTGTGGTTCATCTGTAAAGGAGACCGCATAAAGCACTTTAGTGCGACCTATTTTTGAAAGCTGCTAGAGTGTGTGGGATCCGCACCAGGTCGGACTGAAACAAGACATCGAAGCAGTCCAGAAGCGAGCTGCTAGGTTTGCTACCGGTCACTTCGATCAAGGGTTACTGATATACTTCGGGAACTCGAGTGGGAATCCCTGGAGGGAATAAGACATTCATTTTTAGAGTTTAAAGAATTACTGAGGAAGTTTAGAGAACCGGCATTTGAAGCTGACTGCAGAACGATCCTACTGCCGCCAACATACATTTCGTGTAGGGACCACGAAGATAAGATACGAGAAATTAGGGCTCACACGGACAGTCGTTTTCCCTCGCTCTGTCTGCGAGTGGACAGGAAAGGAAACGACTGGTAGTGGTACAGCGTACTCTGCGTCACACACTGTGAGGTGGCTCACGGAGTATGTATGTAGATGTCAGAATAAACCGAACGCTGGAAGGGCATTGCTGTCGCCGGGCGTAAAACCGGCAATAGAAATAGAGGCGCAGCACCAACAATACCTCGCAGTCAGGCTGGAGTCCAGAGATGGTGCACACACATCACCGGTCGCAGCACCTGAGAAGGACGTCTAGGCGATGTATGGGGAAGGAAATCGAGTGGGACTCCAGTGTTTAACCACTTCGTCACTTCCAGCGGATAAAATGATATAAACTTAGAAAAGATGAGAGGTCTGCAACAATATAACAGGCGATTCCTCAATCCAAGCGTTATCGGCTGTATTAAGTGCCTAAGTGCCATACTTCAAATTTAACTACGCGTGTTCTTGGAAATATACACAGACAATACAGACGTCCACATTGAACGCTAACTCAATGCACACAAAGGAATGAATAAAATCAACAGCTTTATGACACTGTAATTTAAATTAAGTATATCTCCGATGCATTGTTTAGTTAACAGGTAAATATGAGAGTTATTTTTTAGATTTATATGAATGAGTGTGTGCACGTTGTAATCTCCCCTCTCTTTACTACTTGCATCTATTGTCCACATTAAACAACGTCGAGTCCGAATAATTAATAAGCAAAGTCTTTCATGGAGATCTGAGAGGAACGAAGATTACAACAAACTTTCTAGTTTATTTAGCCTGTCATGCTGAGGTGGCTAGAGTTGTTCTTGTCTAGGATTTGGTTCAAATGGCTCTGAGCATTATGGCACTTAACATCTAAGGTCATCACACCCCTAGAACTTAGAACTACTTAAACTTAACTAACTTAAGGACATCACACATAACCATACCCGAGGCAGGATTCGAACCTGCGACCGCAGCGGTCGCGCGGTTCCAAACTGAAGCACCTAGAACCGCTCGGCCACAATGGCCAGCGCTTGTCCAGGAGTCTGATTCTTGTAGCTGAAAATCTCACATCAGGCCCTCACGGTTGGTTTGAAGTAACTAAAACGGAAGATTGTTGTTGCAGAATTTTCTTTACGTAAATATATTTTCTCACATTTTAGTATATCATACAGTACTTTGATTTTTCACATTAACAAAGCCGAAATTACATTGTTCGCACAAAAATACAAAAATACGCCCGATCACATCAGAGGAAAGTTTACAACCCTCACATTTTGCGGAAATAATCGTATCCCAAAAGGTTTACAATTTTTCTTAACAAATGAATTTCTACCAGTTTTCGTTACATTATTAATTTCGATTATTATTTCATAAATAAATCCAGAAATAGACATAGTAAACAGTACCGGATTGCATAATTAATAATAGAAATTTTAAGTGTGCCAATAATTCGTAATTTCAAATGTTTTGTAAGGTGGCTATAATTTCGCCCCTTACAAGTACTCATCTACATACTTTGCCGTGATTTGCAGCCGGAATTAGATATCTTCTGATAGGTCGTACTTCGTCTATATGAATATTTAAAGAAGACTGCCACTGTCACGTACACCTTGTAAATAGTTGTTAATGCTTGTTGCATGAAAGGTGACGGAGTGTCTATTATCAAAACGGCGTAATGAATGTTTGACTATACTAGCAGAGATTGGGTTGCCAGTGGAAATGAAATGGCAGGCGTAACTCAGGCCTTGGGTGGAAAAGCCCACACAGGTGTGTTGGTCCTGCTTAAAACAGGGAGTATCCAAGACAGACGATCGGGGCACCTGAGCCCTGAAGCACAATACAGCAGCAGCCAGCCGGTTTTGTAGTGTGACCGGAAGGATAACCGGATAATACTTCGGACACTCTGAAAATCTTGGACGCAGCAGAGAGAAACGAGGAAGCGTTACCTCAGAAATCACGTAGACTGGGTTATTTCTGAGGAACATTTACTCTGAGAAGCGTACCATTGTATGTATTCCTAATTAACGAGGATAGGTATTTCCTCGCAAACTTTCCGCGCTGGACGACAAAAGACTAAAACGTGGTTGGTCGGCGTTCGAAAGAATCTGCATAGAGGGAGAATATTCCGTGGTTTCGAGAATATGATTCGCCTTCTGCAGTTACGAGGGAGGCTTTGCTAGGAAGCCAGCGGTGGAGAAAAAGAGGTCTTCTGTTTGAGCGCCCGTGTTGGACGGTCTCTCAGTATCAGCTTTTGTTGGTACAGACGGACTTGCTGTCTTTGCTCTACGGAGATTTTGTAGTTAGAACGGTTAGGCACTGTACTGTTGTGAACTTATACGATTCTGGACTTCACCTGCGGTAGGGAGTCGTCGTTGAGTACACAGCGTTCGGTGATTGACAGTACTTCTTCTGCCTATACTCACATTGAGACGTTATCTGAACTCCGTCCTTGTGGCTGGGAGTTCGTGTTTCTCGTCTGTAGAACACAGAGAGGAGTAGACAGTATTAGATTATACTAGTCAGAGGACCGTCTTCTGCCGTCCTAATATTTGAATGCGGTTTTTTTATATATATATATTTTGTGGCTGGAGTTCTTCTGTTGTCGCAGACGTGTACGAGAACCATCGCTCCGACGCACCGGACGCAGCACATACGGTGATATTGATAATTGCTTCGGCTTATTAGGGCTATAAAGCTAAACAGCTGTGATCACGTAAATTTTACGTCCACTGATGTTGCACACCACTGAAGATCATCTTTGAAAGTAGTGTCTTCTAGTGTTTGCTACGTAGATGACGTCAGTCATTTCGCGTTATTTTCATTTGATCGCGTAGCCATAAAAAGGGGCAGATTTGGGCAACTGATCACTTATATTAGTTAGGAAATTCAGTTGTGTCTCTTTATGTCCATTGGAGATTAATATATAAACATTTGTAATGTATAAACTCTCTGTGCCGTCTTTTGTCGTTAAGTGTTGTTGTTTCATGTACGTCATATCCATAACACTGAATCGGATTTCTGTTCAGCCTATGTTGTATAGATATCTTAATCATTATATGAACAAAGTTTCGTGTTACGAGCCAATTTCCTACTTGATAACATATATTACATATATTTGATAGGCAAAGCTGTTTGTTACTTGAGAGCAAAGTATAAGTATCGTGTGTTAATGTCAATATCTTTATTAATATCCGAGAGTACGTGATTGGAACGGCAAAATGTTACGTCTGCGGTTCTGATTTTCGTTAAATTCTGACTTATATGGAAACATTAACACAAGAGACAAAAAAATCTTGCCGCACCTATACGTCCACTCCGCAGTACCGCTCACACCAAAAGCAACTGGTTTATTAATCCACATTTAGGAAAGTCATCCAATAAACTAGCCAAAGCTCTCAGATCGTGCATCTATAAAGTTTCTATTTATATAAGAGGCACCACAGCTCATACATTATTCAACACTAACGATAAAACAGATTTATTAAGGTAATAGAAGTGTTTATAAAATCACTTGCATTGAGTGTAACAAATTGTATCATGGACAAACAGGCAGAGCTGGAGCAGTTACACTGACTGAGCAAACTCTACTTTTCCTGTAGATGTGTTAAAGGCAGGTCACAGATATAAATTCAACACAGAAGTGCAACATATAGCTAACAAAATCGCAAACTTTTGACTTATTAGGAGCACTTGAGGTAAATAAGTATTTAGCTGAAAAATCCCACTTGGTTCCAAATGATCAGTTACAGCTGAACACAATCCCACGCCGGCCGTTGTGGCCGAGCGGTTCTAGGCGCTTCAGTCCGGAACCGCGCTGCTGCTACGGTCACAGATTCGAATCCTGTCTCGGGCATGGTTGTGTGTGATATCCTTAGGGTATTTATGTTTAAGTAGTTTTGAGTTCTTGGGGACTGATAACCTCAGATGTTAAGTCCCATAGTGCTTAGAGCCATTTGAACAATCTCACTCTTAAGTTTTACATGATCCAGTCAATCAGCCACATACTTCCAGGCTTCATTTCCAATGATCACATTCATCTCCACGAACTTTTAGCACAACATAAGTGTCATACACCTACCTTTTGCCCTTACAACCTTTAATGTTAAATTCATACAAGCTATACACTTCAGTATTGTGTTTTCGTTATGTACTGTGTACCATCTTATCCGTCTTGTAAATTATAATTTAAGCTGTCTGGTGCGTAACACGAGTAATGAGAACTCGATTAGACATTTCTCACCTAATCTAAAAACCAAAGATTTTGTGAGTGTTGATAATACCCTTATTTATAGCGTTTGGTTTCCATCACGCTAGTGTCTCTTGTGGATACTGTTCAGTTGTTTCCTGACGATGGATCAATAAGACGAAATCCGGTTCAAAGTAAACAAATATTAATAGAACAAAGACGCACTTTATTTCCTTTCCAAACTTAAACATGGAGTAGTTCTTTTAAGAAATGACATAAGAATCCGTATACATGATTAAATGGAGACCTTGCTTCGTATTATAGTTAATTTGTATAGGGCTACTTTTTCCTAAAGCGATTCAATTAATTATATGAGCTGGGCGTTGTGCTACTTACTACGAGCCAATTACAACGCACTGCAGTGTGCTTATAGTTCTGAAGGGGGATTGTAGGAACATATTGCGGAAATGTGGAGTATGAAACCATTAAACGTTGATATATTTAAATATATATATATATATATATATATATATATATATATATATATATATATATATTGAACCATTGAAAATACAACATGAGAAAATCGTTAGAATAGAATAACTAATATTTGTCGGCTGCTAAAAGAATAAGATTCTCCTAGTGCACCTACAAAAACTTGTTACAAATGATTACAAGCCCTAGTCTACAGCGGGTCAAGGTAACGAGTAGCAGAGGGTTATATGTAAATTCAAGGGGATCACTGCTGGCAGCTGCACCGGGTTATTACACAGTTTGCCGTGGCATACGGAGCTCCATCGCAGTCTTTAACACTGGTAGCATGCCGCGACAGCGTGGACGTGAACCGTATGTGTAGTTGACGGACTTTGAGCGAGGGCGTATAGTGGGCATGCGGGAGG
Organism: Schistocerca gregaria; assembly: GCF_023897955.1. Lineage (NCBI taxonomy): Eukaryota > Metazoa > Arthropoda > Insecta > Orthoptera > Acrididae > Schistocerca > Schistocerca gregaria. Next base: position 62,193,107 of record NC_064931.1, read on the forward strand.
CCGGGTGGACGTACCGCCGAATTGCTCAACACGTGGGGCGTGAGGTCTCCACAGTACATCGATGTTGTCGCCAGTGGTCGGCGGAAGGTGCACGTGCCCGTCGACCTGGGACCGGACCGCAGCGACGCACGGATGCACGCCAAGACCGTAGGATCCTACGCAGTGCCGTAGGGGACCGCACCGCCACTTCCCAGCAAATTAGGGACACTGTTGCTCCTGGGGTATCGGCGAGGACCATTCGCAACCGTCTCCATGAAGCTGGGCTACGGTCCCGCACACCGTTAGGCCGTCTTCCGCTCACGCCCCAACATCGTGCAGCCCGCCTCCAGTGGTGTCACGACAGGCATGAATGGAGGGACGAATGGAGACGTGTCGTCTTCAGCGATGAGAGTCGTTTCTGCCTTGGTGCCAATGATGGTCGTATGCGTGTTTGGCGCCGTGCAGGTGAGCGCCACAATCAGGACTGCATACGACCGAGGCACACAGGGCCAACACCCGGCATCATGGTGTGGGGAGCGATCTCCTACACTGGCCGTACACCTCTGGTGATCGTCGAGGGGACACTGAATATTGGAAGGTACATCCAAACCGTCATCGAACCCATGGTTCTACCATTCCTAGACCGGCAAGGGAACTTGCTGTTCCAACAGGACAATGCACGTCCGCATGTATCCCGTGCCACCCAACGTGCTCTAGAAGGTGTAAGTCAACTACCCTGGCCAGCAAGATCTCCGGATCTGTCCCCCATTGAGCATGTTTGGGACTGGATGAAGCGTCGTCTCACGCGGTCTGCACGTCCAGCACGAACGCTGGTCCAACTGAGGCGCCAGGTGGAAATGGCATGGCAAGCCGTTCCACAGGACTACATCCAGCATCTCTACGATCGTCTCCATGGGAGAATAGCAGCCTGCATTGCTGCGAAAGGTGGATATACACTGTACTAGTGCCGACATTGTGCATGCTCTGTTGCCTGTGTCTATGTGCCTGTGGTTCTGTCAGTGTGATCATGTGATGTATCTGACCCCAGGAATGTGTCAATAAAGTTTCCCCTTCCTGGGACAATGAATTCACGGTGTTCTTATTTCAATGTCCAGGAGTGTATTTTAAGTATCCGAGTGGGATGAAATCTCTCTAATTTCACCGCAATGGTCTTTGGGGGGATCATGTAAGAGGAAGCAATATATTTATTGCCTTATCTAAAAAGGTACACTCTCGGAATTTTAATACACTACAGGACATTAAAATTGCAACACCAAGAAGAAATGCAGTTGATAAACGGGTATTCATTGAACAAAATATAATACTAGAACTGACATGTGATTACATTTTCACGCAATTTCGGTGTTTAGATACCACGAAACCAGTACCCAGAACAACCACCTCTGGCCGTAATAACGGCCTTGATACACCTGGGCACTGAGTCAAACAAAGCTTGAATGGCGTGTATAGGTACAGCTGCCCATCCAGCTTCAACACGATGCCACAGTTCATCGAGAGTAGTGACTGGCGTATTGTGACGAGCCAGTTGCTCGACCACCATTGACCAGACGTTTTCAATTGGTGAGAGATCCGGAGAATTTGCTGGCCATGGCAGCAGTTGAACATTTTCTGTATCCAGAAAGGCCCGTACAGGACCTGCAACATGTGGTCGTGCATTACCCTGCTGAAATGTAGGGTTTCGCAGGGATCGAACGAAGGGTCGTAGCACATCTGAAATGTAACGTCCACTGTTCAAAATGCCGTCAATGCGAACAAGAGGCGACCGAGACGTGTAATCAATAGCACCCCATACCATCACGCCTGGTGATACGCCAGTATGGCGATGACGAATACACGCTTCCAATGTGCGTTCACTGCAATGTCGCCAAACACGGATGCGACCATCATGATGCTGTAAACAGAACCTGGATTCATCCGAAAAAATGACGTTTTGCCAGTCGTGCACCCAGGTTCGTCGTTGAGTACACCATCGCAGGCGCTCCTGTCTGTGATTCAGCGTCAAGGGTAACCGCAACCATGGTCTCCGAGCTGATAGTCCATGCTGCTGTAAACGTCGTCGAACCGTTCGTGCTGATGGTTGTTGTCTTGCAAACGTCCCCATCTATTGGCTCAGGGATCGAGACGTTGCTGCACGATCCGTTACAGCCGTGAGGATAAAATGCCTGTCATCTCGACTGCTAGTGATACGAGGCCGTTGGGATCCAGCACGGGGTTCCGTATTACCCTCCTGAACCCACCGATTCCATATTCTACTAACAGTCATTGGATCTCGACCAACGCAAACAGCAATGTCGCGATAGTATAAACCGCAATCGCGATAGGCTACAATCCGACCTTTATCAAGATCCGAAACGTGATAGAACGCATTTCATCTCCTTACACGAGGCATCATAAGAACGTTTCACCAGGCAACGCCGATCAACTGCTGTTTGTGTATGAGAAATCGGTTGGAAACTTTCCTCATGTCAGCACGTTGTAGGTGTCGCCACCGGCGCCAACCTTGTGTGAATGCTCTGAAAAGCTAATCATCTCACAGCATCTTCTTCCTGTTGGTTAAATTTCGCGTCAGTAGCACATCATCTTCGTGGTGTAAAACTTTTAATGGCCAGTGGAGTAGTAAGCCCGGTGTAACGCACAACACGTAAAGGTACAGAACGGTGTAACGCACAACATGTAAAGGTACAGATATCGATACTGAATTTGAAGGGTCGAATCAACCCTTACGCTCTTTTGCTACAGCACAGCTGACGGAAATGCCCATTGTTCTAGAAGAAAGAGATTGGCGCGAACAATCCTGCATATCTTGTCCCCGGAGCTCGTGCACTGCGCGTCGCGGGTAGAAATAGTGAATTAGTTTTCTTATATTGCGAAATATTGTCAGTAGAGCTAGCAGAGCAGATACCGGGTGTATAAAAGTGAAAAACGTTGTGGAAAGAACATTGAAAGTCGAACCAGGGTTAAAATGCGAGTAGGAGACATATGTGTTGAGCGGAGCGAGAATTTTGAAGTACAGATTTAACTTTCGTATCGGGAGAATTGTTAAGTACTGAAAAAGCGATCGTACAGTAATGAGTAGGCAATGGGAAACTCATACAATCTCGCGATAAATGAGTGACTGCAATTGTAGAGTGAGTGCAGTCAGATCAAATAGGGACGTGATAAATGAATTTAAAGTGGAATAAATTAACTGTGACGTACAAAAGTGTTCACATATTACAAACTCTTCGATATAAATAGAATATTTTGAGAGGGACAGAATCATGGAACAGAGTGGAAGAATAGACAGGGCATGCGTTGTACTTTGCCCTCTATTACTGGCTGCTTAGTAAGGTCAGATGCCTAATTTTACTAACCACCAGACTACAGCAAGTGTTAATTAACTATATTCAATAATAAAAGCAATAAAATAGCTGGGGAGGTTGTAACGTCTCCCACTGTAGTGGAGGGATAATCATTTCCGTAATGTTTTCGTTCTTACTAAATAAACCTGTGACGAAACGTGTTGCTCTTTTTTGTGTCTACTCTATTTACTCTATCAACCCTAACTAGTACTGATCTCTGACTGATGACCAGTATTCAAGTTTTGGTGGAACGAGGATTTTGTGAGCTACCTTCTTTGTGGGAGCACTACACTTTCTGATGATTCTTCCAACGAATTTCGGTTTGGTATGTGCCTTACTGCTACCGAACTACTTTAAGTCACTATGCACACATTTACATATATTTCATGCATACAAAATAATTAAGCTCCTACGTTTCCCACTTCCTCGTTGTTTCCTTCGTCTTTTCGCTCTCATAAGGGATCGACGTTCTTGGCAAGTATTCTCCATTTTCCTCTGTTTCCCTTTTTTCCTTGATGATCCTATCTTAAGTCTTCCCGTACACAGCCCACCCCGTTTATTCTGTTGGTGTTCCTCTCCCTGTGTCCCCTTCCACTACCACTGATCCTTTTTTGTTTCCAACATAAATGTCGTCCCTTCTCTCGAAATGCCCATACCATTTCATTTTTCGGGGTTGAATTTTCTTTGATATATCCGCTACCTCTTATTTTTTCGTTTCTAATACTGTCGGCTCTGGTGACTACACCAAGCTTTCTTAACGTTCCCATTTCAGACACATTGTCTTACGAAAGAGTTACTCGACTTCTTCATTGCCAAAAAATTCCCATTTTTTCGTGTCCTTTTCCGTGAAAACCGATTCACGCCACTGGCAGTACGTTTCGCACTATTGATTTTATTCCAAATTAGTTTCGAGCTACAGGCAGCGTTATTTCTGGTGAACGTTTGTCACACTTGCTTTGTGTCTCGCACGGAAAGCGCAGCAATAAAGCGCGAGGCACGCGGTGCGAGCAGCCAGCTGATAAGCCGCCACTGACAGCACGTGGATGGCACTTACAACGTAACTGCCGCCAAAACCTGCCGCTCGGTGTGCCACCACACATAAAGTGTCAGAATTAGCCAAGTCGTGAAAGTATCCCATATTCGGCATATACAAGGCGAACCAGAACTCCACCGACAAAATTTCGGAGATCGTTCGAGGACATATGCAGAGTATTTTGTTATAAGCGACCAGTTCTCTCAGGTGTTTCGTTACACAGTAACTGCATTTCGTTTGATTTCTCACCACCATTTGCCATTGTATCTGTAGTGGACTCCAGATATCTGCACGACAGTAAAAATGTCGCTGTTATGTTGCAGGGCGGTTTGTAGAGGTTCGTTTGTACAGTTGCCAGCGGGCTCACGCGCTTACACGGAGCTGGAGTCGTATATGAGCAGCGCTTTCTCCCCTTTCTGACTACCTGAAGTATGGCTGTTAGCTCTATGAGCAGTAGCAGGAAGCAGCCAGATGCTACCTGGAAACATTTTTCTGGCGTGCCCAAGCTGCCAGATTTGCGCATGCACAGAGTAGTCTGAGTTGTAGTGAGAGGCAATCTCCACGTAACCTGTGCTTACATTTCGTGATTTTGCTGTTTTTGTTTCCAGAACTCACTTCAACTGAAAATAAAACGGATTTCTGTGGTTGGGAGCTATCACGTGAATTAAAATGCATCCACATAATCATGGATGACTTAAAATATGTTATTACCGTAGTTTACCTGATTTTATTTTATTTCCACGTTATTATTAGCAATCAAGCATCAATTTTCTTGCAGAACAATGAAGCTATTTTTGTCGGTTTGTTAACGAAATTTGGCTTTTATTAATCTTTTATGCAGAGGAAGTCAATTTATTTGAAATGAAGTGATTCTTTCCACGCTATTGGCTGCTTTCAGTTGTTCGCTCAATTTCAAGCACAAATTTTCATTTTCTGGCACGTATGGCATTGTGCCATAATACAGAACCAAACTTGAGATAATGCAGTACTTGTTCTCCATGAAAGTTGGCACCCCGGAAACACAGTCAACAGCTTAATACCAGGTACTTCAGTATGAATCTGGACATACAAATATGCACTTCAAACAGAATTATGCATTTTATTATGGTTCACAAAATTCCGATTCACTTGAAGTGTTCTCTGATGATCTGTTTTTTTTAGGCATAGTCTAAAATTTCCTAATTAATATTATGTTATAAACGTATATGTATAATTTGGGTGCCGCTGTAACTCGGAAACGAGTCCCGGTACTATCAAGGGAGTTACGTGGTGTCGTATCCCTCTCTCCAACAACCATGAAGCAGGTTCCTGTTGTTACCCAAAGGGCGAGATTTTGAAGCTATAGGGGCTGGAAAGTTTCTCCTTCTAGAGGAAGTATGCGAGAGCATTCCATTACATTCCAGAATTTTCCGAACTGTTCCACACTGGCTCGAGATGTTCTGGAATGCTGGAATGTTTGGGAAGATTCCAGAATGTTCGACAACATCTCAGAACATCCCAAATCATTGTAGATCACGTAGTGACCTACGGTCAGCAGGATAGAACTAATGATCGAGTTTGAACACACTTTATTTAAATAAAACACTTTCTTGGCGTGCGCTAATTTCCAAACGCACGAACAAGAAAAAGCACAACATTTTTTGCACAACAAGCCAGATAGGAGTACAAGATAATGAAAAGAAATAACAACCAAAATACTACTCTACACAATTACAAAGTGGCGTTACACCCATCAAGATACAACTTTCTACTGAAGGCTATGGCGGGTGTCTACTAGGCTAGAGCTGGAGTAGGTATTGGCCAGGGCTGTCCTAGTTGTAGGTACACACTGCTGGTCTGACTCTGCTGCTGTGCTTATAACACTGATTCGACAGATTGCTAAACTCAATCAAGTTAGTTCCAATTCGTGGATCTCTGTGACATGGCTTTTCACGAAGTAGTGCAGTGTTTAAGTGGAAAGTCTGTTGATATTTACATCCACTGGCGATGTTTTGATCTGAGCTCTTGAAAGTAGGTCAGCAACCAAACTTGCTTGTTTGTTGTGCGGGCCCTCTGACTGATAAGGGGCCGCTACAACATTTCTCCCCCTGGGAAAGAAATGCACAGCACCACAAACGTCCATAGGAGTAGGGGCATCCTGGCCGACATTCATAGGTTTGTGGCCAGCAGGGGCAGGAGGCAGCGACGCAGCAGGGGCAGCAGGCGGCGGAGGCAGTAGATGAGACAGAGGTGGAAGTGGAGGTTTCGGCACAGGGCAGCTGGCGACAGGCACTGGCAGCTCTCTCAGGGCATTATGATCCACCTGACGGGGGCAGGGTTGGTTGAGGTGCTGGCAGTTGGTGGAACCATAGCGTCACCAGAGGGATGTCATCGCCTGGCTGCAGAGATTGGTTATGACGGCAAATGCTCGATGGCCCCATGGAAGAGAGAAGATCTAAACCCAGACCTTCTGCCTGATGTGGGAGGAGTGTGCCGGAGTGTGGTGGGAGGGTGAAAAGTCTCGTGAACAAAGACAGATAAGGGAGAGGGGAATGGTCAAACATGAAGTATCTCTATTGGACTTTTACTGGCATGAGGGGTGACACAGTATGTAGGCAAAAAGAAAGAAGCTCAGCCTACTCCAGCGTGTGATGGCTTAGCAGCTTATCAAGCTGGGTCTTGAATGCCTGCACAAAATGTTCTGTCTGGCCATTTGACACCGGGTGAAATGGGGCAGTGTGGATGAGGGAAATCCTCTTGGCATCACAGAAATGCTTAAGCTCAGTGGAAGTAAGCTGTGCACTGGTATCCATAACGATTGTTTTGGGGAGTCCCTTGTCAGTAAAGAGTCACCGGAGAATTTTGATAGTCTCAGCAGAAGTTGGGTTCATCATGCAGAGTATGTGAGGGTATCCTGATCCAGAGTCAGTCAGGATGAGCCACAGGGGAACCATGAAATGGCCCTGCGAAATCCAAATGGAGACATTCCCATGGAGCAACTACTTGTGGTCATGAAAAATACCTGACGTGTTTGGCACTTGGTGCAGGCCGACATGACCAAGGCAATGTCTTTGTCCATTGTGCACCAATAAAGGTGTCAGTAGACAAGCTTTCTGGTGAGGGCGATTCCCCACTGGCCAGGGTGGAGGAGGTCGTGGACACGGCGACACAATGCATATGGTATGACCACCCGTGGAACATCCGGATCACTATGTGAAAAGGATGATGCCACTGCAGAAAAAGAGACTGTGCCAATAATCCCAAAAATGCTGGACTTCCACATCAGACACTATGACAGCCGGTCGACCAACCACAGTGATTTGGTGGCAGAGAACTTGCAGTGTCTGATCCTAAGCAGTGGCCCGACAGACCGCATCGGCATCAAATGGAAGTGCGTTCAGAGCTGTGTCCGGGTTCGATTCCACATGGAAGAAAACCAAGGGGGAGGCGTCAAACTCATGGTTCATTCCAGCAGGCAGCCAGGAAAAGAAATCGGCGTTTGTGTGCCTTTAAGTGGTGTGATACAGAATATCAAAATCTAATGTCAGCAGAAAGAGCACCCAATGCTGGAAGTGGCGTGCTATCCACGAGGGCGCTGCAGCACCCGGGTAAAAGAAAACAAAGTTTTGTGGTCGATGTACAGAGTGAAATGACGACCATACACGAAGTCGTAGAATTGCGTCAGAGCGAAAACCAACACCAAAGCTTCCTTTTCAGTTTGGCTATATTTGGTTTGAGCATCGGTAAATTTTTTTGGGTGTGAAGCCACCAGGCTCTTGTCACTGTTGACTACCTGCGAGAGGACTACACCCAGGCCATAGTCCAATGCATCGTCAGTGATGATGAGGGGCACAGAAGGGCTGTAACCAGCCAGACAATGAGAGCCGACTTGTGACTTGTGAAAGACTGCTCACACACCGTGTCCGAAACCCAATGCACACCCTTGTGCCATAACCTGACCTGGGGTGCTGAAATCTCTGTGGCGTGGGGTATAAAATGCCAATAATACAGTAGTTCATTTGACTGAACACAGATGCTTCACATTGCTTCACATTGGTGGGAGGAGGCAGGCTTTGAATCATCTTGATATACTCCTTAGAGGCATGTAGGCCATGGGCATCACTAGTGAACTCGAGATAACTGATCTTGTGCACATAAAGTCACACAGGTTAGTGCCTCGGAAAAACCTAAAACAACCTATCCAGCTCGTCCGTGAGGTCCACCATGGACGAGCCATAGACGATAACGTCAAAAAAATGGTTCAGATGGCTCTGAGCAGTATGGGACTTAACATCTATGGTCATCAGTCCCCTAGAACTTAGAACTACTTAAACCTAACTAACCTAAGGACATCACACAACACCCAGTCATCACGAGGCAGAGAAAATCCCTGACCCCGCCAGGAATAGAACCCGGGAACCCGGGCGTCGATGACGTCAGTAGTACGCCAAACCTATCGTCACACCTCTCTCCATTGTTGCCAGATGTATCCAAGATGGCGGTCATGACGTCAGCTGCTGACACAAGTACCGTTATCCAAGAAGACGGGAATGTGCCACGTCCCCCTGCCATGCCCCTCTGGTGGGAACTTCAAATTCTATCTGGACAATGCAATCTCTACAAACATAAAAAATGGCGGGAAAATAGACCACTTGGGCTACCTCCACTAACCTAAGTCAGCCGGCTGGGGTGGCCAAGGGGTTCTAGGAGCTACAATCGGGAACCTCGCGACCGCTATGGTCGCAGGTTCGAATCCTGCCTCAGGTATGGATGTGTGCGATATCCTTAGTTTAGTTAGGTTTAAGTAGTTCTAAGTTCTAGGGGACTGATGACCTTAGAAGTTAAGTCCCATAGTGCTCAGAGCCATTTGAACCATTTAACCTAAGTCACCCGACAGCCAACTCTTGCTTGGAATTGGTGGGAAATTGGAATTTTGGCGGTAAAGAAGGCCACTTAGGCTATCTCTACCAACCAAAGAAAATGGTGGCAAAGAAAGGGCACTTGGGCTACCTCCACTAACCTAAGTCACCTGACCACCACCTCTTTCTAGGAACTGGAGGGGAAAATGACTCAGCCTGTGCTGGACATAAGTCTTTATTTTGCATGCACTATTTATTTAAACAATTAGAGACAGTACCACCATCAAGTGTAGTCACCATGCTGTCTGGAGTCCAACTGGCCTAGTACACAGTACTGCTATCAGGGGGTACTGTCATTGGTTCCATGATGTAATCCAAGATGGCGGGGGAAAATGGTGGGAATCAGTGTGGTCACCATGGGGTCTGGAGTCACACTGTCCTAGTACACAGTACCACCACCAGAGGGCGCTGTCATCCATTCCATGACATAGTCCAAGATGACTGTCTGGAGGGGAAAATGACTCAGCCTACTCTGGGCTGCTGGAGATAGGAAGGAGTGTACTTTATTTATTTTGGAACAATTTATTTAGGGATGGATTTTAGATGGCATATTTATCTCACTGAAATAAATCACATGCTCTGACATGCTTGGGGTCGCACCACACGTCCTACAGACCTAAAAACTACTCCTAAATAACCGAAATAACGCTCTGCAGACACCCAAACAACTTCTAAATTACTGAAATAATTTCAGGGCCCAGCACACAGACATGCAAACTCCTCTTAAATAATGCAGTATACTGATGTGCAGACATGAAATCAACTTGTAAACTGTCTAAATAACGTATAGCACAGCCTACAGACCTGTTCGCAAAATAATGCAACAGACACACAAACAACGTGCACAGGCACTGCTCACTGCCCCCTATCTACTGGACCACACAGGAGGCTACCGCACACACTCCCAGAAGTTAGGATGCACCAACAGCTGCCAAGCCCTGCACAGGTGCCCATATTTGTCCCTCAAGCACGAGGTGGCAGCATCCTTTTCATACTTGACACCTGATAAATTCCTCTCAAAATACGTGATCACCTAGGCACCATTGCTGACACGACCGGATGGGAGCAAAGACTTATTTGCAGAGTGCAGATGCTCCAAGGACGTGCTCACACCAACACGCCACAAGCCACTGCCGTACGCAAGCGAGTGTGAGCCATCACTCTCACAATGCTGCCAACAGCATGTCAAAGTAACCTCTGCAGTTAAAGTTCTTTGGGTGTTATACTG